>NC_072404.2:35538500-36217500 GCF_028858775.2 Pan troglodytes
CTGTGCAAAATTTTTGACAGGGGTTAGAGAGGGTGACCTGCCTCAGTATCCTTTGGAGTTTTAAGGCTGAGCCTTAGAGACTGAAATTAAGAAAGTGAAACCAAGGGAGGAAGGCTGCCCCACAGCCCAGGGAGCAGCTAGAAAGAAGCATAAGTAGCCCCACTGGCCCTCGCTTCCTCAACTCTACAGAGCTGGGTGGCTGGAACTGTGCCAGACTCCCAGGTCAGAAGGTGCTCTGCTTTTGGGGCTGCCACCCCAGGAAAAGCCTTCGTACCTATCAGGAAACAATGCACACTGACACTCAGGGTCTGCAGCCACAGAGTTCTGCACATCTCAGTGGTACCTGGTTAAAGGAACACCCTTTACTTCACAAGTGGCCAGAAATACAAGAGAACCTCTGTGTCTTGTCAGGGAGTGGGTGCCTAGCCTAACTTAATCCTAGGGGTACCTGTGATGACATTGAAGGCTAGCATTTCTTAACATGCTGGGTACTGCGCTACGTGCTTTGCACATGTCACCTCACTTAATCCCTACAACAATACTGTACGTTTTTGGGTTTTTTGTTTGTTTTTTGGGACAGTGTCTCTGTAAGGTTTTTGGTTTTGTTTTTTTTTGTTTTGTTTTGTTTTTTGAGGCAGGGCCTTGCTCTGTCACTCAGGCTAGAATGGAGTAGCTCACTGCAGCCTGTACCTTCCAGGCTCAAGTGATCCTCCCACATTAGCCTCCCAAGTAGCTGGAACTACAGGCATGTGCCACCACACATGGCTAACTTTTTTATAGAGATGGGGTCTCACTATGTTTTCCAGGCTGCTCTCAAACTCATGGCCTCAAGCTGTCCTCCCACCTTGGCCTCCCAAAGTATTGGGATTATAGGCGTGAGCCGCCATGCCCAGCCAATACTGTTAGTTTTGATAACATCATTATCCTTATTGTACAGAAAAGGAATCTAAGTAATTGACTCAAGTCATACATCTAGCAAGAGAGGAATTAGATTTTTTATTCTATCCTATGATATGGAAGTAACTCTTCAGCTGCCCCGACCCTATGGCTCCAGGCTTCTGCTATGGGCCTAGTTCAGAGCTTCCAGGAAATGTAGATGATGCAGTACACTTACAGCACTGGTTCTCAACTCTATCTGCATGTGAGATCATCACCTGGGGAGATGATCCACCGGGTCCTCCCCAGACCACATGGATTCAATTTTCTGGAGGATGGGACCAAAGCTTTGGATGTTTTGTAAGATTTCTTTGGATGACTCTACTGGGTGTCCAGAGTTGAGACCCACTCCCCTTAAAGCCATTCTCAATGAATATATGAAACTTTAAAAAGAAATTCCGAAGACCCTCATATCAAAAGTCTCTTTGGAATAATATCTGCTCCTCCCTCTCCAAGGGGCAATCTCTGAACAGGCAGTGGAGGTAAGGATACTTCATGGGGGATTTCCAAACCTTTTACTTGCTTATAATGCATACATTGTAGGATTGGCTCACTTTAATGCAGAGATAAGTGCTTCTCTCAGGCCCTTAAGAAAAAACTGACCCTAAGTACCACTTCTGCTCTTGCAAGAATCCGAGAGTATACACCTCCTTCAGTTTTGCACCCTAGACACCACTCTGACTCACCCTAATCCTGACCCTGCGAGACGTTTTTCACATACTATCACTCTGTAAAATGTAAGACAAATAGGAAAAAATTCAGTGGCTCACAGCAATATATAATAATCATCATCATCTACATTTGTATAGATAAAACTTTAACCGGTTAGAGATCTTTGGTTGCAAGCAACAGAAACAAACTCTGGCTAAGTTGAGGAAATAAAACTAATGAAAGCATATGGGTTGGATCACAGAATCCAATGAAATGCAGTAACCTCAGAAAAGATAAGAACCAAGGTGCCCATAAGAATCAAGGATGCAACAGCTTAAAGATGTTGCCTTTCCCCACTTTGAGATCCTGCTTCCAAGATTCAAACCCATGGTAAGAGGTTCTACTTGGCTCCTATGACTGCCCCTCAGCACTATGATTGACTGTTCCAACAACACTATATTCAAAAGGACAGCTCCCCAAAGCAAAACTGGGAGGTTTTAACAGAAGGAAGAAGAAACAAATGCTGGCCTGGCAAAACGAGTAGATGTTTATTCTTCTCCTGTGCCATTTACATTTATGTGTTTTGCATACATAAATAACATCATGTGAAGGAGTGGGGGCAGGACATCTGCATTCCAGGTAAAGTTATGTCCTGATTGCCACTTTCCTAACATTAGTGATAAGTACTTTGTAAATTTAAAAAGCACTACACATATATGGTTTATTATTATAACCCTCTTCTTGAAAAATGTGGGCTTGCAAATCAGAGAGATTAGACCTATTTAACCTGCCTGCCACTAGACAGGCAGAAGCATAACTAGCTTACTGGTCCAGTTTTTTCTTCTTTGTTTTTTCCCATGAAGATTCCTCTAATTTTGCTCAAGCACGTATATACAATTCTGCATTTTGTCCAAAGTTTCTGAGGTGTTTTGTGAAGATGATTTTCTTTTTAAGATGCTGGTTCACTATGTTGCTGGAAAATGGAGTCCCCAGACTACATTCCATATCTCACTTTTAGATATTTGCATTGCATAGCAGCACATTGGGGGGGGTCCTGAAATCAATAAACCTGTAAAGTCATGTTGAAGTCAGTATTTCTTGAACTTCTTTTACCTTGAAAGCTTTTCTTTAAATAATATCTATCTTTTGTGTGTGTGTGTGTGTGTGTGTGTGTGTCTGTGTGTGTGACAGAGTCTTGCTCTATTGCCCAGGCTGGAGTGCAGCGGCGCAATCTCTGCTTACTGCGACCTCCACCTCCCAGGTTCAAGTGATTCTCCCACCTCAGCCTCCCGAGTAGCTGGGACTACAGGCACATGCCACCATGCTCAGCTACTTTTTGTAATTTTAGTAGAGACACGGTTTTGCCATATTAGCCCGGCTGCTCTCCAACTCCTGGCATCAAATGATCTGCCCACCGTGACCTCCCAAAATGTTGGGATTACAGGTGTGAGCCACTGTGCCCAGCCAGTAACATCTATGTTTAAGAGCTAGTAATTCCTGGAATGTTCTTTAGGAAACACTGGTCTAATGATTTAAATGGTGATAATAAGTAACAGAGTCTGGCTACTAATTGAGGTCATTCTTGATAAATTTGGGGAAATGCCAAGGAAAACTTTGCAAACAAATTGTCTTTGCATTCCTGAGGGTTGTGGGGGATTTTTTTTGTTTTTGTTTTGGGGTTTTGTTGTTTATGGTGGTGGTGGTCCAATGTGGATTGCAGAAACACTGTATACATTTGCACACCTCTTGGCCAGCACACCCAGCTAATGTTATCTCTCTTCGCACAAGGAAGGAAATGAAGTACTTTCCATTCTTGCCCTTGTTTTCCAACCCCAAAGTTTCCATGGTTTTATTCTGATTGCTGAGACTTTCCAAACCCAGTGTCATGCAGTAAATTTGGTGGAACAGTTGTATAAAATCTGTTCTGCCATTTTTGAAGAAGGGAACTTATTATATTTATTTTTAGACCATAAAACATCTATTTTTCTGACAGCTCTGGAATAACCAACATTGAAATAGAACTTAGAACTACTCCTGATTGAGGAACAGAAGTTAAGCTAGCTCTCTAAAAGTTAAACAAGTTTAAATGAGCTGCCTAAACAGAACATAATCCTCCATGATATTCAATTGAGTCACAGTGAATTAATATGGACATGTCATAATTCTTTCACTCTGGAGCACAGATACTCCATGTGCTTTTGGAACAAGATTTTTCTAAATTGTAGAGTTGAATAGTTAGGGATATTTATTATATGAATATTTCCAGGGACTGGGGAATAGGACATTGCTCTGGAACTTATAATAATGTGATGTTTGAGTCAAGATTTATGTAGGAAACAAATAGGAAAAGCCAGATTTCACTAGGAAATTTTTTTATTGTTCAGCTAATTATAGTAAAAATTTATCTGAAGACTGAAGGGTGAACTGAGAGGGGATCGCTCTCAGTCCTAAAGTCTGCCTTTATGTTTTCTTCACTGCACCTAGGCTACAGATTTACTAGAAAAGCTTCTAGAAAAACATAATCCATCACAAAAAAATGGCCAATAAATAGCCAATTAATTAATCACTCAATGTATATTACACACCTATTCTGTGCAAGAGATTCAACGAAGCAATGGTCCTCTCCCTTGAACAGTTTCCAGTGTAAGCTGGCAAATCAAACGTGCACATGAAGAGCTGGAAACAGGACATCTCCTTTTTCACAGCTGTCAGGATGGCAGTCCCTGAGAAAGTCTCTCTTAACTTCCAGTTAAAATGCCTATGAAGATGCAGAAAAAGGTGGAAACTTGTGACACAAGGAAAACCAAAAATTTCCAGAATGTGATTCTCCAGTCACAGAAAATAACAGTGAAGCTATATTTAGAAAAGTACTTATTTGTCTTCTTATACTTTACAGCATAAAACAGCAAAGCCAGTCCACCTGAAAGATGTTTCTCCTCTGCTCAAAGAACCAGAGAGACAGGGTCAGGAACCCCATGGGAACTAGGCAGCTGTCTCTCCTGGGTGCCTTTTGTATTGATGAGAGTGCCATTCACATTTCCCCCACTGCAGCACTGTCTGTAAATGCACTTAAGATTGCAATTCCAAAAGAACAAACAAACAGCAGAAAAAGTAGGGAAGACCAACACTGGCATGACATTCAAGCTGTGAGATGATCAGGAGGAATCAGGATTTGTGGCAGGAGTATTACGTATTTCATGGACTCCAATAGAGAACCAGGCAGTGAGGGTAGGGGATCTCTCATCAGGACAGAAAAAATATACATTAAAAAATACATGGGCTGGGGGCAGTGGCTTACACCTGTAATCCCAGCACTTTGGGAGACCGAGGAGGGAGGATCACTTGAAGTCAGGAGTTGACCGCCTGGCCAACATGGTGAAACCCCATCTCTACATCAAATAAATAAATAAGCAAGCAAGCCGGGTGTGGTGACACGCACCTGTAGTCCCAGCTACTCAGGAGGCTGAGACATGAGAATCGATTGAACCCAGGAGGCAGAGGTTGCAGTGAGCTAAGACTGCACCACTGCACTCCAGCCTGGGCAACAGAGCAAGACCCTGTTTAAAAAAAAAAAAAAGCATCTGTGCTAAATTCTGGGACTTAAGCAGAGAATGTTTAAAGATGGGTAGAAGGGAAAAAAATCCGGCCTATAAAGGTACTATGAAATAAAGGAAAGGATATTGTGGCAAGGTGGATGAAGCCAAATACCAAATATCCTGTGGTGCGGGCAATGGAACAGGGGTTCTTGGGGGACACTTACATGGCCAGCTGGAAAGGGCATCAGTCTGCCCCTCCCCACACATTCCCTCATCATCCCATGCAGAGAGGCAATATTGAGGGCCACACGGCACACTTACGGCCCAAAGGAGGAACTCTGCCTCTCTGCTTCTTCACCTTCTTATAATGCAAATACGAGAACAACCTTGAAGGTAAAGAATAAACTATTGGGGCATAAGCACCAAGCAGTTTGAATGCACAGGCACCCCTGCAGGGAATTATCTGCAAACTCAGGCATTCAGTGCCTGGCAACCTTGTGAGAAGTTAGATTCAGGCTGGTAGAAGAAGGGTCACCCAGTTCCAAGGGCAACTGAGTTAGCATCCCAGTGTTCCCACTATCAGTCAGCCTGAGCTCTTGGGGTCATTCAACAAACAGCCCTGCTTGCCTCTCTCCAACAATCCACCCAGTGACCCTGGAGACCCATGAAACATAAGCCTGCCCATTCGGGGCAGAAACATGAAATTTTCAGTGGAGATTTCAGCATTTGTTGACATCACCAAATAAGACAGTTACATAAACAGGGAAAACACAAGTAAAAGTTCTTTGTGAAGGCCTGTAGGGCCTCCCAGAGTGTTTGGTCATGGATCCCAGGTCAATCCAGGAGGGAAAAAGTCCCAAGGATCAGCCTGAGGGGGTTTGCAACCATTTGACTGGCCCTGTAGTACTACAAATAAGGCCAGACTTTGGGCCAAACATGTTAATCTAGAAGCAATGGAAGGTGGTGACCACTATATATACACACACTGGCTAACCAGCAAATAATTCAGAGGTAGTGTTTAAGTAACAAAACTAAACTCTGGAGTCAAAGCTAGTCTCTTAAAATTAAGAGGCTTAACTGTCTTATTGGCAATATCTCCCTTGGGTGACTGGAAGATGTTGTATCAGGCCTTTGGGAGGAAAACTTGGGTAAAATGGCTAAAACCGTGTCCTTGTCTTCCTCAGAGAATTGTTGCCATTGGCACCAGAGGCTAAGACATTGCTGCTGCTATCAGGGCTTGGGTCCTTGTCAAGGGTCATGTATAACTCCCAGGGAACAGGCAGTATTAGGTCCAAGGAAAAAGCAAGGAAGGGCCTGCTTGCCTTGCAGAAAAATCAGTCCTGGGGTCACATGGTGCCAATCTGAGTCTGGTTTAAGGTGACTTTCTGTATCAAGTTGCCAGTGGCATCATCTGGGCAGAAGATAGGAATATGGTTGTGTGGAACCAAGGGAAGTAGTTGCACCACTGCTAGATGACAGCTACTCCTGTACCATTGTCTGAGAGAGCAGAATATTAATAAAATCCCCTGCCTCCAGTTCAAGTTAAGGGTGACACTAAGTTTACACAATAAGCCATTGCCTGAGTCCCCCAAAGAAGGCTGTTCTTTATTCCCTACTTATATCTGGAATGGAATGGAAGAAAGGTAATTCATACCTTCAGCTCCACCCACACCCAATACAACTCTGAGTTGATCCAAACCATCCCTCCTTTTCCCTCAGCAAAAGCTATGTGCAGACAGGAAGTCATCATTCTGCCACCAAAGGCCACCAGGCTACCTTCACAGATCAAGGAGGGTCTACTACAGAGAAGAGGGAACCTGCTACATAGGCCTAATGCCACAACCACATCCCCATCATAGAAGAACATGTAAGAAGCATTGAAAAGTCAACACACACAAAAATGCCAGTCACCTACTTTGAGGCAATTACCATGAAATGACTTCACAGGGAAGAAAACATCCAAATTTATGTCCATGAAGTTGTTCCCAACCCAGGCTAACCTTCCCAGCCACCTACTGGAGTCAAGGTGGGGATGAAAAAAGAAGGAAAGTGGTTAGGTATAGAGACACAAAGGCCCTAACACACTCAATGGATTCTTCCTATAAGCCACCAGATGTGAACAGCCACTTGCTCATGAATTTTGCTCAGGACTTGAGGGCCAGATTTGGCCTGCAATTGGATGTACCACTTCCATTTCATAGGAGTTTTCTTGGCATTTTCCCACCTCAAAGGTCTTTGGTTCAGAGAGAGTGAGGTGGGTTGTTAGGTTAGAGTGTCACATTTTTTCTTTAGTGAGACAATCTCTCTCTGTTAGAGCTCAGAAACAGGGTTGAAATATTCAGCAGTGGAAGGAAGTCTCAAAGTGCAAAAATTTAAAGATCAAAAAATACTAACAGAATCTCATTGCCAAAAATTTTCAATAATCTATGAGATCAGCACTATGGTTTAAATATGTTCTCCAAAAAGCATGTGTTGGAAACTTAACCCTTATGCAACATTTTTAGGAGTTGAAGCCTAATGAGGGGTTATTAGGCCATGAGGGCTCTGCCCTCATGGATGGATTAATGCTGTTATCATGGAAGTGGGTTTGTTATTGAAGGAGTAGGCTTGTTACAAAAGAAAGAGTTCAGTTCTCTTCTCTCTCTCGACCTCTTGACCTCTCGACCCCTCTTGCCCTCTCACCTTCCTCTATGTGATGAAGGCCCTCACTAGATGTCAGCCCCTCAATCTTGGAGTTTCCAACCTCCACAACTGTAAGCCAATACATTTCCTTTCTTTGTAAATTACCCAGTCTTAGGTATTCTGTTGCAGCAGGATGGAATGAACCAAGGCAATCAGTCATGAATACATGTAACTTCTCAGGGTCCGAAGGGGATAAGGGGCCTAAGGCCAGAGATTGTGTTACTGTACCCTAGACAGCTTCCAAAGCTTCTTACTAGAGGGTGGGGGTGAGGGAGGTGTTTAAATCGGCCTGGTTGTCCAGAGAAGTATCACAAGTGCTTTGATAAAATGTATGTGTGTGATTCACTGTATCCAAAGAGGCAAACTAAGCGTTAGGGGTCTTTCTTTGTAGCTTATAGCTATAAGGTTAGCAATGTGTCTTTGGCAGTTGTAAAGTAGCTCTTTGAACTGCTGCCCAAGTACCCTTCAAGAAAGACATTTGGGAAGTGGGGCTGTTGACTCTCTTCTGATTCAAGGCCCAGCTGACTGTGAATAGCATTGTCTGGTCAGCATGAAGGACAGTAAAAGCCACTTTCTTAGTTGGAGCCATGATTAAGATGTCATAAATTTAATAAAATACTTAAATCTCAATGAGCTGTTCCCATTGTGCTAGGGATCAAGACCCTATTTATAGTGAGTTCAAATATCCCTGCAACAGAATAATAAAGAGGTACTACATGTCATGTTAAGCAAAAGCAAAGTGCTCTTGAATTACTTCTTAAAGAATCAGGAAGAGGCAATAGCAGACCTAGAGTAACATACCAAGTGTAGACAGTAGCCTCAATCAGTTCAATAACTATTATACAACCACCTCTTTATTTAGTCCTTGTTATCCACAGTCAGGCATCAAGCCCAGTCCCTACCTCCAGCTTTTTTGACCAGCCAAACTGTACTGTTGAATCGGTAGATAATGGGCATTTAATCTTTGCCTACATTTAACCTCTCCTGGTATGTAATTCTACTTCAACAGAAAAATCTTTTCTAGCACAGTAAAACCAGGTAACTCCTAGGAGTGTAACTTTATAGCTTTTGCAGTAGCAAAAAAAAAAATGTGGGTGTTCATTTGGCATCTGTGCCCCTTCATTGGGCTGATATTTTACAATGTCCAGCCGGGCTCAGCGATGCACACCTGTAATGTCAGCACTTTAGAAGGCTAAGGTGGGCAGATGGCTTGAGCTCAGGAGTTCAAGTCTAGCCTGGGCAACATGAAAAGACCCCATCTCTACAAAAAAAAAAAAAAATACAAAAATTAGCCAGATGTTATTTTGTATACCTGTAGTCCCAGCTAATCTGGAGGCTGAGGTGGGCACATCACTTGAGCCCGGGAGGTTGAGGCTGTAGAGAGCCAAGACAGTGTTACTGCACTCCAGTCTGGGCAACAGAATGAGACCCTGTCTCAAAAAAAAAAAAAAAAAAAGTCCAATCCATGTAGTCTGACAAAGAAATCCACAAGTGTAGTCCAATCAAATAGGCAAACATCCATACAAATTGTGACCCAGGGCTCTCAACTAAAAGTAATATTAGTCCTGAATCCTGACAGAGGGATTCATTTACCATGGAGTAAGCCTAAAAAGCTTTCTGAGGCAGTTGGGAAACAGGGTCTAGCCCTAGTCCTCCTTAAGTTTGAATAAGACAAAATCTGTCCAGAGGGATGCTTTGGAGCTTGAACTCAGCCCCAGAAGACAGCAACAAAGGCTGGTGCAGAATATCTCCAGGATGGTTAATTGTATGTGTTCATTTGACTGGGCTAGGGATGCCCAGATAGCTGGTAGAACATTTATGGGTGTATCTGTGAGGGTGTTTCCACAAGAGACTGGCATTTTAATCTTTAGACTGAGTAAAGAAGATAAGATCTCCCTCACCAATACAAGTGGGCATCATCCCATCCATTGAGGGCCTGAGTATGACAAAAAGTAACTTCGCTCTCTGCTCGAGCTGGGATATCCATCTTCTCCTGCTCCCAGACGTTGGTGCTCGTGGTTCTCAGGCCTTCAGACTTGAACCAGGATTTATACTATTTTCTCACCTGACCCTTATCCCTTCAGGTTTTGACTCAAACTACAAATGACACCACTGGCTTTCTTGGGCCTCCAGTTTGTAGATGGCAGATTATGGGACTTCACAGCTTCCATTATCTCAGGAGCCAATCTTTCATAATAATCTCTCTCTCTCTCTCTCTCTGAATAATGATATTTTGCATCTTCAAAACTTACATTAAATGATCATAGAGTCTTTAAATTGGGAAAATTTAGTAAATCATCCAGAGACAAATGTTACTTTTCTCTAGATCTTTCTTCATAACATCAGTATCTGTTAATACTATATATACTATATATATTATATATACTATATATATATTATAAGGTAGATATATATATTATATATATATACCTTTCTTGCTAAACTAACTTTCATTAATCGTTGATTTGGTTAGACTATCTTCAAATAATTTTTTTTCCAAAAAATCTACAGTAGAGATTTCTCTTATGAGTAGTTGAGCATCTATTCATTCAAAATATTTATTGAAGTCACCATATGGTGACCTTATCTTTACTCCTTTGACCTGAGAATACTTAAAGGGTGCAATACTACTTTTTTATATATATATATGTATATAATATGTATAGCATATATATTATATACTATATATAGACTATATATAGTATACTATATATAGACTATATATAGTATACTATATATAGACTATATATAGTATACTATATATAGTGTATATATACACTACATATAGTATACTATATATAGTGTATATATACTGTATATATAGTATATAGTGTATATGTATATATATATAGAGAGAGAGAGAGAGATTCTGTTTCTCTGAAAAACCTTGACTAATACAATCCCTTTATGTCTCTGTTTTTGCTGTCATGGATTAAAAATAATATTAATAAAATAAAATAAAAAAATTGGGGCTGGGCACAGTGGCTCGCGCCTATAATCCCAGCACTTTGGGAGGCCAAGATGGGCAGATTGCTTGAGCCCAGGAGTCTGAGATCAGTCTGGAAGCCATGGCGAAATCCCATATCTACAAAAAATACCAAAAAATTAGCCAGGCTTGGCACATGCCTGTAGTTCCAGCTACTCAAAAGGCTGAGGTGGGAGGATCACCCAAGCCTGGGAGTTTGAGGCTGCAGTGAGCCATGATTGTGCCACTGCACTCCAGCCTGGGTGACAGAGTGAGACCCTGTCTCAAAAACAAAAAATAATTGGGTTATTTTGAGGCCTCTTGCTTCCACATTCCATGTTAAGGTGGAGCATATATTGCCTAAAAGTAGTATTGCACCCTCTAAGTATTCTCAGGTCGAAGGAGTAAAGATAAAGTCACCATATGGTGACTTCAATAGATATTTTGAATGAATAGATGCTCAACTACTCATGAGAAACATCTACTATAGATTTTTTGGAAAAAAATTATTTGAAGATACTCTAACCAAACCAACGATTAATGAAAGTATAGCAAGAAAGGGAAAATTGTAGTTCAAAAGGATAAGGTCTCTTCTTATTCAGTTTGCACCCCAACTTCAGGAATCTCTTTGAATTATGTATTTCCAGATAGATCCTGAGGTCTTGGGACAAAGTTTGACCTTGTGTCATTTTAATTAACTAGTCATATTCCTTTCTCCCTTTCTCGGTATAAGGATACGTGTTTCTTGAACCAGTCTCCACCCAAAAAATCAGATGGAATGTCTTGACTTGTTTGATGACTATTTAAAACAATAACTACTGTTGTTCTTCCAGGACTTGCTAACAATGGCTAAGTTTTCACTTGATTGGAACACTATGCCAGAAGAAATACTTAACAAAAAGTCTTTTTTTCCCTTTATAGAAGCAGAATTACACAGAACAACATAATGGACATTTTTATGGCTGAGCAATTTGAATAATGATATTTTGCATCTTCAAAACTTATTTTAAATGATCATAGAGTCTTTAATTTTGGAAAATTTAGTAAACCATCCAGGGACAAATATTACCTTTCACCAGATCTTTCTTCATAGCATCTGGATCTGTTAATACTTCTGGGTTAACTAGAATTTAAAATACATGCAGCATGATCTTGACAATATGACCTTGACCATGTAAAAATATATGAGAAAAAGACTACAAAGAAATATATCAAAATGTATGAAGCAATTATTTCTAGATATTGGAAATCTGGGAGATTTGAGGGTTTTTTCCCACTTCTCTGTGATTTCAAATGACCATTTTTTATTAAAAATGAATATTATTTTTACAAAAATCAGAACATACAATTTATATATGTCCATAATATTAACTAAGTGAAGAAGAAATGTATAAAGAGAAAAACAACAGGAAGGAAGAATACTAGAATTTCAATGGTTCCTGAGTGATTTAATTTCTGCTTTCTGGCTTTTTGTATTTTCCAAATTTTCTGTGATTAGCAGAGCATATATTAATTTTTAATGTAAAAAGTCACTCTCTTTCAAAAAATAAATGGTAAATGAATAAGGCAGCAAATGCCAAAACAAAAAACAAAAAACAAAAAACAAAAAAAAACCCACCCAGTTCCAATAATAAGTAAGATTATTGGAAGGAAGTTCACTGTGGCCGTGCATTAGGAATGACTTTATGGGAGACAGAACTTTTGCTGGGCTTGAAGTATGAGCAGGTGTAACTGGGCAAAGAGGAAGGAATAGGGAACTCCCAGCGCAGGAAGGGGGCCTGCCCACAGGGTGGAGGTAGAACATTCTGACTGGAGCAGAAAGCTCATTCAGGGAAGTGAAGGAGGGTAAGCATAAAGTTTGGCTCCACTCAACTGGGGAGGGCTATGGGTCTCCAGTGAGATACCTTGAGTTTATTCTGCAAAAAAGCATTGTCTGTTTATGCCATACATGCCTAAAGTATCCCAGGAGATTATTTGCAATTACGTTCAAGTAGTTGTTTCCATCCACTATTGGCTTAGTTCCATAGTCAAGAAGACTTCCACTGGGACCGTTCCGTTTCACTTTGTGACCTATATCCCTCCTTCTGCTGCCTTCCCTTTAACATTCTTCCCCTCTGCCTAAAGCCCTTTGACTTCTTGGCTCCATTCAGGACCCCCCACTCTCCTCCTAACCCTGCAGTAAGTTCCTTACTCTACAAAATCATCCTGTTGCTCTTTCTGGCATCCACACCCATCCAACAATATTGCTCTTCCCTTAATGTTGTTGATGGCAGATAGGAAATTACTCAGTTATAGTAATTCATAATAAAGGGTAAGTTATTTCTAAGTTTAACATTTACTTTCAAGAGATATTCCCATTTTAAAAGCGGTGCTTGTTCCACATGTTTTCACTCATAGGTGGGAACTGAACAATGAGAAAACATGGACACAGGAAGGGGAACATCACACACCAGGGACTGTTGTGGGGTGGGGTGAGGGGGGAGGGATAGCACTGGGAGATATACCTAATGCTAAATGACGAGTTGATGGGTGCAGCACACCAACGTGGCACATGTATACATATGTAACAAGCCTGCACGTTGTGCACATGTACCCAAAAACTTAAAGTATAATAATAATTAAAAAATAAAAAATAAAAATAAATAAAAGAGGTGCTTGTTAACCCATTCTACTTAGTACAATGGAGGGAAGGAAGGAGGTAAATTTTTTGAGCTACATGCCTTATCCTCAAACTAATAAAGCCACCAGTTAAACGTCCCAGAGCCAACAACTTTGGAAAAGTTGTCAATCCCTTTAAATCCCCATAAATTCAAGAGTGAGAGCTGGAGGAGATAGGATACAGGCGAGCCTCCAGGGCAGGTCAGTGCCCGGGAGGGCTGATGCCGACCCGTGATATTCTCCTCTACTGACACAGCTGGTCACAGCAGGTGAGTGAAATGCCTGCAGTCTCAGGGACCCAGGCAGAGCCAAGACTTCCTTTGACCCCTGGAGTGGGGACACATACTTTCCTGCTTACCCTACCACCCACCTGTTCAGTGTGTGCTTGACCTGACCCCATGCCTGGAGCAGGGAAAAAGGAGGAGGAAGAGGAGATATGCGTGGGACAGCACTCTGTGAGCTGGAGGGGTGGCAGGGTGATATGAAGAACAGATGCAAGGGCCGGTTATTATTAGTGCCCTTGGTAAACAGGAGAGCTGCTTACACAGGGATGAAATCAGCTGTTTTTGTACTGAGGCAAGTTCCAACAATTACTGCCTCCACTCTCTTCCCAACTTAATCTGACTTTCTCTGAAACTTGGAAACTGTTAACCCTATTTCTACCTTCCCCATCTTCAGTCTACTTTCTGCAACCGGGTATACAATAATAATAACTGTTGGAACTAACCACTCCAGGAACAATTCTAAGACATCATATATGTAAACTTTATTTTCCTTACAACCAGCCTCTGATGGAGGTGCTGTTGTTGTCACTGTTTCACAGATGAGGGCCCTAAAGCCTAAAGAGTTGAAATCACTTGCCTAAGATCACCCAGCTGATAAGTGGCAGGACTGGGATTTAAACCTGTATACTATTCCTACACACTTTGATGTACTACCTTAATGTTTTAGACTCATTAAACTTTGCTTTTATCATGTGTGTAAGGAATCCATAATTCACACTGAACAGAGTCCATACTCTTCAATCCAGAAGTAAAGTGCTTTCACACCCTGACCTCATTCTACTACCTATCTTACATACACAACTTGATCTCCGACCCCTTTGACACAGGAAATCACACCCTGGCCAAATGGATCTAGTCAATAACCTCTGAACTCTGAACTTACATATACACTCAATATCCCTGCACATTCAGCCTTTGTCACCTACCCCTTCTCCTCCTCACCTCCAGCTCATTGGAATACCCGACTTTCCCATACTATCTCTTGTGTCTGGGACAAAGCTCAACAAAATACTTGCAAACTGAATCCGGCAGCACATCAAAAAGCTGATACACCACAATCAAGTAGGCTTCATCCCTGGGATGCAAGGTTGGTTCAACATACTCAAATCAATAAATGTGATTCATCACGTAAACAGAACTAAAGACAAAAACCACATGATTATCTCAATAGATGCAGAAAAGGCTTTTGATAAAATTCAACATCCCTTCATGTTAAAAACCCTAAATAAACTAAGTATTGAAGGAATATACCTCAAAATAATATGAGCCATCTATGACAGACCCACAGCCAACATCATACTGAACAGGCAAAAGCTAGAAGCCTTCCCCTTAAAACTGGCACAAGACAAGGATGCCCTCTTTCACCACTCCTATCCAACATAGTATTGGAAGTCCTGGCCAGAGCAATCAGGCAAGAGAAAGAAATAAGGGCATCCAAATAGAGAGGAAGTCAAACTATCTCTGTTTGCAGATGACATGATCCTATACCCAGAAAACCTCATAATCTCAGCCCAAAAGCTCCTTCAGCTGATAAACAACTTCAGCAAAGTTTCAGGATACAAAATTAATGTACAAAATATTGCTAGCATTCCTATACACCAACAAAAGCCAAGCTGAGAGACAAATCAGGAATGGAATCTCATTCACAATTGCCACAAAAAGAATAAAATACCTAGGAATACAGCAAACCAGGGAGGTGAAATATCTCTACAATGAGAATTACAAAACACTCTTCAGAGAAATCAGAGATGACACAAACAAATGGAAAAGCATTTCATGTTCATGGATAGGATGAATCAATATCATTAAAATGGCCATGCTGCCCAAAGCAATTTACAGATTCATTGTGTTATCCCTATCAAACTACTAATAACATCCTTTGTAGAACTAGAAAATACTATTTTAAAATTCACGTGGAACCAAAGAAAAGCCCAAATGGCCAAGGCAATCCTCAGAACAAAAGCTGGAAGAACAAAAGAACAAAGCTGGAAGCATCACATTACCTGACTTCAAACTATACTACAGG
Source organism: Pan troglodytes (assembly GCF_028858775.2). Classification (NCBI taxonomy): domain Eukaryota; kingdom Metazoa; phylum Chordata; class Mammalia; order Primates; family Hominidae; genus Pan; species Pan troglodytes. Next base: position 35,554,239 of record NC_072404.2, read on the forward strand.
GTTATAGTAACCAAAGCAGCATGATCCTGGTACAAAAATAGACACATAGACAAATGGAACAGAATAGAGAGCCCAGAAATAAGGCTGCACACCTACAACCATCTGATCTTAGACAAAGCTGACAAAAACAAGCAATGGGGAAAGGACTCCCTATTCAGTAAATGGTGCTGGGATAACTGACTAGTCATATGCAGAAGATTGAAACTGGACCCCTTTCTTACACCATACACAAAAATCAACTCAAGATAGGTTAAAGTCCAGGTGCGGTGGCTCACACCTGTAATCCCAGCACTTTGGTAGGCCCAGGTGGGCAGATCACCTGAGGTCAGGAGTTTGAGACCAGCCTGGCCAACATGGCAAAACCCCATCTCTACTAAAAATATAAAAAATTAGCTGAGAGTTTTGGCAGGCACCTATAATCCCAGCTACTTGGGAGGCTGAGACAGAAGAATTGCTTGATCCTGGAGGGGGGAGGTCACAGTGAGCCGAGATTGTGCCATTGCAGTCCAGCCTGTGCAACAGGGCAAGACTCTGTCTCAAAAAAAAAAAAAAAACTATATTAAAGACTTAAATGTAAAACCCAAATTTATAAAAACCCTGGAAGACAACCTATGTAATACTGTTCAAGACATAGGAACAGGCAAAAGTTTCACGGTGAAGACTCGGAAAGCAATTGCAACAAAAGTACAAATTAACAGATTAGATCTAATTAAACTTGAGAGCTTCTGCACAGCAAAAGAAACTATCAACACATTAAACAGACAACCTACAGAATGGGATCAAATATTTGCAAACTATGCTTCTGACAAAGTTCTAATATCCAAAAGCTATAAGGAACTTAAACAAATTTACAAGAGAGAAAAACAACTCCATTAAAAAGTGGGCAAAGGACATGAACAGACAGTTTTTGAAAAAAGACATTCATGTGGCCAACAAACATATGAAGAAAAAGCTCAACATCATTGATTACCAGAGAAATGTAAATCAAAACCACGATGAGATACCATCTACCACCAGTTAGAATGACTATTATTAAAGAGTCAAAAAATAACAGATGCTGGCGAGGTTGCGGAGAAAAGGGAATGCTTATACACTGTTGGTGGGAATGTAAATTAGTTCAGTCACTGTGGAAAGCAGCGTGGCAATTTCTCAAAGAGCTAAAAATAGAACCACCATTCGACCCAGCAATCCCATTACTGGTATTTACCCAAAGGAATATAAATAGTTCTACCATAAAGATAAATGCACGCATATGTTCACTGCAGCAGGATTCACAGTAGCAAAGATATGGACTCAACCTAAATGCCCATCAATGGTAGACTGGATAAACAAAACACGGTACTGGCTGGGCGCAGTGGCTCACGCCTGTAATCCCAGAACTTTGGGAGGCTGAGGCAGGTGGATCACCTGAGGTCAGGAGTTCGAGACCAGCCTGGCCAACATGGTGAAACCTCGTCTCTACCAAAAATACAAAAAATTAGCCAGGCATGGTGGTGGGCGCCTGTAATCCCAGCTACTCGGGAGGCTGAAGCAGCAGAATCGCTTGAACCCATGAGTCGGAGATCCTGAGCTGAGCTGAGATCGTGCCACTGCACTCCAGACTGGGCAACAAGAGTGAAATTCTGTCTCAAAAAAAAAAAAAGAAAATCCGGTGCATATACACCGTAGATATGTACGGCATGGCCCCAAACCATGATCCTGGTACAAAAACAGACACATGGACCAACATAACAGAAAGAAAGCTGAGAAATAAGGCTGCATGCCTACAACCATCTGATCTTCCACAAAGCTGACAAAAACAAGCAATGGAGAAAGAACTCCCTGTTCAATAAATGATGCTGGGATAACCGGCTAGCCATAGGCAGAAGATTGAAACTGGACTCCTTCTTCACACCATACACGAAAATCAACTCAAGGTAGTTTAAAGACTTAAATATAAAATCCTTTACAGAGGTAAAATCTTTAAGATATTCTGGAAAAATAGATTAATAAAACCTCCAGAGTTTGATGGAACCATTTCCACCCCCTACTGAAACCTTTATTTGCCTGTCAACAACATCTGTCCAATCATTTTGGTTTCTGGCTTCTTCCACTAATGTCTCACTGTAACCACCATTACCAGCCCCTCTGCGTGGGTGTCTGGGTGTCTCCTGGTTCAGTGAGTCTCAAACTTGAATATACATGTGGATCACTTGGAGATTATGATTTAGGACTTCTGAGTCGGGCCCAAGTGTCTGCATTTCAAACAAGCTGCCAGGTGATGCCAATGCTGTTAGTTCACGGACCAAACTTTGAGCAAACTTAACATCATGCCTAACTTGGCATAACAGATGCCAGCTCTTTTTCCTTCTGCCAGGTGATACACAATTATGAGGCTTCCCCCTAGATAGGTCCCCTCCTGGATCACCCAATACACCTATGGAAACCCTCTCACTTGCAAAAAATCTGCAATTCCAATTGCGCTTCATACCTTCTCCTTCTGCTTGCTCACATCTTCCCCTTGTGTCGTCTCCCTCCCTCCTTCTCTTCCCTCTCCCTCTGACCCATACCAGCTTCAGTGGAGTAATCTTTACTACAGTTCTTGTCATGGTGCTCCCTGTTAAATAACTGTAGCATGTGTTTCTTGCTACCCAGAGATTCTGTAATTTCAATAATAATGTCTGCACGCAATTTCTAGCCAGTCTGAAGACTGCACACTGTTGTAGGATGCGTGTATCACAATAAGAGGAAACACGTGGGAAGAGAATCAGAAAAAAGCTTGGAAGAACATTCTGTACTTTATGTTTTATTTACAAAGCCCCTTAATTATTTATTATGAGCATCATTATTCTTCCCTATAATCACAAGAGAAAAGAAAGCGTATTATTGAAGTTGAGGGATGTTAGCAGAGCCCCAGGGAAGCCTCCGGGGCCCCCACACAGCAGGAACAGGAGGAGTGTCCCACTGATAAAGACTGAGAGCTCAAGGCTGCATCCAATGTTCCCACCACCTCCAGGTGGGCTGCCCACGCCTGGCAGCAAGCAAGGCCACCTCAGGGTTTCTCCTTCATCACCATCCAGCACTGTGACTCTGAAACTTTTCAATTTCATGGAACCTTTCGAAAATCTGAATCTGAGGAAAGGGAAGGCCTCTGTGCACACAATCACACAAGAAAACACAGACTCCTTAAAAGTTAAGGGTTCACAGTTTTCCCAAGGGCATGAAAAACGGACCCTAGACTTAAAAGTATCCACACAATAGAAGCATAAAAGAGCCATGCTCAAGAAATTGTCTAGAAGTGAGAGGTGCAGAGGACATTTGGTGTAAAGTTAGGTCTGGATTCACACCCCGGATCTGCCGTTGCTAGGACATGAATTTGGGCACCTTGCTTAACCTCTCTGAAGTAGTGATACCTACCTTGTGGGCTTGCACCAAGGATTAAATGCAGTAAAGTACATGAAGGTACCTGCCAGGAAGCAGACATGCAATCGATAGTAGAGGAATGTATCACTCTGATTTGGGATGTAGCAGGGACTTCTAAAAGTGGTAATTCTTACTCAGAATAAGAGATGTCTATGTGTTTTAATCCAAATTAAGAGGAGCCTTGCCCTCTTTGCCCATTTATTCAATGGCTGCTGGCCACTTGACAGCAGGGTCACTGCCCCACTCAGCAAGGTCACTGCCTCACTCAACAGGGTCTGGGTGAGCTGAGGCAGAGCAGTACACCTTCCACAATATGCCAGAAAAAAACACACTTGTGGTTACACTGGCCTCTGGAGCCTCAAAAAGCTGAAGAAGCCCAGAGAGATTTGCTTAAAAGCGCTATTTGAAGTCCTTGGTAAAAAATGCAACCTAAGGACAATTGTATTTCTACATTGAAAGGCTTTTAAAAATACTTTAAATTGGAAGGTCAGAGCTTCAAAGAGCATAATGACTGGCTGTTTATCTCCATTACCCTCTGCTTCTGGTGCTTCTGTGAACATGTTCTGACCTCTAACTGTGAGTGGAAATGCAGGAAGGATGCTGTCTGTGCATTCGTGAGAGCCTTGAAACTTGCCTAGAGCACTTCTGAAACTCTGCCAAGATGAAATAAATAGCATATAGCCTCCCTTCAAATCTCAACTTGAAAATGACACTGGCCAGGCGCAGTGGCTCACGCCTGTAATCCTAGCACTTTGGGAGGCCGAGGCAGGTGGATCTCGAGGTCAGGAGTTTGAGACCAGCCTGGTCAATATGGTGAAACCCTGTCTCTACTAGAAATACAAAAAGTAGCCAAGCATGGTGATGCATGCCTGTAGTCCCAGCTACTCAGGAGGCTGAGGCAGGAGAATCACTTGAACCCTGAAAGCAGAAGTTGCACTGAGCCGAGATTGTGCCACTGCACTCCAGCCTGGTGACAGAGCGAGACTCCATCTCAAAAAAAAAAAAAGTGACACTGTATATCTTTGAATTAAAAGATTCAAAATATTTTAAAGCATTTGACAGGTTTTACTAGAAAGAGAAGTTGTGATGCTTACATGAGAAAAAGTTATTTTCAGACATCATAGATGTAAGTGTGAAAACAAAACTAATCAGGCTTCTAAAAGAATATAGAAGAGAGATTTTTATCACTATCTTAGTCTGTTTGTGCTGCTATAACAAAATGCCATGGACTGGGTAATTTATAAGAACTGACATTTATTTCTCACAGTTTTAGAGGCTGAGAGTCCAAGATCAATGCACCAGTAGCTTTGATTGTCAAGTAAGGGCCTAGTCTCTGCTCCCAAGTTGGGGCCCTGTTGCTGAATCGGATGGAGGAGATAAATGCTGTATCCTCACATGGCAGAGGGACAGAAAGGCAAGAGGTGCAAACTCCCTCTGTCAAGTCCTTTTATAAGGACACCTAATCCCATTCATGAAGGCAGAGTCCTCATGACTCAATTGCCTCCAAAAGGCCACACTTACTAATACTGTTGCATTGGGAATTAAGTTTCAACATGAATTTTGAAGGAACAGAAACCCTTCATTGCAATGGTCATTGCAAGGTCATAGCAATGACCTTGGGGTAAGCAAAAGTTTCTTAAACAGACCATGAAAAGAGCTAACCATAAAAGAAAAAAATTGATAAACATTTTTTTAGTATGAAGAACCTTCTGTCCATCAAAAGACACCATTAAGAGAGTTAAGACTGGGTGCGGTGGCTCACGCCTCTAATTCCCAGCACTCTGGGAGGCTGGGGTGGGTGGGTCACTTGAGGTCAGGAGTTTGAGACCAGCCTGGCCAACATGGTGAAACCCCATCTCTACTAAAAATACAAAAAATTAGACGGGCGTGGTGGCACGTGTCTGTAATCCCAGTTACTCAGGAGGCTAAGGCAGGAGAATTGCTTGAACCTGGGAGGCGAAGGTGGCAGTGAACCGAGATCATGCCACTGCACTCCGAACTGGGAGAAAAGATATTTGCAATACACATATCTAATAAATAAATAGTATGAAAGACTCCTTTAAATTGTTTTAACAGATAAAAATAAAATTTTAAATGTTCAAAAGACTGGAACAGGGGGCCAGGCATGGTGGCTTATGCCTGTAATCCCAGCACTTTGAGAGGCCGAGGCGGATGGATCACCTGAGGTCAGGAGTTCAAGTCCACCCTAGCCAACATGGTGAAACTCCGTCTCTACTAAATATACAAAAATTAGCTGGGCGTGGTGACACATGTCTGCAATCCCAGCTACTCGGGAGGCTGAGGCAGGGAGAATTGCTTCAGGTGGAAGTGGAGGTTGCAGTGAGCTGACAGCGTGCCACTGCACTCCAGCCTGGGCAACAGAGTGAGACTCGGTCTCAAAAAAAAAAAAAAGACTTGAACAGACACTTCACAAAAGACAATATCCAAATGGTCAATGTGTGCATGAAGAGAGTTGCTCAAAACCATCAGTCATCAGGGAAATGAAAGTTAAATCACAGTGAGATACCACTACTCACCCACCAGAATGGCTACAATGAAGAAGATTGACAGTACCAACAGTGGGAGAGAATGCAGACAACTGGAGCCCCCACATGCTCCTGGTGGGAATGTAAATTTCTTTGAACATCTTTATGTGCGATCCTTGTGAAGATGGAGAGTGCTGAAAGAGAAGAAAGCACCTAATAGTAGGTGTTACGGACTGAATGTTTTGTCTTCCCCAAATTTATATGTTGAAACCTAATGCCCAATGTGATGGTATTAGGAAGTTAGGCCTTTGGGAGATGATTAGGTCAAGAGAGTGGAGCACCCATGAATGGAGTTAGTGCCCTTATAAGAAAAGACCCAAGAGAGATGATTTGTCTCTTGGTCCTGTGAGGATACAACCAGAAGACAGCTATCTGCAAACCTGGAAGAGGGCCCTCATCAGACACTGAATCAGCTGATCTGGGACTTCCCAGCCCCCAGAATTGTGAAAAAATAAATGTTTGTTGTTTAAGTCACCCAATCTATAGTATTCTGTTATGGCAGCCTGAAATGACCAGGATAGTAGGGAGTATTTTTTTTAAGTGAGCCATGGTTGAGGAGGTGAATATCAAGTCTCTCTTACACTTGAGCTCACTTGAAGCCATCCTTAGCTACTGGTTGGTGCACTTGGAGATGTCAGCTTGTCTTTGTTTAGTCCTTCTCTCCTTGTTGTATGTTTTTTTTCTTCGTTTCTCTTGAGTTTAGATCTCTGGGTTTGGAGCCATTGATCTGCTTCAGCCACACTCCCCCCACCAACTCCTCCAGTTTCCAACAATTTTTTTTTTTTTTTTTTTACTTTTGGGGGGATAAACAAAGAAATGGACAAGCAGGTGAATGGATTTACTTCCCATTGCTGCAAAATGCATGCCTAAGCAGCCTCTTCCCATATTGATATGGGTTCTTTGTCAAAAGATACTCAGGATTACTGTAGACTGAAATGTAGTCTTTTAGTGTAATTTTTCTTTCTTAAACATGAATGCTCATGATTATCATCTTATTTAGTAAACTATCCTTGATCCTTCTTCACGCCCATCATTTGGTCATTTTATTGTGCTTCTAAGTGCCTGATTTCTCCTTTGGTTCCTGACACCCTCCTGCTGAGGTCTTTACAACCTACCAGTGCTCACAGTTCCGTGAATTCTTCATTCAGCCAATGGTATCATTTGCCAAGGACAATTTGAGAATATTGGATCACAGCCTATGAACATGTTCTGTGCTTGGAGTTAGAGACACAGTTTTTGAAAGCAAATTTTTGTTGTTGTTGTTTGAGACAGAGTCTCGCTGTCACCCAGGCTGGAGTGCAGTGGCACGATCTCGGCTCACTGCAAGCTCCACCTCCCAGGTTCATGTCATTATCCTGACTCAGCCTTCCGAGAAGCTGGGACTACAGGTGCCCACCACCACGCCCAGCTAATTTTTTGTATTTTTAGTAGAGATGGGGTTTCACCATGTTAGCCAGGATGGTCTCGATCTCCTGACCTCGTGATCCACCTGCCTCGGCCTCCCAAAGTGCTAGAATTACAGGCGTGAGCCACCGCACCTGGCCGAAAGTAAATTTTTAAATACAGGCTAATTGGCCGGGCGCAGTGGCTCACGACTGTAATCCCAGTACTTTGGGAGGCCAAAGTGGGTGGATCACCTGAGGTCAGGAGTTCGAGACCAGCCTGGCCAACATGGTGAAATCCCATCTCTACTAAAAATATGAAAATTCGCTGGGCATGTCGGCATGCACCTGCAATCCCAGCTACCTGGGAGGCTGAGGCAGAAGAATCACTTGAACCCAGGAGGTGGAGGTTGCAGTGAGCCAAGATCACACCACTGCACTCCAGCCTAGGTGACGGAGTGAGACTCTGTCTCAAAAAAATTAATTAATCAATTTTAAAAAATAAATAAATACAGGCTCATCTCAATTTTTCCTAGATTTAGTACATAGTACATTAATGTTCATGTGGATTATTTTCCTGAGCAGAGCCTGACATTGAGACTCCTAAATACTTCCATGTATCTAATTCAAGCAATTGCAGGAAGGACAGATTTGTATGCAAGACCATTTCTAGGAAATATATCAGTAATTTTTAAATCTCCTAAACTCTGTTCATCTCCATCAACATTTGGAACTTGCAGTGCCAAGCGGAAGTTTCCTGTTTTCCTTTGTTCTAACCAGAATTATATAGATGGGCTCTACCCTTGTGACAGACACCATTTATCATCTACTCAGTATTCATTTCCCCCTACCACCACCCTATTCCTCCTCTGAATGCACCACCCTTATTTTTCTCCAGGGAATACCAGGCAATGCATCTCTGCCTGGAACAGCAATCTCATTCCCCCGACCTGTGATGGGTCTAGGGATGGCATGTGCCCCAGTTCTGCCACTGAGATGTATGCAGAATCTGCCAGGTAGAGCCTCTGAGGAAATGGCTGCTTTCTTGATGGGAAGGAAAAAGCCTACTTGTCCTGGCTCCTTGCCCTTTTACCTTTACTTTTCTCTTGTCCTCATTCTTCCTTCCTGGAACACAAATGTGATACTAGAGCTATAGTAATCACCATGTGACCAAAAGGGAACAATCAAGAGAAATACAGAGACATCAGACCTAATGTTGTTGAGCTGTTCAATCAGCAGGCAACATCCCATCTCTGGACTTGTTATGTGAGAAAAATTAACCTCTAATAGTTTAAGCCTGTCTATTTTGTTTTCTGTTACTTGCAGCCAAAAGCATTCCTAGCAGATGCCTCCATTATTATCATGAGGTCAAGGGAAACTAATATGTATTAAGCAGCTTCCATGTATCAAGGATTGAGCTGTTTTGCATATGCTAGTTCCTTGGCTCCTCAGACAGCCCTATGAAGTAGCTCTTAGCATCTCTGTTTATAGATTAGGGCACTGAGTTCAAAGAGATTAAGGAAAAGGTAGACCAAGATGAAACCCAGGCCTATCTGACTCTACTGCCCCAGTTCTTCCTATCCCACCATACTGCTGGGAAGGGCAGATGGCAGCTTGCCCTATTTTGGCTAAAATTTGAGCCTCTGGATAGTGAAGTAGGAGCATTTGGTTGTTTGGGTTTTTTTATTATTATTATTTCAGATAATGATAAGTACCATGAAAAAATTAAAAAGAATTACAGATAGTCACTAGAGAATGACCCTAGTGACTACAGATGGGAAGTCAGAAAAACTTCTTTGAGAAGGAAATAATTGAGCAGAGTCCTGAATAATAAGGATGAACCAACCACACAAAGATCTGACAGAGAGTGTTCCAGGCTGGGAATAGCACGTGCAAATGCCCTGAGATGCAAGCAAGCCTCAAGTACGGCAGTGAGTTGGGCATAATAAGCCAGGAAGTAAGACATGAAGTCAGAGAGACAGGAATGTGTAGGGTCTTGTGAGCTGTGGAGGAAAGTTTGGAAGGCATTGGAGGGTTTTACTCAGGCAGGTGACTTGATCTGATTTACCTTTTAAAAAGACCACTTTGCAACTGTGTAAAGAATGGACTGTACAGAGGTTAAAAGTGGAGGCAGAGAGACCAGCTGGGAGGCTATTGCAGTAATCCAGGCAAAAGAAGATGGTGGCTCAGACCAGGGTGGTAAACAGCAGAAAAAGTGGTGGGATAGGGGTAAGTTGTGAAGACAGAACTAACAGGGCTTGATTTTGATTCATTATAGGGGTTAACAGAAAGAGGAGTCAAAATCATTCTGGTGGGCTGGCAGCTCCATTTGCTAGGATGGAGAGGACTAAGGTGGATCACTTTGGGGAGGGCCTGGTGGAAGGGGGTAGGACTTGGGAACTAAGAGTTCCCTTTAGATCATGCTGTGTTTGAGATGCTTATGAAACATCCCATGGAGATGTTGAGTGGGCAGTTAAATGAGGTAACAACAATTAATTGGGCACCTGCTATACGCAAGTGTCCTCGTAAGTGTTACTGTGCTTCACACTCAGCTTTATGAAATAACTGGGTATTAGTACTGTCATCAAGCCCAGAAATCCAGATAAGGACAAAGGAAACTTACCCAATGGCTAAGTTACTTGCCTGAGATCCCACCTCAGGTAGGTGGCAGCCAGGACATGAACTCAGGGTTTAAGGTTCCAAAACCTATGGTTTTCCCTAGTCCCACCCAGTAAAACAGTCCCAGGGAGAGCTTTCAAAATTCTTTCTGAGGATATTGTGGAAATTTGAGGCAGATGCAGAGCCTGCTTTGTGGGGATGGGGCTTCCTTAGGCCAGGACACTAAGCTTCTTTAGGGATCATTCCCTGGGCAACCTCAATCCCTTCTTAAAGAGAAGAGGAAGAGATTTTTTATGGACTAATGAGATTTTTACCTTCTGTTTAAGTTTATTAAATCTGAAAAACTTTCAATTTTAGAGCAAAGATGGATTCTCTCTCATCACCCCTTCTAGGGATTTTTTTTAAAATTTGACATTACCTGACCATATAGAAGATATTCTCAAATGCTCTTGTGAAGGGGAGAGAGAGAACTGTTCACTTTCTAGGCTGGAAAAAGAGCAGCTGCCAACACAAGCGCATTAAGGTGCCTGCCCATGGTTATTTAACCTGCGACAATTTCTTTAAAAACTCCTGGAAATGTGTGGTGAGAAATGGCGAAACCTGTCATTACTCAAACCAAAAAAGAACCATGATTCCATCTTCTGAGGGCTGCCAAACAGCAATAGTAGCAAAATAAAAATGGATGTCAGAGCTGGGAGCCTTGGCTAAGGTGTTCAGAGGGAGGATAATAAGATACCCAGGAAGAAAGAGGAAGGTTAGACTTCTTGACTTATTGTTTCCTTACACATCGTGGTGCCAGCAAGTACTTGTGATCTTAGGGGTTCATAAAAGTATTCTAGAATACACTTTTTATTCCCAGATAGTGCAGTAAATGTCCCAGGAGAATTGATAAATGTCAAATTGGGCAGCATTTGAAGCTCAGTCTCTAGGGAACATTTTCTTTTTCAAATTCATATAGGGACACAATACAGATTTCCATCCTCTGTCTCTCTCTTTCTCCCCGTTTTTCTCCCCAGTAATTCCAAGGAGAAAAATCCTTGATAGAATGCAATAAGTTAATGTTCTGAGCTTGAATAGTGCTTCGATTTGCGTTTCCCTCCCTCAGTCTTGTCTTCGGAGTTATATAAAACCTGACATAATCATTTTTGTTCATCAAGCTTTAAATTAAGTGCAATTTATGGATAATTGCAATAATGTCTCTGATTCCTTTGTGCTGAAATCACCAGAGTGCTGCCCAATAGCCAATCCTGAAGATTTTGGATTGCTCCAAAGATCTTTTCTCCTGCCCTGTTTCCTTAAAAGGATAGATAAAGAGAAATCCTGACTATTTACTGGATTCCATGCCATATCCTCCTACCCCTCAGTGAATTCAAAACCCAGCAACAGTCTAGCAACTTTGCAAATTTTAACTTGCCACAGTTACCTCAACCAAGTAAAACTTGATGCTGGAGGATGGGTGAGGAAGGAATAGAGAAGATTCTTGGATTAATTGAGTTCAACCTACTAAAGCACCCAAGCTTACATGGTTTTTGAATTATTATTTGCAAATCTATACCCCACCAAGCAACCATAACTATATTATCAAGATGGAAGCCCAGCAGTTCCAATCCTAAGCAAGTACTTGTGCTTTTTTAAAAAAGGAGAAGTGGATTATTTGTTTGGTTAATTAGCTGTTGCCTCCTCAACTGCTTAGAATTTTCTCATTGCACTAATTCAATTATCTAATTAACACCAAGACGATATGGTTCTGCAATGCATTTCACTTATGCTTCATGTGTATTCTCTCATTTCTTTATCGTAACTGTACATAGGCTAGCTTTCCTATTATCATATTATCCCTATTTTCTACATGAGAAAAACAAGGTTCATAGCAGTAATGCAAATTAAGACAGAGACCAAAGTTTAGGCTTTGACATTTAATTCTACATGTGACTCTCTATTACATGGGCTAAGTCAGATAGGGTCTTCAGCTTGTTTGAAAATTCTTTAATGAGAGATGCTTTTAAGCCACTTAAAAAAATTTCAAGCTAGTATCTTGATAGTTGGTTTCATTCCTTAACAGGTAGAATGCGTGTCTGCAAACTACTAAATTTAAAGACTAAGAGAGAAGGAATACCATGGGGTTTATCCTACCCAGAGACTAGCACAGTTCCCTGCACAAAGAGGGTGATCTATTGATATTTCACAAATGAATGAATTTCTGGGTAGTTATTATAAAACATCGTTATTTTACTTTAAAACATAACTAAGAAAAAATTATATCCCAATTTCAAAAATATAAATATTAGCATATGGATAAGAAATCTAGAAAAACATACAACAGATTTTTAATGTCTGACACGAGATTAAAAAAGAACAAAATGAATGAGAATAAAACACATTACAGAGCCTTTGTGCAGCGAGTGTAGACAGACTTTTTTTTAAATCCCAGATCTTCCACTGTCCACAGTATGGTTTTGAGCAAGTTACTTAAGCCCTTTGCACCTCATTTTTGTCACTTGAAAAACAGGGATAATTATAATAGTGTATACTTCATAGTATTGCTGTACTAATTAAATAAATAATGTGTATATAGTATCAAGCAATTAGCTATCAAGCAATTAGCTAGTTTTTTGTTTTTTTTTTTTTAGACAGAAGGTCTCTCTCTGTTGCCCAGGCACAATCATAGCTCACTGCATCCTTGAACTCCTGGGCTCAAGTAATCCTCCCACCCTAGCCTCCCAAGTAGCCAAGACTACAGGCACACAGCCATTACACCCAGCTAATTATTTTATTTTTTGTACAGACAGGTCTCACTAAGTTGCTCAGGCTGGTCTCGAACTCCTGGCCTCAAATGATCCTCTTGTCTTGGTCTCCCAAAGTGCTAAGATTACAGGCATGAACCACCATGCCTGGCCAGCTATTCTTACTATTGTCATCATGTCATTTCTCCTCAGTTCACATTTCTGTGACCTGAGTATCACCATGCCATGACCTACTTTCATTGGCAAATATAATGGAAAGCTGACTACAATTGCAAACATCAGTAGCATTACACACATGAAATGTGAGAACTAGAACTTTGGTTTCTCCATCCTTCTCTCTTAACCCACAAAGGAAGCAGCAAAGGAATTGCTGAGCCTATAGTTATATGGAAGAAGAAAGAAGGCAACTGCCTGCAGCCCATCTGGCATGTGCCAATGGCAGATGGAGAGATGGCACACATGCCTTTTGCTATGGGTCTTTGTCCCAATTTCTTTATTTTATGGCTTATTTATATCTTTGGGTGGGGAGAGAAAACCTGTCCACATTCTACCTACCAAGTGCATTCTAGAAATTTCATGTTAAATCATTGTTCACTAACTTCCAGAGCCAAGTCAAGAGAGTGCAGTAAACAATATCTAATTTTGTTACTTTTTGTTTTTTAGTAACCAAGAAGTCAACCAGAGAAATTTTAGCACTGGGACAACAGGCCCCATGGAGGGGTGAGGAGAGAGTGAGGGACTGAAAATTGCAGGATTATAAATCTGCATACTTAACAGTAAGGTATCACTCTCCTGCTCAGATCCCAGAATTTCCACAATCAGGTTGACTATACTCCCATGGGAGGTTAGAAGATTCTTCTCTGGAAAAACTCAATAGACTTAGCGAAAAACATCTTCAAATGTTGACATCAGGGGATTATCCAGTAAAGGACTGTCAACTTCCTGATCCCCGCTAGGAGCCTACCAATCAACAAGGCTCATCCAGGGACATGGAGCTTCCAACCGGAGAATGGACTTTTTCAATATAATTGGCAATGAAAGATTACCTGGTATTTGGGGAAAGCTTCTAACATGCAAAACAGAGATACAAGCAAATAACAAAAAGGAACTTGGAGGCCAGAAACAGTGCTGGAAATAGAAAACTTCTCCATAAACAAAAAACAGTGGTAAGAGAAGATATTGCATCTATGAGATAAGAGCAATCACAAAACAACCCTGGAAAATTATGAAACTGAAAGCCAAACCAAAGAAGAAAATGTCAAGTAAGTGTCCAAGAAAGTTCACCAAAAAGCAAATCAGAGAAAACAATGTTAAAACTATTAATATTTTTATTTTTGAGACAGGGTCTCACCCTGTCACCTAAGCTGGAGTGCAGTAGCACAATCATGTCTCACTGCAGCCTCAACCTCCCAGGCTTCAGCAATCCTCTCACCTCAGCCTCCCAAGTAGCTGGGGTTACAGGCATGTACCACCATGCCCAGCTAATTGTTTTTTATTATTTGTAGAGATGGGGTCTCACTATGTTGCCCAGGCTGGTTTCAATCTCCTGGGCTCAAGTGATCCTCCCGCCTCAAACTCCCAAAGTGCTGGGATTACAGGAATAAGCCACTGCGCTCAGCCAACAATATTAAAATTAGAGTATCAGTCTAGGAGGTCTGTGTCAGAAAGCTTAGGTTTGGGTACATATAATAGAAAACCAAAGATAATAGTGGCTTAAATGCACAAGGATTTATTCTCTCTTAAATGGAGATAGGCAAGCTAAGGTTAATATGGCAGCTCCAGAGAGATTGCCTCTATCTTTTTATTCTGCCTTTTTCAGCATGTGGCTACTATCCTCAAATTCACATCATAGTCTAAAGTATGCTGGAGCTCTGGCCATCCTGTCTGCATTCCAGTATCAGGAAAGAGGAAGCCAGGCAGGACAGAGGGACAGCTGGCCAGGTCAGTGCCAAAAGCAATTTTCCAAGAAATCCTATACCAATACCTCCACTGATGTCTTATTGGCCAGAACAGTAATCTGGTTCCCTCTAGCTGCAAAGGAGTCTGGGAAATGTATTCTTTTATCTGGGTACTTTACCACAGCCAACTAATAAGTGTTTTCCTACTAAGGAAGAAAGGGAGGATATAAATATATTTAGGTAGGCAATAGCAGTCTTTATTACAGGGTCCCATTTCTGGTTAACAGGAAGTCTGTGGAGAGTGACTAGAGAAAACGGACAGGAGGAAATTACTCAGAATTCATATAAGGAAAATATATTTCCAGATGGATGGACTGCTAAGGATCAAGCATAATGAATGAGAAAGGATCCCACCAAGGCCCATCCTTATAAGATTTCAGATTATTGGACACAAAGAGAAGATCCAGGCTAAGTTCACAAACAGTGGATCAGGGCTAAGGATGGCAAGGGACTCTCAGCAGCACCCCTGGGAACTAGAAGATAGTGGAACAGCACCGTTAAAATTCTCAGGAACGGCCAGGTGCTGTGGCTCACACCTGTAATCCCAGCACTTTGGGAGGCCAAGGAGGGTGGATCACAAGGTCAGGAGATCGAGACCATCCTGGCTAACACGGTGAAACCCTGTCTCTACTAAAAATACAAAAAATTAGCCGGGCATGGTGATGGGCGCCTGTAGTCGCAGCTACTCGGGAGGCTGAGGCAAGAGAATGGCGTGAACCCAGGAGGCAGAGCTTGCAGTGAGCTGAGATTGCACCACTGCACTCCAGCCTGGGGGACAGAGCGAGAATCTGTCTCAAAAAAAAAAAAAAAAAAAAAAAAAAAAAAAAAAAAAAAAAATTTCTCAGGAACATGAGTTCTACACCTGGAAAAATGAATAATCAAGTTTACAGAGATTCTCAACTGTTGAAAAATGTTCTTGAGAAGAAACTAAGAAAAAAGAGAATGTGGAATTTAGGAAACAGTGGAGCCAACATGGGAGGAAGGATGAAGGAATTCCCAGTGATATGGGAGGGAGACAGGGAAGTGCTAGGTAGAGAAGGGCAGGGTCCCTAGCGAGGACTCCACCATCAGGTTTGTGCCCACGGACCTAAGTGAGAGCAGGCACTCCAGTTTTTGTGCCCAAATGTTGCATTTTTGAAGACTACTG
Source organism: Pan troglodytes (assembly GCF_028858775.2). Taxonomy (NCBI): domain Eukaryota; kingdom Metazoa; phylum Chordata; class Mammalia; order Primates; family Hominidae; genus Pan; species Pan troglodytes. The sequence continues at coordinate 35,570,037 of NC_072404.2, forward strand.
TGACCTGCCATGCCCCCCATCCTGTGTCTATACAAACTCAAGACAGTAACAGGCATAGACACAAGCAGCTGGACGAGCAGAGGAGCAGAAGAGCACACCAACAGGCACCAGCAGACACTTGGAGGCCATCGATGGCAGGCGACATGGAATTCAGTGGGGGGGCGGTTGGAGGAAAGTCTGGGCTCTGGGCGGCCTGATTCCAGGGAAGACCACCTTCCCACTCCATCCCCCTTTTAGCCTCCCCATCCATCTCACCAAGAGCTACTTCCACCAGTAAAGGACAATAAAAGTCAATAAAACCTTGTACCCATCCTCCAAGCCCACATGTGGGCTTTCCAGTACACTAGGGCAAGAACCCAGGACACAGAAAGCCCTCTGTCCTTGCAATAAGACAGAGGGTCTAATTGAGCTGATTAACACAAGCTGCCTGTGGACGGCAAAACTGAAAGAGCACACTGTTAACACATGCCCACTGGGGCTTCAGGAGTTGTAAACACTCAACCCTAGACACTGCTATGGAGTTGGAGACCATGCTTCCCATGACCTGCCTGTCTGCATGCTCCCCATAGGGGTTTGAGCAGGGGGGCACCAAAGAAGAGAGCCACGCCCTGTCACAAGTTCTGCCAGGGGGATAAGGAAACTTCCCATTCCACCAGGATGGCAGCTGTTTAGCAGGCCTAGGGAGCAGCCAGCCCAGTTTAGAGTAGGAGAAAATAATGGATAGATTATTTGAAATTTACACTGTAAAACTAGGGGTGGAAGAAAATTTAGCAATAGATCCAAATAAAACTAAGCCAATTTAAATAAATGAACCAATTATAAGCCAGAGAGCAGCGGCTCACACCTGTAATCACAATGCTTTGAGGGGCCAGGGCAGGAGGATCTCTTGAGCCCAGGAGTTTGAGACCAGCCTGGGCAAAATAGTGAAACCTCATCTCTACAAAAAGTTAAAAAAATTAGCCAGCTGGCTGGGCACAGTGGCTCACACCTGTAATCCCAGCACTTTGGGAGGCCAAGGCAGGCAGATCATGAGGTCAGGAGTTCAAGACCAGCCTGACCAATATGATGAAACCCCATCTTACTAAAAATACAAAAATTACCTGGGTGTGGTGGTGTGCACTTGTAGTCCCAGCTACTCTGGAGGCTGAAGCAGGAGAATTGCTTGAACCCAGGAGGCGGAGGTTGCAGTGAGTCAAGATCACACCACTGCACTCCAGCCTGGGCAACAGAGTAAGACTCTGTCTCAAAAAAAAAAAAAATAGTCAGCTGTCGTGGTGTGCACCCACGTGTGTCCTAACTACTTGGGAAGATGAAGTGGGAGGATCGCTTGAGTGCAGGAATTCAAGGTTACGGTGAGCTATGATAACACCACTGCACTCCAACCTGGGTGACAGAGCAAGATCCTGTCTCAAAAATAAAAAAAAACATTTAAGCAATTACAAAAGCAAATCTTCGTCTACCATGATACAAGTTAGATGATAACGTCTAAAACGTTTGAGAAACGATTGAGAAATAGAAGTTTATGCATATTTATAAACACATAGATGCAGACAACAAAAGAAAAAAAACAAAAATAGAGAGTGGTTGCTGTCAGGCCTCTGAGACCAAGCCAAGCCACTGCATCCCCTGTGACTTGTACGTATATATCCAGATGGCCTGAAGTAACTGAAGATCCACAAAAGAAGTAAAAATAGCCTTAACTGATGACATTCCACCATTGTGATTTGTTTCTGCCCCACCCTAACTGATCAATGTACTTTGTAATTCTCCCCACCCTTGAGAATGTACTTTGTGAGATCCACCCCTGCCCGCAAAACATTGCTCTTAACTTCACCGCCTATCCCAAAACCTATAAGAACTAATGATAATCCACCACCCTTTGCTGACTCTCTTTTTGGACTCAGCCCACCTGCACCCAGGTGAAATAAACAGCCATGTTGCTCACACAAAGCCTGTTTGGTGGTCTCTTCACACAGATGCGCATGAAATTTGGTGCCGTGACTCAGATTGGGGGACCTCCCTTGGGAGATCAATCCCCCGTCCTCCTGCTCTTTGCTCCATGAGAAAGATCCACCTACAACCTCAGGTCCTCAGACCGACCAGCCCAAGAAACATCTCACCAATTTCAAATCCGGTAAGTGGCCTCTTTTTACTCTCTTCTCCAACCTCCCTCACTATCCCTCAACCTCTTTCTCCTTTCAATCTTGGCGCCACACTTCAATCTCTCCCTTCTCTTGATTTCAATTCCTTTCATTTTCTGGTAGAGACAAAGGAGACACATTTTATCTGTGGACCCAAAACTCCGGCACCGGTCACGGACTGGGAAGGCAGCCTTCCCTTGGTGTTTAACCATTGCAGGGACGCCTCTCTGATCATTCACCCACGTTTCAGCGGTGTCAGACCACGCAGGGACACCTACCTTGGTCCTTCACCCTTAGCGGCAAGTCCCGCTTTTCTGGGGGAGGGGCAAGTACCCCAGCCCCTTCTCTCCATGTCTCTACCCCTTCTCTGATTTTCTGGGGCAGAGGCAAGAACCCCCCAACCCCTTCTCCTTCACCCTTAGCAGCAAGTCCTGCTTTTCTGGGGGAGGGGCAAGTACCCCAACCTTGTATCTCTGCACCCCAATCCCATATTTCCCTGCCCCAACCCCTTTCCCGCTTTTCTGGAGGGTAAGAACCCCCAAACCCCTTCCCTCCATGTCTCTATGCTCTCTTTTCTCTGGGCTTGCCTCCTTCACTATGGGCAACCTTCCTACATTCCTCCTTCTTCTCCCTTAGCCTGTGTTCTCAAGAACTTAAAACCTCTTCAACTCACACCTGACCTAAAACCTAAATGCCTTATTTTCTTCTGCAATGCCGCTTGACCCCAATACAAACTCGACAGTAGTTCCAAATAGCCAGAAAATGGCACTTTGAATTTTTCCATCCTGCAAGATCTAAATAATTCTTGTCGTAAAATAGGCAAACGGTCTGAGGTGCCTGACGTCCAGGCATTCTTTGACACATCAGTCCCTTCCTAGTCTCTGTGCCTAATGCAACTCACCCCAAATCTTCCTTCCCCTCAGTCCCAACCCCAAGCATCACTGAGTCTTTCTAATCTTCCTTTTCTACAGACCTATCTGACCTCTCCCCTCCTTGCCAGGCCGAGCTAGGTCCCAATTCTTCCTCAGCCTCCTCTCCTCCACCCTATAATCCTATCACCTCCCCTCCTCACACCCGGTCTGGCTTACAGTTTTGTTCTGTGACTAGCCCTCCTCCACCTGCCCAGCAATTTATTCTTAAAAAGGTGGCTGGAGCTAAAGGCATAGTCAAAGTTAATGCTCCTTTTTCTTTATCCCAAATCAGAGAGCGTTTAGGCTCTTTTTCATCAAATATAAAAATCCAGCCCAGTTCATGACTTGTTTGGCAGCAACCCTGAGATGCTTTACAGCCCTAGACCCTAAAAGGTCAAAAGGCCGTCTTATTCTCAAAATACATTTTATTACCCAATCTGCTCCCGACATTAAATAAAACTCCAAAAATTAAATTCCAGCCCTCAAACCCCATAACAGGACTTAACTAACCTCGCCTTCAAGGTGTAAAATAATAGAAAAAAGTTGCAATTCCTTTCCTCCACTGTGAGACAAACCCCAGCCACATCTCCAGCACACAAGAACTTCCAAACGCCTGAACCGCAGCGGCCAGGCGTTCCTCCAGAACCTCCTCCCCCAGGAGCTTGCTACAAGTGCCACAAATCTGACCACCAGGCCAAGGAATGCCTGCAGCCCAGGATTCCTCCTAAGCCGTGTCCCATCTGCGCGGGACCCCACTGGAAATCGGACTGTTCAACTCACCTGGCAGCCACTCCCAGAGCCCCTGGAACTCTGGCCCAAGGCTCTCTGACTGACTCCTTCTCGGCTTACCAGCTGAAGACTGATGCTGCCCGATCGCCTCGGAAGCTCCATAGACCATCACGGACACCGAGCTTTGGGTAACTCTCACAATGGAAGGTAAGTCCATCCCCTGTTTAATCAAAACCGGGACTACGCACTCCACGTTGCCTACTTTTCAAGGGCCTGTTTCCCTTGCCTCCATAACTGTTGTGAGTATTGACAGCCAGGCTTCTAAACCCCTGAAAACTCCCCCACTCTGGTGCCAACTTGGACAACACTCTCTTATGCACTGCTTTTTAGTTATCCCCACCTGCCCAGTTCCCTTATTAGGCCGAGATATTTTAACCAAATTATCTGCTTCCCTGACTATTCCTGGACTACAGCTACATCTCATTGCTGCCCTTCTCCCCAACCCAAAGCCTCCTTCGCGTCTTCCTCTCGTATCCCCCCACCTTAACCCACAAATATGGGACATCTCTACTCCTTCCCTGGCAACTGATCACATGCCCGTTACCATCCCATTAAAACCTAATCACCCTTACCCCGCTCAATGCCAATATCCCATCCCACAGCACGCTTTAAAAGGATTAAAGCCTGTTGTCACTCGCCTGCTACAGCATGGGCTTCTAAAACCTATAAACTCTCCTTACAATTCCCCCATTTTACCTGTCCAAAAACTGGACAAGTCTTACAGATTAGTTCAGAATCTGCGCCTTATCAACAAAATTGTTTCGCCTATCCATCCTGTGGTGCCCAACCCGTACACTCTTTTGTCCTCAATACCTTCCTCCACAACTCACTATTCCGTGCTTGATCTTAAAGATGCTTTTTTCACTATTCCCCTGCACCCCTCGTCCCAGCGTCTCTTTGCTTTCACTTAGACTGACCCTGACACCCATTAGGCTCAGCAAATTACCTGGGCTGTACTGCTGCAAGGCTTCATAGACAGCCCCCATTACTTCAGTCAAGCCCAAATTTCATCCTCATCTGTTACCTATCTCGGCATAATTATCATAAAAACACACGTGCTCTCCCTGCTGATCGTGTCCGATTAATCTCCCAAACCTCAATCCCTTACAAAACAACAGCTCCTTTCCTTCCTAGCCATGGTTAGTGCGGTCAGAATTCTCACACAAGAGCCAGGACCACACCCTGTAACCTTTCTGTCCAAACAAATTGACCTTACTGTTTTAGCCTAGCCCTCATGTCTGCAGGCAGTGGCTGCCACTGCTTTAATACTTTTAGAGGCCCTAAAAATCACAAACTATGCTCAACTCACTCTCTACAGCTCTCATAATTTCCAAAATCTATTTTCTTACTCACACCTGACACATATACTTTCTGCTCCCTGGCTCCTTCAGCTGTACTCACTCTTCGTTAAGTCCCACAATTACCATTGTTCCTGGCCCAGACTAAAATCCAGCCTCCCACATTATTCCAAACACCACACCTGACCCTCATGACTGCATCTCTCTGATCCACCTGACGTTCCCCCCATTTCCCCATATTTCCTTCTTTCCTCTTCCTCACCCTGATCATGCTTGATTTATTGATGGCAGTTCCAAGGCCTAATCGCCACACACCAGCAAAGGCAGGCTATGCTATAGTACAAGCCACTAGCCCGCCTCTTAGAACCCCTCATTTCCTTTCCATCGTGGAAATCTATCCTCAAGGAAATAACTTCTCAGTGTTCCATCTGCTATTCTACTACTTCTCAGGGATTATTCAGGCCCCCTCCCTTCCCTACACATCAAGCTTGAAGATTTGCCCCCACCCAGGACTGGCAGATTAGCTTCACTCAACATGCCCGAGTCAGATAACTAAAATACCTCTTAGTCTAAGTAGACACTTTCACTAGATAAGTAGAGGCCTTTCCTACAGGGTCTGAGAAGGCCACCACAGTCATTTCTTCCCTTCTGTCAGACATAATTCCTCAGTTTAGCCTTCCCACCTCTATACAGTCTGATAACAGACCAGCCTTTACTAGTCAAATCACCCAAGCAGTTTCTCAGGCTCTTGGTATTCAGTGGAACCTTCATATCCCTTATCATCCTCAATCTTCAGGAAAGGTAGAACGGACTAATGGTCTTTTAAAGGTACACCTCACCAAGCTCAGCCTCCAACTTAAAAAGGATTGGACAGTACTTTTACCCCTTGCTCTTCTCAGAATTAGAGCCTGTCCTCGAGATGCTACAGGGTACAGTCCATTTGAACTTTTATATGGACGCACTTTCTTGCTTGGCCCCAACCTCATCCCAGACACCAGCCCTCTAGGCGACTATCTTCCAGTCCTCCAGCAGGCTAGACAGGCTGCTAATCTTCTCTTGCCTACTCCAGATCCCCAGCCATATGAAGACACCCTAGCTGGACGATCAGTTCTTGTTAAGAATCTGACCCCTCAAACTCTACAACCTCGATAGACCGGACCCTACTTCGTCATCTATAGTGCCCCGACTGCCGTCCGCCTGCAGGATCCTCCCCACTAGGTTCACCATTCCAGAATAAAGCTGTGTCCATAGGACAGCCAGCCTAATCCCTCCTCTTCCTCCTGGAAGTCGCAAGTACTCTCCCCTACTTCCCTTAAACTCACTCGTATTTCTGAAGAACAGTAATAACCCTTATGAGCCTAATACATCCCTTCATTCTATTAGGTCTGTTCGTCCTTACCCTACTTTTTGCAACAGGACTTTACCAAGTCACCCCCACCACTTAGGCCGAGTCCCAAAAAACTAGTCATCCCTACTATCTTCCGTCTGGTCATATTCCTATTCTCCATTCTCAACTACTTGTAAATGCCCTACTCTTGTTTACACCACTGGTTTACACTGTTTCTTCAAGCCATCACAGCTGATATCTCTTGGTGCTATCCCCAAACTGCCACTCTTAACTCCCTCTTAGAGTGGATAGATGATCTTTGCTGGCAAGGCACCCTCCAATACTTCCACCCTGATGAAGTTCTATTCTTTACTTTTATACTCACTCTTATTCTCATTCCCATTCTTATGCCACCCTCTACCTCTCCCCAGCTATCTCCACCACACTATCAACCTTACCCATTCTCTCCTAGCCGCTTCTAATCCCTCCTTAGTGAACAACTGCTGGCTTTGCATTTCCCTTTCTTCCAGTGCCTACACAGCTGTCCCCGCCTTACAGGCAGACTGGGCAACATCTCCCATCTCCCTACACCTCCGAACTTCCTTTAACAGCCCTCACCTTTACCCTCCTGAAGAACTCATTTACTTTCTAGACAGGTCCAGCAAGACTTCCCCAGACATTTCACATCAGCAAGCTGCCGCCCTCCTTCGCACTTATTTAAAAAACCTTTCTCCTTATATTAACTCTATTCCCCCCATATTCGGACCTCTCACAACACAAACTACTATTCCTGTGGCCACTCCTTTATGTATCTCTCGGCAAAGACCCACTGGAATTCCCCTAGGTAACCTTTCACCTTCTCAATGTTCATTTACTCCTCATCTCCGAAGCCCAACTACACACATCACTGAAACAATTGGAGCCTTCCCGCTCCATGTTACAGACAAGCCCTCTATCAATACTGACAAACTTAAAAACATTAGCAGTAATTATTGCTTAGGAAGACACCCTGTATTTCACTCCATCCTTGGCTACCTTCCCCTTGCTCATCAGACTCTCCTCCCAGGCCCTCTTCTTGTTTACTTATACCCAGCCCCGAAAATAACAGTGAAAGGTTGCTCGTAGATACTCAACGTTTTCTCATACACCATGAAAATCGAACCTCCCCCTCTAAGCAGTTACCCCAATCAGTCCTCATTACAACCTCTGATGGCTGCCGCCCTAGCTGGATCCCTAGGACTCTAGGTACAAGACACCCCTTTCAGCTCTTCTTCTCATCTTTTTACTTTACATCTCCAGTTTTGCCTCGCACAAGGTCTCTTCTTCCTCTGTGGATCCTCTACCTACATGTGTCTCTACCTGCTAATTGGACAGGCACATGCACACTAGTCTTCCTTACCCCCAAAATTCAATTTGCAAATAGGACCAAAGAGCTCCCTGTTCCCCTCATGACACCCAGACGACAAAGAAGAGTTGTTCCACTAATTCCCTTGATGGTCGGTTTAGGACTTTCTGCCTCCACTATTGCTCTCGGTACTGGAATAGCAGGCATTTCAACCTCTGTCACGACCTTCCGTAGCGTGTCTAATGACTTCTGCTAGCATCACAGACATATCACAAACTTTATCAGTCCTCCAGCCCCAAGTTGACTCTTTAGCTGCAGTTGTCCTCCAAAACCGCCGAGGCCTTGACTTACTCACTGCTGAAAAAGGAGGACTCTGCATATTCTTAAATGAAGAGTGTTGTTTTTACCTAAATCAATCTGGCTTGGTGTATGACAACATAAAAAAACTCAAGGATAGAGCCCAAAAACTTGCCAACCAAGCAAGTAATTATGCTGAACCCCCTTAGGCACTCTCTAATTGGATGTCCTAGGTCCTCCCAATTCTTAGTCCTTTAATACCCATTTTTCTCCTTCTTTTATTCAGACCTTGTATCTTCCGTTTAGTTTCTCAATTCATCCAAAACTGTATGCAGGCCATCACCAATCATTCCATATGACAAATGTTTCTTCTAACATCACCAATCATTCTATATGACAAATGTTTCTTCTAACATCCCCACAATATCACCCCTTACCACAAGACCTCCCTTCAGCTTAATCTCTCCCACTCTAGGTTCCCACGCTGCCCCTAATCCTGCTTGAAGCAGCCCTGAGAAACATCGCCCATTCTCTCTCCATACCACCCCCCAAAAATTTTCGCCGCCCCAACACTTCAACACTATTTTGTTTTATTTTTCTTATTAATAAAAGAAGGTAGGAATGTCAGGCCTCTGAGCCCAAGCCGAGCCATTGCATCCCCTGTGACTTGCATGTATACATCCAGATGGCCTGAAGTAACTGAAGATCCACAAAAGAAGTAAAAATAGCCTTAACTGATGACATTCCACCATTGTGATTTGTTTCTGCCCCACCCTAACTGATCAATGTACTTTGTAATTCTCCCCACCCTTGAGAATGTACTTTGTGAGATCCACCCCTGCCCGCAAAACATTGCTCTTAACTTCACCGCCTATCCCAAAACCTATAAGAACTAATGATAATCTACCACCCTTTGCTGACTCTTTTTTCGGACTCAGCCCGCCTGCACCCAGGTGAAATAAACAGCCATGTTGCTCACACAAAGCCTGTTTGGTGGTCTCTTCACACAGACGCGCATGAAAGTTGCCTCAGCAGAAGAGGAAGGGGGAAACCGAAGCAAGGAAATTCTGTTTTTCATATAAGAATTTTAGCACTATGGTTAAAATAGGTGCATTATCTTTGATATTTTAAAAATCAGTTTTTAAATGGTGGCTGATCCCTGTAATCCCAATAATTTAGGAGGTCAAGGCTGGAGGATGGCTTGAGCCCAGGAGTTTTGAGACCAGCCTGGGCTATGTAGTCCACTAAAGGAATATATTGTCTCTACCAAAAAAATATTTTAAATTAGCCAGACATGGTGAGCCTGTAGTCCCAGCTAATTGGAAAGCTGAGGTAGGAGGATTGCTCGAGCCCAGGAGGTGAAGGCTGTAGTGAGCCGTGATCTCACCACTGCACTCCAGCCCGGGTGAGAGTGAGACTCTGTCTCAAAAATAAAAAATAAAAAATACATTTTTGAAAAATGAAAACAATCCTGTCATTCCTTCACTAAATTATCCAAACTACTTCAGTGGCATCTTTCATTGGAATTAGAGAAATAAAACAGTAGAAGAAATAAATTAATAGATTGATCTGGATTAATCTTATCTTTATCTGTGATTCAATAACTCTATCAACTAGTCCTGTGAATTCTAGAAATCAAGGTTTCTGTGCTCAAGGTATATCTATCTCAATCTCAGCACCTATAAGAAATGACATTTTATCTTGGGAAGGCAGCAGGTACCACACACACGTGCGCACACACACACACACATAGTATTTCTGTCCATGTTTCACTGATTCAATTTGAAGACTTTAGAACAAAAGATCCACTGGAATGGTTTACCAAGCACCAGACTGCTAAATTCCTGGGTCCTTAGAAATCTAGTTTAACTGTTGATTTAAAAAAAAAAATTAACGCAAAATGCATTAATGAGATAAATTGTAGAGGGAAGGAATCTGTCAAACTGAATCAAGGAAAGAGACAGCTAACATAATATTTCTCCCAAGATAAGTATTATTTGAAAACTCCTTGTGTAAGTTTGTCACTAGGAAATCCAGCTACTCAAAAAAGCATTTTACTGGGCTGACAAAGACAGGACAGCATGTATGCCCTGTTATTTTACATGTGTCAAAGTACCCAGGTGTTCCCTTTCATTCTTTCTCTGAAAGAGGAGTTGATTGAGGAGCCCTAAGAAGCTTCCGTCTCCTTTAGATAGCAACTGAAAGGCAGTTAATGGGCCTTTAAAGTGTAGATAACAGAGGTGAGCAAAACAAGAGCTACATCAAGCCTTCCTCCTACATTCCACTGCTCAGCTGGGGTTCAGTGCTGTCCCTCAGTCAAGAGAAAGAGCAGGACGAATTCAATTCTGTTATAACTGAGCTGCGTGCCCATCCCCTCTTTGCTTCCTTGTGGTTTGACCTCTAGTGAAATGTCATTTTATTTTACAGATGCAGACTTTCCATTCACAAGTGGGTGCTAGCCCTCAATCTAACAACAAATAAACACTAGATTTTGAAATCAAGGTGCCCTCAAAAGTAATGTCACTCCCAGGTCGAACCATCAAATGAGGAGTGAACCATACAACAAACCTTCAGCTTCCTGGATCCCTTCACTCTTTCCACTGAACTGTGTAATGACAAGGAAACTTGCTCATGATATGATGGTAAGTGAAAAAAGCAGAACATGGGTGTATACATATGTCATATAGATGGGTCTGTGTTCATGTGTTTCAGAGAAATGCATTGAAGTATTATCTGTGGTTATTTGTGCTGTAGAAGAATTGTGAGTGATTCGTAGTTTTATTCTTGGTAATTTTCTGTATTTTCCAAATTATCTCAACAGGGAACCAAGGACAATATATTCCTTTAGCATTAAAAGCAAAATAAAAGGAATCTTGAATAAAACTTTTTTCTGTTTTCTATTTAAATCAAAAGAAGGAAAGGGGGCTTGTTAATGGAGTTGCCACAGTGCAATTGTTTGCCCACACCTGGAAGATCCCACCAAGTTCTGGTCTCAGAGATAGTGTGGCTAAGAGCAGAGGTCAGAAAGTAAGATTAATTGTTATTGTAAGAATGAAGTGAATTGACACAAGTAAAGTGCTTAGAGCAGTGCCTATAGGCACTGGTAAGCACAGGTAGAAAATGTTTAATAAATATTAGCTATTATTATTATTACTCTGAGATGGTAGCTTCCCCCTCTTACCAGAAAGCGGTCCCAATCCAGACCCCAAGAGAGGGTTCTTGGGTCTCAGGCAAGAAAGAAATTAGGGCAAGTCCACAGAGTAAAGTGAAAGCAAGTTTATTAAGAAAGTAAAGGAATAAAGAATGGCTACTCCATAGACAGAGCAGCCCCAAGGGCTGCTGGTTGCCCATTTTTATGGTTATTTCTTGATTATATGCTAAACAATGGGTGGATTATTCATGTTTCCCCTTTTTAGACCATATAGGGTAATTTCCTGACATTGCCATGGCATTCGTAAACTGTCATGGAACTGGTGGGAGTGTAGCAGTGAGGACAACCAGAGTTTACTCTCGTCGCCATCTTGGTTCTGGTGGGTTTGGGCCAGCTCTATGGCCTGTATCTTGTGCCAACCTCCTATCTCATCCTGTGACTTAGAATGCCTAACTATCTGGGAATGCAGCCCAGTAGGTCTCAGCCTTACTTTAACCAGCTCCTATTCAAGATGGAGTTGCTCTGGTTCAAACGCCTCTGGCAACCCCACCCCTCCAGTTCCTTTCCTCTCCAAGACAATGAGCAGTTCTTTATGGTCCTTAAGGAACTTGCAAGTATATTTTCTGCCCGTTTACATCTTCTATATTATAATGCAGATTTTGGCTGTGTGGAGATATATGGGAGTTGCACACTAAAATTATATGCATTTTTTTTTCTGAGCTGGATCACATGCCCTTTGGTAAAATAATCCGGCTGGTGTTTCATTCGTCAGTAAGCTTTTCCAGGCTCATGCCTTCCCCCATTTTCACTAAGTGCTTCCTGACTATTTCTCTTGAATAGCCAAGAAGAAGGATTAATACGTTAAGCTGATTAAGGTGTACTTTGATTTATGATCATCTCTTTTCAAGTGTTTTCAAGACCCAGTCTTTTATTCTTACTAAGCTATAGAAAACTGGTAGGCAATGCCATCAGACAAGCAAGCTATTCTTTTTTTTCTACATGACACAATGTCTTTCTTCAACCTTTCTGTGGTCAAGAAATGCCAGCATTGAAAAATAAAAAGAAATAATCTCTTTAATGACAGGGAAACATGGCTATCTTGTATTTGAACTTGTTACCCTCTAGATGTGGGTGGAAGATGAGTCTCTCTTCTTTGAGAATTGACTGACCAAGACCCGGCTATGTCGCCTGGTTGACTAGATACAGAAGTCATCACTATTCCTCGTTGCCAGTAAGTGGCAATTTATCACCATGTCACATGCCACGTCGTGTTATCCTAATGTGCAGAACTCCAGGACTTTTGAGAACAATCTATCCTTGATCATCCCTGTAAACAATGTGACTCTATTTAGGGAGTATGAGCACAGATAGCCCAAAATGGCAAAAAATTTTAAAGCATGTCTACTTGGCCTTGAACTACTTTTTGTTTTCATATTTGAAATGTCTGTGATGATTGTTCAGAAGTTTGCCCCACTATTTAAAAAAAAAAAAAAAAAAGCAAAGCTACAAAGAGAGCCAAGTCAGGATTGCTCAAAAACTGTTTGCTTTCTTATTCTATCATTCTGTTCTAAAGGGCTCTGTGACTTCACACCATGAGGTTGAAGCTAGAGTCCTTTCTCACCAAGAGAGAAGTAAAGCATCCACTTTTGTTGACTTATCACCACTAAGCTGTAGTCTTTCTGGTGCAGAATTTTCCCTGGACAGGCAAGAAAAAGAGGATTAGATACTCTGTCATTAACTTATTCATCAATTCAAGATTTATTGAGTGCTGACTTATTATGTGAAGCCTATTTTGTTCAGTGCTGGTGGTACTGGGACAATGGCACCATTTCTGCCCTTAAGGATATAGACAAATAGACAGTTACAATGTCATGCTCTAAGTGCTTAAGAACAAAGGGGATGAGGATGTTAAATATTGAGAAATGGAGCCCTGGTCTTCCTTGAGGGTTCAGAAAGCTTTCTCAGAATAGGTGAGTGTTGATACTGAAGGATAAGATGTTCACCGGGAAATAAGGAGGGAAAAGGTATACCAGGACAAGAAGTGGCTTTGAGGAAGGCAGAGTCAGGTGAATGTGAGGGGCTCTGAGCCCTCTGGGACAGCAGCAGCACAGTGTGGTTGTGGGGAGGCAGAGTCGTCAGAAGATGAGATGAAGCTAATCTTGAGGGTCTTTGTAGATGATACTAAGTTACTTAGGCTTTATCTTAAGCTCGAAAGAGAGTGGTTGAGGAACTCTAAGCAGGTGAGTTAGATGATTAAAATTTTGCTTTAGAAAGATTATTATGGCTGCAGGGTGGAGAAGAGTTAGGAGGAGGGAACACAGCATTGGAGCCCATAACATCATGTTGCAGATGACAGCAACAGACCAGGCCTGAGCTAAAGCAGTGGCTCCAGGGGCCAACAGGGAAAGGTGTCTGGGAGGCAGAAAGTCAATGGTTTTGTGATGGATCAGATGGTGGTGGTAGAAATCAAGGAGAAGACTAGGATGACCCAGGTTCCTCACTTGAGAGAATCAGTGAGTGTCAGTGCTATTACCACGAACAAGCCAGAAAGAGGACAGAAGCCTCTAAAAAGAGCTTCCGTTAGGACAGGATGGCTCTTACCAGGATGGAGGGTGCAGGGAGCACGACTAAGCTGAAATGTTCACGAGTCATTTGTCCAGTCACACATTCAATAAAGGTGCCTTGCAACAAGCCCTGTGCTGGCAGTGAGATGACCATCCTGTGGCATGGTGGCAAGACAGTAGGATTCATCTCCATTCACAGCTCTGCTCCTCACCAGCCCTGGGACTGTTGTCAGCCCATTCACTTCTAAGCCCCCATTTCATCATCTCAAATAGAGTGACTGAGGCCTCCACTTGTGATGACGATCGTTATGGCAATGGAGGGGAAAGCCCTTAGAAAACTGTCAATTACTGTAAACCAAATGGCCATTTCCACCACGAAGCTGAGAGCAGAGTTTGCCTTGTGAATAATGGACCATACTGGCAAAGAAGAGACAAGAGAAGACTGGTGAAGAAAAGCAATCTTAGCAGTGCAACAGGCTTGGAGAGAAGTAGGGAGTGGCCTCAGGAGGCGCACCACCCCTTGTTTCTACATTGCAGTGACAGTCCTTTGTATTCACAGTGTGCAAAAAGGTGGCCCTTGTGTAGACAAAGGGAAGTACTCTGAAATAACAGGCTGGAGGTTGCAAGGTGAGAATAGTTGGCAGTTACAGTCCTTATTTTAAATAATAATTATTTTTCAGTAGGTGTTTTTGGAGTGCAGATTAATTAAAAATACGATACGGTAAAACAGGTGGTTTCTTTTATTTCTGTGGCCCTTCATAGTAAAATGCAGTGTTTGCACTTTAAAGAATTTCATAGAATTCACCTCTAGGTATTCTGATAGTGATTTTGAGGCACAGCAGAAATGACTGCACCTGCCTTGCACCTCAAACAACTAAGATTTAAGGATCTAACAAACTACTGAAAGATGAAAATCACACAGCCAGTTGGCAATGTGGATATAGACAAACCAGCTTGGATCTATGTCTTTTGTCTCCAAGATCCAGGCTTTCTATACTACTTTATGTTATTTACTTGGAAGGATCAAAGGTCTTAAAAATATTGTAAAATATTCTTTAGCAAAGCTCTTCTCAGTTTCTCAAAGAACAGGTTTAAGAAGGAATTTCAGAGAATGCCTTGCTCCATTTACAATTCTCTTGCTTTCCTAAATCTTGAAACTTTTTTCTCTCTTGGATCTTTTTTTCTTACCCTACAACATGTTAGAGTCTTGACTTTCTCTAGATTCTTGCTCCTCTTCTAGACATGGCCCTGTCTCTCCGTTTCTCTTCTAGGTCAAGGTTTTTGAAAAATACACTCGAAGTGTGGTCTCTACTTCCTCAGGTACTTCCCATATCTCAGCCCAGTAAGATCAGCCTGCTGAGTGGCCTACTGCACTGACCTTGCAAATACCAAGGTCACTGATGACTTCCCTTTGTCACGTGTTTTGGCCGCTGAATGTGACTTCCGTGTAGCATGACACTACCAGCCATGTCTTCTCTCCCCTTGGTTTCTGTGTCCTCACTCTCCTGGGCTCTTTCCTCTCTCTCTTGCCCCTCTCTCCCACCTGCCCTGTGGATTGTTTCCTGTTTCTCTGCCTGTTCAGTAAAGCCCTGTATTCTCCACACGCCTTGACTATCCTCTCTTCTCACTCCAAAAAATGAAGAAAGTAGATCTCAGCCTTTTGTGTTTGCAACACATTTTGGAGCAGGAGAAATTTTGGAGGCAGCCTGATGGGATTAAAATGCATCCACAGCTATATTGAACTATCGCCACCCTGGTTGCCTTTTGGCACAGTGTGGGTGTTTGAATAGAACTTCCTGCTCTCTTTTATGTACTCTTCTTGTGAAGTCAAGTTTCTCAACCCAGGAATCTGCACAGCCCTGGCCTGATGTTAAGTGATGGAGTGCCATGCCTCTTAACTTTTTCTCATGGCAAGATGGAGCTTCCTCTCTGCACAGAGACTTGCACAGAAGGCTCAGGGCTACATTTGAGCTGACAGACATGCCCACCCTCAGTTGTAGTGCGTGAAGGAATAGCTTTTACAGAGGGTGGGAAACACTGCCCCAGCCTTTCACACCCCTCTAAGGCTTTATCTTTTAGAATTATTGTGGTAAAATATACATAACATAAAATTTATTTATGTATTTATTTTTGAGACAAGCTCTTGCTCTGTCACCCAGGCTGGAGTGCAGTGGTGTGATCTCAGCTCCCTGCAACCTCCACTTTCCAGGCTCAAACAATCCTCCCACTTCAGCCTTCAAAGCACTTGGGACTACAGGCATGCTGCTATACACACTTGTATCACACTTGGCTAATCAAAAAAAAAAAACAATTTGTAGAGACAAGATCTCACTATATTGTCCAGGCTGGTCTCAAACTCCCAGGCTCAAGCAATCCTGCTGCCTTGGCCTCCCAAAGTGCTGGGATTAACAGGCGTGAGCCGCCATACCCAGCCTAACTATTATTTTTTGAAAGATGAAGTCTTGCTCTGTTGCCCCAGCTGGAGTACAGCTGTGCTGTCATAGCTCACTGCAGCCTCAAATGCCTCCGTTCAAACGATCCTTCCACCTCAGCCTCCTGAGTAGCTGGGACTGCAGGCACATGCCACTATGCCTGGCTAATTTTCTTTTGTAGAGAATGGGTCTTGATATGTTGCCCAGGCTGGTCTTGAACCCCTGGCCTCAAGCAATCTTCCTTCTTTGGTCTCCTCAAGTGCTTGGATTACAGACATGAGCCACAGCACCTGCTCTAAAATTTAATCTTTAAACCATGCTTAAGTGTACAGTTCAGTGGCATTGCATACATTCACAACTTTGTGCAAATATAGCCATTATCTAGTTCCAGAACATTTTTATCCCCCTCAATAGAAATCCTGTAGCCATTAAGCAATCCCTCCCCACTTTTCTTTCCCCAACCCCTGGCAACCACCAATCTGCTTTCTGTCTCTATGAATTTCCCTATTCTGTATATTTCGTATACATAGAATTACATAATATGTGGTCTTTTGTGTCTGTTTCTTTCAGTTAGCATATTTTCAAGGTTCATCCATGCTGTGGCTTGTATCAGTACTTCATTTTTTTCATTGCCGAATAATATTCCATTGTATGGATAGATCCCATTTTGTTTATCCAGTCATCTGTTGATGGAAATTTGGATTGTGTTCATCTTTTGGCTATTACGAGTAGTGTTACTATGAACATTCATATACAAGTTTTTATTTAAATTCCTGTGTTCAAATCTTTTGGGTACATGCCTAGGAGTGGAATTTCTGGGTCCTATGGAAGTTCTATGTTTAACTTTTTGAGGAACTGCCAAACTATTTTCCACAGCAGCTGTACCATTTTATATTCTCCCCAGTAATGTATGAGGATTCCAACTTCTCCACATTCTCGCCAACACTTTCAAAAATTATGGCCATCTTAGTCGGTGTGAAGTAGTATCTCAGTGTGGTTCTAAGGTTTTATCTTTGTTTTAAATGTTAATGATTCTTAAAACTATATTCCTAAGTATTTACCATGGAGAAATAAAAGCATTTATCTGCAAAAGGACTTGTACACAAATATTCAAAGCACCTTCATTTGTAATATCAAAAAAAACTAGAAACAAACCAAGTGTCCACCAAAAGGTAAATGGATTAAACAAATACTGGCATATCCATACAATGAAATACCAATCAGCAGTAAAAAGGAATAAACTACATATAACACATAACTCATGGGTGAATCACATAGGCTGAGTGAAAGAAGTCAGGACAAAATAGTTCTTCATGTATGATTCTAGTACACAAAGCTCCAGAAAAGACAAAACTAATCCACAGTAATAGCTCCGTGGTTGTGATACTGACAGGAGGCAGGGAGGTACTGGATAAAAGAGGGCAGTTCCCCAGCAAAGGCCCCACCCTCAAGTCTGGAAACCTGCGGCCCTAAATGGGAATAGACATTCCTGGTTTTGTGCCCAAATGTTGCCTTCTGGCCTGCCACATCATTCTATCCTGTACCCATATAAACCCCAAACCCCATGAGCAAAAGAGCAGAGGAGCAAAAGAGCGGCACAGCAGAGCAGCAAAGGAGATAAGAGGAGGGTCTGACCATCGAGAGGAGTTCAGCTGGGGACAGTCGGAGAGGAGATCGGCTGCAGGACGGCCAAACTCCATGGTTGATCATCTTCACACTCCATTCCCTTTCCAGCTCCATCCATCCCACCAAGAGCCACTTCCATCCAGCAATAAAATCCCCCACATTTACTGTCCCTCAATTTGTCCATGTGACCTGATTCTTCCTGGATGCTGGGCAAAAACCTGGGTACCAAGAGGGTACTGAGCTGGTTAACACTTAGGCCATCTGCAGACAGCAGAGCTAAAAGAGCACTGTAATATGCCCACTGGGGCTTTAGGAGTCACAGGCATCCACCCCTAGATGCTACTATGGGCCCAGAGCCCAAAAGCACTTGCCCTGGCTCCTGCACCTGCCCATCTGCTCCCCATCCCATAAGAGGTTTGAGCGTGCAGTGGCCAAACAAATGAGCCACACCCCTGCCTCACATCCCACAGGGGGGTCAGGGAGCTCTCTCATTTCAGTTGCATGGGGCTGGGCATAGGGACTGACTGCAAAGGGGTATAAGATAACTTTATTGGAGATGGAATAGTCTATACCTTGATAAAGGTGGTGGTTATATCAGAGTAAACATTTGTCAGCATTCATTAAACCGTTCACTTAAAAGGAGTGCATTTTATTGTATGACATTATCCCTTAGTAAAGTTGATATAAACTTTTTTTGAGAAACGTTACAAACCCTCGGATATGTAGCTCCAGTCCCCAACCCTAATTTATTCATTTCTTTCAGAACTCAGCAAATGTGTATTGAGTACCTACTATGTGCTAGCCTCTGTGCTGTGAGATAAGGATACAAAGGTGACAGAGATGGTTCCTGAGGTCATGAATACCACAGTCTAGTCTGGAGGACAAATGTTACATCATTAAACAGATATTGTCATCATTACAACTGTAATAAATGCACAAAAGAAAGGTACATGAGGTTTTGAGAGCTTATAGAAGAGGGTGACCTAGCTGAGATTCAGATAAGTTGTGGCAAGGTTTAGTTGAGATCTGAAAGATGGAGAGGAGTTGACACTTGGGGTCTTCTTCACAAAGAGGGAAGAGCACATTCAAAAAGCCTGTGACTCGAAGGAATATTGCTGTCGAAGGATCTGAAAGCAGGGCAACATGGCTGGAGGACAGAGATGGAGGGGAGGACTGAGAAAGGTGCGTTGGAGAGTGGGTCAGGCCAGGTCATGAGGGCCTTCAGACAAAGCTCGGGATCTTGGTTTTATCATCAGAGCAATGAGAATTCATTGAACTACAGATAATGGGAATTGATAAGATCAGCTTTGGGTTTCAAGACACTCTCCCCGGCCACCCTGGGGAGAATGCTTTAGAAGAGAGAAGTGGCATATGATTACGGAAGGAAAAGCTAACAGGTTCCTGGGAAAGTCCTGGAGAGAGGTGATGATGGGCTCTAGTCTCAGGTGGTGGTACAGATGGGCAAAATTGGACAGGTTCAACAGGCTCAACCTCAAGGAGGGTTGATGGGGGAAAAGTAGCTTTACAAAATTTCTGGGTGGCCCAACTAGATGGCGGGGGGTGGGGGGCGTTGGGGGATGGGCAACAGAGTGGGTCAGGTTTGGAAGGAAGACCTGAAGTGTGGTTCCAGACCTGTAGCATTTGAGGCTCCTAAACCACCAAGCTCTTTCAGACTTTCTTTTCCCTGAAATGCCCTCCCTTCCCCACTTTCTGACAGGAGAAACTCCATTCATGAATGGATGCCCAACTCAGGTCTCGCAGGCTCCCTCCTTTTCTACAGATAGTTCATCCTTTCTTCTCCTGTATCAGCTCTCTCTACAGCACAAGCTCCTCTCCTACCCAAAACTGCAATATTCTCTTCACAAGCTGTGTTCTCTACTAAGCTGTTGGCTCCCTGGGGGCAGGGCTGTGAATTCATCTTTGCACCCCTAGCACCAGTGCAGTATCACCAGAATATAGCTGATCTGTACATACTTGAGAGATTGAAGTGAGCGCATGTGTACAAAACACTTAATATTTCTGTAGTGCCTTTCTCCTGAAGAGCTCAAGAAGTTACAGAACAGATATAAATATATGTTTGCAAGTGGAAGGTGCGAAAGGTGAGCTATTGCAGACACTTGGTGAGTGATGAGAAGAAAAGAGGAGATTTTTGCTCTTTACCAGGTCATAGTATAAGTTAGGAATACATTTGGCTGCAAAATTAGAAAACTAATTCTCAGAGGCTGAAACAAACATGGGTTATTTTTCTCACATAGGATATAGTCCATCCAGAGGTGGACAGTTGCACACTTTGGCTCAAGTGCCCAGCGATACCACACTGACTCTATTTTCCAGTATGTTGTCCCAACTATATTGACCTTTTGACCTCACAGTCTTTGGCTCTTGATTGAAGTCTGGTTGTAGCATTACTAGGCATTTCATTTGCATTCAAATCATAAAGAAAGTGGGAAATGGGCTGGGCGCGGTGGCTCACGCCTATAATCCCAACACTTTGGGAAGCCAAGGTGGGCAGATCACCTGAGGTCAGGAGTTCGAGACCAGCCTGGCCAACATGGTGAAACCCCGCCTCTACTAAAAATACAAAAATTACCTGGGCATGGTGGCAGGCGCCTGTAATCCCAGCTACTCAGGAGGCTGAGGCAGGAGAATCTCTTGAACCCCGTAGACGGAGGTTGCAGCGAGCCAAGATGGTGCCATTGTACTCCAGCCTGGGCAACAACAGCAAAACTCTGTCTAAAAAAAAAAAAAGAAAGAAAAAAGAAAAGAGGGAAAAGGAAAGACAGAACCAGAAAAAATTTTTCAGAGGCTCCCCCACCAGACCCTTCTTTCGACTCATTGGCTAGAACTGGGTCAATGACTTCCTTAGCTGTAAGAAAGACTGGGAAATCAGGAAGGGGATTGTCATGGTCATCTTGGATCAATCATAATCCTGGGTTCTGTCACTAAGGAAGAAGTGGAGAATAGATTGATAATTGGGAAGACAATTCACAGTGTCTGCCACTGAACAAGTACCATCTACCAGGAAGAGCTAGTGCCTTCTTGAAGTCAATTTGTCTTCGTGGAGCTAGGTGGAAATGAATCCCTCTCTAATGTCCGTAGGAACAAGATGCTAATGGTATTGTTACTTCACATGGATAGAAAACACTGGGCACCTGAATGGAATGCCTCTTGAAGCTTTCAGCCCCAAATGTCCAAATTGATTCCTCACTCACCACCTCCCCATCCCTACAACCAGGCATTTTAAAAAACAAATTCTTTGATCCAATCCAGCATCTCTTGAGATAAATAACAGGCTTTCCATCCAACTGGCTCATGCTTGGGCTGCTCAGGAGATCTGATGGGAACTCTCTAGGCCCATGGCAATGTCTTCTCTAATAGTTTGACTTTTCTTCCTTTTTGAATTAGAATACTAGTGGTTATGTATTTAGTGAGCTTGAGCACTGGAGGTCCAGAGAAGGAGAGTGGCTGGGTCATGTTTTGGGGTTTTGGGTTTTGTTTTGTTTTTGTTTTAGTAACAATCACCCATGTAAGAGGGCTTATGAATTTTATATTGGAGAACTGTTCTTCAGGTTCCATACCTGTGGTCATCTATTATGATTCTAAAGGAGGAAAGGGCAAGAGGAACTCAGGACAAACAGGTGGAAAGCGAGTGCCTCATCAGCTTCCAGTCACTACACATAGACCCTTCTTCACCTAAATCAAAAGAGAAAACCATGTTCTTGACGACACTGGAGTGAAAGACATCAAAAGTGTATTATTAATCCTTGCTATAAACATAAGCCGACACATTGCCCAGCTACAAACATGAGTAATTAAGAGATCAGCTAAGGGCTGCTTGGGGAACATACTTTGACAGCAGCCACTACAGAACTTGAACCTGAATACAGGCTGCAATCCACGTGTGAGATCTTCCCTGCTGGCATTGACTGCTCCCTACCGGGGTCCCCAACATTTCACACAAGCCTCAGCACAGCGCTGAGCGCAGGTTTCTCCTCTATTCCAGACCAGCAGCAACTTTAGAGTTAGACACCTTGCCCTGAGGCCCTGCAGAGTGTCTGGCTCATGGCAGATACTCAAACACCGAGGCTGAGTGAACAGTCCACGAGTACCCGCTTAGCTCCTCCACTAGCAGGAATGCCCAGGACATGGGAAATACAGAATCCTCATCCAATGATCTCAGCACCTACAGCAATGCATTCAGCCTCGGACACAAACTTTCTGCATCCTCCAAGGGCCTGAACAAGAAATGTGACAGAAGCAAGGTTTTCCGTTCTTCAAGCTTATTTCAGGTTTGTTTTTGTTTGTTTCTTTGTTTGGTTTGGTTTGGTTTTTTGAGACAGGGTCTCACTCTATCGCCCAGGCTGGAGTGCAGTGGTTCATTGCAACTTTTGCCTCCTGGGTTCAAGCGATCCTTCCACCTCAGCCTCCCGAGTAGCTAGGACTAGAGAGCGCCACCACACCCGGCTAACTTTTGTATTTTTTGGTAGAGACAGGGCTTCACCATGTTGGCCAGGCTAGTAACTCCTGACCTCAAGTGATCCGCCCACCTCGGCCTCCCAAAGTCCTGGGATTCCAGGCTTGAGCCACCGCGCCCGGCCCTATTTCAGTTTTCAGTCTGCTTTCTCCTCCCTTCGGCTCTACCTGGGACATCAATCTACCTCCCCAGGCTACCCGGATAATTCTCTCATCACCTGGCTAATTCACTCTCAGTCTTCAGTTTTTCTCGTCGACGTCAGCTCCTCAAGAAGCCCTCCCTGACCTACTCCCCACCCCAAGTCTAGATCAGGTGACCCCTCTGGGAGCGGGCTCAGGAGGCCTCTGCCTCCTCTTGGTTGTGCTGTAATCGCCCATTGGTCGCTTTCCTTTTCTAGACTGTGAACTGCACGAGGGCA
The DNA here is from genome assembly GCF_028858775.2 of Pan troglodytes. NCBI lineage: Eukaryota > Metazoa > Chordata > Mammalia > Primates > Hominidae > Pan > Pan troglodytes. The sequence goes on from NC_072404.2 coordinate 35,592,810, forward strand.
AGAGGTAATCTTGTTCTCTCGTCCCCATCGCTTATGACACCACCTGGAGCTTAGTAAGGGCTCAACATTTTGGAATAAATTCAAGGAGTGGCGTGTCCCCAGAGTAGCTGTGCTGGGCCGTGCGTCGCCCGCGAAACAGCTCCTATTTGGGAATTCCAGCCTTAGGCCTCAGTCTCTCCGCAGCTGAGACTTGGGACTCTGTACTCGGGAGGCGCGCCCGCCGACTTGGGACTCGCCTCCAGGGTCCCAGAGCGACCCCGCCCGCTGGGGCCGTGTCCCTGCCGCGGGGCGGCGGCGGCTCCCAGGCAGGAGCCTGCGAGCAGGTGGGGGCGGCGGCCCCGCCTCCGCGTCCCGGCAGCACCAGAGCCGGTGGCCGGGGAGCGAGCCGGGCACACCGAGCGCAGCTCGGCGGTAGCGGCGCCGCTTGGAGCACGGGCGCTGCGGGACGGAGCCCGGAGCCAGAGTCGGCGGCGGCGGAGACGTCGGCCGGAGCTCGAGTCCAGTCCAGACCCCGGCTCCGCCACCTGCAGGTAGCGGCTTCCCGCGCGGGTGCGGGTCGGTGCCCGAGGGTGGAAGGAACGGGCGGTGTAGCGGCGGCCGCCCTGGTCGGTCCCGGAGCAGAGTGGCCCGGCCCGGGACAGAGATCCTGAGGGCGTGGGAGGGCCGGGGAACCCCCGCCGGGCTGCAGCCCCGGGCCCAGGAGGTTGTCGACGTGCCGCGCGGCGCTCACGCCCCCCACCCGCACCCTGCCACGCCGCCCCGGCCAGGCCGGGCCGGGCGGAAACAAACCGCGGGGTGGGGAGCGAGGTCACCACGGGGTTGCTTGGTGACTTCTCCGGACTGGACTCTCCGGTGAGCAGCCCCTGGCACCGAGGCCGCCTCGGCCTGGTCCTTCGCGACGCTCTCTCTTCTCCGCTTCGCCCCCGGAACAAAAGGCTGGGGTCTCGCTGGGGAGGGGGCTGTCGCGGGAAGGGCTGAGGCGGAGTAAAAGAGAGCTAGGAAATTGCAGAGCCGGAGGTGGCTTGGGGAATACAGAAGGAGCCCCCTAGTGAGGGAGCCAACTCCAGAGATGTGAAGTGACTTGTCCAAGGTCACACAGCTCATGGGGACAGAGCGCAGGTCTCTGGACGCCCCTCCCGTGCTCATCTCCAAGCCCCTGGGGTCAGTAGTCAGACTGTGCTCCAGCAATGTACATTTGGCCACAAATGGGTTTAGGGTCCTTTGGAGGATTAGGTGGTGGGTAGGTAGGTGGCAGAGCAGATTTCCCCCAGCCCCTGACACGCACTCTCTGAAGGTGGCGGGGAGGGCGGGCACCCGGCCGCCCTGGACCTGGAGGAGCGCGGCCCGGGCCCCGTGGGCAGGCAGGCACCGGCTCTCAGGAACAGCGCCTTTGGAGGGTGGCGTGCCAGCCACGTGGGTGTGCCCGTGGCGGGCGCTGGGGCGGCGTGGGGACCGTGTGTGCGCCTCCCTCTGGAAAGAATTTTCTGCAGGGAAAGGCCAGGAGAGCGGTTCCATGCTCCCTGGGACAGTGTGGCCAATCCCTGACACTCGGGGCGCTTTGTAACTGGCTGTATTGGGGAGGAAAGTTACTCTGTAGCAGGAAGTTAGGCTGTCTCTTCGCCTCTGTGCCTCGGGTCCTTGGCTGTAAATGAGGGCCTTGTTTGGCATGACCAGTGTGATTTAGAAGGTTTGTGCCCCTCCGCCTCCTCCTTTCCAGAATCTTTTCTCACTTCAGAGGGAGGACTGGGAGTGCACTTCTTGTGCCCAGCATTAATAGTTATCTCTGGGACTCCTGCCTCCCTTCAATTTTTTTTAACTTTATCATTACGAAAGAGGTCAGAGGAGAGGTTGTTTTTGGGCCTTGCAAGGAGATAAACTCCAGGTCAATACCTGGACAGGACATGAGGGAGGCTTCTGGGATGCTAGAAATGCTTCTCACCTTGACCTAAGAATTACTGAAGTTATACCCTTGAGACTTGTGCACTTATGTAAATTCTACCTCAGTGAAAAAGTAAATAAAAATGTGATGCTAAAGTCCACTCATTGTGGTAACACACAGATTGCTGCAGTTTTCCAGCTAATGCATTTCAAAGATACATTTAAAAACCACAAAAACCAAATCAGAAAAGAAGTGGCGAGGAGGGGCAAAAGAAAGTTAAGAAGTAACTGGAAATGAAACATACACTGCAGATGCCTTTATGAGCATCACCTGCTGTGATTCGCAGCAATTCTTTAACAGATATTGTTATTGTGCCTTTTTTACAGATGAGAAAATAAAAGGTCACAGAGGTTAAATTACTTACTCAGGGTAACAGCCTGGGCACACAGACTTCAAATTCTAGACAGGCAACCTTCAACAGGCAATTTGTGGCCACCTGAATCGGGGCAGAGCGGTCAGGGTGACAGACACTTGCAGGCTGGCTTCCTGCCATTGCCCCCTTTTTGTTCCTTTTAGGAGTCTCTGTTTTCATGTAATTGTGAGTGTGACATTGTGTCACAGATTGCAGTTACCCAGCAGCAGAAGGAATGGAGGAAGTGTGTGTGTGTGTGTGTGTGTGTGTGTGTGTGTGTCTAAGAACATACAGTTATAAGAACAGGGGAAAGCCAGCTGGTCTAGCCTGGCAACGCTCTTTTTAGGAGACTTATTGTTCAGAAACCATATAGTACAGGTTGCGAGTTTGCAGTCACTCCAACACATACACAAAGAATAAAGAATATAACCTAGGAAAGATCCGAGAAAACAAAATGTGATTAACGGTAGAGGGAAACATAGAATTTTCACCAGGGTGGCAGTCAACTTTTTTACATTCTAGAATTTATAAATATGTTTATTAACGTTGAAGTTTTTTTAAAAAAGAAACCTACACAAATAACTCAGCAAAAGGCAGGAAATGTGTTTTCTAGCAAATGTGTTATAAATATTTAATATATATGAACTTTGGTGCAGAAATATTTGAAACATTAGGGTACAGTAGCCTTAAATCTACGGAGAAATCCTGAGAACTTTGTCCTGATGTGTGGTCTTCTAGTGATTTTATATTTCTGCCTAATATTCCAAACTTAAAGAGGTAGAAACGTCTTTGTTTTACCACCAGTTTCAAGTTGCAGAGTTGAATGTTTGTCTTAGGAAGTTTTGGTGTAAAGAACGTGGGTTAAGGGGAGCAATTTAGAAATAGCTCTGGGCGAGTCCCCTCAGCCCAGTGCCATCGAGCACGGTTCTGCATCACAAAGTTATCTTTAGGCAAGTTTGCCTTGTCACAGTGGTGCTTCTGCCATCTGGCTGCTGGAATATTTAGAAAAGAATCGTAATGTTTGACTGACTTTGCCGACAGCATGACAAAACAAACTTCGAGGGGAACTATTAAATATGAGTTAGGGTTGGTGAGAAAGTGATTAATTGCTTTTTATTTAGCCACTGTACAAAACCGAAGAGGCATGCCTTTCCCCAGCCGATGCTGGGCAGGGGCAGCACACGTGTTTTCTCACTGGCTTCAGCCAGTAGTGCACTTGAAACTCTCCTTTTGCAATTCTAGCTGCGTCTTTCCTTAGACCTGTTCAAGAGGGAACCCGACCATTATGCAGCAGGGGAATTGTGTAGTGAACTGCGGTGTTCAAGTGCCAAGGAGGTAAACTAAAGCAGAGTAAACGTGACAAAAATGCCCAGCGGGCATTATGTGGGCCAGGCACTGTGGAGGAAGATTTTCAAGTGCATCTTGAAGGAATGTTCATCCTATGTGGGTGGTGTTTTCCAGCTAACACCGCATCTAGGATGGTGGCATCCAGGAGAGAGTGCCAGGCCTGCGCATGGACTGTGAGAGTCAGCTCTTGGTTAGCTAGGAGGAGGCAGTAGCCAGTCTCAGTGCTTGAGTTTCTGAGGACGTGCGTCTGTGTGAGTGCACATGTGTGTCTGAGCAAGGTGCCCAGGTTGCCATCCACTGTTCCTTAAGAGCTAATGACTAGCTAGCCCTGCCCGGGGCTGGGCTAAGAGCTTTATATGTAGGACATCACTACAGCAGCCCTATAGGGAGCTGATTCTTCATACTCCTTTATCAAAGGGGAGACAGAAGCCGAAGGCTGACTTACTCTCAGAATGATCATGTTGCACCCTGCTGTGGTCTTTTATCAGCCCGCTCATAACCCCAAGGTGTCCCCAACCTACCTGACTCTCTCTTATTGCACCTGAGCTCCTGGAAGGCAGGAATTGTGTTCATCTCCATTCCCAGCACAGCACCTGCCCCATGCCTGGCAAGTGAGGGGTACTCCCTAAAGGTTGTTGAATGAATTAAAGGACTGTGTAAGTGGAGGAATTAGTAATTGTGTGAGTGAATGAATGAATGAATGAATGAATGAATGAATATCTGTAAGTATGTTCCAAGATCAAAAGATAATTATTTGTTGTATTTTATCTGTTGTTTTAACTTTCACTGTCTAATTCCCTTTTGTTAATATGGCTCCATCAGGCATAACTGTATGGATGAGATTTCCAATAGGTATCTCCTTTAGGGCTCAGCCTATAAAATCAAAAAGCCTCTGCTTCTTTAAAAAATTATTTATTCTTTTGTATAACTTATGTAAGTCAGAATCCCTGGACTATTTTGCATGAATCTTACATGCATCATTTATTTGCTATATGATCTTGGACAAATTACTTAACCTCTCTGTGTTTTGGTTTTCTCATCTACAAAATGAGGATAATAATAGTATTTATCTCATGTTTAAGGCTAATAAGATAGATTTATTCTGTTTTTTTTGTTTTGTTTTGTTTTTTGATAGGGTCTTGCTCTGTTGCCCAAGCTGGAGTGCAGTGGTTTGATCACAGCTCACTACTGCCTCCAACTCCCACGCTCAAGTGATCCTCCCACCTCAGCCTCCTGAGGAATTGGAACTACAGGCACATGCCACCATACCCGGCTAATTTTTTTTTTATTTTTTGTAGAGACAGGATCTGACTATACTGCCCAGGCTGGTCTCGAACTCTTGGATTTAAGTGATCCTCCTGCCTCAGCCTCCCAAAGTGCTGGGATTACAGACATGATCTGCCTTGCCCAGCCATAAGATAGATTTGGTACTTAGGACAGTGCCTCATTCATAGCAATGTTCAGTCAATTAGCCATTATGATGATGATGATGATGATGATCTGATGCTTTTAAAAGTTGTTTGCCTTAAATGTTCCGGGTTCCATAAAGTGTTCAAGGAGTTTACAAAAATAGCAAACAACATAAAATTAATAGATAATGAAACTGAGGTAAAGGGAACACACAGGTTAGAAAGTGAGATAAAATCAGAGGTAATTTACAGAACCAGAATAGATCATAAGTTGTGGATAGTTTCCAGAGGTGGGAGTAAAAATTTGCCAGAGCTTCCCAGCAGCCAAAACAAAAAAGAAAACATAAATAGTTACCTGATCCACAGTGACCATGAGATAAAAACAGATCGGTTACACAGCTTTTCCTGGTCCTGAAACCTGGGATAACTTTCTCCTGGCAGGTCTTCAATGCACTCACTGTTGCCATAGAGACCTAAGTCTTCAACATCATCCCTGCCATAAAGACAATGGAAGTGCTGTGGTAGAAGGCAAAAGTAAGGGTTTCCTAGAACTTTATTGACTGCAGTTCCGGAGACATAATCCCACACAGCTCAGTAAAAGCTCTTTGCAGGGCCAAAACGCTGTGGTTCAGGGACATTCTGTATTCTTAGCTATGCTTACTGAGTGCCTGGAAGAGCCAGAGCCTTCCTTCCAAAGATTGTAATTCTTATGAGAGTCAGGTAGTGAACAATCTCATCTTTAAGAACTTTGGCTCTGGCTGAAGCCCTTTAAATGAGCCAAATCAGTTTACCTCATCCAGGAAAAGTCCAAAGGGTGTCATTGTGCACATGTACTCATTAACAGATGATTATGTATTTATGAATTTTCTTAATACCAGCAGTCCATAATTTCCCTTTAGCTGAAAATTTTTATTACCTACTTGGAAAAAGAAAAATCCAGTGCTAGAAAGCATAAGTATTTTATTTTTTAAACATTTTTTATTATTGAAATAATAGTGCTCATGTCTTTTAAGCTCCCCACTCCCGTATATATATCCAGATGTGAATTGTAGCAGCTGCCAAAGTAAACAAAACCAAACCAGTGCACACACCCGAATCTGGCTTACATGGATTTGTTTATTTGTCTTGTGGAATTAGACTCCTAAGAAAGGCAGTCTGGGGCCTGTGCAGGAGCTATCTGAGACCAGTATCCATCCATCTTCCTGCTTCACCACACTTAGCCTATAGGACTTCATCCTAAATCTGGTTGCCTCATGATGACGATACGGCTGCAGTATCTCTAGGCTTCCATCTGCAGTCTAGGCAAGAAGACAAGGAAGGTGCAAATAGATAAAGGAATTAACGTCCTTCTATTAGTGAGGTTTTACCTTTTTATTCAGCAAGTGATGCACTCCCTAGGACTTCCACCTGCATCTCACTGGTCAGAACAGTGTCACAGGGTTGTTCTAAATATATTAGAGTCTGATAAATCAAAGATTTTTAGCTGGGTAAATTGCAACCCCCATCACTCAAATTAGGGCTTCTGCTGTGAGAAAGAAGAGGGAATGGTTATTGAGTAGGCAGCTAGCAGTATCAGCCACCTGACTGACTTCCATTATTAGCCATGTGTCTGACTTAATTAGAAATTACAGAAGGTGACTCAGTAATTTTAAATGTTGTACTCTTCTAGATCTTCATGGAATTAGTGTTAGAGAATGAAATGCACCCAACTGCCTGTGTAAAGATTCCTAAATCGCTATTGTCAGCCTTGCTTCTTCTCTAAATTTCAGATCTTAATTTCCATTTGCCAAAAGCACCTCAAACTCAAAATGTTTCGAATTAAAATCTATTCTCTCTGCTCATTGACCACCGCTTCCCACTCTCTCCTCCGTCTCGTTTAACACTACATTGTCTTGACCACCAAGGACCCAAGGGGTCACCCCAGGCTCTTTCTTCTTCCCCATCCCAGGCATCCAATCTGATTTCCTCCTTGGCTCTATCCCATTGCCATTACTCTGATTTAAATAAATACCCATCCTTACTCATGTGGGTCCCCAAATTGATATACCTGTTTGCCCTTCCTCTCCCTACAATTCAGTTTCCACACATAGCCCCACGGTGCTGTTTTTAGAACACAGATGTCTAACAACATCTTTCCTCTCTTTAAAAACCTAAAAAATAAGGTCCAAAAGCCCAGCTCTTGACAGCCTGGCATTGTGAGCTTCCTGCCACAACCCTCAAGCCACAGCACCCATGCACTCACACAGGGCAGGACTCTGCTCATACCCGCCCCTGCTTCAGTCATGGAAGGCCTGGCTCAGACATTTCTTTCTGACACTTTACTTGTCCATAACTTATGGCACAATTAAGTAAATTTTCATGTATGCTTCCAAACTATTTTATATTTCTATTAATATTTTTTGCCCTGGATTCTTTTTTCCTGATATTAATAATGCTACAGCAGTTTTTTTCTTAAAAATCAGTTTTATTGAGCTATAATTCACATACCATAAGATTCAGCTTTTTAAAATACACAATTTCAGTGGTTTTTAGAATTTTCACAGTTGTGCAACCATTGCCATTATTTAATTCCAGACATTTTCATCACCCCAAGAAGAAACCCGTTAATAGTCGCTTCTCATCTCCCTCCCCTCAATCCTTGACAACCACTAATCTATTTTTTATTTCTATAGATATTTCCTATAAACGGAATCTTACAATATGTGGCCTTTTTGATAAGAGAATTTTTTTTTTTTTTTTTGAGACAGGGTTTCGCTCTGTCACCCAGACTGGAGTCCAGTGGTGCTATCCCAGCTCACTGCAGCCTCGACCACCCAGGCACAGGTGATCCTCCTGCCTTAGCCTCCCAGGTAGCTGGGACTACAGGCGCGTGCCATGACGCCCAGCTAATTTTTGTATTTTTAGTAGAGATGGGGTTTTGCCATGTTGGCCAGGCTGGTCTTGAACTCCTAGGCAAGCGATCTGTCCGCCTCCACCTCCCAAAATGAATTTAATAACCTGCTTACGGTTATTATGATTACTCATATATTGGAACTTATTTTGTGTTTTCTTGTATACCCTGTGCTTTATTATTACTTCTTTTTTTCCCTTCCTTTTCTGCCTTCTACAAAAGTGCCTGGCACATAGTAACCTTCAGTAAGCTATCATTTGTGGGCAGGAACCATGTAGCTATGGATTTATTTATCCATCAAACATTTATTGATTACCTGCTACTCGTGTTTATAGTTTCGTTGCATGGCTAGCTTAGTGTCTAACAGATAGAAGAAGCTCAGTACATATTTGCTGCATTGCATGGACTGTGCAGAGACTGATGTGCTTGTCGAAGGCTGGGGGAGTCGTGGAAAGCACACAGGCTTGGGATCAAATTCACTTGGGTTGGATCTGATTTTGTCACATCCTAGCTATTTGATCTTGGGTGATTACCTTATGTCTTTGAGCCTTCATTTCCTCATCTGTGAAATGGGGATGATAACATCTGTCGTGAAGAGTTGTTTTGGGGGATGAGAGATAGTTATGTAAGTGACAACCAGAATTGCTAGTGTAGGGAATATGCTCAGTACATGTGAACTATTGTTTTTCTCAGTGAACTGTTTAACCGAGCACCCTCCCAACCATGTACATCAGTATTGAAACACCAACCATGACTGCCCAGGGAATAAAGGTGTAGTCAAAAATGAAACTGGCCCCTTTCCTATGTGGCTGATGTAAGTTATTACCGCCCTATTAGAGGAGGGGACATTTTCCCCTCACATGGTAGAACCAAGGAAAACAACCAAAAGTGTACTTTCTTCTTCCTTTTAACAACAGGAGTCGATTTTAAGTCTCCGATGTCCCTTAAAGCTTCCGTTTATTCTAACACTCGTTTAAACGTTTCAATGAAACATTTTTGTTTCAGTCATGCTTCTCTCCAGGGATTCAGAGAAAAAATAAAGTAGCGTCAGAAATAGGTAAGACAACTACCTAGAAAAAGAGAAGCTTAGCAAGCTTGAAGACAGGCTATTTGGAAATACACAGTCAGAGGAGACAAAAGAAAAAAAAACAGTAAGACAAGACAAGCAAGCAACCATTTTTCCTGAGTTTCAAATTCACTTTCCCCACATTTTAAAAGCTTTTGCTCGACTCTTTGTTGCTGTTGTTCTGGTTTTCACCCAAATGTGTATGTCTTGAGGTTAGAAATTTGCCTGCGGACATAGAAGGAAGGCTAAAGAGTAGCCTGGGTTTATGCCTTTTGTTGTCCTTCCTGGCATACATGGATGCTCAGTGAGTTTTAAGGGATGGTGTTTGATCTGCACTCATTTTGACAGTATCCGTATGAATTACATGTATCTAAAAAAGACGAGCCAAGATACCTGTCCATAGGATCTAGGGATGCAGTATTTTGTGGCTAGGGGAACAGAGCCCCCACGTGTTATTTCAGACATGTGCACCTTCTCACCAGCATGCTTGTGTTCTCACAGGTAATAAATGACAGGGTCTGCTGCAGCTGGAACCAACTTAAAATTATCCATGCCTAATAGAGCATCATGTCTTAAAACCATTCCTTGTTGTGTGTTAACCGTGTGATAACAGAAGAATTAAACTGTAGGGGTTATGACTGGTTTGGGGAGAATTATTTTTTTCTGCTCTTGCCTATTTTCCTAGTGCACCTGGTCAGTCGCCTCTAACTTGTGGATGGCTGTGGTGGTGATTTCAGCTGTCCCAGGAAGTCTGTGTGCAAGGCCAGCACAGCAAATCCCACCCTCAGTGCTGAGTCCTACTCTGGATGGCTCCAGCAGCTGCTCATTTGGACCAAATCGTCAAGACCATTTTAATCTTTTTCTTTCTTTATTTGTATTTGCCTTTGAGGCGTAAAGAGATCTCCTAATTCGGATAGTTCAAAATACTTTTAAAAATACTTCTTCACAGTTGTCCCAAATAAAGTGTTTCTCTGAGGTGGTAATCCTGAACTTTTGCTTATTAATTTTTTGAATAAGGAATAAGGCACATGACACTTCAAAAAGTGTAAAAAGGATGTTCACTGTAAAATATTTCCTGTACTCTATCCTCAGACCACCTAGTTATGCATTCTTCCAGAGAAAAGGCATACTCGTTCTTTTATTATTATTATTATCATCATCATCATCATCATCATCATTTTTTTAGAGACAGAGTCTCTCTCTGTTGCCCAGCTGGAGTGCAGTGGCCTGCCTGATCATGGCTCACTGCAGCCTCCATCTCCTGAGCTCAAGCCTCAGCCTCCTGAGTAGCTGGGACTACAAGTACACCAGCTAATTTTTATTTTTATTTTATTTTATTTTATTTTATTTTTTAGTAGAGATAGGGACCTGCTTTGTTGCCCAGGCTGGTCTTGAATGTTAGGCCTCAAGTAATCCTGCCCCTGCTTTCCAAAGTGCTGGGATTACAGGCATGAGCTGCCATGCCCAGCTGCAAACTCATTCTATATACATTTTCTGCTGCCTGCTTTTTTCACATAACACAATGTGGAGATCATTCCAGGTTCATACATACAGGGCTGCCATATTCTTTGTGACAGCTACCTAGTGTGTCAGTATAATGTAAGAACCATAATTTAATAATTAGTTTTCAGTTGACAGGTATATACACTATTTCCAGCCTTTTCCTATTAAAACAAATGCTGCAAGTTTTGTCACTGTACAAATTATTTCTCACACGTGAGAAAGATCAGTAAGATAAATTCCTAGAATTGAAATGTGAACTTTTAAATGTTGCTACATTTTCCCATTACCCTTCACAGAAGTTGTACAAATTTATATTCCTACCAATAATTGTCTGATTCCCTGCACTCTCTCCAACACATACATATCAAACTTTTTATCTTTGCCAATTTGATAGGTGAAAATGCTATCTGATTGTGGTTTTGACTTGCATTTTCTCATTAGGAATAACATTGAGGGTCTTTGAATGTGTTTAATTGCCATTTATGTTTCCTTATGTGTGAACTGTTCAGGCCTATTTGTGTATTTTCTATCGGGTTATTGATTTTTATTGTAGGAACACCTTATAGAGAAGATAAAACAGCCATTTTACTATAATTTTTATTTTACTGTAATTTCCCCCAGTTTAAAATATGACTTATTTTAATGTAATTTCCCTGCAATTTGTAGTATGACTGGGCTTTATTTAATGTGGTTTTATGTATATAGATATGTATTTATTGCTTTGCAGAAACCTTTCTTCTATACATTTTAGAAAGGTCTTTCTGACTTGTAGATTTTAAAAATTCTCTCATATTTTTAGTATGATTATAATTTCCTTTTTTAGAAATTAAAAATTTGATTCCTTGCAATTTAATGTAAGGCATGAGATCCTTACATTGTTAGCTAACTTAATTTTTTTCCAGATTACTACCCAATTTACTCAATACTTTTTGTTGAATAACTTATCTTTTCCCCACTGATATCCAATGTCTTTCTTTTTTTAAAATAATAACCAAAATTTCCAAAAATACCTAGGTCAATTTCCAGGCTCTCAGGTCTATTACCATTACTGATTCTCCATATAGCAATATCAAATGGTTTTAATGAATATGGCTTTATTATTTGTTTATTATCCAATGATTTTATTTTTCCATGTAAACTTTGAAATCACCTTGAGTAGTTATAAAAAGCAAACAAGTTAGTATTTTCATTATGATCACCTTAAATTTATACATTAGTATAGAGAAAAATCAACTTTTGTATGATATTTAGTCTTCCTACCCAAGACTAAAGTGTGTTTTTCCACGTCTTCACTGTTTCTCAGTAATGTTTTGAAGTTTTATTTCATGTCTTTGCATATTTTGTTAAGTTTATGCTTAGGTATACTTTTTTAAAGTTGCTATTGTGAACACAATTATTTCTTCACAATACTTTCTGGCAGTTATTGTTTATATACAGGGATACTTTTTGGAGTTTATTGGTTTGGAAGAGCTACCTTTTTAAATTATCTTATTAATTAAAATAATTTTCCAGCCAGGCGCAGTGGCTCAAGCCTGTAATCCCAGCACTTTGGGAGGCTGAGGTGGGGTGGATCACCTGAGGTCAGGAGTTCAAGACCAGCCTGGTCAACATGGTGAAACCCCATCTCTACTAAATATACAAAAATTAACTGGGGTGGTGGCACACGCCTGTAGTACCAGCTACTTGGGAGGCTGAAGTAGGAGAATCGCTTGAACCTGGGAGATGGAGGTTGCAATGAGCTGAGATCACACCGCTGCACTCCAACCTGGGAGACAGAGCGAGACTCCGTCTCAAAAAAAATAATAAAAATAAAAATAAAAATAATTAAAATAATTAAATTATTTGATTTAATTATATAAATTAAAATTATATAATATATATAATATGTATACTTATTTAATTTAATTATATAAATTAAAATTAAAATAATTTTTCTGTGGAGTCTCTTAGATTTTCCATATATATTACCATATTATTTGGGGGGGAAAACATGATAATTGAGCCTCCTTCTTTTCAACTATTATACAATTTAGTTCTTTCTTTTATCTAATTGAATTGACTACTAGCTCTAGGATAATGATAACTAGTAGTGACAATAGTGGACATGCTTGTCTTGTTCCTGACTTTAATTGGAATTTGTTTAGTCTTTCTCCATTTGCCATAATGTATTTTGAGTTATGTTATAGATATTTAGAGGCAGCTATGGAGATGATTGTATGATTTTCCTGTTTTATGCCCCTGCTATAGTGAGTCATATCAGTAGGTTTTCTAGCATTAAAACATCTTTGCATTTAAACCCTACTTGGTTGGCGTGTATTATTTTTAGTGTGTTGCTGAATTCTGTTCATTTATGCTTATTATTTTCTTCCTCCATATTCATAAATGAGATTGGTCAGTAGTTTTCTTTTTTATTTGTTCTATTCTTTCTTAGGTTTGGATCTGACTGCTAAGTGGTAATTAACTGCTTCTTAGAGGTTGGGCAGAATTCAGCCATCTATCTTTCACACTTCTTGGTGGTGGATCTTTGACGACTTTCACTATTTCTTCTGTTTAGATGTTCTCTCTTGTCTTGGTCACTTGATTAACTCAGGTTTTCATATTCAGCTCTTCATAATGGTTGTCTATTTCAATTCAAGTTTTCAGATTTCTTTACCTAGATTTCAGCAAAATCTTTTAATGTCTTCTCTATCTATCATTATTTTCCCTGTCTCTTGTTTTATTTTGTGTATCTGTGCTTTCTCTTTCTCCCTCCCCTCATTTGGTTAAGGTAAGATGGTTACTTATTTTATTGTTTTTTGTTTTTCAGAGACTAAGCTTTTAGATATATTCATTTAAACATTTATCTTTTTCCTAATTCCTAAATATCTGGTTTCAAAAATTCACAAATAAATGTTAATTCCTTCCCTTCTGCTTCCTTTAGGTTCATATTATTGTTACTCATGTTTCTTGAGAGTTTTTTATTCCTTGTTTTATAAATATATTTACTTACAGCTATGATTTTTGCCCTGAATTTTTCATTAGCTGCATTCCATAGGTTCTGATATGCAATGTTTTCATTATCTTTATTTTCTCAGTACACATTAAGTTTGGTTTTCATATCTTTTTGTTCCAAGATCTGTTAAATAAAGTTTAAAAGTTTCTAAGTGATAGAATTTTAAAGTTTTCTTTGTATTTTTGTCATTTGATAGGATTGTGAACAGAAAATATTATCTGTTCTGTTTCTACGTTTTAGAATTTGTTGAGATTTTCTTTGCACTGTTTACAGCTAATATATAGTCCCTTCTGTGGCTAGTTTAGGGACACTTTAATATGTGTCTTCTATATTTAGAATGTATAGTCATGTATTTCCCCCTACCTTGCAATTATTTTATTTATTTATTTTAAAACCTTACTTTTTTGATCCACTAAATATGATAAGGACAGAGAGAGAACCCATAAAAGTCTTGATCCGAATATAGATTTGCCTTCCTTTCCTTGAATAATATCCTATAGCTTTGCTTTATTAATTTTGTTACTACTATTTGGAACATTGATATTCATGACTGCTAACTCAAACTTTGTATATTATTCCCTTTACCATTATAAAGAATCTTTCTTTGCCTTGTTTAATGGTTTTTATGGTGATTTTAATTTTCTCTGTTTCAAATCAGGTGTGTATCTTTTACACAGTATATAGTTGAATTTGGTCCAGTTTGAGGGCTTTTTCTTTTAATATGTGAGCTCTGCCTATTTATGTGTATTGATATGGCAGATATGTTTGTTATTATTTTTGTTATGTGTTCTGTTTTCTATTTTTTATTGCTTAATTTGCTTTTTTACATGATCTGTTTTTTTCCTTACTTTGTGCCCATGTAATTCATTTGGGAGATGTGTCCTATCTTTAGTTCTTCTAGCAATCCCCTTTATAATGATAATAATTCTCTGTTGTTGTTTCTTTTAATTTAGAGAGTATCCACTGATTCCCCAACAGAAATGATACTGAATATCCACTTCTTCCCACCTCTCCTCTATCCCTTTCCAAACCTCCTTTCCACCATTCAATTCTAGTTGATATAATCACTTTTTTTTAGTTTTTCCAAAACTAAACCTTTTAATATACTTGACTTATACTCCTGTGAGAAATAGACATGATTTATTCTCTTTAAAGATATTTTGATTTATTAACTTTAAAGGTATTATGCTTGAGTATAATAGCTAAGGAATCAACATGCATATATCTCCCACTTTATCTTCCTTTTCACCTGATAACTTTTGCAAGTTACGTTTTTCCATTTTGCCATGATTAATAGTAGTTCCATTCCTTTCCGATAGCATATTTCCATAGCTGTTTCAGTCTTGATTCAGCAGTTAATTCAATACTTACTGCCATTTCTTTGTCCCCACTTTCTCTCCTCAACTCTTGATTAGCTGACATTTTTCCTACAGTGGTATCTTCAATACAAATTCAAGAAACACACATTTTGCATGTTTAAAAACATTTGCCACTTGCCTTCTTACTACAATGACAGTTTGGCTGGATATAAACTTTTAAGTCACACATTGTTTCTCTGGGATATGATGGCATGGCTAATATGTCTCCAAAACTATATGATTTTCCTTTGGATATCACAGACCTTTTATTTTATTTATTAATAAATTTATTTATTTATTTTTGAGACAGAATCTCACTCTGTCATCCAGGCTGGAGTGCTATGGTTTGATCACAGCTTACTGCAGCCTCCACCTTCTAGCCTCAAGCAATCCTCCCATCTCAGCCTCCCAAGTAGCTGGGACAAGACACATGCCACCATGCCCAGCTAATTTTTCAATTTTTCTCTAGAGACAGGGTCTCCCTATATTTCCAGGCTCATGAACTCCTGGTGCAAGTGATTCTCTCGCCTTGGCCTCCCAAAGTATGGGGATTACAGGCATAAGCCACTGTGACTTGCCTTGTACCTTTAAATGTATAGAATTAAATCTTCCTTTTGAAAAGCTTTCTTAAATTATATGCTTGATATTATGTGTTTGAATATTTGTTCTCTTCCATTTGTTTATGTCTTTTACTCAGGAAAACCAGTTATCTTTTTCATTTGTCTTCCATATCTAGCAGTTTCTCTCTAATCCTTTCAAATTCTTTGTCCATTTACATTTCATTCTGCTCATTTTTCTCAATCCTCCATGGTACTCAGTGTGTTTTCAACAATCCCTGTTTTCTTTGGGCTTCTTCTAGTGTGTTCTTCATTTTTCTCTTTTACTTCTGCCATGATATTTTTCATCCTCTATTATTTTGCTAGATATTCTCAGAGTCCTTATCTCTTTTCTTTGATTCCTTGTTTTAAAGGGTTAATTATTTCATTAAATCCTTTGAGTTAATAATTGTATGTCTTGTCACAGTGTTTATCTGCTTTACAGCAGTATTTTTTCTAATAAATGTTCTTTACTTATCATCGTTCTTTTCCTATTCCTTTCCTTACTTTTTTCTTAGTTTTTTTTTTTTTTTTTTTTTTGGTATAGATCTTATACTGGTTCTCTTTTTCATTATTCATCTTGAAATGAGATCAACTCTTCTTGGACCAACTATTTTCAGATTTACTTGAGGAAATGACCATAGCAAGTTCTAGACCAGCAAGAATTCTTTTTGGCTTAGGGAGGAACTCCTTATGACACACAGAGAGAGAAGTATGTGTGTTATAAGACTCATTGAAATGCACATTTGCATCTGTGCCTGCAAATAATTTTGGACCCTCCTTTCCCCAGCCGGTAGAGGTGGGTAGCTTTGAGGCTGCCCAAGATTCACTGTCTTCTTGGCCTACCTCATTCCTAGAATGTCCCTACAGAAATGCCTTGCCTTTGCCATCTTCTCTGCTCCCTGGTGGGTCTAGGGTCTAAGATCAGTTCTGCTGCCATCCTACACACCCTTTTCCATTATTCTAAATGAGAGTTGATGGGTTTTCTTTGCCAAGGAGCTAGTGTTTCCCACTTTGGAGAGCAGGGCTCTGCAGGCTTTGTCTGAGGCTTACAGCCACAAATGTATCCTCTACAGCATATCCACACCCCGTGTCAGATCATCCTGAGCAATGAACCGTCCTGTCTCATTCATTAAAGTGCAGAGTTACGGAGATATAGTTTTACCAAAGAAAATTTTCTTTTTCTTTATCATCTTGAGATGATTTCCAAGAAAACGAAGAAACAGATATTTTTACCATCTTAAAACCGGAAGACCTTCTTGAACTTTATTTTGAAAAGTGAGTTTTTTAATCTAAAAATCTAAAAGCAAGCTGCCTCCTCTCTGCTGCCGTTTAGTAAGACCACTTCCATTTCCAAGAAGCCACCATATCCTTACTTTAAAAAATTACATTTGGAAAAACTTTGTTTTTTGGACAGGATCATATGCAATTTTAAATTTCTTTATTATTTATCTCAAAGCAGTACTCCTTTGCTCCTCATATTTATACAACTTAGGAAAGAAGAAACAGTCTACCTTTTTCTTGAACAAATAGATGGGAATTAAAGCCAGAACTAGAGACCAGTTTTCCCAGCTATCAGATGATTTCTCTTTGATTGCCTTGCTTTTTGTCATGCCAGAGAAGGCTTTTCTAGTGTGCACTGTAAGCTTTGAGAACCCAACATTCATTTTTTTTTTTTTAGATGGAGTCTCACTCTGTCACCCAGGCTGGAGTGCGGTGGCACGATTTCGGCTCACTGCAACCTCCGTCTCCTGGGAGAACCCAACATTCAGAATATATTTTATTCCCACGCCAATAAGGAGGTCTACCATTGGACAGAAACTTTGACACTTCTCTTCCCTTTTCTAGTTTGCAATATTTTTCTTTAATAATCATTAAGATGATATCTCATTTCTAGATTCACATATAACTTTCTCAATGTTCTGCTAACAAGGTTTGTCTCCATCTTTTGCGGGAGCCTGATTCCTTGTTTATATGCCATTGCCTTGATACAAAAATATCTTGATACCAACTGATATGGTTTGGATTTGTATCCCTGCCCAAATCTCATGTCGAACTGTAATCCCCAATGTTGGAGGTGGGGCCTGGTGGCAGGTGATTGGATCGTGGGCGGTTTCTCATTATTGGTTTAGTGCCATCCCCTCATCGTTGCTCTTGTGATGGTGAGTGAGTTCTCACGAGATCTGATTGTTTAAAAGTGTGTGGCATCCCCACCCCAGTCTCCCCACCCCAGTCCTGCTTCTGCCATTTAAGACACTGTTCCCACTTTGCCTTCTGCCATGAGTAAACGTTCCCTGAGGCCTCCCCAGAAGCAGATGCCATTATGCTTCCTGTACAGCCTGCAGAACTGTGAGCCAATTAAACCTCTTTTCTTTATAAATTTCTCAGTTTTCAGGTATTTCTTTATAGCAACGCGAGAACAGACTAATACACCAAGGCAATGGTATTTGGCATTCGGCATTACTTTTGGCTTTGGCAATACCAATATCCCAAAGACGTAGTCCCTATCTTTGAAGCTTTGAGGAGCCCATGGTCCAGTGAAGGGAGACACAGAGACATATAAAAGGAAAATAGGTCCGGGCATGGTGGCCCATCCCTGTGATCCCAGCTATTAGGGATGCTGAGGCATGAGAATTGGTTGGCCCTGGTGGGGCAGAGCTTGCAGTGAGCTGAGATCATGCCACTGCACTCCAGCCTGGGTGACAGAGCGAGACTCCATCTCAAACAAAACAAAACAAAAATGAAAAAGAAGAAGAAAATTGCCAGAGTGCTCAGTACCATAGTAGAAGTGTGACCAAAGTGCAAAGTGCTATAGGGGCAGTTAGCCCTCCCGAAGGGAGAAGAAAGCCAATGCAGAGAAGCTGGCACCTGAACACAGTTTTGCAGGTTAACAGGTATTTTCCAGATGGTGAAGGCCCTGACCTGCAGCCTGAATACCATGGGCAGACTTAGAGATGTATTTTTTTAAAAAAAAAAAAGAAAAAAAAGGATATAAGAAAATGTCAACAGTGTGATGTGGGTAAAATGGAGGAGGCCCAGAACACAGTGGAGGATGAGATGTGGAGTTTGACTTCGTAGTAAGTAGCCCAGAGAGGAGTACATGTTAAACCTGGGAGTGATGTCATGGACGCTGATAGGTGACACCTGTAGTCGATTTGTGAGACTTGGCTGTCAGTGATGTGCTGGCTGCCTCAGGAAGGAATCTGCCTGGTAGCTGAGATGAGGGAGGCTCCTTGCTGCAGGCTGTTTGAGGTTTTAGCCTAACTTCAAACTGGATGAGGGAGCCAGGGCGTCAGAATCTGCTTATCCTGGAACAGTAGGAATAAGGTTAAAGCACTTAAACTAACCTAAAGTCGCACCCAAAACCTGGAAAGAAAGGATTTGTTTCTTCTTGTACCCAATACTACCTCCCATCTGCACATTATTTCCTCAATGATTTTTGGAATAGTAGTATTTTTGGAGTACGTACAACGTGAAAAGTTACCACCTTAGCCTTAAGAAAGCAAAAAACACCATTCGTATAAAATCTAGCATCATAACATAAATTAAAGAGGTGGTCATTCATTTTGTAAAATGGCTCATTATTTTATGATATTAATTGTAAGTTTCCGTTGAATAATAAACTCCCTTTAGCTAATGCATGCTGGGCTTAATACCTAGATGATGGGTTGATCAGTGCAGCAAACCACCATGGTATGTGTTTTCCTGTGTAACAAACCTGCACACCCTGCACATGTACCCCAGAAATTAAAATAAAAGTTGAAGGAAAAAAATATTAAGCTCCTTTTTTATGCTTAAGGTTTACCTTGATTTTCCAAAACTTAGAGATACCCTGTTTTAGAAGTATAACTGTTATATAAAATGAAGCTTACTTGTGAATGTGTGATTAATATCATGTATTTTTTAATAAACCCAGTTCTTAATTAATTCAAGGATGAAAGAGAAGAAAGACAGGAAATCAATATTTTCTCCTTTCACCCTTGGGAACCACACATATAACAATTTTTATGGAACTCAGCCCTCATTTAAATGCCTGAGTCAGTGATAAATATTATTAATATCTTAATTTTTTCCTTTCACCAAATACTGTTCAAAAATTAGAGTGAATTCAATGAATGATCTGGGAACAAATTTGCATTTCAATATGAGTCCTATAAAAGAAAACCAATTTATGAGCTCATCTTAGTATGTGTACATAGTGGGTTTCATATTAGATGTGGTTAAAGTATGTTTCCATTTTAGAATTCACATAGATAAACCCACATTAATCCTTTCAGCACTTCAGCAGATAATTAACTTTAATACCCAGTTAGGGCTGAGCCACTTCAGTTTCTGGAGCCGATGTCTGGGCTGGTGTTTCTCAGGTGTCAGAAGTCGTTCATGTCGCCTGTGTGAGAGCAATGGTTTCCCTTTCACTTTGTATGTCATATTCAATTCCAAGTACAGTAGCATTTGCATGGACCCAGCCTGCTGAAATTAAATGAATCTACATGAAAATGAGCCTTTTCAGCAGAGGCCACAACTTCTGACTCTATGGGAGACAGAATGCTTTCATCATCCTAGATGTTCCAGAGCAGGGTTCTTCAAACTTTAGCGAGCATAAAACTCCCCTGTAGATAAGATGCTCTCAGAGATTCTGCTTCAGTAGGTCTGTGTGGAGACGGTGCCTTTCTTACAGCCTTCCACATTGGAGAGCTGCTCAGTGTGGCCCCAGATCCACAGTGTCGGCCTTACGCAGAAGCTTGTTAGAAATGCAGAATCCCAGGCCCCAACTCCGACCTACTGAATCAGCTGAATCAGAATCTGCATTTTAACAAGATCTCCAGTGACTCACCCTCCACTGGAGTTTGGTAAATACCACCCTAGATCACTGTTCCCCAAAGCCTGGTTTAGGTATTGCTAGGGAAACTGGAGATGAGTTTAGAGACTATATAAACATTTTAAAATAATGGCTGTGTTTATTCTTATTATTACTTTCCTTCTTTTTATTACCTTCTAAGTGTTTATTCTTCCTGAGATCCTGTGTTTATTCTTATTATTACCTTCCATTTATTCTTAGTATTACTTTCCATTATTATAAACCAAGTGGTATTGGTTTTCCGTTTATGATAATAAAGTTTATTTTCCAAAATAAACTTATTTGACTGAAAGCATGACTTGATTTATAGTAAATGTTAAATAAATGTGAGTTTAGGAGGTATGCGGCTGTCACAAAAACCACGAAAGTCATTTGTATACAAGTGACCTTACTTAGTATGGTGCTTAAGAGCCTGGCCTCTGGAGCCTGACACTCTGGGTTTGAGTACCAACTCCTCCACTAATGACACTGTGTGACCTTGGGCAAGTTTCTTGACCTCTCCATCCTTCAATTGCCTCATCTGGAGAATGGAGATAATAATGGTATCTATCTCATTGGGGTGTCATGGTGCTTAAAAAAGGGCTAATATATGAAACACTCTAAGAATAGTGCCTGACACATAGTAAGGGCTGTGTCAGGGCTAATTTGCTTCACTGTTATCTAGAGCACAAATACATGCTCAGTGATTTTTTCATCAGATTTCCCCCAATCCTGTTCCTGGCTTCTCTGCTTACTCAGGCCAACATGCCCCACCTCCCCACAAAAGCTAAATATTTACAGATTTTTTATATCATTGAGAAGAGTGAGAGCAGCAACTTCCATTTGGCCAAAAAGAGGACAGTCTCATAGGTTGGAAGTCCAAGGAGAGAGATGTGAACAGAGAATTTGCTCATTAAATGACAAGAAAGTGACAACAGAAAGTGACCATCATAAAACATTCTCATCATCACCTGGAGAGATGTTTAAAAATAAAAGTCTTTTATTATTTTACTTATAGCTTTAGAAACTTTACTACATTTACGTTGAGAACCCCTTTATTTGTTCCTTGTTTGCACGTGGGCTTGTGGGCTGCTATCTCCTGGCCGCAAGATACCTTTAATAGATGAATGATGGATGCTTAGAGGTGGCAGGACCCTACTGAGATCATAATGTGAGATATATATTGCGTCATGGGGTTTATTAGCCTTCATTGGTTCAGAAGTGAGAAATCATTATTCTCCTCCCTCTGCCCCATTTTATAGCCAAAGAAACAAGGGATGTGTTTCTTTGAAAGAGGAACAGTGTCAAAACATACAAAGTTAGGATTGCACAGAGTACCTTATTTGCAGATTCCTAGTCAAGTGTGTTATTTTACTATTATTATTGTTTTGAGGTGGGGTCTCACTCTGTCGCCCAGGCTGGAGCGTAGTGGTACAATCGCAGCTTACTGCAGCCTTGACTTCCCCAGGCTCAGGTGATCTTCCCACCTCAGCCTCCTGAGTAGCCGGAACTACAGGTGTGCACCACCACACTTGGCTAATTTTTTTTGTATTTTTTGTAGAGATGGGATTTTGCCATGTTGCCCAGGCTGATCTTGAACTCCTGGGCTCAAGCTATCTACCCATGTCGGCCTCCCAAAATGCTGGGATTACAGGTATGAGCCACTGCACCCAGCCCACATGCTTTTGTCAGATGGTGGCAGTAATCTTTCTTGCTTATATTTAAAAACATAAGCACACTTTCTGTGTGTGAACAGCTGTACTCTCACAGGCTACTCTTGGAGAAGAAAAAGAGTTTGACGAGAGCAACTAGTGTGTAAAATTACTTACATGAGTTCTTTCTTTCTAAAATAACTCACAAAGTGTGGTTGGAACACAGACATATATAATTTTTTATTAAAAGAGAGGCAAGCCCAGTCCACATCACTTCTGAATGAGTACAGACAGGCTGAACATGTAGGGAAAGAAAGGGATCAAGTAGGGCGCCCGTACCCTCACCCTGGAATAGCTCCCGCTAAAGAGGTTGCAGTGCATGTCCTGTGCGACCTGCAGACGTGCTCTGTGCTCTGTGGCCCACTGGCTTTTAAAAATGCTTTTTAAATTACATACCCAGATTTCAAAATTGAACTTCGCGCAAAAATCTAGATAGATACGGGGCTTTTGGAAGAGGGAAGTAGGGGGTTCTGGCCAATACTGGGCTCGTATTCCCATGGAATATCACCCAACCCACGCTGAGAGGGGCTCCCACTGCAGACCCAGGTCCATGTCCTGTAGCCGTGTCCCGCCTGCGCTCTTTCACCTGTTATTTAGCCCACCTCTGAGTGGGTGGTCACAGCCTGCTCCCTACTGGCAAGGGATGCTGGGGAAGGAGTTCCTACTTCTGGCTGGAGGAGGTGGGACTCACAATGTGGGAAATTCCTCCAGCATAGGGTAAGTGTTCAAAAGACGGTGGGCAACCATAAGACAGATGAGCACCCCTGCCCAAGGAGGAAGATGCTTGCAGGATAGCTGAGTGTCATTGAGGAGCCTCCATCATGGCAGCCCTTTCCTCTTCTCCCCCACACATGCAGAGCCTCCCAGGCTGCTTGTGTTCTCCCACTTCCAAATCTCTGATTATTTGCTGCTCCTGCTTACTAGAACAGACTCCTTTAGTCACCTCTCTGCCTGGTGAAAAATAAGATCACTTCTACCAAGTGTTTCTTTATTGCGCCTCCTCCTCAAGTTTGAATGGATGATGCTATCCGTTAGCACTCTCTACCTCTCCTGGGGCATTTATCTGACTCCTGCTTTTTTTTTTTCTTTTTTTTTTTTTGAGACAGAGTCTTGCTCTGTTGCCCAGGCTGGGGTGCAGTGGCGCAATCTAGGCTCACTGCAACCTCCGCCTCCCAGGTTCAAGCCACTCTCCCACCTCAGCCAGGCTCCCAAGTAGCTGGGATTACAGGAGCCTGCCACCACACCTGGCTAATTTTTTTGTATTTTTAGTAGAGACGGGGTTTCACCATGTTGGCCAGGCTGGTTTGGAACTCCTGACCTCAAGTGATCCACCTGCCTCGGCCTCCCAAAGTGCTAGGATTACAGGCGTGAGCCACCGTGCCTGAATTGACTCCTGCTTTTAACATAGTTATTTGTAGTGGTGATGATAAGTGTCACTTCCACGTATGTGTCAGGACGTGTACTGTGTCTTCATATACAGTGTTTGTTTTAATTGTGAAAACAAACAGAATTAAGCATTATCACTCCTAATTTACAAATGAAGAAAAGGAGGCCCAGTAAGGTAAAGTGACCTGACCAAGGCCACACGGCCAGGAAAAGGGAAAGGTGGAAGTGGAACCTGGGGCCGTCTGGTTCTGAGAGCAGGTGCTGTATTCGGGCCTCCCGTGAAAGTGCGTGTTAGTTCTGTTTCCCTCACCACCCTCTAATGGTGCTTGGATGTGTATTTCGATGCTGTTTTGCGATAGTTCATGAATTGGGAGAAAGTATAAAAGCCTTTGAGAATCTGTCCTTTTACATCCTAAACATTTTAAATACACTTCAGAGCAAAACAACATTTTTAAATGGGTTGAGAGAACACAAAGCCTCGAAGAGCTCTTGGGTGCAGCCCCTGACTTCCTGGAGCTCAGCATTCTCAACTATCAGATTTTAACAAATACTTCTTTAGATAATTGCTTAATTATTGTATCTGGGAAAAAAAAAGCCTTTCACAGCCATCAAACACTACATATAAAACTATCCTCTAATCCTGGATTTTGAAAAATCCTTGCCTGTGACTTCAGCGAGGCAGCATCTCGGTGGCACCTAAGCATTCCCAGGTTCCTAAAGATAAAACTAGATGGAAACCAAGGCCGCTCAGGTGAGGGAGGGGCAAGCAGAAGAATTACAGCCACCTTTATGGGGTTTCTTTCACTTAAGGGTCTCAAAAATATTTTTAAATCTTTGCAAAATGGAAGCAGGGATATAACTTGACCTGAATCACATCAAGCTAATAAAGTAATGTGGTGCAGTGGAAATGAGGTTTTAATGGCAAAACTCCATCTATACTAAAAATACAAAAATTAGCCAGGGGTGGCAGTGTGTGCCTGTAGTCCTAGCTACTTGGGAGGCTGAGGTGGGAGGATCGCTTGAACCCAGGAGGTGGAGGTTGCAGTGAGCCGAGATCACGCCGCTGCACTCCAGCCTGGGTGACAGAGCGAGACTCTGTCTCAAAAAAAAAAAGAAATGAGGTTTTAGATAAGAAAAACCAGGGCTTTAAACTCAGCTCTGATGATCTTTCTGAAATTTAGTAGAAATTGCATACTTCTCTGAGGCAAAGTTGGGTTATTTGCTACAAGGAAATATCAGCATCTACCACGTGGTTGTTGAGAGGATTACATAAAATGTCTTAGAAGTCCCCAGTGCAGTGCTGAGCACCTACCGGGTGGGAGAGTCAAAAAGGTATAGAGCCAATCCTTATTACTTGCAGATTCTACATTTGCAAATTCACCTACGTGTACTCACGAAAGTGTATTTGTAACTCCAAAATCAGTACTCACGGTGCTTTTGTGGTCATTCCCAGGCATGTGAAAAGTGGTGAAAAACTGTAGACACTGACGAGCATGTTCCCAGCTGAGCTGAAATAACAGGACACTCTGCCTTCTTGTTTCAGCTCTTATCCTATAAACAAGTGCCCCTCTCGCAGTCTGTGTTAATGCCACGTTTTTTACAAATTTTGTACTTATTGTTGGTGGTTTTGCCGTTTAAAATGGCCCCAAGCAAAGTGCTGAAGCGCTGCCTAGTATTCTTAAGCCCAAGAAGGCCGTGATGTGCCTTATGGAGAAAATATAAGTGTTTGATAAGATTTGTTCAGACATGACTCCTAGTGCCGTTGGCCATGGGTTGTCTTGTTCTATCTGGGCCCTCAACGGATTAGATGGCGCCCACCCGCAATGGTGAGGGAGACCTTTACTCAGTCTGCAGATTCAAATGCTAACCTGTTTTGGAAACACCTTTACAGATACACCCAGAAATGATGTTCTACCAGCCAGATGGGCAACCCTTAGCCCAATTAAGTTGACACATAAAAGTAATCATCACACTCTGTGTTCATGACAACTTTCTAAACATAACTATAGTGAATAATGAGAATCAACTGTATTTTATTTAGTTCCTATATTGGATAGGTTCAATATTACTGGATAAAACAAATTAACTCAAAAATCTTCATGGCTTAACACAATGGGAGTTTATTTTTCACATACGTAAAGTCTAATCAGGTGTTTGGCAGGTAGTCTTACAGGTGAGTCAGGGACCCGGACTCCTTTCATCTTGTGGCTCTGCCAACACATAGGACCTTTGCTACAGTCAATGGGCAGAGAAAGAGAAAAGTCGTGGGCAGAAGGTCTTTCTGAACCAGCCCAGAAGTAATAGCACATCACTTCGACCTTCATTGCATTGACCAGAACTCAGTCTCGTGGTCACACCTAGCTGCAAGGGAGGCTGGGAGATGCAGTCTAGCCATGTGCTGAGGGATTACAGGAATAGCTCTGCTGTAGTTCTCCTTAAAGTCTCTTTATACAGTTATTTTTTCTTAGGTAAATGACAAAACCCTTAGGTAAGTGGTATTTCCGTTTTTAAAGGTTATTCTTCCCCACCTTTTCCAGTTTTTCACCAGGGGAAGCATTTCTGTCTCCTGTCATGTGTCTTAGTTAAAAGATGAGATCCTTATATAATGAGACCTCTAGATATTCTCTTGTTCTGTTAATACTTCAACCAACTCTTTAATCTTTGCTATAAATTTTTGACTAAAAATATTTTTGCCACTGAATAAAAGATCATAAAAAATAGACCCAGTGCCTCCTGTAAAAGAAAGTGTTAAAATACAAATATCTGATAATTTGTGCTTGTTCCAACTAAATTGTGGGCCTGCATCCAAGTTGCCTTAGCATCAGCCTGTAAAATGCTAACTGTGTCTAACCCTATGTCATTGTGTGTATTAGTTTAGTGCACCATTAGTTTAGTTTTGGTAATAAAATCACACTGATGTTACCTGAAAGAAACACGTACTACCCCATGAGATCTCTGCTCAATTCTACTATGGTTTTATGCTGTGGACTCTGATGAGTATTTTCCTTTTCGGTCTTTCTGTTCTTGTTTTAATATCAAGGAATGAGGCAGTAACACAGTAATGATCAGGCTCCTTCTTTCAAGGAGCCTGAAATACTTTGTAAGAAAAGTGTAGTTGTGTACAACAATCAGCTTATGCACCTCCTTGGAACTCTTAGGAAAACTATCATGGACTCTTTCCCCAAAAAAGTTGCACTGACACACATATTTTACGCCATTTTCAATTTTTGTATAATTTTAGATTAATCCTGCTGGGAAAAAAGATGGTACCATATGATCCAGCAATTCCACTCTTGCATATACGCTGAAAAGAATGAAAAGCAAGGTTTTGAAGAGATATTTGTACACCAATGTTCATAGCAGCATTTCTCACAACACCCCAAAGGTGAAAGCAACCCAGGCACTCATCAATAGATGAATGGCTCAACTAAATGTGGTGTATACGTACAATGGAATAATTCAGAATGAATTTCTGATCCATGCTACAACATGAATGAAGGTTGAAAACATTATGCTAAATGAAATAAGCCAGACTCAAACGGACAAATATTATATTGTATGGTTCCACATATATGAGGTACCTAGACTAGACAAATTCATAGAGACAGAAAGTAGAACAGAGGTTACTGGGGGCTGAGGGGAGGAGACAGTGGGGAGTTATTGTTTAATGGGTACAGAGTTTCTGTTTGGGATGATGAACAAGTTTTGGAAATGGATAGTGATGCTGTTTGCACAGCATTGTGAATGCACTTAACGCCACTGAATTGTATACTTAAAAGGCGTTAAAATGATAAATCTGATATTCTTGGACTTTAGAACCTGTTAAGCCTTGGTTCCAATCCCAGGTCTGCTGGTTATAGTATAGGTGACTTTGAGCAAAAGAGTTAATGTCTCTGAACATCCTTTTCTTTATCTATAAAAATGGGGATGCCAGGGCGTTGAAGCCCTGACCTTAGAAGATTCTTGTAGAAATAAGTGTGATTAGTGTGTCACATAATTGCCATTTATAAAAAGATAAAAAGAACTAACATATTAGGTGGGCAAAATTCAGTGGACTATGCTAACAAGAAAGCATCACATTGCATAAATGCTTTTGGCCTCTGTGGAGACAAGAATATTAACATGAAAAAACATACATGCCACAGGATTTTAAAGATGAAAAAACATAGGGACAGGCCTTGTTCTGGTCCTCCAGTAACCAAAGGGACAGCAGGAATACAAAATCACCCCTGCCCAAGTGTAAGGTTTATTTCAGTTTCTGCTTTGATTGTTTTTAGGTTCTCATATAGGTTTTTCCAATTCTTATAAACTATGGGGTTTTTCTTTAATACAGATTTTAAGTCCTTGCAGTGTGCCTTGCTATGGGTTCTAAGACACATGCCCACATACACACATATGCATGCACACATACAGGCTCCACACATTTATCCAGAGATCAGACCTCCTATAATATTAACTATTTGAAACAGAATCATATTGGCAGAATCATGCCAAAAAGCCCTCTGCATAGCAAATACCAGATAGAAAGTCTAGGCAGAGGAGAGGGGTGGCCCATCCTCATCCAGATGGCTGGGTAGAAATGATGACACAGGAATAGCAGGGAAAGTAAGAGCTGACAGGAGAGAAAGAGGCAGGAAAATGACTAGCGCCCTAAGCCTTGCTCGAGGCTGGCATCATGAGTTCATGTTGAGCCTGTGACATTCAGAAAAGGTTACATTTTATTCTGTTTGCTCTGCTTAAGAAAGTGGGAGTCTATGCAGAATGATTGAAAACGATAAAACTAAAAATTTAATGCTAAAGAGGTAGAAGTCAGTTATCTGGAAAAATTATTATGGAATGAAGGATTGCTATATATATATATACATATATATGTACATTCTATTTGTACTGAGACACAAATAGCTAAATTCTATCAGTTTTAACACCTATTATCTCTAGAATCTGGCTGCTTTTGTCAATCTCCAGCACTTAGCACAAGGCTTGCCTCAGAGTGGGCACTCTGTGAATAAATGAATGAACAAATGAGTGAATGAATGAACAGGTGAAAGAATCAAGCTGACTATAATATGCATGTCTGCAAGATACGCATTTCCTGCATGTAAGTAAAGAAATCCAAGTTTAAAGCCATCCTTTTTCTCTTTTTCAGAGCAGAAGCCACTCTCTTGGGACCATTAATAAGCAGGAGACATCAACACCGTGACACATGCCAGTGCCACCGCCACCCCCACCTCCTCTGCCTCCACCTCCCCCGCCTCTGGGGGCTCCTCCCCCTCCCCCACCATCAGCACCCCCGGTAAGACCTTTTTTTCTGATTGGTTTACTGTGGAGCATAAACTGCTTGAATACACTTGAGCAGAAGGTTTTAAATGTTCAGAAGTAGCACTGCCTAGCTTCCTGTGGCAGGTGGCATCTTAGGTAGCTGGATCTGGCAGCTTTAGAGTCTGATTCCAAACCAGCCTGGCTCAGCCATTTCTCTCCCCCATTCTTCGGCAGCTTCCACCTCCACCTCACTGGTCTACTGATGTCTACCTCATTTCTCTTCTCATTCCTGCTGCTTGGTACAGGCTCGCGAGTCTGAGTGACTTTCTGTCTCACTGGAAACTTCACGCAATGGGCCATGCCAAAGTGCACAGCCAATGAGGCCTTGTGAAGTCAAGTTCCAGTGTGGAATTTGGATGGTGATAATGATAGATTGAGCTTCAGTCCCCTAGTGTAATAGGAAATGCCACAACGAAATATAAAATCCTTACATGAAGTTTCCCTATCTACACAAGACTGAATCAAGGCTATTTCAGTTCGTGTTGCTGAATGTTCTCTCTTGGTTTCATAGTTTGGTTTGTGTCTAGAAGTGGGCCACTGAGGGTGGTCATTTTGTTTTGGAACAGGGATTCTCAGCCTTGGCACCACTGACATTTGGGGTGAGATCATTTGTGTTGTTTGGGCTGTCCTATGCATTGTAGGATGTTTAGCAACATCCCTGGCCTCTACCCACTAGATGCCAGCAGCACCCCCCAATTGTGGCAGTAAAAAAATGGCCCTATATATTGCCAGATGTCCCCTTGTGGGACAAAAATCACCACCGCACACAGAGTTTCAGAAAAATGCTAGTGCTTACTGCTTATGGCAAACTTTTCCTCTAAAGAAAACCAGGAGCACTTCTCACACTCATTTTCCATTCCTCACACCACTTCAGTGAGGGGCGTCTCACATCCGCTCCGCAGCTTCTGTTTTCCGTGGAAAACGAACGAGATGACGGTATGGCACACAGAGACAGGGCTGCTTAGGGATGGTGTGAGCCAAGTCAGCAGAAGCCGGGAACAGAACCTCCTTGCCATCCTCCCCACCGGATGCAACCCTCCCTCAGATGCACAGATGACATGGCCCTGAGGAGTGTTGGCTATGAAGGGAGAGCCTGCGGCCCCTGCTGCATGACCACAGGCCCTGGTGAGGGTGAGAGTATGCCTGAGATGTCACCCCACGTGACATTAGTTTGGACACTGACCCTATCTGAGGTGCCAAGGGCTTAGACCTCCCTGGAACTTGGCTCTTGCCCTGCAAGAGAGTAGAAAGAAAGCACATAGTATAAATTACATTTGAGAGCTTTCTAACCAATATAAACAAAGAATAGGAATAAGTATTGAAGTTTCACTGCTGAATTTGACCCAAAGTCAAATTCAAGGTCATTGCCACAAAGTGATGGTTTGTAAGTAAACACACATGAAACTATCATATGGATCTTGCAAGCACTGAAGAAGTACAACTTAGAATAACTGCAAACACTGACGTACCCATAAATTTAGCCAGAATAAATAAACTGAACAAAATCCATGTTATTGGAGGTTTGAGAAAATAATCCTTTTTAAACATTGCTGGTGACAGACAAATGTCTAGGACTCAGTAAAAGTTGAACAGGTCTTTCTGGAGTGTTCTCTGTAAGAAAACAGTAAATGTGTATGTATCATAGTTTTCCCCTGGTAATCAGGTAGTTTTATTTTTGAGACTGATTTAAGAATTTAACCCTAAAAATGCCAAAAAGAATTTATGCAAGGATATGTCCAACAATGCTATTTATTCTAGCGAAAAAATAGATCTTAAATGGCTTACGAGAACTAAATGAAATGTGTTATGTCATACTGTTAATTAAAAATTGCATTATGCAGTGGTGGTAATTAAAACTTACATCTGGCGGGGGCACAGTGGCTCACACCTGTTATCCCAGCACTTTGGGAGGCCGAGGTGGGCAGATCACCTGAGGTCAGGAATTCAAGACCAGCCTGGCCAACATGGCGAAACCCTGTCTCTACTAAAAAATACAAAAATTAGTCAGGCATGGTGGCAGGTGCCTGTAATCCCAGATACTCAGGAGGCTGTGGCAGGGAGAATTACTTGAACCCAGGAGGTGGAGGTTGCAGTGAGCCAACATGGCACCACTGCACTCCAGCCTGGGTGACAGAGTGAGACTCTGTCTCAAAACAAAAACAAAAACAAAAACAACTTACATCTATGCTGATATGGAAAAGTAGATATAAAATGATGGATTAGAAACAACACACATTTTGGCCGGGCATGGTGGCTCATACCTGTAATCCCAGCACTTTGGGAGGCTGAGGCAAGTGGATCACAAGGTCAGGAGATGGAGACCACCCTGGCTAACATGGTGAAACCCCGTCTCTACTAAAAACACAAAAAAATTAGCTGGGCATGGTGGTGGGCGCCTGTAGTCCCAGCTACTCGGGAGGCTGAGGCAGGAGAATGGTGTGAACCCAGGAGGCGGAGCTTGCGGTGAGCCGAGACCACGCCACTGCACTCCAGCCTGGGCAACAGAGTGAGACTCCGTCTCAAAAAAACAAACAAACAAATGAAAAACACATTTTGTGCATAATGAAATCAACTACTTAATATATGTAATAAATAGCAAAAATCAGAAGAGAATTTGATAATGTTGACAATAACATTTAATGTTTTATTAGGGAATTTCTTCTTTAAAGATGCTTAAATGCATAATAAAAATAATTGTACATTTGGTTAAATTTTTTGAATTCTCTCCTTCATTTCTCTCTCCCTTTCTCTCTCTTTCTGAAGAACAGGTCAATTTAAGAGTAAAATAATCATGTAAATTTTAATATTTTCTTAAAACATATTTTCTACATTTATGTAGAAAAATAATATGTATACTTACAATACATATTAAAGCAAATAATTAACATCTTTAGCATATAAAGAGCTCTTACAGATTACTATGGAAATGATGAATACAAAGATGGGCACAGGATATGATTAGATTGAAGAAATGCAAATATTTTAACCTCACTACAGTTTAATAAGAACAAATTAAAATAATGAGAAACCATTTTTATCTATCAGTTTAGTGAGATATTTTTATTTATTTATTTATTTAGTTAGTTAGTTAGTTATTTAGTTATTGAGATGGAGTCTTGCTTTTTCGCCCAGGCTGGAGTGCAGTGGCACTATCTCGGCTCACTGCAAGCTCCTCCTCCCAGGTTCACGCCATTCTCCTGCATCAGCCTCCCGAGTAGCTGGAATTACAGGTGCCCGACACCACGCCCGGCTAATTTTCTCTATTTTTAGTAGAGACGGGGTTTGACTGTGTTAGCCAGGATGGTCTTGATCTCCTGACCTCGTGATCCACCCGCCTCAGCCTCCCAAAGTGCTGGGATTACAGGCGTGAGCCACTGCGCCCAACCTAGTGAGATACTTTTTAAATGTTGGCTGGAGTATTAGGAACTAGGCACTTATAACTCTTGGTGGGAGCAAAACTTAGTGAAATGCCCTAAGATACAATTTGTCAGTAAAAAATAGACCTAGTTTCACTTCAAGTAATTTTCTTGACATGGCTTCACTTCAAGTAATTTTTATTTAAGTAACTAATCATAGATATACAGAAATATATAGCTATAGGAGATTAATGAAAGTATTACTTGTAATAATAACCAAAAAGAAAGAAACAAAAAACAACCCACATTTTTTTATGACAGCAGATTCAATAATTTATTATATAGCCTCTAAATGGTATATGAAGCAGCCATTAAAATCATATCAGAATTAAAAAGAAGAAAATGACAAATGTTGGCAAGGATGTGGAGTGATGGAAACTCTCATACACTGCTGGTGGGAGTGTAAATTGATATAAACCCTTTGGAAAACCGTTTGACAGCACCTACCACAGTTAAACATGTGCATCCTAGGTAGATATCCAAGAGAAGTATGTGCCTGCATGACCCAAAAGACATGTTAAGAACATTTGTAGCAGCATGAATAGCACAAAACTGGAAACAACCCCCTATGTCCATCAATGGCAGAATGGATTGATAAAATGTGTGTTATGGTCATGCTCTAAAGTATTATACAGCAGTGAAAATGAATCAACAATACATGCAACAATGTGGAGGAATAGCCACCTGACAAAAGAATACATGCTGTATGATCCCATGTATATAAAGCTCCAAAACAGAAAAAAATAAACTACAGTGTTTAGGAATGCAAGACAAGCTGGTAAAATTATGAGGAAAAGCAAGAAAGGGATAACCATAAAATCAGGAGATGGCACCCTTTGGGAGGAGAGTGGGGGACTCAGGATCAGAAAGGCCCTGGGTGCTTCTAGAGTGCTGGCAAGGCTCTAATTCTTGACACAGGTGGCGATGACATACAGTTATCACTTTATAGAAATATGTTAAACTGTACAAAATTATTTTATGTGCTTTTCTATTTGTGGCACTGGACAATTTAAAAAGTTAAAAGAGAAAAAAATCATATCCAAATTAATTTGTAACTTCCAATGTCGTGATTGATTCAGACAAGAATCATCTATGAAAGGTAAAACCACTGAGTGAAAGGTTGTGGGGGAAAAAGATGTTCTCAGGGTCAGAAGTATCACCCACAGATGCTTCTTACTGCAAAGGGGAAAGTGTCTCTTTAAAATGGATCAAACTTACCGTCACGTGTAATGGAATGACCTCCTATCACAAGCCTCTGCTGGATACAAGGAGGCGCACAGAGCGTCACCCTGTGGTAATCTGCCCAGAATGAATGACCTCATGAGCAAGCAATCAGACACATGCAGAATGTGGGACCTTCTGCAACAGAGGCTGGCAAACCAGGACCCCTGAGCCACAGCCAGCTCACCACCTGTTTTTTATCGTCCTCCAGCTAAAACTGGTTTTTACATTTTCAAATGACTGGAAAAAAATTAAAAGAAAAGTAATATTTTGTGACACATGAAAAGTATACGAAATTCACGTTTCAATCCATAAATAGTGTTATTGGAGCACAGCCACACTCATGCAATTTGTCTATGACTGTTTTTATGCTACAGCAGCAGAACACCAATTAAGCGAAATGTTATTCCTCAAAGAATTCCATTCTTCTCCCTAGTAGGCTTGAATTTTAAAAATTTTACTCAATTATTATTACTATGTTCTGAGTTCTGTCAATAAATATTTTGTGGAAGTTTGTTTTCTCTTTTGTTATATAAGTATATACATTATATTCTAGATTTTTGCCTCTTGGCCCACATACCTAAAATATTTACAGCCTGGCCCCTTCCAAGAGAAGTTTGCCAACACCTGTCCCGCAGTCAGCTGGGCTCATTCAGCCTCCCATTCCCACTACCCACCACCCACCCACTGCAGTAGCCAGAGATCTTGCATGCGCACATCCTCTGCTTCTCCTCTCCAGAACTTCCTGGACCCTGCTGAGCTGTGGCCCACTCCATCCTGCATGGTCTGGCCCCTGCCTGTCTCTAAGACCTCTTCCTGTGCCCCTGTCCTGGAGTCTCCTACTTAAGGCCTCTGCATAGCCATTGAGAGCCTGGAAAGGCTCTTCACAGTCATCCCAGCTCAGGTGTCCCTTCCTCCTACATTACTGGCTTTTATATCTTTTATATCTGCAAAGCCCCCACTTCAGAGCAGGTAGTAGTTTTTAACTTTTTTAAAAATTTGACTGGGGTCTATATTTGATGTTTTGTGTCACTCATGCCTGGCTCGAAATAAGTACTCAACTCACTGAATGAATGAATACATGAATGAATGAACAATTATTTATGTAAATTGGGTTAAGAAATGGAGTTAAAACTTTTTATAATCAGTGTTCAGGACTCTAAACATCTATGTTGTGAAAGAAAAGAGTATATTTGAAGGTAGAAAGCATGGTAAGAAAGACTTTGTTTAGGACCATCACAACAGGTGGATAGGATTTTGCAGTGGGGGAGAGAGATTGGGCTCAACTCCGAATACAACATGGGCAAAAGGGAATGTATAGCCCAGGAGCAGGGTGGGGGTCAGCGAATATACTAAAAAGAAACATCAGGGCTAAAGGAGATTCTGGCTGAATGCAGCTAGCAAGATTCTTACTGAAGACAAGCCAGGGTAATCGGACATACCCTGGGGGTTGGTGAAGGATAAGGCACCTGATCGGATATCAAGGGTGATCAGATATCGAGATGGGGTCGTTCTTGTTAAACTGACGTAGCAGGGGGTTTTGCCAAAACTGGATTTTATAAGGGAGTGCATAGATGGGCCTGGGAAAAGCTTTGGAAGCTTGATTAAATTTTGGTTACAAGGTCAGGATTCTCTGGTCAAGCAGAGAGCCTTTGTCAGTGCGCATAGACCAGCATGTCAGGTTTTATTATATGTAATCTTTGTAAGATGGGGATCATTTTGTGTGATATGTCTGATCCTCTGTAACGAAATGCAAACTTCACACCGGCTCTGGAAGACCTGGGGAGTAGGTTAGGGGGAAATTAGGCTAAACGTTTTTTAGTTTCAGCCTTCTACCTCTCCCCTCACCCCTTCTTGCTCCTCCTCATCTCCATCGCTGATGAGCATCTTTTCTTTTTTCAAGAGCGTGGAACGGAGAAAAGGGCTGATGGAGCCTGCTGAAGCTGTGGAGCAGGCTTAAAGCAAAGCCAGACGGGCTCTCTTCATCTCCTTTCCCTCTTTTCTTGCTTCTGGTTCCCCAGTTTTTGAGCTCCTTTGTCTGATCTCTTTAAAATTCAATATTGTCTGGCACAGTGGCTCAAGCCTGTAATCCCAGCACTTTGGGAGGCCAAGGCAGGTGGATCACTTGAGGTCAGGAGTTCAAGACCAGCCTGGCCAACATGGTGAAACCCCATCTCTACTAAAAAATACAAAAATTAGCCACGTATGGTGGCGAGCACCTGTAATCCCAGCTACTTAGGAGGCTGAGGCAGGAGAATCGCTTGAACCCAAGAGGCGGAGGTTGCAGTGAACCAAGATCACACCACTGCACTCCAGCCTGGCTCAAAAAAATAGTAATAATAAATAAAAAATAAAATCCAATATCAATGTCAAAATTGCCCACATGGTGTGTTGGTCCACTTAAAATTAAATTATTACTGTTGCTTTACTTATAAGATGTAACCTAAAAATATATCTAAAGGAAATAGAATGGATTTGATATTTGAAATGCATCAGAATTTTACCAAACTTTTGCTTTCAACTGTACTTTGACCCCTTGGTAGATTCCAAGATGAGCAAAGAAGCCCCTCGGGGGCCTGTGATTTCCGTTTTCTTGCCACAGTCCCTAACCATGGGTGGTGCACTCTCCCTACATGTCACTGACCAGCTGAGAAATTCTTTGGAGTTGGGTTGCCCAGGCAAAGCCAGACAGTAGGGTTTATGGCTACAGCATTTGTGTTTATTTATAAAATAGAATGTGGATTTTTATACCATTATTATTTAATGTTGCCATTCAAATTTCAATATCCTAAGGAAGAAACAGTTCACCTAGGGCAGGCCATGTCTTATTATTTAAATACAAAGGGGAAACTGGCTTGATAATCACTTTTTGCCATGAAAAGCAACGCTCTAAGTAGGAAGACACTGAGGTGCCGTATATTTCTGCCTGCCCGTTCCGGGAGTGATGTTTCATAGAATGCTGAAGGGAGATTACAGTGAGAAGCTCATCGCACCCCTAGCTGTTTTCCTCCCTCGTTCCTGTTTGCCAGAGTCTTTGCTTTCAGGAAATTCAGTGGCATGATTTTTCTCCTTGTAGTCTAAGGATTGCATGATTCCTCGGCAAAGTGGGCTTTCCAGTAGGAAATATAAGCTGTGACATATATTCGGAGGTTTTCCCACCGTCTTTAACATGCTGGGGTGCATGCGGTATAGAAAAACATGCCAATCTGTGAAAGAAAATGGAGAAAATGGAGTGCTCTCTGAAGTCTCATGAGAGCTTTTTTGGAATTTTGTGTTTGCTGTTGTTAAAAAAAAATGCAGGGGCAGAGGGTCGCTAGGTGGAAGGGTGCTTAGTAGAATTGCATATTACACCATATTCTGGAAAAGGTAATTTGCATGTCTGCTGGTTCATTTGGAATAATGAAAGGCTTAAAAATTCTTACACACTGTCACTCACTTAGGTTCCCCTGACACTCTGGTACTTCGATTAGTGTCACTAATGAGGGATTGGGGACGCTTACCAGGAACTGATAGTGGCCACTGGAATAAGGATAAGGCATTTGCATCAGGCCAAGCTGTTAGGATAGTATTAAGTTGACATTTGGTTGCTGCTTAACAGTTTGCAAAATGACACCTTTGTCTTTAAGCAATTCTAAAAACTTGATTTTCCCTCTCTTCTTTGGTGGTGAACACCAGGAGCAGGAGCATGGCTTTAGTGAAAAATGAGCTAGTGTTGGCAGCAGGTTGCCTCGGTCTGGAAGAGAAAGAGGTGTGGCAGGACCTGCCACTCATACTTCCAAAGGGCCATTCAGGGTGGTATTTAAATATGTTTCTTTTTTCACAGCTGTGAGGTGGGAGGGGTGGCAGGAACAAAGAGGAGAGGGCTTGCAGTGGTGTGCAGGAGGCAGCGATTACAGACTCATAATGCCCAGGACTTGGCAAGAAAAGCCTGCGAGCACTTGTTAAGGGCCTTTGTTGAGTTTCATAGGAGCCCGGAGCATAAGCCGCTCGCAGGCGGTGTCTGAGCTGAGGGTTACGGCAGGAAGGTGACAGGGGGTACAATGCCAAAGGGTGACCCTAGGGTTTGTCTCTGGAGCAATGATTCCTAACTGGAGCTTTCTGTTATACCCAAATCTTCTGGCTCTTTGCCTTGGAAATATTTTAAGATTCCAGGGTAACTAACAATTCCTGGAAAACTGCCAGCGAACCTTTCCTCCCTCCACCAGGTTTGTCTTTTCATCTGTACACTGCTGTGCTTGCGAAGGTCACCATCGTTGGGAGGCTGGGATCTTTGGAGCCACTTACTTCTTTCCCCAAACTGTTCTTTCCTTCTTTAACCTTTCTTGTCATAAAAGGGAAAAAAAAACTCCACCCACGTCAGGTTGTTGCTGGTGATTAGAGAACCAGCCCTGCCCAGGGAGGAAAAGCTCTCATAAGGTGGGGTGAGGAGGGGTGGCCCATGCTGAGCTCCACATCTAGTGGTGCTGGACTCTGCAACGTGACTTCCTGGCTGCCAAGCCAACACGCCACATCTCTGCAGTGGAGGGCTGGCTTGGCAGCCAGGAAGTCACGTTTCCTAGAGTGTTTAATAAAAGGATAGGTAACATGAAGTGAGAAAAACAGGATACATGTAGACAGTGTAGTCCCAGTTACGTAAAACAAAACTGTGTGTGCACAGGCTCGCCTATGCACTCTCACATAAAGGCTGTAAGGACATGGAAAACGTGTCATCACTGGGTATCTGGGGTGGAAAAGGGTTGGGTGATTTTTATTTTCTTTTTTGTGTGAGTCTGCGTCTCCTCAGATGTCTACATGGAACATTTGTTTCTTTTATAATTAGAAGAAAAGGTTTTTAAAAAGGAATGAATTATCACTTACCCATTGGCTGAGTTGGATCCTGTAACAATAATGCTTCATAATAACAGGCATCTACTAAATAGCTATTGTGCCCCAAGTACTGTGTTAAGCACTTAACATGGATTGTCTAAATTATCTAAATATTTACAACAATCCAATGAGGTAGGGACCGGTAGTGCCATTTTAAGGATGAGAGAACTGAGGCACAGAAAGTTTACTTACTTGCCCAGTGTCACACAGCCAGTCATGGGTAGAGGCTGGATTCCTCCCCTGCCTTTCTGGCCATTGAGCCTAACTCCCGTGTGCCCCACTGCCTCCAGCTGCGTGAACGGGTTCAGTAAGTGGTACTGATGACTAGGCAATGAACACTTATCTAGCATTTACTATGACCTTTGCATTGGCCTGTGGACTAGCACATAGTAATTGAGTTATTCTTCACAGTAACCCTTTGAGGCAGGTACTGTTGTTCTCATTTTAAGGATGAGCTAACTCAGGCACTGGGGGCACGTCACTTACTGGGCAGGGCTATTATTGGGACTCTGGCCAAACGGCTCCCGGCTGTGCTCTGAAGCGCTAAACCAAAAGCCCTTCGATGCAGATCTTCTCAAGGATTACTTCTACTTCTCTCAATCTAAAAGCCAGGAAGTCAATGGATTCTGCTCCCCATACCTTGGCCAGAGCTTCCACATTTCCTCCAAGCTGCCTCCTGAGATTGCTGTTTTCTTTCCTTTTTTTTTTTTTTCTGTGTGGTTCCATTGTTTTCCCCACTTGCTTTTTGGTTCTTCCACCCTTCTAATAGGAAAAAACAAAAAAACAAAAAACGTATTGCACATTGTCCTCGGAATAAAACTCATGGTTTAGAGAGATTCTGATAGAGAATCAGCATGAAAAAAGAAGATGCAGTGCAAAGGAACTTGATTTTGTTTTGTCTTTGTTTACAGCTAATGGCAGATGAGCTCAGAAGGATAGGGTCTCTGCTGCTAGCAGTGCGGGGCACATAGTGGGGACAGTGGCTGCCCCTTGAGCTCAGTGACAGCAGACTGTGTTCTTAACCTAGATCAGGCTATCATGCAAATTTAACTGAGCTTTGGCCACACAAAATTACTAAGTCTCTGCCTCTGAAGAGTTTAGAACCTGAATCCAGAGAAACCAGGGCATGACATTGGTCACTGCTTGGTCATGAGAAAGATGAGTATAGAATTGGCTTCTTATTCCTAGACTAAAACTTTGTACCGTATGTTGCCTGTTCATTAAGTATTTCCTGAATACGGGATCCTGAAGTCTCATCTTTAAAGAGCCCTCTTGCCCTCTGAATTAGTCACCTTTCATCCCTAAGCTTGCTTCTCTGCATATCAGGCATTAGATGTGCCTAGATAATGTTGTGAGCTCTCTCCTAAGCAGACCAGAGTCGGATGAGGGATGAGGGAGGATCTTGGGGCCAATGCACAAGGCAGCTAATGAGAGATCTGAAGACAGAGAGTCTGTGCCTAGGTCAGTCCGAAGGACGTAGTAGGCACTCGGTTCCTAGCCTTTCTTCCTGATCTAGTGAGTTTAGTGCAGATACTGTAATTCACCAGGCAAACCCACTATGAGCTAACCAACCACGATTTTCCATTTGCCGTGAGCCTAAGCCTTGAAAGCCAGAACGACATTCTGCGTTGTGTTGTATGAGAACACCATCAACATTGGACCTGGCTGTGATATGAAAGTTATTTTTTAAAGAAAAAATAAAATTAAAAAAGAACACCCTCAATGCGTTTAAATTTTAGTAAGAATATTTTATAAAGCAAATGCAGTTATATCAGAAGTAACAAATATAGGGACAGCAAAATTTAATACTTGGGTATTATTTTAAAAGCCATAAAGTATCTTTTGGCACAGCCTTTCTCATTCCAACTCATTATTTTCAAAGAGAATAGACCCTGTGCCTTTTGCTTTGCATGAAGATTTTTTTAAAATTCACAGAAAGGAACAGAGCGTACCCACTTTGTACATGCTAGCAATAGATTTCCATTTTAATAAGGTCTGTTCACAATAGAGGAGTCTGAATGTGTTTTCAAGTTGGTTAAAGCAGGATGCCACCTGTACCACATAGAGTATTTAAAACACAATGGTGGCCAGACACGTTGGCTCATGCCTGTAATCACAACACTTTGGGAGGCCCAGGCAGGTGGATCACCTGAGGTCAGGAGTTCAACACCAGCCTGGCCAATATGGTGAAACCCCGTCTCTACTAAAAATACAAGAATTTGCTGGGCATGGTGGCGTGCGCCTGTAATCCCAGCTACTCGGGAGGCTGAGGCAGGAGAATCGCTTGAACCTGGGAGGCAGAGGTTGCAGTGAGCCAAGATCACACCCCATTGTACTCCAGCCTGGAAGACAAGAGCAAAACTCTGTCTCAAAACAAAAATCAAAAAACAACACGGGGTGTAAAAACATGTTTAAACACATTTGTGTCCCACAGTTGTCCAGTCAGCACTCATTGTGCTAAGCTGTCTGCTTCAGTAGGGATCATGTAATGGTGCAGCCTGGTGTATTAAAAACAAAACGTGGATTTTAGAGTCATACACCTTGGAAGCAGAATTTCAGCTGTGCCATTTCCTAGCCATAGGATGTCAAGCAAATTACTTAATAACTCTAAGCCTCAGTTTCCTCATTTGTGAATGGGACTAATAATTGCCACTTCCTAGGGTACATTGCTCCTAGAATGGAAACTTCATAGAGGGATTGTTTTTGTCTATTTTGCTCACAATGCATCTTTAATGCCCTGAACAGGAGTATAGCAGGCATAGAGTTATTGTGAGGACCCCATAAGATAGCAGTAGCAGCTGTTGCTTACCAAGAGCCTCCTTAGTAAATAGTACCTACTTTCATTTTGGGGACTGGAAAACAACTGGATAAATAACCCGATCTTGGACCGACATGTTCAGGTCAAAAGTCCTTGTGGTCAGTACAGGGCAGGAGGTCAGACACTAGAAGCCAACATCAAAATTGAGAACCTGAGTTATCCAAGTGGGAAGTCAGGCCAGCAGTCTGAAAATAGCCCAAAAGTAGGTGGTATGGGACCAAGGGAAAGCTTCTCCTTTGCCCTCTGAAGGTTTGTTAAAAATCACTGAAAAGAGGCCAATTAACAGGAGAAAAGGCATATAAATTTTATTAACGTGTACCTGGGAGTCTTTAGAATAAAGACCCAACGATGTAGCGGAAATTATCTATTTTTATGTTTAGGTTGAACAGAGTATTGACAGCCGTGTGGAAATATGATTAGACAAAGAGGGTAGATCCGATGCTAATAGACTGAACAGGGGAAACCCAGCAAGGTGTGTCTGTCTAGACTCCTTCGGCCTCCCTGAGCTGCATTCCTTCCTTCTGGGTGTGGGACAAGACCCTCTCTGGAATGAGGTCTTATGACCTACAATCAAACAAAACAGGTCAGATAATTTCTTTATGGCCAGTTTTTACACTGAAGGCGGTGGGGAGTTAGAGTAATATTTTTAGGTTTATGGCTGGCTTTGGGGAAAAGGGGCTCTGGTTTCTATGACCCTCCTTGGGGAAGAGGGGTTCTAGTTTCTGTGGTTAGCCTTGGGGGAGAATGGGACTGAGCGACAAGAGGTCAGGTGAAGGTCAGAGATAAACTTTTGCCTCTGAGGCTACTTCTGAGGCCTTCATTTTGGGGAATTGTTTTAATTCCAAGCAATGTGCAGGTGTTACCATTTCTAGGTCATCTGGGGTTCCAAGTCCATGGGGCCAGTACTTGCTCCTGCAGCATGATTCTTAGGAGTGGAATGGTTTGTCTTCTCTCCTCTTTTGCTGAGTTGAGTGGACTTGGGCCCACGGGTATAGCAGGAGGTACCTGGAACCAGCCACAGATTAGACCCACATGGGTGCAGCTATAGGACTGTAACTGCTAAAGCTAGCAACAAATACACGAAGATCCGGGGGCATCCTGAGCATCCACTCCAGTGAGATGGCAGCTCCATTCAAACATTTTAAACATTTGGAGAGGACTTTGTTTTCTAAGCT
Source organism: Pan troglodytes (assembly GCF_028858775.2). NCBI lineage: Eukaryota > Metazoa > Chordata > Mammalia > Primates > Hominidae > Pan > Pan troglodytes. The sequence continues at coordinate 35,635,012 of NC_072404.2, forward strand.
GCCGTTGGTTTGTCATTTCACAAGCAGCTTCACCAGTAGCAGACCAAGAGGGAAGGGAAGGACATGCGTTTCCCTAGAAGGTTTAATCGTGATACTCATGCAAGAATTCTGGATCACCTGAGCCCAAGCCCCTCTCCAAAGCAAAGAAAGAAGTTCTTTGGGCCTTGTGGCAGCTTTGGGATGCTGAGATTCTAGTGCTGTGGGTTGGTCTTTCTCTACCTGAGCCAAACATTCATTTAAAACTCTACTACCCAGGGAAATTTGAACACTGATGGGATATTGGTTTATATAAAGGAACTGTAGATAATTTTACAGCTAATTTTATTTAATAATATGCTTGTTATATTTTAAGAGCTCTTTTCTTCTATAGCTATATACTGAAATATTTGTGGGTGATTTCATACAGTGTTGGATATGTTTTTAATAAGCAGGGATTTGGAGGGGGAACGTGGGTTGTGGAAAGACATAACAAGATGGGCTGGAGTTGATAATTGTTGAAGTTGGATGATGATGCCTGGAGGCTCAATTGTACTACTCACATCATGTATGCTAACAATTTTTCATAGTAAAAAAACTTTAGTGGACATCAACAACCTCACATTTTGTGCAAAATATAAGTGATTTGGCAGAACCAAGGAAGGAGTTATGTAGCATGCTTTCACTAATTCAGGTGGGCATTTGAGATCAAATATTATATGCTTTTTAATTTAAAAAATAAAAGTTCATAAGTCATCTGCTTGAAATTCTGTATGTCACTGTGATTTATTCCCCTTATCTCAACCCCAGCCTAGCCCAATCTGGCTCCTGTTTTTCTAGGGATTAACGTTAAGGTTTTATTGTGTTGTTTTGTTTTTAAGCTCTCCTGCCCTAATCGTTGAGTTGACATATGCAATAGTTTGGGTCTTTTTTCCTAAGAGTGGAAATGGATACAAGCAACAGGAATGTCAGAGAAGCTGTGGGACTTGCCATCATAATCTTCCTTGCTACTTTTTATGTAAATAAACCACAGACCGCATGGGAACACCAGATATCAAACAATATTTTGTGAAACTGTTGCATTTACTGTTCTCTGCCCTGGTACAAGGACATCTATCACTAGCTGGTGTTTTCTCCCACAAAGCACAGAGGACATTGGGGCAATTATTAAATCAAAAGTTCCCAGTTGGCAACTCTTCTTGATGCCAAGGACACCAGATATGGAAGAATTTTCACCTTCAGTGTTCTCTAATCTGACTAAATGCCTCTCGTGACTGTATTGTTGAAGAATTTCAGAAGGTGGTGAGGGGGAAGGAGCCTTAAAGCCAACTCTAAGAGAAAAGCTTCTGGTCATAGAGATAGCATACAAAGTGTGTGTTGCGGCTTAAAAAAAATTCGTGTGCATACACGTGTGTGTATTTCTTTACATATACATATTTGTTAAAGACCATCATCTGAACTATTAAGAGACAATCAAAGGGAAAAGAGGTCTTTGGTTGTGCTAGACCTTAGCATAGGTCAGTGTATGTTCTAGAACAGAAACATGTCAGATGATGGAGTTTTCCAGAAAATTAAATCTAAGACCGTGGTGGAATAGTTATTTAAGGGCTTAGCATCATCAGAGCAATCGTTTATATTTTCTTCTGGGTTGCTTTTGGGAATTGCTTTTTGTCAGAGGGAAGGGTATGTCTTTAGGGATAAAAGAATAATTGGAAATTTAAAATATCTCAAGACTCATTCATATGCCTTTTGGGTCATCAGAAACCGTATCTGTTTACTAATGCTTGCTCAGATAGTTACATTTAAAAGGAGCATGTTTTTCCATGAATGTGAAACTTCATTTCGTGAAGAGGCACCATGCTTGTTCCCCATAACTTCCTCTAGTTTTTGTTCTAAAAAAGTAAAATTTTATTGATAGGTAGTCCTAAAAGGAAAAACCAAAAGCAATGGTTGATGTAAAATTAGAGAGATTGACTTTGGAGTATAAAGGATAATGGAAGACAGTTCAGGAGCCATGACTTTGGAGTATGAAGGAAAAATGGAAGAGAAAGTTTAGGAGCCTTGAATTAGGAGTTTGAAGGAGAATGGAAGAGAAGGTTTAGGAGCCTTGAATTAGGAATATGAAGGAGAACGGAAGAGAAGGTTTTGGAGCCAAACTCCAGGGCCTCTCCCGAGCTGGAGGAGCACAGCAGGTCTGGTTCTTTGTGGTTACACAGGGCAGGGCAGCGCCCCTTCAGTGATTCTCAAGACGTCACAACATGGGTACCCGGGGACTTCTTTAGACCTCACAGTCCACCACAGAGATTCAGACTCACACAGGGGAACATGCCACCCCTACTCACCCCATTGAGAACCACTACAGAAAGTGAGGATTGAAAGAGGGACAATGGAGACTCACCAATAAACATGATTCCAGGGGGCCAGAGAGCACCATGCCCCACCTGGCACACACTCACCTTCCCCATGTGTTGGAGGGATACCTGAGCTAGAAAGAAAAGGCCACAGGCCTGTGTGTCAGGTGGACCTGGCTCCCGAGTTTAGTCATCTCTGACATCTGGGCCAATTCTTTTGGACCTCATTTTCCTCATCTGTGAAATGGAAATAATAATACCTTTATGGGGTTGTAAAGGAATTCACTGCAATGATGCTTTGAAGCATCAGCACAGATCCTGGAACATACTAAGTGTTCAGTTATATCAGTGGCAGTCCCCTCTCCCCCAGTCCCCGGCATCTCGGGATGGGGCTCAGTCTCACTGAGTTTCGCACTGTCCTCTCTGGAAATACAGCAAACCCTCCTGTGTCACATTATGCTCTTGCCAGGCCCGACCTTGCCGGCCATGTCACCTTCTGCTTCTGTGCCAGGAGAGACTGCCCTCAGGAGGGTGCTGAGACTGGAGGTGGGGGACGGAGATTGAACCCCCCTTTCCCCAGGGCTCTGCAGAGCAGAATGTGAAGCTCACTTCCTGGTGTCTGCGATGTTCTCCTTGGCTCGGCCACAAGCAAGTTCACACATCAGCTCCTCTTTACCTTATTGGGGTTGTCACTTTTTAGCCCACCTCCTCTTCTTTTTTTGACCAAATCTTTTCAATGGAATCATCAAATCCTGACCCTCATCTGGGAAAAACCCTGGCTGCTCCTCCTCACCAGGGTCATGCAAGACCACTCCCTCCTCACCATTGACTTACATTCAAAGTAACAATATACTTTTGTGTTCCAGGCACACAAAATTTCCGTGACTGACAGTGCCAGGCTTGGCCTGTTTGGCTTAGATAAAAGCAGTTGTCAAGCAGTGGACCTGGAAGGCTCGGTGGACTTTATGAAGTTCAATGTCGTTCCCTCCTGCTGTTGGCACAGATGGTGAGGGCTATTGGCAAGACCAGCTGCGTGGCCGCATGCTGGTGCAGGCTGGGCCGACTGGACGGGTGCCCCGAGAGCTGAGCTTCTTTCACATCTGCCTCATCAGTGCCCTCTGGGTAACCTTGGATTTCTGTGCCCTTCACCCTTCAGGCCCCACAGTGGGGACAGTCCTATAGGGAGAGGTTTGAGCGTGCTATTGATTTTCTTTCTTGCTTCATGTTGCTTTTGTTTCATTTAAAGTGTTGCTAGACAATGCCTGAAGAGAAAGGCTCCTCTAAAGCTTTTTATTTTAATTTTACTTGTTTTTATTTTTTTAATTTTTTAATTTTTAATTTTTGAGATGGGAGTCTTGCTTTGTTACCCAGGCTGCAGTACAGTGGTACAATCATGGCTCACTGCAGCCTCCAGCTACTGGACTCAAGCAGTCCTCCTGCCTCAGCCTCCCAAATAGCTGAGACTACAGGCACACAGCACCATGCCTAGCTAATTTATTTTTTATTTATTTTGTAGAGACAGGTCTTGCTTTGTTGCCCCGGCTGGTTTCAAACTCCTGGCATCAAGCAATCCTCCTGCCTTGGCCTCCCAAAGCATAGGCATGAGCCATGATGCCTAGCCTAAAGCTTTAAACATGTTCTTCAAAGGCTGGGTTCTCAAGTGTAAAACAGGGAGAGGCTGGCCAAAAGTAGAAGGTGCCATGACCATACCACATCAGCTTCCTAAGGAGGATCGAAGGAACAAAATGAGATTTCATAGGAAAACTCTTTAAAATACAAAATCGTGTACAGCCTTGTTGTTCGGTGAAATGAACTGAAATATGGCAGCTATATTAGGACATATTATTCTTGCTTTAACAAGAGCCAGACACCAAGAGAATCAAGACCAACAAGAATCATCTTACCACTCAGTTCCCTGATTCACTGCTTTGACACCTGGAGCAGTAGCCCTAGGGCTACCCAACCTGCTGGAACTTCTTGTATGTCTTCCCCAAGAAACAGGTGCATATTGCGAAACCTCTTGTTCTCTTTGCTGCCAAATGTAGTTGCCCCCTACCCTGAACTCAGGATTTCTAACATAGACCCAGTGGTGATGGCTGAGTTTCAGGTTGGGAGGACAAGTTTAGAAAAAGGAAGGAGTGTGTGTCCAAAGTCACTTATTGACAGGGAGACTTTTCCACAGCAATTATAATCATACCTTCCTGTTATTACTCATAATAGTAATCCTCTAACATTTTGCTGTCAGCCGTGTGACAAATTAAAAAACATCTCCCCATAGAATATCACTGGATCTTTCAACACCTTCATGAGACAGGTAAGGTCTAATTTTGGGCTCCCCTAAAAGAAGATTCTGAGACAAGGCTTTAGGTGCAAGTAGTTTGTTTGGGAGGTGATTCCTGGATGCCCTGATAAGAGAGTGAGGAAGTGAAATAGAAGAGGGAGGAAAACCAGTAATGGGTGTACGGGGAACTGGGGCTGCACCCCTGCTGTATCCTGGAGAGACTGTGTGGAGCCTGCCTCAAGTCATTCCACCAACTCTTGTAACTCTCAGGCACTTTCCCCATCTGTCTTGCAGGGGTGTGCCTTCTCCTCTGGGAGTTCCCCTGGCAGAGTCCAACAGGCAGCTAGCCCAGAGGGGAGATGAAGTCATCCTCTGCAATAGGCTGAGCAGGTGTGCATGGGAGACCCACAGCATCTGCTATGGCTGTGCTTCTCACAGGGACAGGTTCATAGGGGAAGAAACAGGCACAGTGAGCTCCAGTGCTTGCTCAGAGTCCACAGGACTCCATCCCCTGCCCTCTGTCCCCTCCACCACAGTGCATCCCCTAAAGCCCCAGGGCAGTCAGTATTAGGAGACTAGCAACAGGGCCAGTAGCAATGGCCTTCTCTGACAGTGTTTCTCACACAGGGGCCCTGCATGGCTGGTGTGGCCCCTTCTTTTAGAGGCTCTTTTAGAGCATGGTGATTAAGATTCCTGAGCCAGACTTCCTGTGTTGCCATCCCAGAAGTTCTGCGGCCTTGGTTGAGCAAATTACTTAAATCTTCTGTGCCCTAGTTTCATTCTCTATTAAAATACTACCTATCTCATTATGGCTGATGTGAAGACTAATTGAATTAATACATATGAAGAGCTTAGTAGAGAATAAGGACCATCCAGGTGTTCACTGGTGGTGGTGTGGTTGGGCATAGCGATGCTCTTTTTCCTTCTACTACCGTTTTCCTGGCTTTGGAATTAATGTGAACCGGTAAAACAAAAGCTCACATTTCATTGCAGCATTTATGTCTGATAGGGATCTCACAAAGTTTAAACACCATTACACTTCGGATGATTTATGTATCACCTGCCTTCACTGCACGCTGGTAAACTCCCTAAGGAAGGAGATTGCACTTGCCTTGCCCTTCCTGGCATCAGCAGCATGAATCAGTGAGGCACCCGGCCTTGGGAGCTGCTCAGGAAATACGCACTCAGCGAGGAGAGCACATCCTTCCACAGGTTCACCAGTGACAGCAAAGCCTCATGTTACACAGCCTAGCCACCTGCTGCTGGTGGCATTAATGTAAGAAGAATTTTAAAGGCTGCACAAAAGATGCACTTCTCCCAGAATTTTCTCTATATTTATAGAATGCTATTATAAGACCCTCAAAAGTATTTTCAGCTGTGGCTCGATTCTTTAATCCCAAGTAGGATGCAATTGAAAGCTAAAATATGGAGTGTGGCATTTTAATATGCGCTATTAGCATCCACCACTGATGATCAGTATTAATGTTTTATTATGGATAGCACTATATGCCAACAGGTGGACTACATTTAACACTTGTTTGACTTTGACACACTCTGAAAATGGGTCAGGGCCAAATTGAGGAGTCCTGTTTAACAGATGACGAATCCCTTCCACTGAGGTGTACAGACTCCCCTGCAGCAGAAGTGACCTGGGCCAGGTCACTTGTTCACAATTACCACGTTTCTTTGATAAATGTCAGAGGCACCCAGTAGAGGGAGATGGGTGTTGGCTCCGCAGCCTGTGACTTGGTCGTAGACTCAGCTTCTTGTGGGCTGAATTATGTTTCTCTGGCCAAATTCCAATGTCGAAATCCTAACCCCCAGTGCCTCAGAATGTATTTAGAGAGAGGGCCTTTGAAAAGGTAATTAAGATAAAGTGAAGTGCTAGTGCTTCACTTCCCATGTGAATACACAGGGAAAAGACAGCCATCTACAAGCAAGGGGAGAGGCTCTCAGAAAAAACCAGCCAGCCAACACCTTGATCTTGACCTTCTAACCTCCAGGACTCTGAGAAAATAAGTGTCTGCGGTTCAAGCCACTCAGTCTTTGTACTTTGTTGTCAGCCCTAACAAACTAATGCACGATGTCTTTCTTAGCAAGCGTGTGCAGAAACCACCTGAGGCTCCCTCAGCTCTATGAAGTCCCAGCTTCCATCCTCTGAGATGCTGCCATTAACCTGAGGAAAGGCTTTTAGGGGTAAACGTATTTTTCTTGAGGCAGAATTCAGCGTTCCTGGACAGAATCTGCACCTTGTATCTTCACCCAGTGCTCATACATGGATGTGGATGCACATCCTTTCCCCCAAGTGTCTGTGCTGTTTTGTTTTGGTCGTACTTGCTTTGTTTTGCCTTGTTCTGTCTACTGTTTAGAAAAAATGCAGAATCTCTGATTAGAAGGAGCCTTTTAGGGCTTTGCTTCTAATGACATAAATTGCTGAGTGTGCTGCAGTAGCAATGCATTTAGAATCAATGGACAGATAACTGCTATTTCTAGAAGCTTATATGGAGAATTGTGTCAATTCCTTGCAACCTTGGATGGTCTCAGCATTCATTATAGGACAGTCTTTCAGTAATCACAAAGCGAATTGTCCCTCTCACATGCCATGCAGCAGCTGTTGGCTCCCTTTTGGGGGCCACTGTTCTAATTGATTCTTGCTGGAGTGATGGGGCTCAGTTATGGCTGGAGTGGACGAGCAGACCCAGGGTTAGCCTCAGGGGGTCTTAGTGTAGGCTGATAGTTGCAAACATGTACCAAAGAAACCACAAGAAGTGAATGTTAACTCACTTTTTACAAATCATCTCACTCCTGCCCTTTCTTTGTCTCCATTTTTTCTCACTCTACTGTCCCTTTATTATTTTGTCTCTGTTGCCACAGTGAGCAAATCAAAGTACAGGACACCCTGTTAAACTTGAATTTCAATTAAATGACATATAATTGTTTTAGTATAAGTGTGTAGCAAACTCACACTAAATCAATTATTTGTTGTTTATCTGAAATTCAGATTTAACTGTGAATTCTGTATTTTATCTGGTAACCCTATGTCTCTCAACATGACTTTTGTGTGTTTCTTAGATATGTATGTGTATATGTAGATAGGACTATAGACATACACATAGCTATCTTCCTCACAGACTTTGCTAATCTGTCCTTTTCCATTGTAAACCTACCCCACCCTACATATCTCCCACCTTTATTCATATCTTTAGGGGTTTTTATACATATCTTTTCTTCTTCCTTTGTTCATGCCTTTGTATTCTATTCCCTATTGTATATCTCCCTAATCTATCCTTAAAAACTATGGTATTTCCTCCTAAATATTGGTCATATTTAATAAGTACTTTAAGTTTCCTTCTTACTTTAAAATTCTGAGAAGTAAAAATCTTCAGGCCAGGCACAGTGTCTCACACCTGCAATCCTAGCACTTTGGGAGGCCAAGGCTGGAGGATTGCTTGAGCCCAGGAGGTCGAGAATAGCATGAACAACAAAATGAGATCTCATCTCTACAAAAAATAAAAAAATAAAAAAATTAGCCGAGCATGTTGGTGTGGTGTCTGTTGTCTCAGATACACAGGAGTCTAAAGCAGGAGGACAGCTTGAGCGCAGGATTGCTTGAGCCTGCCGTGAGCTGTGATCTTGCCACTGCACACTAGCCTAGGTGACAGAATGAGACCCTGTCTCAAAAGAAAAACCAAACAAAACTTTCTAGCTATCTCTTTAAAAACAGCACTTGCATTTTATTGTCATTCTTATTTATTTGTTTATATTGATTTTATCTTGTCAGATCAATGGCTCTTCATTGAAAATGGGATGATACCCTTAGACAGAAGGTTGGTGGGGTAGAATACATGTCATGTAAGAACCTTCTGGGCAACATGGAAAGTTTAAGGAATAAATATTTTTTCACTCTTGTCATATTTTATTAGCAAATCTCAAAATCCACCAGTCAATAGGCACAAGTTACTCTAATGTCTGTTTTTTCGCAAATCACTATGCTAAGCTATGGGAGACCCAAATCAGTGGAGCCTTATTTGTCTCTGCCCTCAGGTAAGACATATGAAGAGATAATATGAAGTAATATATATTCATTGTAGCAAAGAATGTAGGCTGAGGGGGAACTGAGTGATAAGAGACCTTGGTGATTAAGGGATTGGGTGAAAATGGCTGCCCTCCTTACCAGCGTGAAGCACAGAGCAGACAGTGCTGGGGCCCTCGCTGGGAACTCACACACCTCCCTCACCTTGCACCCCAACCACCTCCCTCACCTCACCTTGTCCCCAAACTGTGACATAGGGTAGTTAAACTTTGCTCCCCCATAATCTGGCATTTCAGAAGACAAACTAAGTCGTTTCTCTTAAAAAGAATCATGGCAACATGTCCCTGATGCTTTTGGAAAATATAAACTGATGAATTTATTTTTCTTGATTTTTAGTAGATTATGCCCCAACTCATTCCACAAAAAGTTGAGACAGTGATTTTCCCGCAGAGTTTTCCTACACCCTTTCCATAGTACTTGGCTTCTACAGATTTTTTTTTCTGGTTTATAAGATGTCTGATTTATTTTTTGACAAAATAAACCAGAAAGCTCAGTGCAGGTGTCCACCAATTCAAGGAGAAGACACACTTTTCAGAGCTCTGCTTCCTATGGCCCAGCTGCTGTTGGCCGTTGGTGTTACCTGGGGTTTCTACATTCTCCCACCTCCTACCCAGTGACTTCTCCCAGGGACGTTGATGACTGTGGAGCTTTAATAGTATGATTTTCTTTAAACTATTCCATGTAAACATTGAATATATCTCTGTGTGTATATGTGATTTAATTTTTAAATGGACTTTTTTAGAGCAGTTTTAGGTTCACAGCAAAATTGAGCACAAAGTACAGAGAGTTCCTGTACACCCACTGCTGCCACACATGCACAGCCTCTCCCACTGTGCACATCAAGACTTACATTCTGTATTTTTTAAAGATTCATCATCTTTAAAACCCTCCTTTTCATGGTTGTTGCAGCATGAACCTATTGTTACTCAAAATGAACAGACTGAGTACCAGAGATTATTGGCATTTTAATGTGATTTCTTTAAAATGTTTATGTATTAGTTTTTATGGTAAGTGTCTTACAGTCATATTACATAGCCATATTTTCTCATATTACATAGCCATATTTTCTGCCAGTACAAGTATTTTTGGTTCTTAAAGTGAAATGGAATATACTAGAGATCAGAATAGTAGCTGACACATCAAAGGCAGTTGATGATGTTTGTTAAACTACATTGATATTCTATTTCTCAGAGTCTTGTGACTTCCAGATGCTTCATGGTCTTTAAATGGCTTCTCCCCTCACCCCACCCTCAACAAGGCTGTAGCCTCTTCCATAGCGTGTGGGTTAACTTCACTGAAATACCAAGGAGGCAGAGACCCATCAGCACAAAAGAAGGACAGTGTATAGGGATATATCTTAGGTTCAGAGCAATGGTTACATCAGCCCACACCACTCTCATTACATATAGCCTCAATCAGCAGGCCTAATTTTAGGAGGTGCAAGACAAAAATACAGTCGAGAGAAGTGAACTAAAAATACACCCCCCTTATTCTGTTACAATGTACTTCCTCAGATAGTTGGTCTGTTCCATTAAGCAAAATTCTCTGCCTATCATAATTGTCATAAAGACTTTTCGATGATGATTAAGAACAATGAAAGCCTACATTTTATTTTGATTCATTGCAGCTGTCGTGACCTTCCACTTATTTCTGCTCCTTTTTAGAATTGCTGGCATTCACTTAAACAGATGCTACTGTATTTTTCAGGGAGAGTTTGAGGTGGCCCCATTTTATTAATATACAAAGAGTGTCATTAAGGAGGGTATGTTGTATGAGTCACACTTTAAGTATACCAGTGGGCCCCTTCTGTGATTCTCATGACAAAAATACTTGTTTCTATTTTCAGCTCCCACTGTATTTTTCACATTGAAGAACCTATTTTATTTTAATGAAGTTTTAAGAGTGCTTATTATGTATAAGACACTATGCTGAGTACTGGAAGGGTTGATTGAGACATAATTCCTGCCTCAAGGAACTTACTTGGAGAAGACAGATACATGTCAAGATGTGAAACTAGGATGTCTGCAGTTGGCACTTCTTAGGGAGGGAGCTGTTTTTGGGGAAATATCTTCATGAACTATGGAGGTAGGGCTGGAACTTGAGGGCAGGAACAAGGTAGCAGTAAGAATGGATAAACCACACCACATGAGACAAGGGGAAGAATTCGTTCCATGCATAAGAGGCTGGGCAGAGGGAGAAGACGGTTGAGCAGGGAGCTGAGAGAGAAGATCCAGAACACTGGTTTGAGGTTTGGGACAAAAGGAGTGCTGGACCAGGTGACATTCCATGTTGGGAAGATCAAAGGCCATTTGAGGGCCAGGGATGCCCAGTGCTCAGTGTGAGGATGTTGATGATGCTTGGGAGGGAGAGCCTTTCTGTTCTCTACCACATTTCAGTAACATCTACTGTACTTATCAGGAATGCTTTATGTGAGTGTTTTGGGGTTTCTTTGTTTTGTTTTGTTTTGTTTGGGTGTGGGGACTATCCCAGAAGGTTCTGAGCTGCATTTCTGAGAGCATGAGGAATACAGCAGAGACAGGATATATGAAAGTAGGAACCTGGAAGCAAATGTGACCCTGAGACACAAGCTCCCCTGAAATTGCAGAAGTCTTTGGCAGGCATTGTACTTCCTGAGGGCGTCAAGCGGGAGGTCTGAGCCAGTTTCCTCTCGATCTCAAGGGCTTGGGAAACCCCAGCTGATATCTGCTTGTCTGGGTTAAACTGTTAAAATGCATGGCCATTTTACATAAGTTTATAAGAGTGGAAATGCACAGAAGGGAATAATTAATTCTGACTCAGATTAATTTAGGGCTCCCTGAGAGAGCCTTCATAGCTGGGCGTTGGAAGCTGAGTGTGAGTTCAATAAACAGAATTGGAGAAGGCTGTGTCAGGTAGAGGGAATGCCTGAGAATTGGCCTTGAGACACCAGCTGTGTGGACAGGACTGGGAATGGAGAACTAGGCATGTGTGGTTGGCATCTATAGTGTGTGGGTGGGTAGAAACATGGGCCGTGGTCAGATTCTGGAAGGCCTTAAACTCTGTGCTTAGTGAATTTTGACTTAAGTCTGTGGATGTCTGATCTGTATCTAGAGAACTAAATTGGAGAAACAACATGAAAGTTTGTAAGGAAAAGTTTTGAAAGCAAGAGTCCCATTAGAAGACATTTAAATCCATGACTCTCAAACTTCCCACTTCCACCTATACACCTACTACAGTTTGGATACTTGTCTCCCCAAACCTCATTGTGAAACGTGATCCCCAGTGCTGGAGGTGGGGCCTAATGGATGGTGGTTGGGTCATGGGGACAGCTCCCCATGAGTTTGTTCTTGCTGTATTAGTTCCCTCCAAAGCTGGTTGTTAAAAAGAACCTGGTGCCTCCCCCGTCTCTCTTCCTTCCTCTCTTACCATGTGATCTGGACACACTGGCTTCACTTTGCCTTCTACCATAAGTGGAATCAGCCTGAAGCCCCCACCAGAAGCAGATGCTCGCGCCATGCTTCTTGCACAGCCTGCAGGACTGTAAGTCAAATAAACCTCTCTTTTCTTCATAAATTACCCAGGCTCAGGTATTCCTTTATAGCAACACAAACAGACTAAGATAACCCCTGGAGGATGATCTACTCCCATCGCTAAGATTGGAGCCATAGTTCAAATGGTATGGGTGAGAAGTAAAGAGAGTGAACACAAGAAATTGTAGTAGAACTAGAAAGGATGGTAGGAATCAGAGATACATTTGGAGGCATGGTTGATAGGTGGTAAAATTGACAAATTATTGATACAGGGAATTGTTGGTTTTAAGTCTGGTTAACTTGAAAGATATTATTGAGCTCTGTATCACAATAGGAGTAAGAGATGCATAGGAGTGTGTTTGTGCACGGTGGGGAGCGGTGGGGGTGGGGCAGAGATTATGAGTTTGGTTTTGGATGTGTTAAGATTGAGGTACTAGTGGGATATTTACATGGAGATGTTCAGCAGCCAGTTGGAAATGCAGGCCTGGGGCTGCACACTAAGCTCATTCGTAAATGACTTATCTATGTCGCATAAATGCCAGCAAAGCCCAGAGGTAGATGGAGTAGATTCTAGGTGTTTCAGCTCATTCCTGAGCCTCACCATGGAAGTAATATATGGAAGTGTCTGGATTTCCCCCTACTCTGTCCCTGCCCATAGGAGATTCTCAGTGAATGTTTGTTTGAGTGGGAGCAATACCCTCAGTTTGGTGATTCTGGGGGGAATGGAAGAGTTTATACTTTACTTGCAAATCATGGTATGGAAGCACTCATTTACTATATTTGCTTATATTTGACCTTTTGTCCATGAACATATGGACATAACAAATATTTTCCTAGGAAAAGAAATGTAACTTTACAAGAGAGATTTTTCTTAAATACACAGGGCAAAGGGGTGGTGGCAGGGGTACTGCACAGTCTTAGTCCTGCCTTCCTGCCTCCTTTCCTTTGTTTTCTCTTCGTTGTGACCTGTTAGCATAGTAGTTTATACTACCTTCTATTTGCCATTTATTTATTTATTAATATATTGCTTGTTTATTGTTTCTTTATTATAGATATTTGTCCTCTAAAGAGCAGCAGCCTGAGTCTGTTTTGGTAGAGAACTTAGACCAGAATGGTTGTGCTTAATAGAAGAAGAAAGTCAAACAAGTATGGATTGAATGGCTGGCGTGCAGGGTCACTGGGCTTATGTGGTGAAAAATGAAGGAACTGACATTTGCCCCTCAGGGTTGTTGGGAGACTCACATGCCATCATATCTAGGGACAGAATTATAAGCTGCAAATGTTTGCAATTATAGGACACTGATGTTGTTGTCATCGTTATTTGGGGAAAATCAGGTAAATGAAGAAAGATTCACCAGAGTTTTCAGAACATACTTCATGGAAAAGATATATTTGAGCCAGACAGAGCCATTGTCCATTCTTACGCAGAAGAGGGACTGATGGCATTTGGGGAAGATTTATCTGGAAGTGTTTTGCAGCAATTCAGCCATGCAGTAGCGGGAAGCCCTGGCGTGGTTGCTGACATGGGAGGGGAGGTCATTCTGGCACTCCATGGTGTCCATGGGTCCCCTGAGGCATATAATTCAGGGGGCATTTTCTTCCCAGAACACATCCATTTAGCTTCCTTGCTGGCAGCACCTCCTGGCCCACTTACCTTATTCTGTGAAGGCCTCACACACAAACAAACTAGACCATTAGACAACTCAACTTGAGTTCAAGATGAGGCTGGGGGAGATGCTCCTTCTTTTTCCTAGGGAAAATGTCAGACTTGGTTGTTTCTGGATGTCTAAACTTTCTCATATGATAAAAGATACTGTAGGGCCAGGAAATGATAAAAGGTCAGTAAGACATGGGATAGTCGGCAAGGATGGTCACTTGGGCTGGGAAAGGCCTGGTCATTTGTTGGCCTGGGGATATATTATCATCTCTGTCCTGAAAATGAAAAGAAATTAGAACTGAGCAAGTGGCCCAGTGGGCATATCAAATTTTTATGTGTCCATGGTTAAAAAATGAGCTGTGCAAAGAGTCGGCAGTGAAAGGAGCAACATTGCAAGTGTAGTTTGTGTCTGTTAATGGGGCTCACTGTTTTGGCCAGGGTGTAAGAGAGATAATAAGCTTATTGCAGTGTGTTGAGTTTAAGTTGCAATCTCTAAATAATATGCCAACACTGTTATTTCTTTATTTATCACACTGAGACATCATCTGTTGACTTGCTACTATGAGTGATGAGGATTTAGCTTCCTTGAATCATCCCTCTTCTCTTCTTCCCCACCTTCCTCCTTATTTTTTTTATCCTTATGGCACTATTTTTACTTCCTTTTGTGGTTACCTTTGTAACTTTAAATAATACACTGAAGCCTCTGTTGCTTTTGGTCAGCTTTTGACAGCATTCTTTCACCCTCTGTTTTGTGAAATGAGGTTGTGGTGCCTCTCCCTTTTGCTACATCTCTTTTCTATCTTCCATATCCCAATTTTTCTCAACTGTATTTTTTATTTTGTTTGTTTTTATTTATTTATTTTGAAATTAACATATAGTAAGACTGACTTTTGCAGGGGAGGGTAACAACTTTGTAAATTGCAACACATGCATAGATTTTTGTAACTACCACCACCATCAGGACACAGTGCAATTCCATCACCCCTAAAAACTCCATCGTGCCACCCATTTATAATCACACCTTCCTTCCACCCCTAATCCATGGCAGCCACTGCTCTTCCTTTATTATCATTATTATTCCATTGCTGGGTAGTAGTCCTCAGCTTATTAATCTATTCACCTCCTGAAGTACATTTTGGTTGTTTTCAGTTTTGAGCAATTATGAATAAAGCTGATCTAAACATTCATACATAAGTTTTCATATGAACATAAATCTCTATTTCTCTATCATAACCAGACCATACCATCTTGATTACTGTAGTTTACAGGAAGTCCTAAAATCAGGTAATGTGAGTTATCCAACTTTACTACTCTTCTTTTGCAAAATCATTTTGATGATTCTAGTTCCTTTGCCTTTCCATATAAATTTTAGAGTTAGCATGTCTATATCTATTTTAAAATCTTACTGGGATTTTGATTGGAATTGCATTGAATTTACAGATCAACCTGGGAAGAACTGGCATCTTTCCTATGTTGAGTTATCCAGTTCATGAACATAGCATATCTCTTCATTTATTTAGGTCTACTTTCTTTCATTAGCATTTTTTGATTTTAAGAATCCATATGCTGTGCGTGTTTTGTTAGATTTATACGTAAGTATTTCCTTTGTACTTGGAGCTATTTTAAGGTATTTTAAAATTTTTGATTTCCAGTTTTTTGCTGGTACAGTATATAGTTTTGTGTACTGACCTGGTATCTTATGACCTGACTAAATTCACTTATCCGTTCTAGGAGTTTTCTACATAGAAAATCATGTTGTCTGAGAAGAGGTACAATTTTTATTTCCTCCTTCCCAATCTGTTATGCCATTTATTTATTTGTCTTATGTTATTGTGCTTGCTAGAATTTCCATTATGATGGTCAGTGAGAGTGGTGAGAGTGAATGTCCCTGCTTTGTTCCTGATCTTGGGAGAAAATGTTTTACCACTAAGTGTATTGTCAGCTATAGTTTTGTTTATTTTTTTAAATCAGGTTGTTGAAGTACCCTTTTATTCCTAGTTTGCTGAGAGTTTTTATCATGAATGGATGTTGAATTTTGTCAGATGCTTTTTCTGTATCAATTGATGTGATCATGTGATTTTTCTTTTTTAGACTATTAATATGGTGGATTTTATTGATTGATTTTGAACCAGATTTTATTATATTGTATTCCCAGAATAAACCCCACTTAGTGGTAGTTTATTATTATTTCTACATATTGCTGGACTCTGTCAGTTCTTCATAGCTAAGGATAACGTTTGTGTTCAGTTGTGTAATCATATTAAGTGTTTCCTGCTTTGTCTCTACAAATGTCTCTAAAAGTTGAAAATCTCTGAAAGACAATACTTTTAGGATTATGAAGTACAAATACTGTCTGTATGGAAACAAATAGGATTGTATGATTGCTACAATGAGAGTATTTGTGACAGAAATACTCTCAACGTTTTAATAGGGTAAGATATGATAACTCCTTTCTTACTCTTATTAAGTTACTCAGAATCAATGTCTTTCTTGGACAATTTTCTCTTTTTCCCACATTTCAGATTCTCTATTTTTAGTAGTGGTTGAGGAAAGGGAGCCATATTCTTTCTTCCCTTGATGCCCAGCATCGCCCAGCTTCTTAGACGTTCTCTTGCTCAGAATGTGTTCCATTCTTTTCTAATTTGAACTGGCTATTTTCTAGGCCTGCTACACAGCTGTCTTCCAGGGATTTCTTTTTATTGGATCTCTGGCTTTATTCCAGGGAATGCAAGCTTTAAAACAGGAAAAGATGGAGTCTGCTGAAAATTATTAGGGGGAACTGATATTAATAGCTAACATTTATTGAGTAATTACCAGGTGCCAAGCCCTGTTTTAAGCTCATTATAGGGATTACCTCCTTTAATCTGCACTACAACTTATGTGGTAGTTATTACTCTCTTCCAAATTTTATGGATGAGGAAATTGAGGCTTCAAAAGTCAAGTAACCTGGCTAAGTTTTGCCACCAATAAATGGTGGACCCAGAATCCCAACTGAGGTGATGGGACTCTGGAGCCCTCATTTTTAACTGCAAAGAGGGGCTGTCTCGGGTGTCTTTAGGGGTGACTTACTCCACCAAGCACACTTGGCCACTGGCAGACTGGACCCAGATGCTTCCTGAAATGCAGACAGCCAGAACAGAATAGTAAATTGAAGAACTGACCCCTGAACTCAGCTCTTTCCACTATACCACACTGCCTTCTTAATAACGAGTGGGTAAATACGCTTTTGGCAGCCCAACTAGCAGGAAGAAGTGGCTCAGAGAAGAGCCAAGAATGTTGAGAACATGAACCACAGAGACACTAGGGGTATGGAGGATCACTGCAAACCAAAGAAGGACTTGTTGGGTGCAGACAGGGAAGGAAAGGCCTCTACTCTTCATTGACAGGGCCTAGAACTGGAGTGAGGCCGAGGGATGACACAGTTATAGAACACATATGCTCAGCAGCCCGGTCTGGTGACCTAGGGGCCCAATCCAGAGAGATTTGGAAGAAGGTTCTGGAATGGATGAGAATTCCATTGGATCCAGCAATGCAACCCTTTCAGGACTGTCCTTGGGCTAGCTGTGAGTCATTGTTTCTCTAGGATTCAATCCAAGTCTGGACCCAGAGGCATCTGTTGGACTTTTCATGCAAAGGTCCTAGAAATTGACTGTAAGACAAGGAAGTCTAGGCTGGGCATGGTGGCTCACGTCTGTAATCCTAGCACTTTGGGAGGCCGAGGCAGGTGGATCATCTGAGGTCAGGAGTTCAAGACCAGCCTGGCCAACATGGTGAAACCCTGTCTCTACTAAAAATACAAAAATTAGCCGGGCGTGATGGCACATGCCTGTAATCCCAGCTACTTGGGAGGCTGAGGCAGGAGAATCACTTGAACCTGTGAGGTGGAGGTTGCAGTAAACCAAAGTCGTGCCACTGCACTCCAGCCTGCGCGACAGAGCAAGACTCTGTCTCAAAAAAAAAGAAAAGGAAGTCTAGATTCACTTACATTATCATCTATAACAGACAATACTGTGGAAACATCTTGAACTTTCTAGAAATTTTGGAATTTTCCCTTGCTTAGTTATTTTCGTTACCTTTGTCTCCTTTCATATGTGAGCAATGTTCATAACCACTATTATTTTAGAGCCAACAAAGGGAGGCCAAATGCCAAAGACCCTGCATTTTGCCCTGCAGCCAATAGGGAGACAAGCAAGGAGAGAAGAGGCCCAACACTCACAAGAGAGAGGTGGACCAGCAGGGCTGGTCCATAAGAGGTTCTCTGTTACCTGACAAGGGAGTTTCAGGTACAGCTTATTTACAGTTGAGGGTATCAGCCACACAGCATAGGGTTACTCTGTGCACTTTCCATTTCAAGTGCTTTCAGTCCCCCTGCCAAGGTGGCTGCTGGCATTTAATGCACTCATCAGGCTCTTCTCAGAGCCTGTCATTCAGCCTTGGCTGTCCTTTCTGGCTCTGGCAAAAGCCTAGCACTTAGCTCCTTTGGCCCCAGCCTTCTTCGGCGCTCCACTCACTGTCTGTTTCTACCCACCCTCCCTTTTCCTTCTCTGATGCCCCTTTCCTGCCCACTCCTTCCTGCTCTGGCTCTCACACTGCTTGTGAGGCAACATCTAGCCTGGCCTCAAGCCAGAGAGCAGTGGGACCTCTCCGCTCTCCCAGCTTCAGGCCTGTCTTGTATTTCCTGGGTATAAGAGGCTGTGTTGTGATGAAGAAAGCCAAACTTGCCTAGACTCACTGCTCAGCTCTGTACTTGGTAGCAGTGGATGGTCTGCTTCACCCTTGTGCCTCATCTGTAGACTGGACATAATACTCATAACTAGTACCTACATTATAGAATTGTTCAGGGCCTTTGAAATGAATTAATACATGCAAAGCAGTTGGGACAGTGCCTGGCACATACAAATGCCTTCCCATTTCTTTTTATTATTGGTATTGTCATTGTCACCCATTGCATGTTGCAGCCGTCTTGTTAATTCCTTTACCCAAATGCCAAAGTCACCGCTGTGTGCACTCTAAGTAGAGAGAAGGAGCTGGGACTCTGTAAAAGACTGGTTATTTCAAATGAGAAAGAGAGCAAGGAGCCATAGGGACCTTTGAGGTTTCGAGCCTGGATGAATGGGGAGAAGCCCTTAACAGAGACTGAGGGCCAGCAGCACTGTGAGTTGGAAATAACAACGGTAATGTTATTTCATTAGTTTGCAAATTAATCTGCCAGGCGGGGGCATGTTTCTTTTTGATAGTACTTTTTGTCTAGAAGAAATAGAAGATATGAAACCTCACACTGTTCTAACTAGGTATTATTTATTAGTTGTTCCTGGTGCCATGCCCTTGACTCCTGGCTCTGCCCCCGCCCCCTCCACACCCCAGCTTTTTTTTTTTTTTTTTTTTTTTTTTGAGTTCATGAGATTGTTCTTTCTAGGTCCAACTTAAGTTTGAAGATCAAATTTTCTCGTAATTTAAAATTTAGTCTTAAAAGCCTGAGAATATTGGCATCATTGTAAAGGAGAGAATGGTGCGGAATTGAATTCACATCTCTAGGGACACAGTGGCCAAAGGATAAAAAGGGTGAAGACATTAGGATGAATCAGGGCTGAAATGTGACCTCAAAAAACAGCCACTTCTCTTCCCACACCTGCGTGCTTTGTGGGAGCAGATAAATGTCAAGGGAGGCAGCGTCGAAGATCCAGGGACTAAGGTTTCTATAGAGTTCATGTCAACAAAATACTGATAGGTTGCTCACAGTTTTTTTAAGCTGGATTCACTGGTAAGAGAAAGTGGAGTGGCTTAGTTTTTGTGCTCAAAAATAAGAAGCAAGACCAATATGTAGAAGCTATAATACTGGGCAAGATATGAGCAGTGCTGTAGAGAATTAAAAACGATGTGCCTTGGCAGTGGAAAAGTAGATCACACAAGGAAAAGTTTAGTTGAGAAAGTTGAAAAAATACATTTTCTAAAGTAAACTGTATTTGGTGTCAAGAGCTTCACGGGGAGATGAAAGGTTTGGCAGATATGGCAGAGTGGGGTGTGGGGCATCCCCAGAAGAGGAGGTGGGCTGAGCACAGGCTTGGAAGTGGGAAAGAAGAGACAGGGGATAAACCCAGAGCAGCTGAAATGAGGCTCCAACTGGCCAAGGAAAGATATCTTGGGACAGTATGGCTGAATTCCTTGATTCGGTAGAGACTAGTGGGCCATTGAAGCATTTTGAGAAGAGGAGTCAATTAGCACTTTAAAAACGATCATTTGAAGGCTGTCTCAAAGAGAGATGAGAGTCCAATTTTGGATACCAGCTAGGAGGCTCTGGGTCTAGAGTATAAATAATGAGAAGTATATATATATATATACACACACATACACAAATATATTAAATATATGTACATATATGTGTGTATATACACACATATATACAGTGATGCATCGATTAACAAAGGGTATATGTTCTGAAGCATCTACATTGTTAGGTGATTTTGTCATCATGTGAACATCCTAGAGTGCACTCACACAAACCTGGATGGTAGAGCCTACTGCACACCTAGGTTATGTGGTATGGCCTGTTGCTCTAGGCTACAAACCTGTATGGCATGTTACTGTACTCAATGAATCCTGTAGGCAACTGTAACGCAGTGGTAAGTATTTGTGTATCTAACCATATCTAAACATAGGAAAGGTACAGTAACAATATGGTATTATACTGTTATAGGACCACCGTCGTATGTGTGGTGCATTACTGACTGATACATCATTATGCAGAGAATGTGCACACACGCACACACATGTACACACACCCCCCAAGCACAACATCCTGGCAATCTTACCCATACTTCATTCCCACTCTTTTTTTTTTCTTCTTTTTTTGAGATGGAGTTTCACTCGTGTTGCCCAGACTAGAGTGCAATGGCGCAATTTTGGCTCACTGCAACCTCTGCCTCCCGGGTTCAAGAGATTCTCCTGCCTCAGCCTCCCAAGTAGCTGGGATTACAGGCATGTGCCACCACACCTGGCTAATTTTGTATTTTTAGTAGGGACGGGGTTTCTCCATGTTGGTCAGGCTGGTCTCAAACTCCCAACCTCAGGTGATCCGCCCGCCTTGGCCTCCCAAAGTGCTGGGATTACAGGCGTGAGCCACTGTGCCCCACCTGTATCCCCACTCTTAACACCATGCCTAGCACAGAGTTAGCACTCAAATCTTAAATAATATTGGGTTATATTACTATTCAAGGGGTTCGCTTTACTGATTTCTATTTACCATCTTTTCAAGCCCCTTCTTTCCAGCAGTTTCTGTGAACTACTTTTACCAGTTAAAGTAACCATCATGTGCATTTAAAGACATGCCTTTGTCTAGTGTCTGATCCACCATTTATATGTTTAATGTCCTTTTGAATTGCTAGTTATGGGGTAGTTGAGTCTCTAATCCCTGCCTCTGAAATCCATCTGTATCTGCCCAATTTACACATGTCCCAAATCTCTCTTTCTCCATGTTTCTTTCTATTCTTCCCATCCCTAACATTTATTCTTATATTTTTCTGATTATTCCCTACTAAAGAGACTTAGAATTAATACTGGAATCAAAATTCTCATTGTTGCTAAAAATTAGTACTACAATATATTGCCAGATGTGCAGTTTGTAGTTAGGAAGGGATTGGCACACAGTAGAACTGCTTGATAACACTGGTTTGGGTAGGAAAAAGCTGGCATTTATACATAAACTCATGGTGCCCCGTGGAAATCTGGGCAAGCTCAGCAGGCAATACTAATGAGGCCTCTGATTTTCTTCCACTGGGTGAGATGGAAAGTCATTGGAGATTTTGAGTGGAATAACATGATCTGGGTAGTAGATGCTCTGCTAAAGGTAAGCATGTTGAAAGCATGTTGCTCTAGGAACACAGATAGGGATCTTCATCTGGACTTCCAGGATCAAGAGGCCTCTTGGGAGACAGCCAAGAGACAAGTGTAAAAAGAGCAGAGATCAGCTCAAGCCAAGGTCTGGAGGTGAGCACCAGCATGGAAGGCTCAAGGAGTGGAAAGTCTGGGCTGGTCACTAAGGGCCTTATGCATCGTGAGGGGATTTGAATCCTCAGGATTCAATTCAAATGGATCCAGCAAAGAATGACACAATTAATGATACATCTTTTATAAAGATTACTCTGTCTGTTGTGTGGGGGAGGGCAAGGAGACATGAAAACCACATAAGGGAATCCAGAGGTGATGAATGCCTGCTTAAGGCATCATGGCAGCGATGGAGAAGAGGTGACAGATTTCTGAGAAATCAGGAAAAACAACAGGAGTTTGCAATGGATTGGCTGTTAAGAATAAGGAAAAGGGATGAGTATGAGGTGACCTTTACATCCCTAAGCAAAGATGTGACAGCTGCAGATAGTAACCAAGTTATGAAAGTGGATGAGATAACCTTGATGGGTATGCTTGTTTTATGGGTGTAAAGAACAGGACCAGACTCATAGCCCCAACAAAAGACCCCCTCATTTTGCTTTACCTCCAGGGAAGCAAAGGGGCACAGGGTGAATCAGCTCTGTGCTCCAGGTAACAGTCACAGTTCTGTACACTGTACTGTTTAAGATATCAGACCTTGGCCAACATGGCGAAACCCCATCTCCACTAACAATACAAAAATTAGCTGGGCGTGGTGGTGTGCACCTGTAATCCCAGCTACTCCAGAGGCTGAGGCAGAAGAATTGCTTGAACCCAGGAGGAGGAGGTGGCAGTGAGCCAAGATCATGCCACTGCACTCCAGCCTGGGCAACAGAGTGACACCCCATCTCCAAAAAAAAAAAAAAAAAAAAATCAGGCTTTAGAAAAGAAGGTTAGCAGGTGCATTCTTTTTGAGCATGGATTGGAATTGGATATTTGGGTTTCTAAAAATGAGACTTGGAACTGTTAGATCTTAATGTACCTCATTCTAGAACAACTTGACTTATGCACATATGGGGTGCAGGGAACACTGTGTCAGACCTGACAGGAGAAAGTTAGTTTTTTAAGCAAATATTTCATGTCTCCCTTTTGGATTCCAGGTTCTCTGTGTTCTCCTACATAAAGATGGCAACAGTAGAAGGGAGACATTGCCATTCTGGCTGTCCTTGGGATTCAGACTTGGTAATGAACTGCAAACACCCTGGCTGCTGACGCCTGTCTGCCCCCAAGTTTTAGGAGACAGGGGTAGGCTGAGGGCTGGGGTGATCAGCAGGCTTGTATGCCTGGAAACCTGTGCACTAATTTTTGGTTCAATGGCCACATTGGAGAAGCTACTTTTAGGAGACTGCAAGGCTGAAATTGTATTAAAACGATAGGGTTTGGACCCTTGTTGAGAGAAATGACCCGCTAGATTAGAATCGACCAGCTAAGGTTTTTATTAGTATTTTTCACAATTACGAGTATTGGAAAGGTGAGGATGGCATATGGTGACAGGGTGACAAATAGCAGGAGATGTGTATGTCAAAGTTTTGATCTGGGCTGGACTGTCATCTCCCTTCCCCAGCCTATGCTGTAAGGCAGTTGACTCATTTGTTGGAAAGACAAATGGACATGCGAAAGCTTTTATAATGTATCAAGGTGAGAGAAAAGGCCCCTCCGTATTTTTTTTTTGTTCTATCCTTGGCTTTGTTAAGACTGTTGTTCAATTTTTGTATTTCTAATCTCACAGGCACACTTCAGGTCTGCATCCTTTATAACCAAAGGGATGAGCTAAGGTGAACGTCTATTCTACGATGGTTCATCTTTTGGGGATTCTGGGCTGTCTTTTTTGAAGCTTGCTGTAGAACTGAGTCAACAAAAGCTTTATGTGAAACCCAACAAATTGTCACTACTCAAGCACCATGTTAATGAGACAAAACAAGAGTGAACTTGGAAGTAATGTTTTGTTGGCTTCTTTTTTGTTTTGTTTTGTCTGTGTGTTTTTAGTTTTTGGTGCATAGTTTTGCCGTGGGAAAAGTGTCCAGGAATGGCTTTCTCTCCCTTGACTGTCTTTTTAGTGACGTTGCCCATGATCAGGATTTGCACAACATGAAACGTTCAGTGAATATTTGAAAATCCTTTCTTTCCTGTTTCTGCATCCTGTAACCACAGTAACAAGAATTCTTGAGGTGGCAGGAGGTTTTTTAAGCAAATGATGGTTGAATTGTTAATAAATATTGCAGATGAAGTGGAGAAATGACTGGTTTTGTGTAAAGTGGACTTCAGTGTGCAAATGGATATGTCCTTTTGTGCAAAACCAATTAAGTCTAAATATACTGTATATGGTCGCTTTTGCCACAAAATTGTTAATTCCTAGCTGCCGCACAGGAGAGGAGAGGATTGGCGAACACCATATTAAGATCAGGTGAGGCCGGGCACGGTGGCTTACGCCTGTAATCCCAGCACTTTGGGAGGCCGAGGCGGGCGGATCACAAGGTCAGGAGATCGAGACCATCCTGGCTAACACCGTAAAACCCCGTCTCTACTAAAAAAAATACAAAAATTAGCCGGGCGTGGTGGCGGGCGCCTGTAGTCCCAGCAACTCGGGAGGCTGAGGCAGGAGAATGGCGTGAACCTGGGAGGCAGAGCTTGCAGTGAGCCGAGATCGCGCCGCCACTGCACTCCAACCTGGGCGACAGAGTGAGACTCCATCTCAAAAAAAAAAAAAATCGGGTGAGAGAGCCCTCTAGCGGGAGATCATCCGGGCGCTCATCAGGGCCGACACTGGAGCAGAAGACAGCTGAGAAGTCAGAGAGGGAATGTTAGGTTGAACTGCACCGTGTAAGTAAACACACTGTGACTTGCCATGTCCTCCTGCTGACTTGGAGATGTTTACTAACAAATCTGCCCTGTGGAATTGTCAAGAACTTATTGAGGCATGTCCAAAGTTAAAATCATCATTTTAAGGACATGCAACGTTCTTCACAGCCCTCACCTGAAATGCCTGGCCTGGGCGAGGTCAAGGAGTGGGGGATACCTTTTGGTAATAAACAGTCTAAATTGGATGAGATGACCCTCCCCTCCAATCCCCAAGGGCTAGTGAGGGATGGGGTTTTCTCATCATTCCAGTTGCTTTTTTAAAGAAAAGAATGCACCATTCTCACCCTTGCCTTCCCTAAGGCTCCTCTGAGTTGGGCTGTGAATATTATTATAATTCAGTGGGTTATCTTCTTATACCTAGAAGGAAAATTACAAAGCACGCTTTTTTCCCAAATTCCCTGACCATAATGCATACCTGAAGTTGTAATGCCAAATTCACACAAAAATTTTCATACCCTCTTAGCTACAGTTGTGATATTTCTTTGGTCCCTTATTTCTGTCATTCATTATTTAATTGAGAGGAAACTTTAAAAATCTTAAAATTTTGCAGCTTAAAATGAACTCATGATATTAATGGTTATATGGGGTTTTTAAAAGCATATTGTATGGGAAATGCCCTGCCTTTCTAAAATAAATAAATACATACATACATAATATCTCCAGTGAATCAGGATTGAGGCTCCTTGCTCGCCACTTTCTTGTTGACCATCATTCATAAGTCCCTCTCAGGGGTTCAAAAGCCTGTTTCCAGGCAGCAAGAATCAGACTTTGAAGCCTATGCCCTTCAAAACCTGCATAAGGTTCATAACCCACACAGTGGAGTCTGCCAGTGAAAATGTGGACTCAGCACATTTTAGCCAAAACCACAACTGCCTCTGCTTCTAGTCTGTGACACGAGAGAGCCCATGAGTTTCTAGTCAGCCAACCTGGTTTGTCCTTTTTTAAACAGAAAATGGCAATAGCAAGGATTTATAAATACTATTTATACTCCAGGGATCCTCTAAGGTCTCAGTCTTCCTTGAAGCCTGCTCAGCCTGAAAAACATGGTCATTTCTGGCCTCTTGGTGGCCTTCCTCTCTGGGGAACCAGCATGCCTGCCCAGTCCTGTGCTGTGCATTGCACAGTGGCTTAACTCGCTATAGTGTATGCCTCTCTGCCTGGTGCATGCGTATGCCCTTAAGAGCAAAGACAGCTCTGATACCCTGGGTCTAGTTCATTCATTCACTCACTCACTCAAGTCATTTATTCATTCGTTCATACAGTAGTTATTGAGCCAGATCCAATTCTACTCTTCGGGGATATTTTTGTGAACAAAACAGACAGAATATTTTTTCCTGATGTGGAGTCCTTGGGGTTAATGAACATTCATCTCATAATCACAAATGGAAATTTTCCACAATGATAATATAAACTTATATCCTATGATAAATGTGACAGAGGAAAAAGGAATATGGTACCCTCAGAGAAAACAGTGAATGGCCTTATTTAGATTTGGGGTCAGAAAAGGCCTCTGAAGTGGTGATATTTAAGCTGAAACCCAAAGATACATGGTATCCCCGTACAGTAGGGCTAACAAGTATTTCTTGCTTTGAGAAATGATCAGCCATTTCTAAGGTCACGTGGTTGGTATGAACCTTATAACTGTGGAGAATCCTCCTGGCTGTGGCTTCCAGGGCAACCCCTTCCCTCCTTTATTTGCCACCAATCTCCTAATGTTCTTTCTGGTGTTCCCTGGCTCTAATAACCCATGGAAACCTCCACCATGTCAGCTGAAGCTACAGCTGAAGTGAAGCAGTTGTATCTCAGGGCTACTTGCAGAAATAGGACAAAACTTTTTCCTGCAAATATATTTATGAAGCATCTTGCAGTCCATTAGACACTTATCCTAATAAAAGAGCATGTATCCTTGGTAGTCGTTGTTGCAAAGTGAAAAGCACATGGCCTTTGGGATTCAGCTGATCTGGGTTTGAACCCCAGCCCTGCAGCCTCAAACAGACGATTTCTTAGTCTCAGTTTCCTCATCTGTAAGATGAGGGCAAACTCACTTGAAACGCACAAGGTCTTGTGAGGACTAATGTAACACACCCAGGCACAGAAGACAGTCACCAGACATTCATTGTAATCTTCTGCATTCCCTTTCTCCACAACTTTCTGACCTCTAGGGGTCCCAGTTTCCCCTGAGCTCCCCAGTTCTCCCCTCTGCTCCATGATCACATGAAGACCACCATCCTCCATTCAAAGCCAGCTCGTAGAGCATGAATCTGCTTCCCTTAAGAGACACAATGGGCCCAGCATGAGCCACCCAGGACCCAATAGCAAGGAGGTTGTGAGTACCTAAGGACTGAGCAAGACTTCGGTCCTGCTCAGGAGAACAGTCCAGGGGATGACAGGGCACAGGAGCAACTCCCATCGTCAAGTGGGGAATCAGTCAAGGATTTGGTCCAGGAGGGGACCTGGGGCACCAAGCAGGATGATCATTCAAAACCTGAGAGCAGGGACCAGGTACTCAAGGACAGAAGCCCTGGGGTGGGGAGTGTAAGAGAGAGGAAAGAGGGGCTATGATTTAGGGCTCCCTAAGACCTCCAGGAGCTTGTGCACAAGATAGGCACTTGGGACTTGGTCATCTAAAATAAAGAGTCCCTTCTAGGTCACCAGGAAAAGAGGTGTGAGCAGGACCCAAAAGTGTCTCTCCCGTAGGTAATCTGAGATCAGCCTTGGGAATGGGACGGGGAAGACAGAGAACTGCAAGAGGAGAAACTGACAGCAGACAGGACATTTTGCTTATCTGAAAATGCTATTATAGTCCAATCCCTCTTACTCCCTTACAGGTAAGCACAGACACCTCCAGCTTGCGAAGGGCAGATCCGAAAGGCCGGAGTGCGCTGTTGGCTGATATCCAGCAAGGAACTCGCCTGCGCAAAGTCACGCAGATCAACGACCGCAGTGCCCCGCAGATCGAGAGTAAGTGAGCAGCCCGGCCAGGCCTCCTGTGAGCCAAAGACAGGACAGGCATGTGAGGCACAGCCAGACACCCCTGGCTGGGGCCACAGCTGCTTCCCAGGATGCATATGGAGCCATCTCAGACCTGCTCATTGGACAGGCCAAGTGGGCGAGAGAACCAGAGCTTTCCCTCCAAATCTGCAAATGGTTTAGAGCATAACTTCCATCCTTTTCATATGCTAAAAAGAACAACTCTGCAATGGGACACCTATTTAAAAATTATGATAAAATACACATAATATAAAATTCATCATTTTAACCATTTTAAAGTGTTCAATCGGTGCCAATTATTATATTCACAATGTTGTTGCAACAATCACCTCTATCTAGTTCCAGAACATTTACATCGCCCCTAAAAGAAATCTCATACCCATTAGTAAGTCATTCCCCATTAGTCCCCGGCCCTTGCCAACCCAATCTACTTTCTGTCTCTCTGGATTTGCCTATTCTGTTATTTCAAAGAAATGGAATCATGCAATATATGGCCTTTTGTGACTGGCTTCCTTCACTTAGCATAATGTTTTCAAGCTTCATAGATGTTGGAGCATGTATCAGTACTTCACTCCTTTTATCACTGAATATTTAATTGTGTGGACACACCATGTTTTGTGTATTCTTTGTAGGGTAACATTTAAAGATCACTCACCTTGTATCAACA
This sequence comes from Pan troglodytes, assembly GCF_028858775.2. Classification (NCBI taxonomy): domain Eukaryota; kingdom Metazoa; phylum Chordata; class Mammalia; order Primates; family Hominidae; genus Pan; species Pan troglodytes. The sequence goes on from NC_072404.2 coordinate 35,663,316, forward strand.
TGGTCCTCAAACTCAGTGATAGAAAGTGAAGGGCTCACTTTTTAAAAAATGCAAAATTTTTGTTTCGCTTTTCACAAGGAGAAAGATTTATTAAGAATTCTGTTTCAGAGGATGATATGACTGAAGCTTGCTGTCTTCTAGAATGTGACAGAGTAAATTGAGTCCTGTGCTCAGGTCAGACGACCCACATTGAGTTCTGGTTCTGCAACCAGACAAATCGGGGAGCCTCTTTGAGGATGTTTGGTCATCTGTGAAATGGGGAGACAATACCTGGCTCCTTTTTTTTTTCTTGGTCGATTGTTGAAAGTTGAAATAATATATGCAGAACTCTTTAGTACAGATCGAGCATCCCTAATCCAAAAATCCCAAATCTGAAACTTTTTGAATGTCGACATGATGCCTCATGTGGATGATGAAGATGACGTTGTTAACCCTGAAGAAAATGTGCCTCCAGGTGACATGGTGGAAATGTATGATGTGTTTACTGAAGGACAAGAGTAGCATACATTCATAACAGAACAAGAAATGATGTCAGTTTACAAAATCAGAGAGAGGCTTCTGAGACAAAAACCATTGCTGATGAAGCAGATGACTCTGGAGGAAACATTTTTAAAAGCCAGCTAGCAGAATGCTGCCTCAACTCTAGAGGGCCTACTTCCTGGTCTCTCAGTGGTTTCTGATGTTTCTTCTCACCTAAAACAATGAGATCCAGTGTCCAGTAGCCTTTAGTCAAAACACAGCATCGCAGGAGACTGAAAGCCTGCCTTTGTTTGTTGCTGCCGTTGTCTAACAGCTGATCCGGGTATTCTGGTGATACTACTGTGTTGCTTAGTTACCTTGAACACATTATTTTTTTGCTGTGTTAATGGTATGCCATATTTTTAACTGCTAAGTACTTATGTGTGAAGAAGTGTAGGAAAATGATTGCTTATTGGTAGCATAGAAATTCAGTGTCAGGAATGATGGTAATGGACAAACCACAGATTGTCCACATGGGAGGCTGAGACGGTGACACCTATGCTTTCTGATGGCTCCATGAATGCAAGCTTTGTTTTATGCACAAAATTATTTTAAAATATTGCATGAAATTAATATTTTATTAACTTCGGGCTGTGTGTAAAGGTACATATGAAACAAATACATTTCATGTTTAGACTTGGGTCCCATTCCCCAAGATATCGCATTATGTATACGTAAATATTTCAAAATTTTAAAAAAATCTGAAATACTTTGGTCCCAAGCATTTTGGATAAGGGATACTCACCCTGTAATGTAAGGTATTATTATGTCTTCCTATGTTTTGCTATGACGTGCGTGATGGTAATTCTTAAAGATAGTCCTAAAAATAGAATTATATCTCCTATCTGTAATTATAAATGTCAACACACAAGGATAGACAAATTTTTAAAGAAATATTTTCAACATTGAGAAATATTTTCAACATTGAGTACATTAAAAATTAGTTTCTGGTTAAACCCATGATCGAATTGGTTAAGCCTAATTAACAGGTAAATCAATTTCTTTGAAACACTCACTTCCTAATCATTCTCATGAGTAAGTAATGTACAATATTAATACTCAGAATAATCTGGCCACTTTCATCCACCAGTGGGCACTGTGCCCTAATTTCTCTGTGCATATTAGCTTCAAGTTGTTAAATATTTTCTGCCAGGAATTCTTGTCTAAGCTGAGTATCTTCTCGTTTTCTGTAGTTGGTAATCACATATGTCTGGAAGGCTGGAGTTAGTGACACCTTTCCTCAGGGGCTCATGATCTTTCCGTTCCATAGATGAAAAGGTGCAGGGAGGTGCGAGGGGCTGGGGGCTTGAGGGCTGGAGAGACAGGAAGGAAACTGCCAGGGCACAATCTGGCAGGCTTTACCTCCTGCCTGCTGTTCTGGTCAGCGCTCTGTGGACAAGAAGTTAAAATGACTGACTGAATTAAATCTGTGGGTTTTCTTTGTCTAGTCCTCCATAGCCAAGTTGAAAATAAGAGCAGCTCTACACCTACCACATTTGGGTTTTCTAATTCGAAGGTGCTGCCAGTTGCTCTGTTAGCATCTACAAAATGGCAGTGTTCAGGTCCCTTTGTTTTGGTCACTTTTCAGGGGAGCTGGGCACAGATGGTTAGTTCTTTGGTAGGACTGGAGAGGGCAGGGCATGTGAGTCTACAGGGTATCAAGGCAGAGGGTGCTTGGGGAGGATGCTGAGTGAAAGGATGACATTGGAGGTGGGAGAATGGGAAGGCTGACAAGGGCAGTGGTCGACCAGTGTTAGACCATGGTCTGAAATGAGACCTGGCTGCTCAGCTCTGCTCTCAAGTCCTTGCCTATTTGTGTCTTCTCTCTAAAGGTTCTAAAGGAACCAACAAAGAAGGAGGAGGTTCTGCAAACACACGAGGCGCGAGCACACCTCCCACCCTGGGAGATCTGTTTGCTGGTGGCTTTCCTGTATTGCGACCAGCAGGCCAGCGGGATGTAGCAGGTAAGGAAGAATTCATTCTGACTCCCTTGTGGTCTGTATCTCCTTAACTTGTGGAACCATCTGGGCAATCCACACATGCCAGTAAGCAACATGGTTTTACTGAACGGGCATGATAGAGTAGAAGATCATGTTCTTGGGACCTTAAGCACTAGAAACTTCCAAAGTACAAAATGGTTCTTGAGAAATCTTTTAATTCATCATCCTGTTTAAATTATTCCATTGTAATAGCTTAAAAATGACTTGTAATAGTGTGTAATACTTAGTGATGGCGTGATGGTAGCCCAGACTGCAAAGTGTATATAAACAGAAGGTCCAAATTGTAATAGAACTTCATAGTGACATCACTGTGGATGCATTAGCAATGCATGAGTTGTAATGATTCGGTCATCATATCAGTTAGGTACTGCTGTGTAACGAAACACCCTAAAACTTAAAAGCTTTAAACAATCATTTTTTAGCCTACAATTCTGTGGGTTAGCAGCTTAGAGTAGTCTTGGCTGGGCTCCCTCTTGCATCTATAAAGAACTGCAGGTTGTGTAGGTAGCTTTGCTAATCTTATATTTCTCATATTTTTCCAACCTCTGGAGCCTCAGCTATAACCACTGGCCTGACCCACCTCTATCACGTGGTCTCTCAGTATCCAGCAGGCTGTCTGGGCCTTGTTTTCATGCCAGCAGCAGGGTTCCAAGAGAGAAGACAGAAGTATAAATAAAGTCTCTTGAGGCTTAGTCTTGGAAGTATTACTAGGATGTAACTTGGAAGTCTAAGAAGTATCACTTCCTACCACATTCTCTTAGCCAAAACAAGTCACAAGGATGGGGAAATAGACTTCGCCTCTTGATGAGAGGAACTGTAAAATCATATTTCAAAGATTATGGAATCAAGCATAAGTGGGTAATGAAGGCTATGTCTGTAATCAGTCTACCTCAGTGATTTTTGTTTCAGTGGGCATCAGATGTTTTGAAAATATTGCATTAAAATTGAACAAATACAAATTTACTCTGAGAAAAAAAACCTGTTTTTCCTATTCTTGTTCTCTTTAACCAGCAAGCTGAATAAACTCCAGGAATACCATTAATACAGGAGGAAATACAAAGGCCCAACCATTCCTCATACCAGATCTTCCATCATGCGACTTTTCTAACTTTTTCAGTGGCTTCTGTGACTGTTTAATATTATGGGATGCTTATGCTGCCTCACTCACCAATAAAAGTCCAGTAAAGAAAAAGGCTCTAGGATATTTTGAGATCCAACTTGAACCTTCTCAGGGGCCATGTTCATTTCCTCATTTTTGCTGAGGGGTTAGCAGGAAAGGTAGAGTACAAGGTCTTCCTCAATAAAGACAGTGGATATTCTTCAGTGTCCTCTTCTTTTTCAAAATTCCCGAGTGCTATCAAACAAATATCCTTTGGAATAGAAGGCTTCCACCAGTTTCTCTTCATAGAAGACGGGAGAAATGGGCCCCAGTCAGGTTTTCATAGGAAGCAGCCAAAAATAGCCAGCAGGAGTCCTACTGGTCTGCTTGTCACCAGTGGAACATAAGTGTCAGATGTTTGAGCCACTGTAATGGGGAAGACAAGAATTTATCTCTTTAGAGATGGAGGTCCATAAGGAAGTGACTAATGATGCCTGTTCCAGGATGGAAACTCAAGGAGAAAGCCACCAGATTAACACATGGACTGGGTACCATGTCAGGGCAAGGCAGGCTGTGGCTCCCTCCTCCCAGCACTTTCCCGGCAGCCCCATTCTCATCAGAGGAAGGGACTTGCGCCTTTGCTCCCTCTCTGATCTTCTGGCCTACCTTTCTTGGTGGTTCATGCCATCCCCTCCACTCACACTATCCTCCTTGCTGCTCTCACACACCAGCATGTTGCTGCCACTGGGCACTTGCACCAACTCTCCCTTGGCCTGAAAGGCTCATCCGCAGGTGTCCACGTGGCTCAGTCTCTCCCTTCCTGCAGGTCTCTGCTCAGGTGGCAGCTGATCAAAGTGTCCGTGAGGTCTTCACTTATTATCCCATATAAAGGTTTAGTCCTATCCTTTCATTCCATATCTCCTTTTCCTCAATTTACTTTTCTTGTATTACTCGGCACCACCTGACATATCATGTATTCACTGGTTTATCTGTTTATTGTCTGTCTTATCCATCTGAAGCTAAGCTCCGTGAAGGCAGGGACTATGTTTTGTTCATTGCCATAGAAATGCCTGGCGCATGGCAGGTGCTCAGTAAATACTTGCTGAATTGCATGTGTGAATGGTAGTGTGGTGGCTGACATTCATTAGGGACCATAGCACAGTGTCATGGGCTCATGGTACTTTTAGGGACCCATGAAAATATTTAAATTTCTTTTAAAATCAGAAGAAAACATATGACCTTTTAGGATCAAAGAATGTATTTGTCTTTGTACCAATGCAGTCATGAATATAAATATTTTTTTAATAGAGAAGAGGCCCACAAAGGCAAAAGTGCCTAGGGACCCTGGAGTCATAATGCAGGCTCGGCTTAGAGCTCCAAGGGAGTGAGAATTACAATAAGATATGATGAGTAAACATTATTTCTGGGTTGAATAGAATATGTAATGAGACTTCCAAGGTCTTCTGGAAAACATTCAGATTTGAGGAAGAAGAAATATTTCATCTTTTGCTAAACCTGCACGTTCTAAAAGCTGAATCCTTTCCTATGGGCACAGCATCCCTGATGCCCTCAATCTGGCCTTTCCCGCCACCTCCTGGCCTCCTTTGTGTTTTCTTTGGATTTCTAGGGCTCGGGTTTCCATTGTGAAGGACAGCCTCCTCCCTTACTTCCTTCAACTCCCTCGGAGCTCTCTGTCGGCCCAGGCCTGCCTCCTCCACTTGCCTGCACTTACACCATCAGCCCCTTTCTCCCCTGCAGTCTCACCTTCCTCCCTGAGGGGCATGCCCGCCCTCGCTTCTGCTGCGCATGTTAGGATAAAAATGAGTTTGCCCACATTTCTCATTTGGTTGGTGGCTTCATCAACACAGGATCCCCTACTTTTAACTGACTCACTTTAAGGGTTTTTGAATCTCTGAGACATGGTGTCCTCAGTTACTTAAAAGGTTTGGATAGGCTATTTAAGGGTAGGCTTTGCTCTGTTTTGTAAACTTTCATTATCCCTTTCAATTTCATTCAGCCACTGGGCATGTAGGTAGGCTCTGCCTTGTTTAGGCAGCTGCCTAGGTTCTCCTCGTCATCTTTTTGTATTATATGGAAAAAGGTTTGAGAACTTCTAGGCAGGAATCCCTGAGCTGACACCTGCTAATACCATCCTCACCCTACCTTAAGAACAGCCATTCCATAATGTGGTTGGAATATTATGGTCTAGGTGACTGTCACATTATAGCCAGAGGGGCTCATATTTGGAAAGCCAGATACCAAGGTCTTGCCTACTTAGCTTCACCTGAGTCACCTCTGCTAGGCCGTGCTTTGATTGGCCTGGCTTTTGACATCCAGTACTTTAAGTGTATGGCTTAGCCCCTGATTGGGGTAAACACACAGGAGACTCAAGTACTGCAAATCTCAGAATCCCCAACAGATGCTGGGGTTTCTAATCTGAAATGAAAGCTGCAGGTCCCATGCTGCAGCACCCAGGAAGTAGTGGGTGTGAGAAAACATCATTTTTCAAGTGTTGTCCACATGTCATGGTGATTATAAAATATAGGGGAGAACACCCCCCAGAATTCTTATAAAAAGAGCACTAAATCTGGAAGAAATATTTTAATCTGCCTCCTGAGTAGACAGTGATACTCCAAGGACATCTCTAAGCAGTAATTACAGAACTTCAAGGCAGTAAACAACGAGAGGAACTTTTTCTTATTAGAGAGAGGCAGAGCGAAAAAAGGGTGAGAACTAGCAAAATGGTGCAAGGCTGTGCGGAGTATAGAGGCCCCTCCTGGGGACGTGCTCCACCTGAGTCTTCCGTAAAAACCAAACGCAAATGCTTATCAAGAGCCAATGGTTGTTGCTGAATTTAAAAGAGGAATTGAATTTCAAGCTGGGGCAGATGCAATGAAGGATCTATAGGGTGAGAAAGCCAAAACCCTTGGGAATTAGCATAAGTCTTTGGGAAAGGAGGTTTTGAACTTCCAGAGGTCATAGAACTGTGAGGTTCAAGGCCATTGGACCTGGGTTGTCAAGGGCAAATGTCTCCCTCCAGTCTTACCTTATGTATTCAGGGAATCATGAATTTTCTGCTCTCAACACAGAAACAAAGAAAGTCAAATTTCACGAAATGCTGGGAGTGAAGAAAACCTCCCTAGCCAGGAGTGCTGGTTGGTACACCTGAGGGTGCAAATTAGAGCATAAGGGCTGATGGACCTAGCAGGTGTCAGTGAATGAGTGTGTGTGTGGCCTTGATTAGGAAGGGCAAAAGACACCCGGGCAGTCCTGGCCCTGGCTGGGATACTAGAGGCCCAAGGCAGATGACAGCACAGGTGGCATGGATAGGAGGGCTGGAGGCCTGACCTGGGCTTGTCATTAATGCTGGCAAGGACTTTGGATCTGGTCCAGTTGGTCCTTCTGGGTGACAGCTGTGGCACCTGAGGCCTCTCAGTGGACACGTGCAGAAAAAGCGGTCTACAGTGCAGCTCACTGCGGGCAGGCTTGAGTGTCCTGAGTGCCGCCTACCTGCGGGGGCTTTCTCCTTCTTTATTGCCGAGCTAACCCAGAATCTCTTTCACTTCCAGGTGGCAAGACAGGGCAGGGCCCTGGCTCCCGCGCGCCCTCTCCCAGGCTTCCCAACAAAACCATCAGCGGCCCGCTTATCCCGCCTGCCTCTCCCAGGCTAGGCAATACCTCCGAGGCGCATGGCGCTGCCAGGACAGCCCCGCCTCGCCCCAACGTGCCTGCCCCGCCCCCTCCCACCCCACCCCCTCCGCCTCCACCCTTACCCCCGCCCCTTCCCTCTTCCTCCCCCATCAAAACTCCGCTTGTGTCCCCACCCGGCCCACTGACCAAAGGGAACCTCCCGGTGGTTGCACCCCCCGTCCCCTGTGCGCCACCACCTCCACCTCCGCCACCTCCCCCAACGCCACCCCCGCTGCCCCCGGCCTCGGTTCTTAGTGACAAGGCAGTGAAGCCTCAGCTAGCTCCCTTGCACCTCCCGCCCATCCCGCCCCCGCTCCCTCTGCTCCCACCTTGTGGGTATCCGGGGCTCAAAGCGGAGCCCGCCAGCCCTGCGCAAGATGTGCAGGAGCCTCCCGCCCCGCCGCCCCCGCTCCCCCCTTATGCTTCGTGCTCCCCGAGGGCTTCTTTGCCCGCACCCCCTTTGCCGGGAGTTAATAGCAGCAGTGAAACTCCACCCCCGCTACCCCCTAAATCCCCCAGCTTCCAGGCCCCACCGCAGAAGGCCAGTGCGCAGGCCTTGCCCGCCCCGCCTGCCCCTCCGGGCTCCCAGCCGTTCCTGCAGAAGAAGAGGCATGGCCGACCAGGTAAGGAGCGCTGCCTGGCCCAGTGCCCCTGGTGGAGTGCGATAAAATCTTGTCGTTGCACAGGACTTTATTGTTGGAAGTATTCATTTCAGAGGTGGACACCAGGGGTGAGGGAGGCAGAGAGACTTGCCCAAAATCATGCTGCATGTAAGCAAGGGATCCCGGCCTTGATCCCCTGCCCTTACTAGCTCTGTGGCCCTGGGCAACCACTTGGCCTCTCTGTTCTCCCTTCTATTCATCTGTAAAATGGGGATAGATAGCAATAGTTGTTACCTCCTGGGCTTGTTGTTAAGGATTAAGTGAGTTCTTAGGTTTGAGGTGCTTGGAACAGGGCAACAGTGAGCTTGAGAGGGATTATTTATTCTTACTACCATCCTTCCAACTCCCAATCTCCTCCCTGAGGTGGAGGGGGCGTGAGTGTGGCTTGTTTCCAGAACCAGGCCTCCTTTTATATTTGCCCGCGTTTTCCTATCTGGCTCCCAGCCAGAATCTTCGCCGGCCCTCAGTAAACTGGATTCCCACTCTGCCGTAGTTTTCGCAGGTTCTCCAGCTGACTCAGGAAAACTGAGGGCCTGTATTTTGAGCCAAATATTAAAAATAATTCCTTCACATATTCAGCACAGGTTATTTGAATTGAGTGTTCATGCCCCATGGCTGATTTCCTTGATCCCGCTAGTAGGAGGCTTCATTCAGTTTTAGTGCCCCTGTGAATGGAAAGTACCTCCACACGTCCACAGACACACCCACATCCACACACGCAGACACACTCAAACATATGCACACTCATAACACACACATCCACATGCACACCCCCAACACACATATTCCTTTGTCTTTTAGAAAATCTTTTGATGCAGAAAGCTTCTTAAAAGTATTTTCTTGACTTAAAAATAACGCAAGCTTGTTGCAGAGCTAATAGAAGGAAATTCAAATTGGCCAGGTACGGATGGCTCACACCAGTAATCCCATTGCTTCGGGAGGCCCATGCATGAAGATGGCTTGAGGTCAGGAGTTCTAGGCCAGCCTGGGTAACACAGCAAAACCCCATCTCTACAGAAAATAAAAATAAAAAATTGGCTGGGCATGGTGGCAGACAACTATAGTCCCAGCTACTTGGGAGGCTAAGGCAGGAGGATCGTTTGAATCTAGGTGTTCAAGGCTGTGGTGAGCTATGATTGTGCCATTGTACTCCAGCTTGGATGACAGAGCCAGATGCTGCTGTCTCTGAGTAAATTAAGTAATTCAATCACCCATAATAACATCACCCAGAGATGAAAACTGCCATTTGGATAGGTTTCTTCAATTCTTTTTTCTGAATATATGTACACGTTTACATGGTTAATACCATTTTTCAGATACAGTTTTGTGTTCTGTTTTTTATTTAATATTATATTAAAAACAATTTTATCAAATTGTTAAAATGTCTTTATAAGCATGACAATATATTCCATATTCCTCATGTTAGATATCTAAGTTGATTCCATTTTTTGTTATTATGAATAATATTGCAAGAAATACTTTTGTAGAAATTTTAATCCACGTTTTTGATATTTTTCTAAAAGTATTGGTGTCTTAAAGGGAATTCCTGGTGCAAAGAGCAAAGATATTTTTAAGCCTCTTGATTACAAGAGGTAAGGTTTTAATCATTCTCTTTTCAATTGACTGGTCACCATGAGGGCCAGCATTTGGGCTGATAAGCCCCTTCTGATATTTGTTATTTTCAAATATTTATGATGTGATGAAAAAGACAAAGCTTTTTTTTTTTTTTTTTTTTGAGACACAGTTTCACTCTGCCATCTAGGCTGGAGTGCAGTGGCAGGATCTCAGCTCACTGCAACCTTCGCCTCCCAGGTTCAAGTGATTCTTGTGCCTCAACCTTCCGAGTAGCTGGGGTTACAGGCGTGCACCACCACACCTGGCTAATTTTTGTATTTTTAGTAGAGACAGGGTTTCACCATGTTGGCCAGGCTGGTCTCAAACTCCTGACTTCAAATGATCAGCCCACCTCAGCCTCCTAAGGTGCTGGTATTACAGGTGTGAGCCACCATGCCTGGCCAACAAAAACAAGGCTTTTGATTCAGAGGGCTATGAGTTCAAATCCTGGGTTCCTCGCCCACTCCTGTGGAAACTCACACCACATGGGTTTGTTTTTTATTAATACTGATTTTTTTTTATTTGACAAATGGGCCTACTAATAACACCTTTCACATAGGATTATTAGGAATATGAAATGAGAAATCTGCATAAAGGGCTTGCATGTAACTTCAGCTCCAGCAGCATTATTTCCTTACCACACAGTGGGGCAGCTGTTCACCCAGAAGAGGGGCTGCAGTCCTTTTACTGCATGTGGGAGCAAGTAAATTCCTCATAGATCCTTGTGCCCAGAAAGGGAAGACCAGAAAGGGAGAGGAAGGCAGTTGGGAGGAAGAAAGGAAGATGAGCAGATGCTGAAGGGACATGAGACACGAGGATGGCGGCTGATGACTGAGAATGCCTGCTGCAGCTGGGGCCCCTTCATCTGCTCCAGAGTAGTGAGCCCCAGGCCAGGATGGGGATTCATATCTGGCCTTCTTCTTTGCATCTTTGGATTTGAAACTTGGTTTGTCCATGTTCAAAATAAGGGCAATTTCTACTTTAGCCCAACATGGGGGGAAAAGAGAGAGGTAGTAGTTGTGAACATCTTAGCACAGATAGTAATAATGTAATTGTCATCATTTTAAGAAGCAAAGTGATGTTTGCAGTGCCACTGAAGAAATAAGCAGCAGTGGAACCCCTGCACTGATGTGCCAGGATAGCAGATTTTGGGTTGCCAGATGAACCATACAGGAAAGTATTGGCAAAGGAGACAGTGAGCCTCTCAGGCATGATCAGAGAAGGCTGGAGGAAGTAGGTTGGATTCAAGTTAGGCCCTGGTGGGCACGTAAGATTTAGGTGGACCGGAAAGAGAAACAAGCATTTGCAGTGCTGGAGAACCAGTGTGAGCAGGGACACAGGGGCAGAACAAGCCCCTGACCGCTCCCTCTTCAAGCCTCCCTCTGGGCCTCTTCTACAGACAGCCCTTCCTGTTCTTACCACTCTCCAGTGATTCCCCTGCTTTGGGCTGTACCCAATGATGAAGGTTATCACCATCATTAATATTATTGCAGCAGCTAACATTTATTGAGGACTTACTACATGCCACTCAACTTAAATTCAACTCATTGAATCTTCTCAGTAACCCTGGAAAGTGGGTGTACTATTACTACTCCCATCTTACAGATGAGGAAACTAAAACACAAAGAGGCTATGCTACTTATCCCAACAGGAGAACTGCAATTCGGTGCCAAGCAGGTTGACTCCAGAGGTTGCCCTTTTACTCGCTGTATCATATTACATCTGAAGATAGAAAGGCCTAATATCTCACATAAGGTTATAGCATCCACCATTCCCATCCGTGTTTCTGAATACACCATCATCTTCTCTGTAAGGGGCCAGTGGGGGAAAGCTAAATCCACCTCCAGCACCCCCTGCGAGATCACCTACCACAGAGCTTTCAAGCAAGAGCCAGCAGGCCACAGCCTGGACCCCGACGCAGCAGCCTGGAGGTCAACTGCGAAATGGAAGCCTGCACATCATTGGTAAGTGGGTTGCACCCTCTGCCGCTTTGGCTGCCAGTAGGAAAGTGATTCTCCCAACCTCTGGAGAGAGAGTTTGCTGGCCACAGTGCTGCCGTCTCAGGGTGCACGCTTCTTTCATGAACAGGGGCTCACTCCAGCACCAACCAGCCCATAGGTTCTGTTAAATAGGGTTCCTTTCAAGGCTTTCTGCATAGTTTCAAGGCCCACTGTCTAGCCTTCTAATTCAGATTAGAGAAAGGGAAGAAAAGCAGCATTTAAACTGTGTGTGTGCGTGTGCGTGTGCATGTGTGTGTGTGTGTGTGTGTGTGTGTCTATGGAGAAATCAATGCATAAGCCTGAAAGAGTAGAATGATATGGATAAGGAGAAAGATACATAGAAGACTCACCAGGTAGAGGGACATTTTGAGTACAAGTATGGAGGTAGGAAGGAAAGTCACCTGGGGTCAGATGTGAAGCCGTGGAATCTTTCGATCCCTTCTGTGTGCTGGGCTAGTGTCTGACAGAGGCCCAGATCACAAAGCAGGGACTCAGCCCATGAAAGGGCCACAGGAGCCCTCCCCTCCTGCCAACACATCCCAGAGCAGAAGCTGTTTGCTTTGTGGAGCTCAGGTCCCACCCTAGACACAGGCCATGCTCCTCCATTCCCCAGTCATTCTGCCCACCTCTCCCTCCCCTCAAAACCCTCCCAGGAGCTTCTCAGGTGCTTCAGGCTGCTGGGGCTTTGCCAGTTCCTTGTTGGCACCAGGGTCCCCACCTCTGATTCTGGACCCTGGAGAGCCCCATGCCACTTCCACCCCTTTAGCAGCTTCTTTACGGTGTTATTGGTTGAAGTAAGTTCAGGTGGGTGACAGGGAGTGACTGGATTTCCCTCTTCCTGCTTCCCTCCATCCCAACCAACCAGTAAAACTTGAGAGGTGAATGGATGTCTTAGGGAGAATGGCCCTGTTGTTAAAATCCTTGCACTGAGCAGGCAAACAGAAAACGGTGGATGCAGTCAGAGTAATCTCTGTGCTCCTGGAAATGATCAAAACTTGGATCATGACAGTAACCTGAGTAACTCTTTCCATTTCGCTTGTGTGCAGATGACTTTGAGTCTAAATTCACGTTCCATTCTGTGGAAGACTTTCCCCCTCCGGATGAATATAAACCATGCCAGAAGATTTACCCCAGCAAGATCCCCAGAAGTAAGTACCACCTTGATAAGACTCCTGGCATTTCCCGACCCTTCAAAATTAGGTGCCCACTGTGCATCAGTTGGTCACAGACTGTCTAAAGGATGATGTCATGATTTCACTGTACCACTGCAAGGATGTAGTGCTGTGCATAGTTCTGGAACTTTCAGGACATTGATTTCTCCTGATACCTAAGTGTTCATTTAGAGATTTTTATAGAACACTAACGGTAACTGTTTGGCATCAGATTTGGATGCCTAAACTTACCACTCATCCCTCTCCTCCGTGGGGCTTTTGATAAGGGAACTAACCAACCCAGGTAACAGCAAAATAGGATATTTTGCATCAATCACTGAGGAAGAACCTGAAAACCCCTAATTCAGAACTCTGGCAAATCGTGACATGGAGAATGTCCTTAGGTCAATGGTTCTCAACCGTGGCAACATATTAGAATGACCTAAGGAGCTTTTACAAATCCTGAAGGCCAGGCTACATCTAAACCACATAATCAGAATATGAAGGTGTCAGGATTTTTAAAACCTGCCAGGTCATTCCAACATACAGCCAAGGTTGAGAATAATAGCCCAGTAAGGGCCCTCCTCCCCCTGATTTCATTGTGTGGTTGGACTTTAAGAGAGGACATTTAACCCAGCTTAACTGTTCAGCCTTAAGAGTAGAGAGATGAGCCAGGCATGATCCATGCCTGTAACCCCAGCACTTTGGGAGGCTGAGGCAGGAGGATCACATGAGGCCAGGAGTTTAAGGCCAGCCTTGTCAACATAGCGAGATTCCATTTCTACAAAATATTAGCCAGGTGTGGTAGTGCACACCTGTAGTCCCAGCTTCTTGGGAGCCTGAGGTGGGAGGATTGCTTGAGCCCAGGAGTTGGAGGCTGCAGTGAGCTATGATTGTGCCACTTCACTCCAGCATTGGTGACAGAGTGAGACTCTGTATCCACAAAAAAAAAAAAAAAAAAAAGAGAGAGAGAATGAGGTGATGAGGTAGAAGAGCCAATTCTTGTCTGGTACTGGGCCAATCAGATTGGGCAGGAGCCAGAGTCAGCATTATAGAGTGAGTGTCAAATGCGTTCCCACCCCACGCCCTAAATAAGCCCCCATTCCAGACCTCTGTGGACCCAGATGGAAAATCAGTGTCCAGGGTTAGCCTAAGACCAGGAATCATGAGCCAGGCTCTTTGCCCGTCTTCTTTCAGAGGGACCTTAGTGAAGTCCTTTCTGCAGAACTCAACTTCCTGCAGAGCAGAGGGAATGCAGGCCTGCCGTGTGCTCAGGTGGAGGGGGCGTGGACCTGCCCTGTGCTTAGGTGGAGGGAACCCAGGGCCCTGTGCTCAGGTGGAGGGGGCGCAGGCCTGCCCTGTGTTCAGGTGGAGGGGGTGAGGGCCTGCCCTGTGCTCAGGTGGAGGGGGCGCAGACCTACCCTGTGCTCAGGTGGAGGGGATGCGGGCCTGCCCTATGCTCAGGTGGAAGGGGCGAGGGCCTGCCCTGTGCTCAGGTGGGGGGAATGCGGGCCTGCCTTGTGCTCAGGTGGAGGGGGCATGGGCCTGCCCTGTGCTCAGGTGGGGGAAACGCGGGCCTGCCCTGTGCTCAGGTGGAGGGGGCGAGGGCCTGCCCTGTGCTCAGGTGGAGGGGGCGAGGGCCTGCCCTGTGCTCAGGTGGAGGGGGCGAGGGCCTGCCCTGTGCTCAGGTGGAGGGGGCGAGGGCCTGCCCTGTGCTCAGGTGGAGGGGGCGAGGGCCTGCCCTGTGCTCAGGTGTGGGGAACACGGGCCTGACCTGTGCTCTGGTGGGGGGAAAGTGGGCCTGCCCTGTGCTCAGGTGCGGGGAACACAGGCCTGCCTTGTGCTCAGGTGGATGTTCATCTCTGGGTCCGCTGGGACATCTCTCTGCTGGCCTGTGTGGCTGTACATTTAGAGATATAACCCTGTGTGCCCTTTCTAATAAAATGTAAACACCAACTGCTCTGAGTTGAGAGAGAGAGAAAGGGATCAGTATGAAGGAGGATGGAGGGAAATCCCACCCACTGAAGGTTAAATAGAACATGAAGGGCCAGCAATGGGGGAAGACAGGTGCTGTGTCCATCTCCCATCCTTGCTCAGTTCAGCGTGCTCACATGAACCGCCTGTCATACGCAGGCACCCTGTAGGCACCAGAGGCTGCAAAGTGTAAGAAACAAGCTCTCCTCCACCACGCACCCACCACCCTCCTGAGATAGATGAGAATTAGACCCCATAAGAATGTCTTAATCAGTGATTGTTTAGAGTGCCAAGGGGGTGCAGGTGAATGCTGGGGGCCTGAAAGCCAGAGAGAGAGGTTCACAGTTCCACGTGGGTGGGAAGGCATCCAGGCTGAGGACAGGACAGACCCAGGAGAGAGTGTGATTGTGCTGGGTGCATGTAGGAACCATCTGTCCCACGTGGTACATCAGAGCCCAAGGTGCCTGGCTAGATAAGACCATACAGACTGCCGGAGGTGCAAGGTTGGGAGTGTGTGTCCATATATAACACCCCTTTTCCCATCTTGTGAAATATGCACAGGAATCAGCTCGATAAAAACCTAAGTGTTTGTGTTCTTATTGGAGGACACAGCTTAGGTTCCCCAACAGCAGGCCTCCTAATACTGCACCCAGAATTAGGCTCCTTTACTCCCTCAGGCAACAGGACTCACACATGAGGAAACTGAGCCTGGCCCCCTGCAGTCACAGAGTGTGCCTCACGGGACTTTCCACATGGCAAGGAGAGCAGAGCCAAGGGACCCCCTTCAACAGGCAGCTGGATCTCATAGTGGGCCGGAAGGAGCCAGGCTGCACGGGGCTGCCTGCACATGAACCTACGGAGACAAGGAGATAAGGGTGCCTTCTAACAGTCTGTGTCCTGCCTAAGGCATTGGAGCGTGAACCTGTAAGCAGGGAAGAACTGTCAGTGAAAACACTAAATGACAGTTCCAGGGCCATCATGGACCCTGCAGTGGATGCTGTGGATGTTCATGCCCGGCACTGTTCTAGGTGCTTTGCATACCTTATCATTTGTCCTTAATGCAGAGAGTTTCCAGACAGGGAAAAGGCCAAGTGACTTGCCTAAAGCCTCACAGCAGATTAAAGCCAGAGCCAGGAATTTTGAACCCACACCTGTCTGAACCCGGGGCCAGTTCCATTTGGCCATGGTGAACTCTGAGAATGGACGTGATGAGATGCAGGTTGAGACAGATAACCAGTGGCTTGATCAGAGGAGGTAGAGACCAGGGTCAGGGAACCTGTTAGCCAGCTATTATAAGAGTCTGTGCTGGGAGGCCGAGGCAGGCGGATCACCTGAGGTCAGGAGTTTGAGACCAGCCTGGTCAACATGGTGAAACCCTGTCTCTACTAAAAATACAAAGTTAGCCGGGTGTGGTGGCGGACGCCTGTAATCCCAGCTACTCGGGAGGCTGAGGCAGGAGGATTGCTTGAACCTGGGAGGCAGAGGTTGCAGTGAGCTGAGATCGTGCCATTGCAATCCAGCCTGGGTGACAAGAGCAAAATTCCATCTAAAAACAAAAAACAAAAAAAAGAGTCTGTGCAAGGGAGGATGGATGGAGGAGGTCCTCAGAGTGATCAGGGTTTGGAGAAGCAGGTGCAGATGGGATCAAGGAAAGTGGAGGAGCCAGCGTCCCAGGAGTGCCTGCCTTGGGCTGGATGGAGGATGTGACACCAAGAAGGAACTGGAGGTTTCAGGGGGAGGCGATGGGATTCCTGTCATTTATGGTGAGGGGAGGTGGCTAAAGGGCTACAAGGGGGAGATGCCATGTGGCAGGTGGAGCACAGGGTATACAGGTCTGGGGCTGATAGGGTGGGGCAAGGGCAAGGACTTGATTTGCTGGCCATTAGTTTGGAGATGGAAATATAGAACAATGAAGGACATGGCCGTGATGTCGCCCGGGGTGCGTGAAGTAGGTCTGTCTGTGTGACAGGAGGCTTTAAGCTGCCAATGAACAGGGTCAACTCAGTCCCTCCCAGACAGCCAGGCCCGTGCAAGCATTTAATAAATGGGACTTGACTTTGGTGACCTAGACAGAAAGCTGAGGGGGGAGGTAAGGAATTCCTTTTATTATACTGTCACCAAGTTGTAAATCAAGAAAGTATACTGTTTTTCTTAATTTAATTCAGTATACTTATTGGCAGTATTGAAATAACTGTGCCCTTGGAAAATGCACATGTACAGAATCCCAGCTACTGGCTCATTCAGGCTCCTTTCCTTCCCCTGAGGCAGGGTTTGCTGACTGGCCACGTTCATGCCATAAGCCCCACAGCTTTCCCTTACACCCACCTGGCCCCTGAAGGCTTTTTAATTGTAACCTATACCCTAAACCAGAGGTCAGCAAACATTTGCTGTAAAGGACCAGAGAATACATATTTGAAGTAATGCAGGTCTCGATTACAACTACTCAATTCTGCTGATTATTAAATCAATCAGCAGCCATAAATAATACATAAATGAATCGGCATGGCTGTGTTCCAATAAAACTTTATTTACAAAAACAGGTGTGGGCTGGATTTGGTCTGCTGGTCATGTTTTGCTGATCTGCCCTAAACCATTCCAGAAAACAGATTCCTAAAAACCTCTTTCTGCTCTTCAGTCTTTCCCAGTAATGTGCTGTGGGGTCCCTCAACCTTCAGATTCAGTCAGTTCTAATCTACAGCTAGCTGCATTTTATGCCCGTGGTGCTCACTCGCATCCTCAAGAAGAGAAGAAAAGCTACACCCCCTCACTGCACACAGCTTGCCAGGAGGGCGCAACTGGCAGTCTGTGCACCAAAAATAATCTCCTGATGTTTACAAAGAGCAGTTTTGTAAAGAGCCTATTAAATGAACTGACATTGTACAGACTTGAAAGGGCAAGTGCAATTTCAAAATTAAGATACTGTTTTAGATTGATGTGGCATCGGTGGACACGAAGTACTCCACTAGCCTCCCAGCAAAATTAAATATGCATGTTCCTGTCATCCCTGTGAGCCCTAGTGCAGAACCTTTTTAATTATATTAGTGTGAATCAGATGTGGCGTATGCCTGTCTGATTACATTTCTTCTTGTTCACTGTTGACCTGGCTTCCCAAGACAAGTTCTTCGTGGTCTGGGAGACAGTGTTGATTCCATCAGATGAGTGTGTTCTCATGCACTGTGGTCTCCTATGTGCCCTCTGTCCCCACCTGCTTGTTTGCTGTCTCTCTTTCTGACACACACACACATACAAGACACACACATGAGCACACACGCTTAGCTCTTCCACTAGCCATCATCACTGTCTCCACTCTGCAGGTGTTTGCTATTTTCTTCCATTGATTGAATGGCTTTGTTTAGTTTTGTGTTTTGTGTGTGTTGTTTTTTGTTGTTGTTGTTGTTGTTTGCTTTTGTTTTGTTTCATTTTTTTGAGACAGTCTCACTCGTTTGCCTAGGCTGGAGTACAGTGGTGTGATCTCGGCTCACTGCAACCTCTGCCTCCTGGGTTCAAGTGATTCTCCTGCCTCAGCCTCCCAAGTAGCACATGCACCACCACACCCAGCTAATTTTTGTATTTTCAGTACAGACAGGGTTTCATCCTGTTGGCCAGGCTGGGCTCGAACTCCTGACCTCAAGTGATCCGCCCACCTCGGCAACCCAAAGTGTTGGGTGGGTGAGCCACTGCACCCAGCCTAGTTTTTTTTTTCCTAATGTTTTAAAAATGCATTAGATTCCTCAATAAGTGAAACATATAATTACCATTATGACCCATCAATTCCACTCTTGGGTATAGGCTAAAAAGAATTTAAAACTAGTGTTCAAACAAGAACTTGTACACAAATATTCATAGCAGCACTATTCACAATAGCTAAAAGGTGGAAATAACTGATGAACACAGAAGCAAAATGTGGTGTAGCCATACGATGGAATATGATTCAACAAGAAATAGGATGGAAGCACTGATACATTGCTACAACATGGATAAACCTTGTGTTAGTTTGTTCTCACATTGTTATAAAGAAATACTTGAAACTGGGTAATTTATAAGAAAAGAGGTTTAATTGGCTCACAGTTCTTCAGGCTGTACAGGAAGCATAATGCCAGCATTTGCTTCTTGGGAAGCCTCAGGGAGCGTCCAGTCATGGTGGAAGGCGAATGAGGAGCACTTGTGTCACGTGACGGAGCGGAGCAAGAGGGAGAGTGTTTGGAGGAGGTGCCACACACTTAACCAGATCTTGCAACAATTCACTATCTCCAGGACAGCATCAAGCCATAAGGGATCTGCCCCCATGACTCAGACACCTCACACCAGGCCCCACCTCTAAATTGGGGATTACAGTTCAACATGAGATTTGGTGGGGACACATATTCAAACTATATCAAACCTTGAAAATATTATGTAAGTGAAAGAATCCAGAAACGAAAGGCCACATGTTGTATAATTTCATTTAGATGGAATGTCCAGAAGAGGCAAATCCACAGAGACAGAAAATAGATTAGTGGTTTCCAGAGAGAAGAGGAAGAAGGGAATGGTGAGTGAGTACTGATGGATGCCAGGCTTTCTTTTGGCAGCCAGGGCAACATAGCAAGACTCTGTCTTTACAGAAAAATTTTAAAAATTAGCCAGGCATGGTGGTGTGCTCCTATAGTCTCTGCTGCTGGGGAGGCTCAGGCAGGAGAATCATTTGAGCCCAGGAGTTTGAGACTGCAGTGAGCTATGATTGTGCCTGGGCAACAGTGAGATCCTCTCTAGCCTGCGCAACAGTGAGATCCTCTCTCTGAAAAAATTTTAGGCGGAGTACAGTGGCTCATGTCTCTAATCCCAGCACTTTGGGAGGCCAAAGCAGGTGGATGGCTTGAGCTCAAGAGCTCGAGACCAGCCTGGGCAACATGGCGAAACCCCATCACTACAAAAAAATACAAAAATTAGCTGAATGTGGTGGTGCATGCCTGTAGTCCCAGCTACCTGGGAGGCTGAGGTGGGAGGATTGCTTGAGCCCGGGAGGTGGAGGTTGCAGTGAGCCATAATGGTGCCACTGCACTCTAGCCTGGGTGCCAGAGCAAGACTCTGTCTCAAAACAAAAATTTTTTTTTAAGTTTTCCTTTTGGGGTGATAGAAACATTTTGAAACTACATAGAAGTGATGGTTGCACAACACTGTAAATGTACTAAATGTCACTAATGGTAAATTGTATGTTATGTGTATTTTACAACAATAAAAAGAAAGTGAACAAAAACTGTCAGTAGGAATTTTGGGAAAAATGCAAAGGTCACAAATATTTGTTAACATAATGATGGTATAAAGAATGACATCATCTTCCTATCAACAGATACTCACTGAGGCCCTTGCCCTTTGGAGAGATTTAGATAAACAAGTACCTCACATGTGCTTGAAAAATTCACATTTCAAACATAATTGTGGTTATATCCCAAGTCCTGAACAACTCCCCATTCTCCTCTTCCCCCAGCCCCTGGCAGTACCCTTCTACTCTCTGTCTCTATTAATTTCACTGCTCTAGGTACCTCATGTAAGTGGAATTATATAGCATTAGTTTTTTTAAGCCTGGTTTATTTTACTTAGCTTATGTCCTCAAAATTCATCTGTGTTGTAGCATATGTCAAAATTTATTTCCTTTTTAAGGCTGAATAGTATTCCATTGTATGGATGTACCACATTTTGTTATCCATTAATCTGTTGATAGACACTTGGGCTGCTTCCACCTCTTAACTTTTGTGAATGCTCTGAACATGGAAGTACAAATATCTGTTCAAGTCCCTGCTTTCAATACCCAAAGTAGAATTGCTGGATCGTATGGTAATTCCATTTTTAATTTTTTGAGGAAATGCTATACTGTTTTCATATCTACTGGGCCATTTTACACTTCTACCATCAGTGTGCAAGTGTTTCAATTTCTCTATATTCTCTCCGACAATTTTTATTTTCTGTTTTTTATTTTATCTTATTTTTATTGTATAGTGGCCATTCTAACAGGTGTGAGGTGGTATCTCTTTGTGATTGAACTCCTATTTTAAAATAGAGTTACTTTACACTTAACAGTAAAAACACGCACCGTTATTTCCATTAGCAATGGAAACTCTCCATTAGGCACTGCAGTAATTTCAACAGTATGGAATAGTTCATGTCATAAAAATTAAAGAATTAGATGTCCCAAGACAGAGAACAAAACATACTGCCAGTAGGAGGGTATTTATTTCCATCTTTGCGGAAGGCAGCTGGGGAGTAAGAACCTCTGCCCTGATGAGCTTTCCTTGGTGAAGCCTGGTTTTTACTGCTGACCATACCTCTTCAAAAGCTGTCTTCCAGCACCCCACTCTTTTACCACAGCTTCTGTCCTTCCAGGACAATCCTTTATTTCTTTGAACCCATGAAGGTACTGTAATGTCTATAAAGTATCTCTCTGGACCTACTCTGGTCCCTGAGCCATTTTTCTGCTCTTCTCTTAGCCAACACTGCCTCCACTTCCCCACCCCCTGTTCTCTCTGGAGCCAAGTCCTCCCAGGCTTTCTCCCCTCTGCACCATGGTAAGCGCTCTTACCAAGGCCACCAGTGGAGCTCCATGTTGCCAACTACAGTGTCAGAGGCTCTAGCCTCAGCCCGTCACTCCCTCTTTCTGAAACACTTCTTCATTTAGATTTTATGACAGCTCTCTCCTTTCTCCTTCCACTGTACACTGACTCCTTCTCAGTTTTTTGTTACACCACACACTTCAGAGTCGTCTTTGACTTCTCTCTTCTACTCCTGCATCCAACTTACCAGTGAACTCGAGTGTCTCTCCTTGAAATGCACCCAGAATCTGATCTCTCTTACCTCCTCTGCCACTCCCATTCTGCCCTAAGCCACTGTCATTCCTCACCTGAATTGTTGCTGGAACCTGCTAACAGGATCCACTGCTTCACACTGCAGCCCAAGTGATTTGTCTACAGCCCAAGTTCAGTCACTCCCCTCCACTCAGAATCCTCCAGGGAATCCCCATCTCGCCCCAAGTCAACTGGAAATTCCTATCGTGGTTCATAAGACCTACGTGAACTTCCTCCC
Source organism: Pan troglodytes (assembly GCF_028858775.2). Classification (NCBI taxonomy): domain Eukaryota; kingdom Metazoa; phylum Chordata; class Mammalia; order Primates; family Hominidae; genus Pan; species Pan troglodytes. Next base: position 35,685,078 of record NC_072404.2, read on the forward strand.
TCCCCTTTCACCACTCTCCTCCTACCTCATTGTGCTCTAACAACACCTGCAATTTCCAGAACATTCCAAGTACACATTTGTTCCTGGGCTCTGCATTTGCTGTTCCTTCTGATACCTGGTTCTGAGTGATGATAACTACTTTTAATATATTGGTGTACATATTTCTGGTATTTTCTCTCTTTATTTGATCAATTTCTTTTCTACCTAAATATACAAACTATTTTTTACAAAATTTAGGTTTTATTTTATGTACTTTTTAGTATACTTTCTCCGAATATCCATGTGACTGTCTCCCTACTTTCTCTTGATCTTTGATCAAATGGTACCTGTCTTAGCTCAGGCTGCCATAACAAAATACCATAGACTGGGTGGCACAAATGACAGAAATTTATTTTCTCATGGTTCTGGAGGCTGAGAAGTCCAAGATCAAGGTGCTAGTCAATTTAGTTTCTGGGGAGGGCTCTCTTCCTGGCTTGCAGAGGGCTACCTTCTCACTGTGTGCACACTTGGTGCCACACAAGCTTCCTGGTGTCCTGTTTTATAAGGGCACTAATCCCATCATGAGGGTCCCATCCTCATGACTTCATTTGCACCTAACGACCTGCCAAAAGCCACACCTCCAAATACCATCATACTGGGGCTAGGGCTTCCACATATGAATTTTGGAGAAACACGATTCAATCCATGGCAGTAACTTATCAGAGAGGTCTCCCCTGACTACCCTGTATAAGACAGAAGCTCTTCCTGCCCTATCACTTTTTATTCTCTTTACACTGTTTTTTAATTGTCTTCAAAGCATTTATCACCTCCAGACATTATTTACCTGCTACTTGTCTGCCTCTGCAGTACAGTGTAAGGCCCTGAATGGCAGAGACTGCAGCAGTTTTTATTCACTGGCTTATTTCCAGCTCTCAGAATAAAGTGAGGCACACAGACACTCCTTACGTATTTGTTGAATTAATAAATTAAAATGTTCACTCATATATGCATTGCTGAACCATTTACATAATAAAACAATTTGGAAATAGCACACATCTCCAGTATTGGGGTTAAATAAATGGAGGCAGAGCCACACAATGGAACGCTATGTAACCATTACAAAATGGGGCTATCAAATATTTAGTGACATAGGAAAATGTTTACCTTTTTACGTAAAAACACCTTGTTATGTAAAAACAATACCAAAAAATGCATACAAAAAAGTATATAAAATAAAATCTACATTTTGTAAAAAATAAATTCATGTATCTATGCAGAAAAGGAGAAGTTGATCAAATAGAAGAGAGAAGAGACTAGAAATATGTACACCAAAATATTTTATTTATTTATTTATTCATTTATTTAGAGATTAGGTCTCACTCTATTGCCCTGGCTCGAGTGCAATGGTGCGATCTTGTCTCACTGCAGCCTCCGCCTCCCAGGTTCAAGTGATTCTCCTGCCTCAGCCTCTTGAGTAGCTGGGACTACAGGTGTGTGCCACCACGCCCAGCTAATTTTTGTATTTTTAGTAGAGATGCAGTTTTGCCATGTTGGTCAGGCTGTTCTCAACTCCTGGCCTCAAGTGATCCGCCTGCCTCAGCCTCCCAAAGTGCTGGGATTACAGGTGTGAGCCACTGCACCCAGCCTGTACACGAAAATATTAAAAGTGGTTATCACTCAATGGTGAAAGTTGGGTGATATTAATTTTCTTTACTAATTAGTTCAAGTTTTTATAATACATGTGCATTGCTCTTAACAATCTTGAAATCTAATTTTTAAATTGCAAGTTGTCAGGAGAGAGAATATGATTAGCTCACCTCTGGCCCGAGCACCTGTGGACAGGAAGTGAGGTCCGCTGGTATGTAGGGTGACCTCTCTCAGAGACTGAGCGGGCTCAGTTCTCTATGAGGAGAGGAGGTTGAGGAAGGAGTGATGGAGGCTCTCATACCAGCCAAAATGATGACAGCAACAGTGGGGGATGAGAGGAAAGGCCAGATATGCAGTCTCTAAGGTTTAAACCTAGAAGACACTAGAATGATCATTTCCAATCACACTTGTCATTTCCTTCACTTAGAGATGATGAGAAGCCTTCAATGTAAGAACAAGAAAGGCCCTTTGAGGTCAGACAGCCCAACTCCTTCCTGTACAGCTAGAGAAGCCAAAGCAGAAGTAAAGTGGCCTGCCCTGTTTACAGCTGGTGGCAAAGCTGGGGCTAGAGTCCAAGTTCTCTGCCCTGGGGTCCAGCACTCCTTGCACCACATTGCACTGTCTCTCCACTCTGATGCCAGGGCAGCCCATAGCTTAGTCAGACGGTGTTGGCCCAGAGCTGACAGTTAGATTTGCTTCAAAGCCCCCTCCCTGGCTCACAGGAATTGCAGCCCAGGGCTGGTGGTTATTCTGGGAGGGAATTGCAGCCCAGGGCTGGTGGTTATGAATGGGAGGGAAGAGGAGCCATCTGTGGACAGGAGACGGAAGCAGTGTCCACTCAGCCTGCTCTTAAGTGCAGTAGGTGCTTGAGATTGAGGAGAGAGGTAAACAATATTTCTCCTGATGAGTTACAGTATCCCAAGTGTGAAAACCCCTGATTTGGTGAATCTGCAAAGCCCTTCTGTGGGAAGGGAGCCCATGTGAAGGACTACTTCAGCAGAATGGCTCTGCTTTTGAATTCTGAGATTCTGGTGGCATCTCATAAGGGAAAACCCCTTTAAGGGAATATTTGGATTAAAAGCACTCTGACAAACCCTGACTAAGTCCCGGCCACTCACTTCTAGCAGCAGTGATTTTTTTTTTTTTTTTTTTACAAGACAGAGTTTGCCTTTCTGTTTTAGGGAGAAATTGATTCCCCTTTAATCTTCCCAATATTGTTTCTTGTCATATTTATGAAAACCAGTGGGAAGAGCCAGGTGCGATGGCTCATGTCTATAATCCCAACACTTTGGGAGGCTGAGGTGGGCGGATCGCTTGAGCTCAGGAGTTCGAGACCATCCTGGCCAACATGGCAAAACCCCATGTTTCTATTTTCATGTTTCTATTTTTCTATTTGAAGCCCCATTTTTTACTACCAAAAATATAAAAAAGTAGCCAGGTGTGGTGGTGTGCACCTGTAGTCCCAGCTACTCGGGAGGCTGAGGTGACAGGATTGCTTGAGCCTGGGAGGCAGAGGTTGCAGTAAGCTGAGATCATGCCACTGCGCTCCAGAGCAAGTCCCTGTCTCAAAATAAAATAAAATAAAATAAAATAAAATAAAATAAAATAAAATAAATAAAACCAGTGGGAATTGCTAACCTATGGTGAAGCCTATTTTATTGCCTAGTGGTTCCCAAACAGGGGAAATTTTGCCTCCCAGGAGACATTTGGCAATGTCTGGAGTCATTTTTGGGTTGTTACAAGTGGCCATAAGCAGGGGGCTGGGGTGTGCGACTGGCATCTAGTGCGTAGAGACCGGGGATGCTATTAAACATTCTGCAACACACAGGACCGCCCCCACAATAGAGAATTATACAGCCCAAATGTCAATAAAGCCAAGATTGCAGACCCCTGGCCTAGAAGTTCTTTCTGTAGTGGACAGGAGTTTCTTAAATCTAAGAACAGTCATTTCCAAGGCTACCCTCTCACATGGAATTAGACAAGGGGCTGTATATTAGTGATTTCTTCTTCTTCTTCTTTTTTTTTTTTTTTTACTTTTTGCTCAGTTAATAAACTAGCTAAAAATCTAGCAGTTACTATATATTTTGCTCTAAAATATCTTTATTCTAGAACAAGTGCACTCATTAAAAAGTTTTAATGAAAATTACAGTGCCCATTTGATTAATGTGTTATAAGTTTTAGAGAACCTTCTACGTGACAGTCCAATTTAAAAAATTGTACCTTACCTTAAAAGGTTTTTATAATGACTTATATATTATATATGTTGTAGAAAAGTTGAAAAAATATTTCTGAAGGGAGTTTTTTGGCCAGGCATGGTGGCTCATGCCTATAATCCCAGCACTTTGGGAGGCCAAGGTGCGAGGATCACTTGAGCCCAGGAGTTCGAGATAAGCCTGGCCAACATGGCGAAACCTTGTCTCTACTAAAAATATCAAAAAAATTAGCCACGCATGGTGGCAAGCACCTGTAGTCCTAGCTACTCAGGAGGCTGAGGAATCAGAATTGCTTGAACCTGGGAGGCAGAGGTTGCAGTGAGTTGAGATAGCACCACTGCACTCCAGCCTGTGGCAAGACTCTGTCTCAAAACAAACAAACAAAAAGAGCGTGTTTTTTTTTTAATGGTGATTCTACCACTTAGAAGGAAACATTTCAGAATATTATTATGTATTTCTCAATGAATTTTTTAAATAGTTGAGATCATTCTATTTATACAAATTCATTTCTCCAAAATGAGTCTTTGTAAATATTCAGTTTCCTGCAGGGTGCAGTAGCTCATGCCTGTAATCCCAGAATTTTGGGAGGCAAAGGCGGGAGGATCACTCGAGTCTGGGAGTTTGAGACCAGCCTGGGAAACATAGTGAGACCCTGTCTCTACAAAAAATTTTAAAAGTTAGCTGAATGTGGTGATGCACACCTGTGATCCCAGCTACTCAGGAGGCTGAGGTGGAAGGATCACTTGAGTCCAGAAGGTTGAGGCTGCAGTGAGTCATGATCATATCACTGCATTCCAGCCTGGGAGACAGAGGGAGACCTTGTCTAAAAAATAGAATAAAATGAAAAATAAAATAATAAAAAAACAGGTGCTTAGTACTCCATCATGTAATACTGAACCCTACGTTACCTAAAAACCTATGTTGAACACAGGTCATTAATTGTTCACTATTATAAATAGTCTATAATGAACATTCATGCTTTTCTGTTGCTTTTTAAATAGCACAGCAATCTGGATTGTTCTGGAGACTTTGGGACATGATTATTTAATGCCTAGTTCATGACAGAAACAGAATAGATAGGTGTCCTACCAGTGCAACAGAGGAAACACCATTTGGAATAACCAATTGAAGGGAGAGTTCTGGAACACCTGGGAATGGGGATTTAAGCTTGGGTAGACCAACCAAAACATGTATCTGTATATATACAGATGTATGTATGGAAATACCAAAAAGAAAAAAAAATTGAAGAGATAAACATCAAACTTTTAGCCATGGTGACTCTGGGATAGAAAATTGGGATTGGGGGAGGAACAAGAAGAGAAGAGGAACTTTGAGGTTTTTTTCCATTATCTTCTTATTTTTTGAATTCTTAACTATAAGAATATATTCATATGTAACTTGTGTAATACTTAAGCACAACACACTTGAGAGAATGATTTGGTTCCTCATGGATGGGAGGCCTGATTTGTCAGCAGTTACTCATCTTTTACTTTTTTAGCCAGTCCTGGTATTGCTGGGCACATTGTGGATAATGGATGAGCGTCCCTGGAGATGGTATATTTTGGTAAAGAAGTTCTAACGTGCATTTATTTGATGGGCCTTAATAATTTGTTCTCTTCTCAGAGTATTAGACATGACTCTTCTGCATCCATGGTCTTTGACATAGAAGATGGGAGTGGTGGAAACAGACAGTCTAGGGCCAGGATCCTGAAGGTTTCATTGTTTTAAGTGCTGATTTAGAGAAAGTTTCTCTGTGAAACATGCACACCCGGTCCCTGGGCCAATAGATAATGAGATTGTTCTTTTTTCCTTCAGGCCGTACACCTGGTCCCTGGCTCCAAGCGGAGGCAGTCGGGCAGAGCTCTGATGACATCAAAGGCAGAAATTCTCAGGTAACACAAGCCTCATGTCTCTGAATGTAAAACCAGGAATTCTCCTCAGGGGGCACAGAAATGGTAAGCGTATGCTTTCTCCTTAACAGCTTTATATTTTTCCTCACACTCCTTTTCCTCAGGGAAAGCCATTTGGTGGACCTTTTTTCAAGCCAGAATGAAACACTCACCATTTCAAAATCTGAAGTGTGACAAAAGGGGGCTTCCCTGGAATCACCACTACATATAGAAGCAAGTTTAGCAACTCTGACATTCTGCAACAATCATGCCAATCACTTCCCATTCTTCCTTGGTTATGATGGCCTGTGAGAAAAACTGAATAATATGTATAAAACATAATTCAGTATTCTCTCTCATCTGTAGAATACATGGTTTCTTTTAGCACACTTGGAGTTTTTTTCTCCCACCAATGTTATAATTGATTTTGGCCAAATTTAGTCACAATTCAAGTACTAGTACCCACAAGAAATGAACAGAACTAGAAGGCAAGCCAGACAGCTGCTTTTGTGATAAGACAGTCCTTGAAGAAACACCTTTAGTCTCACCCAGGGCATCTTGAACAGAAGTATTTCCTAACCTGGACACATTTCCCTGCACATGACAGGGTCTCATCTTTAAAAGCCCTTTGTTTCTTCGAAAACATGTATTCAGTCAAACAATAGTCTCCCCATTTCTGAATACTATGTGACAGACTACAGAGTCACTTGCAGTTAAACCAGGCAATTCTGCAACTGTGTGGAACATCAAGGAAAGTGACCTGAGAAGGAAGAGGCTAGGTTCCTGGAAGCTAGGACGAGTTCCTCAGAGGAAAAAGTACATCCTCTAGCAGATAAGTATCCCCCTTTTCTAACCACAGCTGATGCAAGAATTGCAGTAACGATTCTTAGACGATCACAGGTTCAAAACTGTGTGTATGATTGTAGTTAAGGAAGAAGTATATATACATAGGAAAAAAGACAGGAAGAATATACACAATATTGTTAACAGGTAGAGAGAATTCTGAGAAGATGGCAGAGGAGAAAGCACCAGGAATCTGTGGACAACAATTGCATTGGCAGAATCTGTCTGATGTAATTTGTCTCAGTATTTTGGAACTCTGGGATTCATTAAAGGCTTGAAACTTCCATGGGAAAGCTTGGACAGTAAATTGTGCTCTTAGTACAATAGTAACTACTCATCCTCCACCCCCCACCCCATGGCAGGCAACTGGGCACGTGTTCCTGGAGCAGCTTGCACACAGCTTGCAGGAGCCAAGGTGGGCACACACACAAAAAAAACCTGTCCTCCAGATACTGGGGAATCTGTTCTCTGATTGCTTATTGCTGCTTCTGATCACAGAGGTACAAATAAAGAGATGGGCAGCCATTGTTGCACCTCCTCTTATTGTTGTAAATCCCTTTCCCTCTGGCTGAAGTGGCCTCCTGGGGATTTCAAGGGCTGGTGGCCATTTTGTTCCTCCTGTCCTTGCTCTTTTTTTCCCCCATTTGGGAGCCAAACATTAAAGATGAACATTCAAAGGCTACTACATATATGATGAAAATTAGAAAGTGACCACATATGCCCAGGGAAAGGCACAGGCTCAGAAAAGACCAAGAAGACCTTAAGATTACACCTCAGGCTGATTCTTAGCATAGAGACAGCCTACAACAATCAAAAAAATAAAATGAACAAAAACAATAAGAAAAACCAGCAAACCCTGGGGGAGAGAGAGAATTGGTATCTAGAGTTACCACATTATTAGATTAAAATGTAGAGTTTTCAACAACAAAAATCACATCATACAAAGAAACAGGAGAGTATGGCCCATTCAAAGGAAGAAAAAAAAACAAATCAATAGAGACTGCTCTTAAAAAAGACCTGATGGGAGATCTACTAGACAAAGACTTTAAAACAACTGTCTTAAAGATGCTCAAAGAACTAAAGGAAAATGTGGAGAAAGTCAAGAAAAGGATGTATGAACAAAATGGAAGTATCAATAAAGAGGAAAAAAACATTTTCTGGAGCTGAAAAATACAACAAATGAAATGAAAAATTTACTAGAGGGAATAAAAGGCAGACTTGAGCAGGCAGATGAAAGAATCAACAAACTTGAAGATAGGACAACTGAAATTATTGAGTCAGAAGAACAGAAAGAAAAAAAAATTAAAAGTGAACAAAGCCTAAGAGACCTGTGGGAGCCCATCTAGCAGATTAACATGCTTATTGTGGGAGTTCTAGAAGGAGAAAGGAAAGAAAAAGGGTAAAAAAGACTCTCTGAAGAAATAATAGCTCAAAACTCCCCAAATTTGATGAAAGGCATGAATATAAACATCCAAAATGCTCAGTAAAGTAAGATGAACTAAAAAACTACACCAAAGAAACACTATAATCAAATTTTCAAAAGGCAAAGAGAAAATCTTGAAAACAGCAAGAGAGAAGTGACTCATCACATACAAGGGATCCTCAGTAAGATTATCAGTAAATTTATCATCCAAACTTTGAAGGCCAGAAGGTGGTGAGCCCATATATTCCAAGTGCTAAAAGAAAAAAACTGTCAAGCCGTGATTTTCTACCTGGCAAAACCATTCTTAAAAAGTGAGGGAGAAATTAAGATATTCACAGATAAACAAAAGCTGAGGGAGTTTGTTACCACTAGACCTGCCCTGCAAGAATACTCAAGGGAGTCCTAAAGGGTCAAATGAAAGGACACGAAACAGTAACTTGAAGCTGTAGGAAGAAACAGTGACCTCACTAAAGGTAAGTATATGGCCAATTATAAAATCTAATATTATTGTAACAACAGTTTGTAACTATACTTTTTGTTTTCTACATGATTTAAAAGACAAAACATTTTAAAATTTTTTAGTTTAAAAGCTAGTGTTATTGTAACTTTGGTTTGTAACTATATATTTAGGGTTATACATAATTTAAGAGACTAGTGTATTTAAAAGACTTATTAATTTATGTTTTGGGGCACACTATATAAAGATGTAATTTGTTCACATCAACAACTAAAAGGAGTGGTGATGGAGCTGTAAAAAAGCAGATATTTTGTATGTTATTGAATCTAAGCTACTATAAAATCAAATTATAGTCTTATAACTTTAGGATGTTAAGTGTAATCCCTATGGGCTATGGCCTGAATGTTTGTGTCCTTCAAAATTCATATGCCAAAACCTAATCCCTAATGTGACAGTATTAAAAGGTTGGGCCTTTGGGGAGGTGATAAACCATGAGGGCAGAGCCCTCATGAATGAGATTAGTGCCCTTATAAAATAGGCTTAAGGGAGCTTGTTCATCCCTTTCACCATGTGAGGATGCAGTTTGAAGGCACCATCTAGCAGACAGCGAGCCCTCACAAGACACCATATCTGTTGGTGCCTTGATCTTGGACTTCCCAGCCTCTACAAATTTAAGAAATAAATTTCTGCTGTTTTCATGAATTACTCAGTGTAAGATGCTTTGTTATAGCAGCCTGAAAAGGCTAAGACACCATGGTAACCACACAGAAAATAGCTATAGAATATATACAAAAGGAAATGAGAAACAAATTTAAACATTTCACTACAAAAAAAGTCAACTAAACAGAAAAGAAAGGGTATGAGGTACAAAAAAGCTATATAGAAAACAAGTAGCAAAATGACAGAGTAAATCCCTCCTTGTCAGTAATTGCTTCAAATGTAAATGGATTCAACTTTCCAATCAAAAGACAGAGATTGGCAGAATGGATTTTTAAAAATCTGATCCAACAGTATGCTGTTTACAAGAGACTCAGTTTAGCTATAAAGACAAATAGGTTGAAAGTGAAAGGATGGAAAGAGATATTCCTACTGTGATCAAAAGAGAGCAGGGGTGGCTCTACTAACATCAGGCAAAATAGACATTAAATCAAAAAGTTTACAAGAAACAAAAAGGACATTATATGTTAATACAAGGTTCAATAGAGCAAGAAGACATAACAATTACAGCTATTAGTTCACCTAATAACAGACCATCAAAATGCATGAAGCAAAACTGACAGAATTAAAGTGAGAAATAGACCTATAATAATAGCTGAAGAATCAAATATCCTACTCCTAATAATGGGTGAAACAACCAGACAGGAGATAAGGAAAGAAATAGAGAACACAAAAAAGCTGTATATAACAGACATATACAGTACAGTCTACCCAACAACAGCAGTATATACATTCTTCTTAAATGCACGTGAGACATTTTCCAGGAGAGACCATTTGTTAGGCCACAAATTAAGTGTCTTAAATGATTTTAAAAGATAGATATCAGGCCAGGCATGGTGGCTCATGCCTGTAATCCTGGCACTTTGAGAGGCCTAGGTGGGTGGATCACCTGAGGTCAGGAGTTCCAGATCAGCCTGGAACATGGTGAAAACCCATCTCTACTAAAATACAAAAAATACCCGGGCATGGTGGTGGGCACGTGTAGTCCCAGCTACTTGGGAGGCTGAGGTGGGAGAATCACTTGAACCCAGGAGGCAGAGGTTGCAGTAAGCCAAGACCGTGCCATTGCACTCTAGCCTGGGCAACAAGAGTGAAACTCCATCTCAAAAAAAAAAAAAAAGATAGATATCAGACAAAATATCTTTCCTAGCACAGTGGAATAAAATTATAAATCTAGAACAGAAGTAAAACTGGAAAATTCACAAATTTGTAGAAATTAAACACTACACTCTTAACCAATGGATCAAAGAATAAATCAGAAAGGAAACTATAAAACACTTGGAGATTAATTGAAATGAACATACAACATACCAAAATTTATGGAACACTGAAAGCAGTGCTAAGAGGGAGATTTATAGCTATAAATTGTTACATTAAAAACAAGAAAGTTATCAAATCAGCAACCTAATTTTACAATGTAAAGAGCTAGAAAAAGAAGAACAAACTAAACCTAAAGCTAGCAAGAAGGAAGGAAATGAAGAAAATTAAAACAGAGATCAATGAAATAGAGAACAGAAAAACAATACAGAAAATCAACAGAACCAAAAGTTGGTTATTGAAAAGATTAACAAAACTGACAAACCTTTAGTTAGATAGACTAGGGAAAAAACAGAGAAGACTCAAACTGCTAAAATCAGAAATGAAAGTGGATACATTACTACTAATCCAACTGAAATAAAAAGGATTATAAGAGAGTATTATATATACTTTTATGCCAAAAAGTTGGATAACCTAGATGAAATGGACACATTTCTAAAAACACAAAACCTACCAAGACCAAATCACAATGAAATAGAAAATCTGGCTGGGCATGGTGGCTTACACATGTAATCACAGCTCTTTGGGAGGTTAAGGTGGGAGAATTGCTTGAGGCCAGGAGTCTGAGCCAGCCTAGACAACATAGCGAACCCTGTCTCTACAAAAAAAATTTTAAATTAGCCAGATATGGTGGTGCGTGGCTGTAGTCTAGCTACTTGGGAGACTGAGGTGAGAAGATTGCTTGAACCCAGGAGTTTGAGGCTGCAGTGAGCTATGGATTGCACCACTGCACTACACCCTGGGTGACAGAGTGAAACCCTGTCTCAAAAAAAAAAAAGAAAAAGAAGATAGAGAGTAGAAGGATGGTTACAAACTAGTGGGGGAGTGGAGTTGGGGACGGTTACTTGGTATAAAAAATAGTTAGAATAAATAAGACCTACTATTTGATAGCACAACAGGGTGACTATAGTCAACAATAATTTAACTGTGCAGTTTAAAATAACTCAAAGAGTATAACTGGATTGTCTGTAACCCAAAGATAAATGCTTGAGGGGATGGATACCCGATTTTCCTTGATGTGATGATCACTCATTGTATACCTGTATCAAAACATCTCATGTACCCCATAAATATATACACCTACTATGTACCCACAAAAAAAAAGAAATAGAAAATCTGAATAGACTTATAACTAGTAAGGACATTTAACCATTAATCAAATATCTCCCAAAAAAGAAGAGCTCTGGGCTTCATGGCTTCACTGGTGAATTCTGCCAAACGTTCAAAGAACTAACCCAATCCCTCTAAAAGCTTTCCAAAAAACTGAAGAGGAGGGAACACTTTTTATCTATTCTATGAGACCAGCATTATCCTGATACCAAAGCCAGCAAAGACACAAGAAAACTGTAGACCAATATCCCTTATAAACACTGATGCAGAAATTCTCAACAAAATACTAGCAAATCAAATCCAGTAGTATATTAAAAGGATTATATACCATGACCAAGTAGGATTTATTCCTGCATGGCAAAGATTATTCAATATATAAAAATCAGTTAATGCAATATATTGCATTAATAGGATGAAGGGAAAAAAACACATGATCATCTCAATTGATGCAGAAAAAGCATTTGACAAAATTGAACACCTTTTCATGATAAAAAAAATTCTCAATAAACTAGGAATAGAAGGAAACTCCCTTAACATAATAAAAGCCATATATGAAAAATCTACAGTGAACATGCCCAATGGTGAAAGACTGAAAGCTTTTGCTTTAAGATCAGGAACAAGGCAAGGATGCCTGCTTTCATCGCTTCTATTCAACATAGTACTGGAAGTCTATCCAGAGCAGTTGGGCAAGAAAAAGAAATAAAAGGCATCCAAATTGGAAAGCAAGAAGTAAAATTATCTCTGTTTGCAGATGATATGTTGTTATATGTAGAAAATCCTAAAGATTCCACCAAAAAAAAGCTGTTAGAAATAATTCAGCAAAGTAGCAGGATACAAAGTCAACACACAAAAATATGGTTGTATTTCTACACACTAACAATGAGCAATCTGTAACGAAAATTACAGAAAGAATTCCATTTATGATAGCATAGAAAAGAATGAAATACTTAGCAGTTAACCAAGCAGGTGAAAGACTTGCATAATGAAAACTATAAAACATGGCTGAAATAAATTAAATAAGACATAAATAAATGCAAACACATCCCATGTTCATGGGTTAGAAGACAATATTGTTAAGATGTCAATACTACCCAAAGCAATCTACAGATTCAGTGTAAACCCTACCGAAATCTCAATGACATTTTCTTCAGAAATAGAAAAACCCAGAATCCTAAAAGAAGAATCCTAAAATTCATATGGAATCTCAAGGAACTCCTTGAGATAGCCACAACAATCTTGAAAAAGAAAAATAAATCTAGGGGACTCACACGTCCTATTTCAAAACTATAATAATCAAAACAGTGTGGTACTGGTATAAAGACAGACATATAGACCAATGGGATAGAATAAAAAGCAATAAATAAATAGAATAAAAAGAAATAAACCCTTGCATGTATGGTCAAATGATTTTAACAAGGGTGCCAAGACCATTCAATAGGGAAAAGGTAGTATTTTCAACAAATGATGCTAGGAACACTGGATATCCCCACATAGAAGAATGAAGTTGGACCCCTTCTAATAACATGTACAAAAATTAACTCAAAATGAATCGAAGACCTAAATGTAGGACCCGAAACTGTAAAACTCTTAGGAGAAAACACAGGGCAAAACCTTCATGACACTGGGTTTGACAATGATTTCTTGGATATGACACTAAAGGCATAGTCAACAGAAGAAAAAATAAGCAAACTGGATTTCATGAAAATCTTTAAAATTTGCATATCAAAGACAATATAAAAAAGAACAGGCAACCCACAGAATGGGAGGAGGTATTTTCATATCGTGTATCTGATTAGAGATTAATATCCATAATATATACAGAACTTATAAAACTCAACAAGAAAACAAATAACCTAATTTAAAAATGAGCAATGGACTTGAATAGACATTTCTCTAAAGAAGATAAACAAATGGCCAATGAGCATAGGAAAAGTTGCTCAGCATCACTAATCATTAGAGAAATAAAAATCAAAATTACAATGAGATACCACCTCATACACATCAAGATGGCTGCTATCAAAACAAAACAAAATAACAAGTGCTGGCAAAGATGTGGAGAAAATGGAACCCTTATGCACTGTTGGTGAGAATGTGAACTGGTACAGCTGCTGTGGAAAACAGTATGGCAGTTCCTCAAAATATAAAAAACAGAATTACCATATGATCTGGCACTTCCACTTCTGCGTATATACCCAAAAGAATCTAAAGCAGAGCCTGGAAGAGATATTTGTACACCCATGTTCATAGCAGCATTATTTACAATAGCTAAAATGTAGAAGCAACTTGATCCTCTTGTAGTTCATGAGCGTGATGATTGAGTATTCATGTGCATGTGTGAGATGTGCCACTCTCTGAACCTTGTTACAACCTTGGCACATTACCTGTCTGACCTGAACTTGGAAAAATAAAATAAAATGTAGAAGCAACTCAAGTATGATAGATAGATGAATGGATAAACAAAATGTGATACACGCATGTACAGTGGAATATTATCCAGCTTAAAAAGTAGGAAGTTCTAAAATATGCTTCAACATGGATGAACTTTGAGAACATTATTCTAAGTGAAATAAGCCACTCACAAAAGACAGACACCATATATGCCTCCATTTACCTAAGTACTTACGGTAGTAGAGACAGCAAGTAGACTGGTGCTTGCCAGAGATTAGAGGGAAAAAGAAAATTGAGAGGTATTGTTTAATGGGTACAGAGTCTCAGTTTTACAAGATGAAAAGAGTTAAACAAAAGTGGGTACTGATGATTGGTTGCAAAACATTATGAATGTATTTAATACCCCTAAACTATACACTTAAAAATGATTACTAGTCAGCTGGGTGTGGTGGCTCATGCCTGTAATCCCAGCACTTTGGGAGGCCAAGGCAGTCGGATCACCTGAGGTTGGGAGTTCGAGACCAGCCTGACCAACATGGAGAAACCCCATCTCTACTAAAAATACAGAATTAGCCAGGCATGGTGGTGCTACACGGGAGGCTGAGGCAAGAGAAGCGCTTGAACCCGTGGACGGAGGTTGCGGTGAGCTGAGATCACGCCATTGCACTCCAGCCTGGGCAACAAGAGTGAAACTCCGTCTCAAAAAAAAAAAAAAAAAAGGTTACTAGTGTAAATTTTATGTTATTTATATTTTACCACAATAAAAATGGAGAAAAAATGTTAATAGGCATTCACTCTAGAAGACTATGGCTGATTTGTACTTTCTTCTTTTGGCGTTTATGCAATTTCCAAGTTTTCTACAGTGATTATATTATTCCTGTGACCAGGAAAATATAGTAATAATCATAATCATGTTCCTTCATATTCGTATGGCTCTTTACATTTTTCAGTTAGCTTGCATATGTTATCTAATCCTTTTAATAACCCTGTGATGGAAGCTGGAGAGATACCTTTAATGCCATTTTTTTAAAAGAGAAAACTTTCTAGAAATTTGAAGAACTTGCCCATGTCACAATGCCCAAACCTTCTGACCTCTTGTTCAGTGCTTCTTCCATAATGCCTCACTGCTTTTCCTGGCATGTTAGAATCTCCAGGGACAAGAATCCTCCTCACTACCAACGTGTCACACACTGTGCAGGATCTGGTCCCCAGCCTCACAGCAGGCATGCACCCAGATCACCTGAGTCTGGTGGTTTTGATCTCCGCCTGCAAGTCTAGTCAAAGTGGATTGTAGTCTCCTTTGGGCATTCCACAGTCAAGAAGATCTTTGTATCTCACTGGATACCATCTTAATTCATTCTCACTGCAGTGAGACACAAAACAATCGGAGAAATCACTGGGTTCTAGACATTGCAAACAATACCCCAGGGACTTTTCTTTTTTATGGCTAGAGTGGTCAGTGCATGGGGTGGTAGCCCTGGGCTGGAAGTCTGAATGCCTAAATCTGTTGCTTGCTTTTCCACTGCCTTAACTTGGGGTCTCCAGCACGTTTTTTTTTATTTCTCTGAGCTTCCTGTCAAGTGAATTGCTGATGATTGGTTCTATAAATGTTTATAAGACAGTATTAGGTCCTCACATACCATCAACTACATATCCCATTTCATCTGGTTTCCACCCACAGCCCCTTGGGTAAAAATCAGCTCTTTGCATAGGCATCGCCCCAAACTTGACAGCCTTGCATGAGTGAGAAGCTTCGGGGCTCAGCCTGTTTGTGGGGGTGGAGGAGGAAGGCTTTCATGTGCAAGAGTCTCCTAACTCCACCTGGTAATGTTCTGTTATGTTTCCACAGTTATCTCTAAAGACTCTTCGGTGAGAAGACAGATGAAGCGAAGGTCCCGGGGTTCCAGGTTGCAGAACAACATGTCAGATGCCACCAACCCCATGCTCAAGCTGTAATTCAGTTGGCATACAGGCTTGGAATTGAGAATTTATTTATTGTAAATATGTGATTTGCACGGGCTTTAAAGCAGTATTTTAATTGACTTTTATTTCAGTAATATTTTTTAAAACACCCCTCATTTTTCCATTTTTTACGTTGCATCTTGGCATTTGTCTGTCAGCACAGATAGAGCCCTGTCCCTCCACCTAGTGCCCACTCCATGGCTGTGAATATGCTTGCAGGCCGGCCCTTCCTAGATTCTGAACCGTTTGTAGAGAGTCCTTAGTTTGCAGGTAGCCCCAAAGTTATAAATATCCACAACGGCTTCTTATTGGCATAATTTCATATTCTCATCACACTAACTGCAAAATCAAACCAAATAATGCCTTATCAATGATGCAGCTCAGAGGAAGTAGTGTGTCCCCCACACCCAGACAGTGCCGCACAGCCTCCAGGGAACGAGATGCCATGTCTCGCTTCCATTTTGCAGTACAGGGAATTTTTTTTTTTTTTTTTTTTTTTTGCTGCCTAATGTAATATATCACAAAGTAAAGGCAAGAGTGGGCTTGGCCCTCCGATGCCAACCACAGGGCCCCTTTTGTAACTGAATAATCCTCCAAGTAGCCAGCGCTCCTACTGTTTACAGTGTCCCTAGTGCCCAGGTCTCTGTCACTTTCCTCCTGTTCCCTCCAAGTTCCCAGTCCCATCCCAGTAGCCAGCTTTATGAGATTTTGGTATTTCTTCCCTACAGATTAAAAACATACCCAACTCATCATTATGCTAAACTACCAATTGTATCTCAGAGGTCTCCCCTTCTGCCCTTGCTTCGAGTGTGGACTTCCATGGAAAATATGACATGAAAAAGTGTAGAACGAAACATCGTGTGAAATACCTGCCGCAAATACCTAGTGCCTCACTGCCCCCATCTTAGGATCCTTGGAGCCACCCGTCAGGCAAAATCTAGCTCCCTTCTGAGCTAAAGGAGAACCTTGCCTGACAACTCCACATTCATTCCCTTGTGGTGGGCACCTGTCTGTGGGGAGATGTGTGCAAGCTCAGCCACTCTGAATATGGAAAAGGTCAGGCCGGGCTGGTCCTGCTCTTCACTCCCTCTTCTTGATCCTGTAGGGAGTGGAAGTGTGTTTTTGCTTGCTGTCTGACCCCTGATGTTCCCCATCGTTGGTCGGGGAAGACTGTGACAGAGGAAGGAGAAAAAATAGAAGGAAACAGAATGATCCCTGGGCTGTGCTCAAAATAGCTGCCCTTTAAAGGAAATCAGGCAGGGAGGGGAGGGAAACCAGCGAAAAAGAAATTTGCTTTGCAACAACCCACGCACACATTCACCCCTGAAGTATGTCGTGTCCAGACCAAGCCATCCAGAAAGGCAGCCGGTCAGGAGGGTGTGGGCAAACATGACTGCATCTGCCTCACTGTTGTCTGGAGTAAAGACTCAGGTGGTGTCCCGCAGCAGTGCTGTGCTTTCTCATTCCAGATGGAAGCAAGTGAGCCAGGGTCAAATTCCCTTCTCCAGGGGAATGAATCAAGCCCAAACTGTAACAGCTAAATAAGTAGAAGTTTTTGCAGGTCATCAGCTCTGGGCATAACTAATTTGTTTTATTGGTTCTGGAAGATTTCCAAAAAGCCAGAATTTATTATTATAACAGTATCCACTCCACTGCCCTCACAGTTGTGTAAAATAATTATAGAAGTTTTAATGATCCTGATTAAGAAGATCCTAGACAAAGGCAATTCCACCTTCAGAGTAGACTGCCTGCCCTAATGAGGTGTTTAGACATTCGTGTCCCCTATGGCTGGGATGGAAATTAAAATAACACTATTTAAGGACAGAGTGGGCCAGGAGCAGTGGCTCATGCATGTAATCCCAGCATGAGAGGCTGAGGTGGGTGGATTACTTGAGGTTAGGAGTTCAAGACCAGCCTGGCCAACATGGTGAAACCCTGTCTACTCAAATACAAAAAGTTAGCCAGGCATGGTGGCTCACACCTGTAATCCCAGCAACTTGGGAGGTTCAGGTACAAGAATTGCTCGAACCCTGGAGGTAGAGGTTGCAGTGAGCTGAGATGGCGCCACTGCACTCTAGCCTGGGCAACAGAGCGAGACCCTAACTCAAAAAAAAAAAAAGGACAGAGGGGAGGAAGGAGCAGAAACCAAAAATGGCAATTAGGGAGAAATCTCAGGAATGTGGCGTCCCATCTCCCCTTGAGATCTATCACTGAATTCACAACCCTTCGAGCTCATGCTGGTGCACTGAGTCCCTTGGGCGCTGTAAAGGTTTAACCCCTTGACTGTAAACTCAGACTTAGAGACATCTGAGTCACACAGTCCCCGCCATTGTCACATATTCTCACTGACACTGCAGTCTGTGACTCCTCCAATGTATCACGTGTATTTTATATTTATTGATGTCTCCCTCCGCAGATTCATTTCTTTGTACTTAATAAACTTTAGTAAGTGGAAATGCTTCCAGTCGTTTCCTTGTTAAAACCCATCAGTGGTCACCAGTATCAATCTAAACCAAACATTTTTAAGGATCAGGAGAAGTTGAAGTTCTAAGAATGATAGAAAAAAAATAGATATTTACACGGATACAGTGCTTGCTGTAACATAGTGTGTTAGAAACAGGGCCTTTCTTTCTTGAGCTAACTAGCCTAATTGGTATTTGGAAAAAACAAGCAAGAAAAAAAAATTTCTCAGGTGCATTTTTAAAAAAGTAGATAACACTATATTTATTCAGTTTGATTAACACAGAATGGGCAGTGTATTGCTTATAAATTCTGCTAAATTGTGTTGAAATAGAACAACCTTCCCTCTACGTGCACTTAGTCCCCACTCCCAACTCAGCAAACCCCTCAAAAAAACCTCCTGTAGGAACAGAATCATCTTGAATCCTCCTGTAGTGTTTTAAGGTGGACCTTTGGGAACAGGGTTCAGGGGAGGTGAGATTTACCTGCTAGGCAAGCTATCTCAGAGCTCGTGCTTAGAAGGCAAACCAGGATCTGAATCTCCATTTTGCCTCTTAAAAGTTGCCTCTTACAATCTGTGCCTCAGCTTCCTCATTTGTCAAAAGGGGACATAAATATGTATCCGAGTGTATATTGGTGAAGATTCAATGATGGTGAAGATACACATGGGCAAGCCCTCAACCCTTGGATCACAACGGAGCCAGTGATGCACACCCTGCACCCCGGGGAGCAGCCAGTTTGCTGATTCCATGCTTGGGCACAAACAGGGCTCTGCTGGCTGCATCCCAGGCACTTCATTCAGTATTTGCTGAGCTGCTCAGACCACACTTCACTAACTCTGCTGCTGGATAACAATGAGAGAGCAGTCATTAAAATTCATAGATGTTCCTGAAATAAATCTCATCTAGAAACTAATTTCAAAGCTGGTTACTACACACTTTGCATCAGAATTAGTTAAGGGGCCGTTTTATTGCTCTCTTATTGGTGGAGGTACAGATTAGCTCTTTCATGGCCAAAAGGGCCAGTCTGAATGGGGAAGAAAAAGTAAGGGCCGAAGCTAATCTACAAAGTGGATGATGAACGTCAAAGTCACATTGAGCGTGGCCGTGGTGAAGTAGCTAGAAGTGTAAGCACCTTTTGTGGAGTTAAGTGTGAGAGACGTGTTCCTAGAGAGGGAGCAAGTTAATGGGAAGGGCTGTGGACTCCAGAATCAAGTTCCAGATTCTCAGACGGTGCCCCGGGAGGCTTCAGCATCCTCCATCCACCCATTCTGTTATGGGTCGAATTGTGTCCCCACAAAAATCCATAGGTTGAAGTCCCAACCCCCAGTACCTCAGAATGTGACCTTATTTAGAAATAGGCCCATTGCAGACATCGTTAGTTAAGATGAGGTCACACTGGATTAGGGTGGGCCCCTGATGCGATATGACTGGTGTCCTTAGAAAATGAAGAAACTGGACACAGACATAGACACAGGGAGAACGCCACATGAAGATGAAGGCAGAGATAATCAGGATGCTGCTTCTATGGGTCCCAAAGTGCTGAAGATTGCCAGCAAGCCATCAGAAGGTGGGCAAGAGACATGAAACACATTCTTTCTCACAGCCCTCAGAAGGAACCAACCCTGCAGATGTCTTATTCCTGGGACGTCTGGGCTCCAGAACTGTGAACCAGGAAATTTCTCCTGGTTACGCTGCCCAGTTTGTGGTACTTTGTGACGGCAGCCCCGGCAAAAGAATACAGGCTTTGTCACCCAGAGCTTTGCAGGAGGGTACGATGTTTATGAAAAGAGAGCTGGGAATAAAATTTCAGAACTAGCAGCTCCTTATCATGTAAACAGAGCAGTCATCTACTCTGACCTTGAAATAGGTCATTCATTGCAGGTGACTAAGTCCTATCTTCACGAGCAAGACATTCAGTTGCGTTTTACCTGTCACAGTGGAGAGTCATGGAAAGCAAGCTGGCATTTCTGGGTCACAGGAGTGAAGAGAGTTGGCTTTTTCCCTAAGTGGCATCCTCTCCTGTTGTGGCATTGCTGATGCCTTGGAATCAAGATGTCTGGCACAGAGTACCAGCCACTCTGATGATCTAGACTTCCATTCTAATAACTATGGTAAAATACACATAAAGTCTACCATGCTTACCATGTTTAGTGCTTAATTCATTCGTGTTGCGTACATTCATATTGTTGTACAACCGTCACCACCATCCCTCTCCATAACTTATCTTGCGAAACTTTCTGAAACTCTATACTCATTAAACAGTAACTCCCAATTTCTCCCCCACCTCCAGCCCCTAGCAACCACCCTTCTAATTTCCGTCTCTGTGATTTTGACTGCTCTAGGTACCTCATAGAAATGAAACCATATAATATTCGTGACTGGTTGATTTCACAGAGCATAACATCCTTAAGGTTCATCCATGTAGCATGTCAGAATCTGCTTCCACTTTTTAAGGATGAATAATATTCCATTGTATGGATAGAACACATTTTGTTTCTCCATTCTTCCATCTGTGGATATTTGAGTTGCTTCCAGATTTTAGCACTGTGAATAGTGCTACTATGAACATGGGTGTGCAACCTCTCTTCCAGACCCTACTTTCAATTCTTTTGTGTATACCCAGAAGTGGGATTGCCCGATTATACAGCAGTTCTATTTTTCATTTTTTGAGCAACTCCATACTGTTTCCCACAATGGATGCACTGTTTTACATTCCCACCAACAGTACATAAGGGTTCCAATTTCTCCACATCCTCACCCACATTTGTTATTTTCTGGTTGTGGTTTTTTGTTGTTGTTGTTTGTTGTTGTTGTTTTTGTTTTCAATAGTAGCTATCCTGACGGGTGTGAGGTGATATTTCGTTGTGGTTTTATATTTAAAGACTGAATTTATCCACAGAACATTACATGATGCAAGAAACTGCTGAACTGACTGTTTTCTAAAGATTCCAGCCAGAAAAATATATCCATTCTCATACATTTTCTATATTGCGACTGAGGCCCACGTTTATTCACGAGACACAAAACAGAAGAGGCCACTCCACTGGATGTTAATTTCAGTTTTTTTTATTGTATGCTTGATGCATTTAGAGACAATTCCAAGGGCAAGCACTGGATAGGGATATTATCTGCTTTGTAGATATTTGTACAAAAGACTGTTAAGACTACATGGCCAGTTCCCACTGCAGGAAACAGAATGATTTTCTTTTTTTTTTAATTATTATTCCCTGCCA
Organism: Pan troglodytes; assembly: GCF_028858775.2. Classification (NCBI taxonomy): domain Eukaryota; kingdom Metazoa; phylum Chordata; class Mammalia; order Primates; family Hominidae; genus Pan; species Pan troglodytes. Next base: position 35,706,718 of record NC_072404.2, read on the forward strand.
ATAGCATTTTCCATCTAACACATTTAAATTCTCACAGCATAATTGCAAACATGTACATATTGGTTCCCACGAGAAATCTGCAGGTGACATTTCGGGATATTTGGAGTCAATCAGATAAAGCACATTATGACAGAAACCATAAGAGGGGAGCTGGGACCTGGGACTGTGCAGAATGAAAAGCCACGGCTACGGGAAGCATAAGCTTGTGCTGCAACGGCATGTGCACATAACCTGCTGCTCCTGGCCCTCCACGAAGCATGCCCAGCAAGGGAACCTCCTCCGTCCCTCCTCCACGTGCTTCCTTCCTAAGGCTGAGAGCTCAACTGAAGACCTTCCCCAATAAATGACAGATGGCTCTTCAGTCAGGAATGCAGTTAGTGGTTTCATGACAGACACACTGATCCCACCCGGCTTCCCTGCTGAACCACCCAGTACTGAATAACACCTGTACCAATGTGGGATGACATCAGCTAGGAAGCAAAGTAATTTGCCTGGTTGATGATTATTTTTTATACCTAATGATTCACCCAATAGTAAAGGAACCCCACAGCTAAGATCTAACAGGCATATACCTGCTCTGTTAGTTTATAAGAAAGACTCGTTCTAATAACACCAGGTCTTATATTATTGAGCACTAAGGAAACGCCATAATTTAGATTATATTCTACCAAAAATTTCAAAGCACCTCCAAGAATGAAAGGGTACTATTTCTGCTTTGCTAATTTACTCCTGCCAGAGCTTCTGTCCTTGAATATGAGGGCTATCTTCACCTATAGTAAATCGCATCTATTAGACAAGACTAGCTAGCTTATGTTTGGTTATGGGGCAAGGGAGTGGGGGAGAGATTCTGTCCTTTCTAGCTATGGCTTCTTTCTGCACAAGCATGCTCAGCCCCCACCCCAGTCTGAAAAGATACACAAAGGGTTTCCTAGGAAGCTACTTATACACTATGACCCTTAAACATAATTTTTGTATTTCATCTTGAATATTCATGTTCCCTATACTGCCTTCAGAAAAGCAATCCCTGGTCCACAAATTATTCATGTAACAAGCATTTTTCCAAAGCAAAATCTGTTAGGAACATTTAAAAATGAACATTCCTCACTATAACAGCCTGCTCAAAACCCAACAACCTATTTCCAGCTGTTAATATAAGTACATAAAGTCACTAAAAGTAAGCGCAGCCACATCAGCAGATTCTCTGCTCTCTTCTCGTCTTTCTCCACCCATCCCAATGCACAACTGTCCACTGTGCTTATAGACCACCTCCAGACCTGATGGGAGCTGCCACGCCCCTTTTAACTTTTGCCAGGCTGTGCCATGCCCTCTAGTGGTAGGACTAGGACATCACAATTGTGGTGTAGAGTATTAGCCAAGACAGCTCTCAATTACGGTTGCCTTCTTTAAGATGCCTGACCAAGGTCAATGTCCCCTAACAGAAGTAGCCATTGTGTTTCCCAATGGGTAATGACATAAAGCGGGTAGGGTTATCCATGGCCTTTGTTTGGCCCATAGAAATGAAAGGAGGCTTCTGTGTAATTAATTCTTACTAGACTTCTTTTGATCAAATCCTGAATCACCTTGGTTATCTCAGACATGTCAGGTCTGATGAGACATTTCATAGTAGGCGAAGGTGAAATCACTCAGTGAAATTTTAGAGCAGCTTTCTGCATCATCTTGCTTTACATAGCCACTTGGAACATGGACTTGGGAGGGGAGAGTTACCTACGTCATCTTCGAACCTCACCTCCCCCCCCTTAACAGTGATAGAAAGATACTTTTAGAATAGCCGCCCCACCTAAAAGGACACTCTAAATTCACCAACAGTGAAAGCCCAGGCCAAACCTGCGTGAAGCTCTTAGCAGCTACAGGCCACCATTATTGGTTGCCATTAACTCTGTCAGCTGAAATCGTCTTCCCATCACCCACAATGTGTGGTTAATGATTTTATATACAGAGTTTACAAAACTGCTGAGCAAAAAGCTCATGGCACTCCTATACTCATGCTCTGGAGAGTTGGTAGAAAAAAAGAATGTGTTCTGATAAAACCTCTGATCCTCACTGTTCACATCCATGTAACGGGCTGGGTCCCCTCAAAATCTCATGATACAGCTTCTGGGAAGGAGTTATTAACCCTGTCACTTCCCAGATTGCTGATACTCACAATGTTTCCATTTGCAGATTCCTGCCAAGAATGATGAGGCAGGATTAGGCCCAACTGGTGCTCTCTCACTAGCTGCTGTATTTACATACACTTCTGTTCATCATCTCTGCCCATTTCAGGAGTGGCTGAGAGTTTGAATAGGTGGCGGTAAGCTCCCACCACCACCCCATGCCCAGTGCAGCTACCCGCCTGAATGAAGGCAGCTCCTGGGACATGTGAGGTGTGAGGAGTGGGGGGAAGATCCAGGGAAGTCAGCTGCTTTGTATTTGGGTTTGTGGGATGTAATGGCCTTGGCAGGAAGGGTGGGGCCTGAACTGGTATCCTGCAGAGAAATGCTTCTATATCCATCTATCACCTCCTTGCCCTCTGTCTTCCCAATGCTAAGCCCATCTGGTCTTCCTTGCATGCTTTTCTATGCTCTGGTGGTAAGTGAAATCCTTTAAGTGAACCCGACATTGGAAACAAATCAGTTTAATTAAAGTCTCTCTGCTGAGATAATGTAGTGACTGCTAGGATTCCAGATATTTAACTAGAATCTAAATAGTCAAGAGTTCTTCCTTTTCTTTCCCTCGTTGGCTGAGAGATTCACCACTCTGTGGGTGGAACTGTGCCATAGGGCCATTCAATTATTCCTAGACTAGCTGTTGGTAACTAGACTGGGAATCATTTCTACACAAGGAATCCTGTGATGGCTGTGCTGCTGTGTAGGGAGAGCTGCCTCCTGGGACATCCATGCAGTGATTCAGAAGGCCACCAGCATGGCTATGCCTGAATCTCGGAAGTGAATAGGTTCCAGCTAACAAATTATCAGCTCTCCTGTAAGTGGAAGCAGCTCTGCAGTCCACCACACATAAGCACAGTGCATGGAAAATGGGAAGACAGCTTCTTCAGGAGCCCAGGATGTAGGAAGGAGCCAGGACTACAGAGGGGTCCCTTTCTTCCTTCCGATTGGTTCTGTCCCCCAGAAGACACCTGTAGAGACACTGTGCACTACAGGCATGCACTCACGGGAGGCCAGGGAGGGTCCCCTTGACAACACACACAAGAGCCCTGTGTGTGTGCACAAATGCCTCTTGTTAACCTGAAAGAAACCGCTACTGAGGGAAAGACTAAGACTTCAAAAGAATTTGCTTTTCCCGCCAACTTGGCACTGTGAAGCCTGCCTTTCAAGGCTTGATGAACTCTAGTCCTCTTGTAAAAGGCTAATGTGTCCATTGCCACTGAAATACAATAATAGCAGCTTAAAATCCACAATTAGTCACACAACTGAACAAAAGGCAACGGGATACATGTTACACTGCACAGGAAGGAGACCTACATTGCAGAAGGGGACGCTGTGAGATTCAAGGTGGAACACAAGGTAACAGTTTGATCTGGCTTCAGAAAAGGAGGCCACATATTAACTTTCTCATTTTACTCAAACAGGAGAGTGGTTTGTTTTGCTGGTAATTTAGTAAGGTGGGAAGTCTTAAATAAGAAGGGGAAAGGGAACGCTTACTTCACTTAAAGAACTTAATCTCCGTGTCAACACAGTCATAGAAAAGGTCCCCCACTTCTGCAGGGTCCAGTGGCTCGGAGCTGGTCAGGATTTCTTCCATGGCTTCCAGGCCTTGCTTCTCCAGCTCCAGCATGGTGCTCCTCAGCTTGCGACCTTGCTCCTGAGGAAGGACACGACTGCTTTAGGTGTCAGCAAAATAGCAGGGGACATTGCAGCGGACACTGAAACCCTCTAGGGGGCCAGCTGGCTTCCTGCTCAAGGTCCTGTCCTCCCCACACTCCGTTTCACACACGACTGCCGCAGGGATTGTTCTAGAATGCCTGTATGATTATGTCACTGCCCGGCTTAGAACACCTGCACAGCTTTCTGCTGCCTTCAGGACAAAGCCCAGACCCCAGAGTGACACTGAGGGAAGGCCCTTCTGACATCCGAGACCACTTCCCCTGCATCTCCCCACTCCTCAGCTGGACTGAATTCACTGTAGCCCTCCAGCCTCTGCTGCTGTCTCGCCCCTGCACAGGTGGCCCTGCCCTCTGGAAGGCCATCCCCTTTCTCAGCGCTTGGTCGACGTGCACCCATCTTCAGCTTCCTTGCAAAGCCTTTCCTCTTCCCCGCACAGTGCCACACCGTCCCCCCTGCCATGGGCGCTGTCTCCCACCTTGTGCTGGCTTGCCTCTGCAGCTGTGGCCCCTTGGATGGGAACCGGGCTCATTTCTATCCTCCAGTGACTGGGAGGGCACTCTCAAAAAATGTTCATTGAATGAAAGAATAATGGATCAATGAATAAACAGGTGCCATGTCTCTCCCCTGTTCACTCTTTTTCTGAGATGGTGAGTTCACTTCTTCCATGGGACTCACTCATTTATGGCAGATGACAGTGAAAGCTTTCATTTGCCCCATGAGTCCCAGAACTGAGAAGCTGCTCTCACCACCCGCCCACCACTGCTTCATGCAGCATCATGTGACTCCACCTGAGAGTCATTTGTAAATTTCAAAACCCACCAGCCTCAGCAGTCTCATCTTGAACACACAGCCCTTTCTACCTCTTCATTCTAATTAACCAAATATCCACAACACCATACACCACACAGCGACAGTTTTCATCTACTTGGGGCTTACGGTCATCCACCAAGAACATAAGCACTATCAGGAACTAATGTGGACAGCCCTGGAGAAAACACAGTTGAATGCAGTGGCAGCATGCATGCTTCCGATTATCTGCCAGCCTTTTTAGGCTGGCAGGGAGGAGGGATGTAAAATAACTGTGCGACCTTTACATGTCAAATGGTCACTTCTATGGAAGAGAAGGGCAAGCTCTCAGAAAAGTGAGACAGCCCTTCTCAGAGATGCTTTCTGAATTCATCTGGATTTATTGCTTGGATTTTTCTCTTGATATCCTTTTTCTATAGTCCACCATGTCAAATGCAAGAGGCTCACACAGTCCACAGCACCAATTTACACAAAAGGTCCCCCTTTTGGGCCCTTCAGGCCAGTTTGGACCTATTAAAAGTTGTCACATAAATAGTTGGGGAAAACTGATGAGTGTCTAACAAGCACGTTCCTTCTTCCTCTCTTCAGCAAAATATAGGCTTGAATTTTATATAAAGTCCATCGGGGTGGCTGCTGTGGACACACTGGGTGCTGTGGAACATGCTTTGGGTGGTTTTCTTGTTTGAATTGATGACTTATCACTTTATTAACCAAAGGTGTGGGATTGGGGAGAGCTGCACTTTGAAGGATTACGACTTCTTTTTTAAAACTAGGAATATGAGGCTGGGCGCGGTGGCTCATGCTTGTAATCCCAGCACTTTGGGAGGCAGAAGCAGGTGGATTGCTTGAGCTCAAGAGTTCAAGACCAGCCTGGCCAACAGGGTGAAACCCCGTCTCTACTAAAAATACAAAAAAAAACACAAAAAGCCCTAGGAATATGAGAATATTTTCTAAAACTATGTTTGTACTATGGTAAAACATATGTATTATAACATAAGATTTACCATTTAAAAACTTTAAAATGTATAGTTGAGTGCATTAAGCTCATTCACAATGTTGTGCAACCAGCACCACCAGCCAACTCCAGAACTTTTTTGAAACAACATATGATTGTATCTTTAATAAAATGTTGCCAGCAAATAACAACTTTTTACCCCCAAAAGTACATAAGGAATTTTACACAATATATAACAGTTATCCCTACCGTACTGCATATTCCTATTATTCCTACATAAACAGTAAATGTAAGTAAGATACTCAGCCTGCTGAGTTCCAAAATAACATGAGAAGGAGAAGCTTTGTCTTATTTGGTTTCAAGAGCCTGGGCAGGAAAATGGACACCAGCCTTCTAGGGAAGGCCCCAGGAACCTGGCCTCTGGGAGGAGCCCGGTCACACTGGATGGGTGGGGGTAGGGTCTAGCTTGACATCTGCTTCCCTGCCTCCTTCCTCGCTGACCTCGCCCGCCCGCCTCCGCCTCCGCCTCTGCCTCTGTGGCCCTCATGCAAGCTCACCTGGTCACTTTCGATGATGGCACGTGCCCACTCATGGGCTTTGTACAGCTCATGCCGGCGGTCTGGTTTCTCCTGGAACCGAGGCTCCTTTTTGGCAGGGTCGTCATCCCCAAAACAGGGAGACTGTGTTTTGGGGACAAGTTTTACGTCATCAACAAAGATGAAAGGCTTGAATATGGACCTGGAGAGGAAGGAGAGGCACTTCAGCCAGGCAGAGGCTGGGACCCGGGAACACCCAGAGACTGTCTTTTTATTCAGCAAACATTTCCCAAGCCAACTTATGGTGGGTGGTGGGTGTGTGTGACGGGTGGGTGGGTGAGTGCCAAGAGAGACATAACTGCATGTTTTAGTCGCTATTTTAGCAAAACTGCAGCCATTTACAAGCTGCAAATTCCTCTAGTTACAGCAAAGAGACATCAAAACAGACTTCCTTTGTTCTGAACCATTTGAGAGGACTCTTTTAGCAATAAAAAGTGAGGCAAACAAACAGTGTTCTGACAAACGGTGCAAGGAACCATCTAGCTGAGCGAGAGAGGTTTGCCTTTTTTTTTTTTTTAATACCGCGGTCTGAGAAGCAGCCTTCGGGAAAGGAAGGGCCTTTTGGTTTGGGTTTGTTTTTAGTTTTTTTCTGAGGTTCTACCTTACTGAAAAATCTATGGAATATCTCTGACAGACCCAAGGAGGGGACAGAGTAAGAAAGATGACAGAAGAGGCCTTGGAGGGTGCACACCACACAGAAGTCTGGTTGTGTGAGAGAGCTAGCACAGGGCACAGCAGGTAGCTAATGCCCCCCAGCTCTCTTCAATTCAGTTCTCTCGGCAGGATGGATGTTATCTTCGGGAAAATGGCTGTGCGCATGCCTGCATGTGTGTGTACTTGTACAAGTCTAGGATACATCACCCCCCCACCCACCCACCCACACACACACACACAAGAGCCACGCATATTAACAGCTGTGGCCTGGGATCCCAGGCCAACGGGGTAAGGGACCACTATGGCCAACTGTAACGCCGGGGAGAGAGTCTTATCCTACCCTCCCTGCACCCAGAGGAAACACTGCTGGATCAGAGGGCTGCTCCTGGCAGGCATGGGCACCTCTGCGTCCCAAGGATTGCCTGTTTTCAGCTGTACCATGGGGCAGCACCTGCAATAACAGCAGGAGAGAAGGAACTCCCCATATGTGCCCCATATGTATAGGTCAGATTTGTCAGATTTGGACATTTTTTTCTCCTCTCAACAGGTGCACTGTGGCCCACCTCGGGTACCTCAAGTGGGCTAGAGGTGAGCTAGGATGTTGATTCCCTCAGCCCTGGGGCATCTGGAGCTTGAGGAAGCCAGGGCAGCCTTGCCAGTATGGCACACAGGTATTAATATTTTCAGGTATGGGCAAAGTATGGTGGCTCACACCTGTAATCCCAGCATTTTGGGAGGCTGGGGCAGGTGGATCACTTGAGGTCAGGAGTTCGAGCCCAGCCTGGCCAACATGGTAAAACCCCGTTTCTACTAAAAATAAAAAAAAAATAGCCAGATGTGGTGGAGTGCTCCTGTAATCCCAGCTACTCAGGAGGTTGAGGTGGAAGAGTCGCTGGAACCCAGGAGGGAGAGGTTGCAGTGAGCCAAGATCATGCCATCGCACTCCGGCCTGGGTGACTGAGCGAGACTTTGTCTCAAAAACAAACAAACAGACAAAGAAAAACTATTTTCAGGTATGCCATGACCTGAAAAGGACTGGGAGCCAATAACCCTTGCCAGCCAATTTTGTCCTCGGACTTGCAGCAACAGTATCGGCTGCAGAACCTCAGGCCCCACCCTGTCCTGCTCAATCAGAATCTGCAATTTTAACAAGATCCCTGCAGATTCATAACATATCCCAGTCTGAAGAGCACTACTAAAGACACAATAGTAATGAGAAGTACTCTCTTAGGTTAGCTTCCTGATGTTGCCATGGGACAGGAGTCTCAAGTGAGAAAAGAAAGACACTGATCACAATATGCAAAATTGGGGCCCAGACTAATTTAATTTGAGTATTAAAAGCAGTGAGACCTTCGTACCCCAAGCTGGTGAACTGAGTGGTACTAGTTGAGGACTAGTGTCAGGTACTCTGCTGTTCTCTATAGATGACGCAAATATAATTGGAGACTGGGCCCATCTCTGATCCACTGGGAAGCACAAGGCATACCAGGCTGCGCCTACCTGCTCAAAGTCAAGCCCTGCCAAGAACCTACCCTCCCTAGCCATCATCAAAAGAAGCACCCCCTAAAGACATAGGGGAGCTACCCTTGCACAGAAGGAACACACACTTCCACTTCCTACAGCCCCTTGAAAAGAGATGATTGCTATACCCCTCTACTGAGTGTTGAATGAATGGCTGTTGAATATGAAAAAGGAATTATTGCAAAACCTAAAACTGTTTAAACCAATTTTTACTATATGAAATTGAATTCTTTAACTGGTGAGTCAGTTGATTCTGCAAAAGGGCTGCAGATGGAGGGCTCGCTGCAATGGATCAGTGGGGAGGAGGAGGGCCAGGAGAGAGCACGCCTAGCCATCCACAACCAGCTGTCTCCAGGCTACCTCTGGGCTCTGACAGCAGGACTGTCTCACTACAGACAGGCGTCCTACCCTTGAGGGCCAGACAGCACTCGGGGTTTCCTGGGAAGTCAGCGCATGTCACATCAGCAGCATCAGCCTCTTTCGCTGGCACAGAGACCCTTCAGTGGTAGACAGGCCCAGGGCTCCCACCCAGCAGCCCAGAGTCAGCTCGGTTCACATCTTCTCAGCTCCAGGGCTCTGCGCTGGGCAGAACTGGGCAAAGCCAAGACTCCCACCTGGGCTGGTAGGCTTCACGGTGGAACTGGTGCAGGCTCAACACCTGGCAGGCAAGGGAACTGCGACCACGCCCTCCAGCGGAGCCTACTGAGCAGGCCCCATGCAATGCTACTTCATTCAATCCCCATGCCACTCCAAAGCCCACTCCAAACCCAAGTGGGAGCAGTATCTTCATCAGGAAACCTGCCATTTCACTCCTAAAACCTCAGTGCTTCCCTTACTGCGCATCTCAGGACTCTTCTGACACAGGACCCCTTGGGAGAGCCATGCCAAGAAGTGAGGGAAGGGGACAGCCTGGCAGCACCGCTGGGTGGAGCTACCTCCCACAGAGCAGGGCAGGGAACTGGGCTGGGACTTGGAACGGGGGTGTGAGTCCCCGCTTTGCGTCTGACCCACTGTGGGTCCATGTTTTCCCTCTCTGGCTCTCATCTGACTACAGTGATCTCAACAGTCCCTTCTAGCTTCTACAACTCGTTTATTTCTATTTCTGTCATGAAGCTTGTAAACTTGTGATGCCAGCTTCAGTAAGCTCATGCTAACCACAGTCAGGGTCTTCTGTATTCAATATAGGATAAACGCATAGTAAAAACTCAGAATGCTCTATGTGATGTAACTTTAAACCCACCCTAAGCTCACTGGAATGGAGAGGTTAATCAATGAGGGTGTCTGATGCTTTTCTAAGAGAAGAGATACCATAAGTTTGTCCCTCTCATCTATCCATTTTAGTTTAAAAAGAATACATAATAAATATGAGGAGGTTCCCAAAATATTCTAAAGCAGCCAAAGCTCTCCAAATATTTTTTCAAAGCTTAGTATACTCAACTAATAAAAAATATAAAGCCTAAATGTATTGAGGTGGTTAAAAGCTTTTTTGAGATTGAATAAATTATATAACTAATAAATAAGGTTATCTAAAAAATAATAATTACATAAAATATTAACAAAAATTATTGCTGATAATAATTGCAATATTAATATTTGTTTAAACCAGGATGTGGAAATTATCTATAATTCAGGTTTCATCATTTGTGTCTATGTACCCAGAAAAGGGGAATGGGGGTAACTCAGTGGTTCCCAAACATTTTGATTTCTTACCAATCTTTACAGAAAATCACATGTAGAATTCCAAATAGATAAGGAGATACTCTGACATTTTCCCACAGGTGAGCCACAGACGGTAGCTTCTTAAATGCTACTTGAATGAACATAAGCCCATTAACAGACACACCCAACTGTCTCCACCACCTACAATTAGCAGATACACCCAACCGTGTCCAGCCCACCTGACCAGGATGAGGCCCATTTCATCACATGCATGGGACGCCCCCGAGTGTCCCGTGGATGGCTTGGATGCAGAACACACCTGAGAAGGTTCCAGAAGGCTGATTCTGCCTCTGTCCTCAGGGCTGACTCTCAGACCAACCTTCAGAAAAGTCACCAAACCCTGGGTTGGGAATTTGCCCCAGTCACTCAGACTTCTGTGGTGTGGTGTGACAGGAATACAAGACGATGGGCCCAAAAGCACAAAGTGCTTCCAATGGCAAGGCACAGCCCAGCAGCCAGTTCATGAGGAGGTTCAAAGCTGGCCGAGCTACTTTAAAGGGACCTTGGGAGGGACAGTTAAATCAATGAGACCATGAGCAACACTAAAGGAAGCCTCCCTCAGCATCCAGCTCTCACGAAGACAAATCCAAGGGCTGAGGCACACAGTCCCACGACACGACGCACAGTGTGGGCATCCAAACTCCATTGCAGAGATCTGCAGAATTTTAGCCTTGAGTGACAATTTGAGGCACAGCCAAGAAACATACTCCACTGGATACACCATTACCTCATCTGTCCATTTTTCCCTCTAAAGCCTTGTGAGGGATGCAGCATGCCAATGCAAAAAAAAACTATTTTCCAATCATTTGTTTTCTCATTTTGGAAGAACAGCAACATTACCATGAAAATCTCTAACATTTCATAGCACAGCATAATTCTCAAAGCATCTGCATTCAATTCTCATGGTACTCTCATTCATTCATTCATTCATTCATTCAGCAAATATGTGTTGAGCCCTGGCTGAGTACCAGATGCTGTTCTAGGTACTAGGGATACAGCAGTGAACAAAGAAGGGCAAACATTTCTGTCCCATTTTACATATGAGATGACTGAGGCTCACAGAAGCTAAGTGCTTTGTCCAAAATCACATTCCTACTAAGTGGCAGATCTAGAAGTAAATTCAGATCTAAATGCAAGGTCAGTTTTCCCCACTACCTCTCACTCTTATATTCTTCTGTTAGTTTTTCCATACACCTTATACTGCTGCAGAAAAATAAAATACTTTTCGTGCTTTAGAATTTAGAATTTAATATCAGTGGCTAGCCAACAGTGTTGTCCTCAAACATGGCTCTGCACTTATTGAAGATGCAGAAACTCTCCAAGCAACAAACCAGGCTGCTCCTGTGACCTGGAGTTCCTGGCAAATCTACTGAGGAGAGTTAGCACAGAAAGAACAATACATAAATCCCTGTTCAGAGGAAGCTGCTCAAATTTGAACCAATCTCAAATAAACCTGCAATACCAAGTTTCTCTCAAAAACGCAGGCGCCCCTCAGAGTGGTTCATCTATGTTTATTCCAGCTTTACTGTGAGCCACTTTAATCATAGAGTCAAAGTCACACCTGGCTCCCATAAACATATACACCTTTTATGTACCCACAAAAATTAAAACAAACAAACAAACAAAAACTTTTAAAGTCATACCTGGCTGAGAGCAGAACTAATCCATGAAGGGAGTTTCCATTTTAAAGGGAAAGAGAGCCAGTACTTTTGAAGCACCGAACAGCCTTAAGGATGGTGGGCTGGATTCAGCGGCTCTGGGAGGTTTTGAAAAGTCAGATGTGTAGGACAGAGAGAGGAGACAGCTGGTGTTGGAAGAATTCAGAATGGAATTGGAGGGGTAGGCACCATGTTGCCTAGGGCCTTCGGCTCTGTCTATCTGTGCAGGCTGTGCCCCACGTGGCTCCAAAGGCTGCATGAGTCATGCTGACCAAGGCTCATAATGTTTGCTCCAGTAACAAAAAGCTGTTTCTGACATTTGAATTATCTAGATGGTAATATCTTGCCCAAGCCAATTTAACTTCTCAAGATTAGTACACTGGCCCAGCACTTTGGGAGGTGGAGGCAGGCAGATCACCTGAGGTCAGGACTTCGAGACCAGCCTGGCCAACATGGTGAAACCCCGTCTCTACTAAAAATAAAAAATTAGCCGGGTGTGGTGGCACGTGCCTGTAGTCCCAGCTACTCAGGAGGCTGAGGAAGGAGAATCGTTTGAACCCAGGAGGTGGAGGTTGCAGTGAGCCGAGATCACGCCACTGCACTCCAGCCTAGGTAACAGAGTGAGATTCCATCTCAAAAAAAAAAAAAAAGATTAGTACACTGAGAGGAGAAGAGGAGGAAACAAAAGACACACAGACATACAAGTAAGGAGGTGGGGTAGAGGGGAATGTCCCTGGCATCTCTCCAGTACCCTGCCACTACATAAAGTAGCTCAGACACCCTATTTTCCTAGAACTTCTACATTCTCTCCCCCTTCTGGTTTACCCATCCTGTATCTTATTTATTTTATTTTATTTTATTTTTTGAGACAGAGTCTCACTCTGTCATGCAGGCTGGAGTGCAGTGGCTCAATCTCAGCTCACTGCAACCTTTGCCTCCCAGGTTCAAGTGATTCTCCTGCCTCAGCCTCCAGAGTAGCTGGGATTACAGGCGTGCACCACCACGCCTGGCTAATTTTTGTATTTTTTTTAGTAGAGACAGGGTTTCGCCATGTTGGCCAGGCTGGTCTGGAACTCCTGACCTCAAGCAATCCACCCACCTTGACCTCCCAAAGTGCTGGGATTACAGGCGTGAGCGGCCGTACCTGGCCTGTATCTTGAGTATTTATTTGTGTATTTTCCTGCATGTGGGGACCTCTCAGTGGTTTACTGGTCTAACAACTATATCTCTGAAAAAAATAGCTCAGTTTTATGGCATTTGCCAATTTCTGCAGTGTAAATACCCCCACTGTGGCCCATTTCAAGGGGCCAATGACATCACCAAATGTGGAGTTGGGAAGAGAGGCTCTCTTCACAATCAGCTTTCCGTGGCTCCAGCACACTGTAAGACTCTGAATTTTACACTCTCACAATGCTAAGGTACCGCTCTACTCCTCCCCTCTCCAATTCTTCACATCAATGAAGCTTTAACAAGTGCTGGCTTCCTAGGAAATGGTTTCCAAAAGTCAGAACCAGTATACTAAAGCCAATCAGTGTCACTCTTTGAATGACTGTGGCACACATGTTGATGTGATGGAATTTGCCTTCTCAATATAATTAAGTGAAGAACTTCTGCATCTCCCTCAGGCATTCAAACTCTGACTTTAGCATCTCCTTCCACTTCTCAACCTTACAAACTACCTAGCACATAGTAGGAGGAGGGAGGGAGGGAGGGGAAAAGAGGATGTGAGCGCAAGTTATTTCAAGGACAAGATCTATAATTAATACAGTGAGAAAAGGACAGACAAGTGTCCAGGCAGGCAGAACAACGGTAAGATCACGTTTTTTGGTTTTAACATTAACTGGGAGGGATAAAGACTAAAGTGCTGTTCTTTTCCAAGTCTGCTACTATGAAACAATTTCTAACATTTTTAGCATTAACAGAAGCCAAAATCTCCCTAATTTTCTTGCCTAAAAACCTAACAAAAGGTAATTATGTTTCTTGCTGACAAAAGACAGTAAGTCGAGCAAGCACAATTACAGAGAAACAACTGAAATGTTGAATAGAAAGAATAACAACCTATGACAGTTCTACAGTCATGGTAGGAAATGCAGCTCTTTTACCATGGAAGATAACACTGAATGTCTTCCAGAAGGGTCTTAATCTTCTATAATACAAGGTTTTTAAAATTAATTTAACCATGAATAATTTTCTTTTAAAAGTACTTAAAATTTTTTATTTTAACTATCAGAAGGCTATTGCCCAGCCATTTTTATAACTGGATTAGGCCATGTCCTTCAGCCTAGGAAGTGGAGTTCCTTTACGTTGGTGTCCTGGGCTCACAAGGCCCTGTCTCCTGAGCACAGTTAGAGCTGGTATCTGAGACATCAGGGACAACAGCAGTTGGTTCAGCTCAACCCACTCTTTGGAAGGGTCCTGTTCCCTAAAAAGCCATGCCCAAATACTTTGCAGAGCATTCCAGACACTTGAAAATAGAACTCCAAATGTCCATATGTACCCCTGTCATCCAGCAGGGTCCTCACAAGGGGCTACTGAGTCACCAGCATTAGGGGAGCAAACTAGGTCACAGTCCAGGAGGAGGGAGGCCCAGACACAAAGGGAAGACGGAGCCCCAAATCTGGTGGGATAAAAAGTGGGTAGAAGGTATGGCCATGGAGCCAAAGATTCAGAACTGGGAGAGAAAATCAAGGAAATAGCAACTGGACTCAAACAGGAGGAGCCTCCTGAGAGGCTGCCAGGAGCGGCGTAGAGCAGTTGAGGCTCACTGATAAAGGCTGACGGGTGCCACGGGAGGGTGGTGGGCTTGATTCACAGAGGGGCTGGGGGTAGAGGAGCAATAGTCACCTAGTGACCAGCATCACCTACAGGAGGATGCACGGCTCTAGCCCGTGGTCATGTGGTTTCATGACTCTCTGCCTTTGCATGTGCCATCCTCTCCACACAGACTGTTGTTTCTGCTTTTTACCTAAAGAACCCCTACTCTTCTCACAATGCCCAGTGCTCAAGAGCTCCTTCCTCTGTGAAGTTTTCCCCTTCATCATCTCATTTGTGCCACCACTTTCCTTGTACACACTTCATCCATGGTACACAACAGACACAATATTTGGTACACAGTAGGTGCTTAGCGTTTGATGAATGAACGAGTGAATGAAAAACTAAGAACAGCTAATACTGAGTTCCGCAGTCAGGTCTGGTTAGAAACATCTATTGATATTGGCAGTAGTTTAAAAAATGAGGCCAAAGTGTCACAAGAGGTGCTTCACTTTTCCTCTGAGTCATCTAAGAACCAGTCCCTAGCTAGATGCAATCACTGTCTTATATTCCTGAAACAGTAAAAGGAGAATAAATATTTTCAGCTGCAAAAGGAATGAAATTTAATACCAGCAAATACCTTGGAAACAGATTCAAAGTTTAAAAGCTGACTTTCAGACACTGATAATGATGTTCAGTCAATGGAACACCCCAAAAAACACCAGAGAACCTACTGGAATGGGCAGCCTTCTAGAGCCTTCTAGGCTGAGGATCAGACTTACCTGACAGATTCCTAGGTCCACCTCAAAGATTCTGATACGATAGGTTTCAGTCAAGGAACCTGTATTTTTTGAAAACTCCTCCAAGTGATTCTAGCAATGAACAGATTTAGAAACCACTGGATGGCTGGTTCTAAGCTACTGATGATATGATTCCTGATATACATGACAGAATGTTCCTGGGGAGAGGGGCTGCTGTCTGCCTGGGAGATCAGAGATCGTCTTCATAAGTGATCGTTAAATCTACTATGTATTGACTTGGATTATCTCATTTAATCCTCCCAACAAGCATGTAAAGGTAGGGGCTGATATTATCCCCATTGTACAAATACAGAAACTGAAGCTTAGAGAGGTGAAATAACTTATTCAGCTACTATGTGGCAAAGGTCGGATTCAAAATCCTGGCAGGTCATTCTAGAGGCTGCGTTCTTCATCCCTGTGTAATGCTGCCTTTTTGCTGAAGCACATGGGCAGAAAGCAACCCCCTAAAACACAATGTCTTAAAGAAGGGGCCAGTACACTTGAAGTTGCTTCAATCTGTATTGCCTCCGAACTGTTTTATTCTCTAACTCACAGGAACTGGTTGTTTTGATAAATCATGAGCATTCCCACATCTCTCTGTCTCGCTGTGTTTTGTTCATTTATGTATTCCTCATGTACCACACAATGCTTGGCCCATGATATATACTCAGTAAATATTTGGTATTAGGTTGGTGCAAAAGTAATGGTAAGCACCACAATTACTTTTGCACCAACCTAATAAATTTAAAAGAACTACTAGATTCCCTGACTGTCATAAATACTATGTGACTAAAATCAAGGAATTCACTTAATCAAAGCCCTTGGTGCTACACTGCCCACACTGAGGCTGACTGAAAAACGTGACTTTGATAAGGGGAGGACATGGTCAGGCGCTTACTACGCACTTGCTGAATGAGCTTTCAAGGGAAGCACTTATGTTCTGCCTACGTGACCAGGCCTCGGACAAACCTGGAAGGATCAGGGGTTCCAGTGAAGTAGTGAATGCACAGAGAGCTTCTATTCTGCGGCAGGACAGACACTCCACTGGCTGTGGTGAGGAAAGACTCAGAGTCTATGCACACTCCACTGGCTTTGTCCCGTAAGGTGTTCATCATAGTCTGCACCGTGATGCTTTCTGCAAAAACACAAAAGACAGACAAATGGAAAGAGTAGATATAGGCCGGGCGCGGTGGCTCACGCCTGTAATCCCAGCACTTTGGAGGCCGAGGAGGGCGGATCACGAGGTCAGGAGATCGCGACCATCCTGGATAACACGGTGAAACCCCGTCTCTACTAAAAATACAAAAAAAAAAGCCAGGGGTGGTGGCATGCGCCTGTAGTCGCAGCTACTTGGGAGGCTGAGGCAGGAGAATGGCGTGAACCTGGGAGGCAGAGTTTGCAGTGAGCTGAGATCGCGTCACTGCACTCCAGCCTGGGCGACAGAGCGAGACTCCGTCTCAAAAAACAAACAAACAAAAAAGAGTAGCTATAACACAAAACTGTGGCGTGGCGGGCCACTAACTAAAATCCATTCACTGCATTCTCTTTTTAGTAATAAAAACTCTGAAATTACATCTGGGACTGTAACTACCAAACTACAGTCTATTTCCCCACTTCCCTTGTGACTATGTGTGGCCATGTGACAAATGTTGATCAACAGGAGGTAAGCAGAAACAATGTGTGCAATTCCTCATCACATCTATAAACATGGTATGTTTGCCTTTTATTTTCTCCCTTCCTGCCAACTAGGAGATGCAAACAAGCGGACCACAAATCGAATTCCTGTGTTGAGTCACAGTAACCAGCCCTGGACTGGCCGTATATACCTGAACTATAACATGGGAGAGAAATAACCTACTATTTTCTTTAAGCTACGTTAATTTGGGGTGTCTTTGTTACAGCATTTAGCTGTACCTCAACCAGTACAATAACTCAATAGATATCCACAAGAAAGTACATACAATCTACTACGCACAGTCCACCAAACTCGCTCCCATAAACTCTTGCTGGTCAGAGTCAATACTCTATTTGGAGAATGTCCTCTCTGCGGTGGGAAATATATGCACAGAGACGCATTTAGAATATTCAGAGCCATTAGGACTGTTGGCTGTGACCACAGATAAATGGATAAACAAATCCTTGATTACATGAGATCCCATTTCTACATCTTCCCCTGGGTTATAATTTGTTAAAACACTATTTTAGTCTGTGTTCACCACGATGGAACTGAAGTATCACACGGAGAGGTTTGTTGGCACATTCACATCCTCTTTATAAATCTCTACTTACATGTCATACCTAGAAATATTAACAACAAATCCTTGTTTGCTTCAACTGTCCAATGTTCAGATTTCCTCATTGTCTTATAAATGAGCCTATTGATTTGAATTGGAACCAATCAGAATTGGAAACGTCTCTGCCTCTTGTTTTTTCCCCTTGCATCATTTTTTTTTGAGATGGAGTCTCATTCTGTCCCCCAGGCTGGAGTGCAGTGGCGCAATCTTGGCTCACTGCATCCTCTGCCTCCCAGATTCAAGTGATTTGCCCACCTTAGCCTCCCTGGTAGCTGGGACTACAGGCATGCACCACCACGCCCAGCTAATTTTTGTATTTTTTTGGTAGAGATGGGGTTTCACCATGTTGGTCAGGCTGCTCTTGAACTCCTGGCCTCAAGTGATCCACTCTCCATGGGCCTCCCAAAGTGCTGGATTGCGGGCGTGAGCCACCGCACCCACTCAGCTTGCATCTTAGTTGTCAGAGTCATCTTTCCTGTAGTTTCGCACAGTGTAAGCTTTGCAGATGGCATCCTCATGGCATTATTTGTTGGGAACAGGGCCCCCGAAATCTGGCCATAAACTGGCCCCAAAACTGGCCATAAACAAAATCTCTGCAGCACTGTGACATGTTCATGATGGCCATGATGCCCACACTGGAAGGTTGTGGGTTTAACGGAATCAGGGCAAGGAACACCTGGCCCACCCAGGGCAGAAAACCGCTTAAAGGTGTTCTTAAACCACAAACAATAGCATGAGCAATCTGTGTCTTAAGGACATGCTCCTGCTGCAGATAACTAGCCAGACCCATCCCTTTATTTCGGCCCATCCCTTTGTTTCCCGTAAGGAATACTTTTAGTTAATCTATAACCTATAGAAACAATGCTTATCACTGGCTTGCTGTCAGTAAATACATGGGTAAATCTATGTTCAAGGCTCCCATCTCTGAAGGCTGTGAGACCCCTGATTTCCCACTCCACACCTCTACACTTCCGTGTGTGTGTCTTTAATTCCTCTAGCGCCTCTGGGTTAGGGTCTCCCCAACCAAGCTGGTCTTGGCAATTATTATATTAAATAGCGTATTTGTTCCTCTATCCTCTGTATTTCCTGTAAATTAGTAGCTAGACCTAAAGGCTTTATCAGATTTAGAGTTGATGTTTTGGCAACATTATTTAATATCTTTCACCAAGCTAGTTTTTTTTTTAATTAAAAAAATTTTGATTTTTTAAAAGCTCCTGTTTAAAAGTGAGTATTTTCTTACCTTCCTACCCAGAATATATTACATAAGTGCTATAGCAAAAGTCCTAAAGTGTTCTAGATTAAGAGTCAGGAAACATTTTCCTTCTTTTTTGTTTTTTTTAAAAAGAGACAGGGTCTCACTCTGTCACCCAGGCTGGAGTGAGGTGGTGCAATCATACCTCACCGCAGCCTTGAACTCCTGGGCTTAAAAAATCTTCCCACCTCAGCCCCCTGAAGAGCTGGAACTATAGGACCACATCACCACATCTGGCTAATTTTATTTCTTTGGAGAGATGAGGTCTTGCTAAGTTACCCAGGCTGGTCTTAAACTGAACTCCTAGCCTCAAGTGATCCTCTGCCTCAGCCTCCCCAAAGTACTGTGATTACAAGCATGCACCTGGCCTGACAGTAAATATTTTAGGTTTATGGGCCATACAATTTCCGTTGAAACTTTCCTGTTGCACCTGCTCAACTCTGCCATTATAGTGAGAAAGCAGCCCCAAACAATATATAAATAAATGGGTGTGGCTACAGTCCAATAAAATTTTGTTTTTAAAACAGGCAGCTGCCAACAGGTCATAGTTTGCTGACCCCTGTTCTAAATGATCCAAAACTTCACCTTATAAAATACATGCATCACCAACAAATATAGAATGACTGTTGTGGGTTTTCTGGAAGGATTTCCACATAGGCACAAAAGTAAGAAGCTATCTAGTCGCCACATATACCTAAATATGGATTCTGATTTAAGTTAATAACTAGGGGCTGGGTGTGGTGGCTTAGGCCTATAATCCCAGCACTTTGGGAGGCCAAGGCGGGCAAATCTCTTGAGCCCGGGAGTGTCAGACCAGCCTGGGCAACCAAATGAGACCCTGTCTCTACAAAAAAAAAAATTAGCCAGAAATGGTGGCATATGTTTGTAGTCCCAGCTATTGGGATGGCAGCAGGGGTGCAGCTGAGGGAGGATCGCTTGAGTTCAGGAGGTGGAGGCTGCAGTGAGCCGAGACTGTGCCAACACACTTGAGTGTAGGCAACAGAGTGACACACTGTCTCAATAAACAAATAAATAAATAAATTAAATAAGTTAGTAACTAGTTGGCAGATGGAGTGGCAACAATTCAACTCATCAAGTATCCATGGAACAAAAAACTATACAGGCATCAAAAAGGGACCCTAAGATGAATAAGAGACAACACCTCTGCCCTCAAGTCCCAGCAGGCTAGCGAGGCAGGGAAAGATGAGTCAAATATATAATTACTGATGTATGAGGATGGCTGCAGTAATATTACAAAAGGCAACACAATGACATCAGAGATTAAAGGAGAATAACATGGGTAGGAGCAGGAAACCTCCAGGGATGAGGAAGCACCATGTAAAAATAAATACAAGTTGTTTTCTTGCCTGCACATCAGGGACTTTTAGCACAAGTTGGTCTTTACATACAAGGGCTATTCTGTATTTCTTTTTGTTCACCCTTCTAAGTTCAGACAAGTTCTCAGAAACAGCTGCAAGAGAAAGGGTATGAGAAGGAGAATTGTGAGGGAGAGACTAACTCACCTTCTCGTTTTTCTAAGCTGTCTTTGCCAGCACCGCAGTCTAGATGATCCTCAACTGGAGAAAAGACTTCGGAAAAATTGAACTCGCCCTCTCCCGTCCACCAACCTTGGCTCTGAGCGTAACTCCTGAGTTCAGGATGCTCTGCATCCATCTTAGTGGTGAGCGAAAGCCGATTGCAAATGCACCTCACTCCCTCTGCAGAGAGTGCAAAGCCCCATGAGTTAAAAATATACTTATAAAGACTTAATCAACAAATGGAAATGTATAGGGAATCCTTTTCCTGAAACACTGACTTTAACCACAGGGAGGAATCCATTTAATTTTTGAAGACAGAAACAGACAATCATTGAGTCTCTTTCTAGGAGACCTCCTAAAAGGTCTGACCAGTCTTGACTGGGCATTATCACATTTTAAATGAGCAACAGTCACTTAACCCATCTTAAAAGCATAATCAACAGGAAATATGTAAGGCTCTTCATTTTGGCTAAATAAGCCACAAGCATTCATTAGTTACACACAAAAAAAGGGACAGGTCCTTTGAAAGAGGTACTGAGCTAACAAGACTTAGCAATCCACAAGGGAGTCCTCTATAATAGAGATGCTGTTCCTCTACAGCAATGCTCTATCGCATCTATAGAAAGCCCCCTCCCTGGTCTGATTTCTTTTCACCTGGAAAAACACTTTACACCCCTACTCCTTGGCTAAATATATATGGTTTTTTTTAAAAAAATACAAATCAAATACTTCATTCAACTTTTTTTTCAGGTCTCAACATTTAGAAAATCATAGTGGCAATGACAACAAATTGTTTTAAAATAATTGAATATATTCATGAATATACATATGTCTGGGTACGTGTGTGTGCACACATGTGTGTGAGTGTGTGAGATAAAGTGTGTGCATGCGTGTGTGTATGTGTTTGAAAAATCTATGGGAAATATTTTCTTATAAAAATAGAAGTGTGACTAAATAAATCTAGAATTAGAAATGCCTGCATTCTGAGTACATTTCACTTTGATGAATGAGGGCTTAGACCAGAAACTCTCCTACCAGCTGGCTGGCTTGCTATGTCTTCTTCGAAGCCTGAGCTGCAAATGCACACAGGACAACTCAGCCTTCCAGCTTCAAGATGCTGTCTAGGGCACAAACACTAGGAAGTTATCAGTGCTAGCTTAAAAGGGCCATTCCTATTTGCTGCTTCCAGGGATTCTTGGAGAATGAAGTGAGATAAAGAACATAAACTACAAGCTACAGGAAAGCCATCATTGCCTGAAAACCAGTTCCTAGAGGCAGGATCAGTGCTGGACTAAGTTCTTTCAGTATGTTTTGCTTCACTGATTTACACTTCTGAAATAAGCATTCCTGGCTGGTAGGCATTGGTCCTTTGTCATTTATCTTTTCAGAGAGGACCATAAAAGTACAATTATAAACAATTAAAAATAAAAACCAGTTTTGGCCTAAACAAGTGATTTTGACATCATTCATACTAAGTTATTTAAAAAAATACTCTTGTAAGCAACTCTACAGATATTAGTTTCCCAGTGGGCAGATTTATAGTAGACATTTGCTTTTAAGAATGTTAGCCTTTGGGAGACGGAGTGCATTAAATCTTACTGCAATCCATCACACCGCTGCTGGGATCAGACGACATGAAATCAATAAGTCCAAGAAATGGCTGGGGTTCTTTTTAATTTAAATATTTAGTTAACTAATGGAAGCATTCATTTTGTGTAATTTTTTAAGCTACATTTTGAAGAGACGCTCAGCTTTTGAAACACAGTCATAGATCAAAAAGTGTTAGGTTCAACTTAAAAGCAATATGACTGCTTTGAAGCATGGATTACTAGCACTCTTGATGGAAGCATTCAATAGTAAGACTTCATCTTAGGAGGGCTTTTTATCAAGGAGTTTTAAGTTCCTGCATTGTAGGAGAGTTGGAGACCTGGTAGGCTGCACTGGCTCTTAGTTCTAGAACTACTGTAAGAGCTGGGCAAGTAGGCACACACACTGGTAGGTGGGTACATGCTGGGCATATGAGGTGGAGAAACTCTCCGTGATTGCTGACGGACACCACTAGCCCATTCTACACCCTTTTGAGATAGAAAGAGGCCACCCCCGCCTCCAGACAGACACAGCCTTCATACAGCTTGGCCAGGAAGCCACAGTCTAGATTTCACTGCCTCACTGGGGCAATTTTGTATAGAGTACAACGTACCCATCATCCAGAGAAGCCCTGATCACTGGACTAACTTTGTGCACAGAAAACAGGCTTGATTCCCATCTACTGTGGTAGATCTTCCGCTTCTAACTCGGGTCAAATTTGGTTCAATTCACCCCTAAGATAGGGATGGCACACAAGTTTCATCCCCAACATCATTATGGATTACTTGGAAGAGACTTCCTGGTAAATTTAGTTAAGAAAAATACATAGGCCAAGAATAGGTTCAATGAAAGAGAAGTGTCGTGACCTACTACTCCACCATTAGCACAGGAGGGAAGAATGGCAGTGCACACATCACATGGTCACCACCCAGTCCCAAGGAGCTGCTCGGGCCAAAATTCCCTCTTAGGACTACTTAGTTCTCTTCGAACCTCTTTAACCCATTCTGGGATCTCATCCTGTCCAGAAATGAGGATGCTGAGGCGGGGATACAAAACTACCACTCCCACCCCTAACACTTACTTCCCCAGGGCTGTGTTAGAAGCAAGATGCTGCAGGGGCCACAGAGCAGCAAATTTATGGGTACTAAATTCTTCTGGGTGGATCATCTAGTCCTCTGCTCTTCTAGAAACACTGTCTCACTGTGAGAGAAATGAACTTCACTCACAAAGAAATCCCACAGTGGCATATACCGGTCCTCACACAGATCTAAACTCCTATTTTAGAGGAACATGCCAAGCACAAAGATCTACAGGGTTGGGGGTGACAAGGAGTTACTGTCCAGTGAAGGGACTTGTTGACCTATTACACAAGAAGAGTCACCATTCTCTTGGCCAATTAATAGAGTAATGGTTTACGTCATGGAATTCCTGGTAGTCAAAAGCAGGTTCTTCCCAGAAAGCAAACAGAAAATACGAAATGTTAAGAGCCTGCTTCACTCCAGGTTCAGGAGACTCCAGGTTCTCTTCTTGGAGGTTCCCAGAAATGAGAGGCATGCCAAAGCATGACAGTCCCACACAGAGATGACCTGCAACGGCACGTCTTTCTTCTAGGTCTGACACTGTACATGCAGGCCACCCCATCTCTGTGGCCTTCCCTGTCCTCAGAACTCTCCATCATCCACACCCGCTCACCTGTGACTTTCTCGGCAGCCCAGTACTTCCCTATGGTCTCGAGCACCCAGGCTTCATCACGATCCACAATCAGATATGCACTTTGGAAGCTGTGGCAGGAGTTTGCATCTTCATAGTAATTCCCACCTTGTCCATGTTCTTCCAACAAGGAGACAATGACATCTAAGGCTTCTTTAGCTGTTTCCCCTCTTTCTAAACCAAGCCTGCAGGAAGGAAACCAGAACCATACTTCAGTCATTTCATACCACAGGATTGTTACTAGAGTAACCAAAGACTGGGCAAGGCCGAGTTATGAAGCATGCCAACATGTGTAAACATGTTAAGTCTGCAGAACAATAAGCAAACTGATTAACTGCACTGTATCTCAGAATACACTTCTCACATGTTTGCTTAAAAAACCATATGGTGTGGCCAGGTGCAGTGGTTCATGCCTATAATCCTAGCACTTTGGGAGTGGCAGGATTGCTTGAGCTCAGGAGTTCAAGTCCAGCCTGGGCAACATAGCAAGACCTCTTCCTCAAAAAAATTTTTTTTTAATTAGCCAGGCATGGCGGGACACACTGGCAGTCTCAGCTATTTGGAAGGCTGAGGTGGTACGATCGCTTAAGCCAAGCAGGTCGAGGCTGCAGTGAGTCATGATCATGCCACCACACTCCAGTCTGGGCATCAGAGTGAGACCCTGTCTCAAAAAAAAAAAAAAAAAAAGAAAGAAAGAAAGAAAGAAAAAATCATAGGGGTTTCTGTCTTTGGTCATTTCCCTTCAACATAGGAGAGTCAGGAACCCAGTGTCTTCTCCCTCTGGGAAGGCACCTGTGTGTCTTCCCCTCTTCTGACTGTGTCTCGCACAGAGCTGGCCAGCTCAGCTCTAGCCCTTACAAAACCACCTCTCTGTGGCATGTACTCCCTCCTGACTCTAACCTGGGCAAAAGGAAATCAAGGCCAAGTCTGGCCTTGATCTCTATTATTCTACACCAGGTATTTTGCTTACTTATTAAAAGTGTTCAAATGCCAGACATTATCCTGTGTCCAGAGAGGACATTGTCCTGTCTCTGTCTCAGAGACCTTATTAGGAATGGGCAGCTGGTTGGGACATAATCAGCCTTTTCTACACATTTCTCCTCCTGCCTATTAGCCTACGTCTATTGGTATGGCTTACAGCTTCAGTCATCAAAAGAATATGTATTCCCTTTGAAGTGAGACATCCATCTCCCCCTAGCCTTTCCAATTAATAAACCCTTTAAAGAGGGCACTGATATGGTTTGGCTGTGTCCCCACCCAAATCTCAAATTACATCTCCCAGAATTCTCACTTGTTGTGGGAGGGATCCAAAAGGAGGTAACTGAATCAGGGGGTCCGGTCTTTCCTGTGCTATTCTCGTGATAGTGAATAAGACTCACAAGATCTGATGGGTTTATCAGGGGCTCCCGCTTTTGCTTCTTCCTCATTTTCTCTTGCACAGTACTGCCCTCTGTGTGACCTTGGGCAGGTTATATATTTTGAACTTCAGTTTTATGTCATCTATAAAATGAACGCCCACATCATTTAGTTGTTGTAAGAGTAGGTTTATGAGATAACATCCATGAAAATACGCAGTGCTAGTGCTTGTGACCAGGAAAGTGGTCAGTACATTTCTGGAGGTAGAACACTGTGGCAGAGAAACATATGACTCAGAGATAAATGGACCCAGCTTCTAGCTATGGCTCTGCTACTCACTGGCATTAAGATCTTAAGTAATGTGACCTTTCCAAACCTTGATTTTTCTCATCTGCAGATTGAAAACAACACTACCTCCCTCTCTGGCTGTTATGAAAGAGGATGGTACATGCCATGTACTCAGGAAGTGTCCATTGATTCATCTATTCATTCAAATTATAATTCAGGTGGCAGGAACACAGGAGTCTTAGAACCTGGGCAATGGTTCTACTACAATGGTGGTACAAGCCCATTCTTGGTGAATTTTCAACTTGAGAAGTAAAAACTATTCAAATTTATCTAATTTGATGCTTCCTAAAGGGATATTTCACTGTGCTGCCAGGGAGAAGAAAAGCTAATACAACTAATCTATAGGCTGATTAGTATAACAGGCTTATGTTTATAGTCAAATAATTACATGACAATTCATTTGACATTTCTCATTTTAAGCTTATGTAGCAAGACTCGGTTACAAGGCAGTGATTTACAAAGCTGAACCCTAAAACCTTAGGAGAGGGATAAAAGAATAAACCCACTAGAAGATTGAATTCAGCTGACTTTTCCTTTGGTCAACGTCATCTTCTCCAAAGAGAAGGAACAGAAGCAGGCACTCATCTTATCTTGAGGCTCCGGAACAAACAAAGGTGCTGTGAGTGCCTCTCAGAATCCCACGTTGTGCACACTCGAAGGCCTCCTTCCTCCCTTCCACAGGTCCCTGGTAGCCCCCTGGTCACAATGCCTCACACAGACATTCCAGGCAGAATCCTGCTCCCAGGGCCTTTGCAGGGCCCCAACTTGCCCGTGCAAACATGTGCTAGGAGCATGTGAATACACAGCCAGCTGTAACAGCCCTGTCTTCGGAGCTTGTGACTTATCTTTTTTGATTTCTAGTGTACTCTTCTGATGTTCTGCCTGTTTGCATTCCACACTGAGGCCCTACACTTGCACTTGCCCTCCCATGCTGACTTTGATGTCCTCTGGCAGAGTTGGCAACGGGACCTCAGCACTATCCACAGACCTAATTCTGATTTCACCCTCCTATCCCTTGTGCCAGGACCATGGGTCAGAGATACCCCTTTATCCCACCTGATTATTCCCACCTGGTCTTCCTACCATGCCATGAGGACAGGGCCAACTGCTCCATAGTACATGGGCCGTGAATAACACCAGGGTTACACCCTTGCCCTCTGCAACTGAGAAATGCAGATGAATCCCATGTCACTGGGTGCAGAAGAGATGCCAGAGAGACCTGGGGCCGCAAGTCACATGGCATCCAGAGGCCTATGTTAAAGCCATTCCCAACAGTCTCACCTCCTACATGGGGCAGATTCATGTGATTCCAGAAGAGGGCAGTGCTCTCTGGCCCCATGCCTAATTTGACTTTGGCTGCTACCCCTCTGCCTGGGCAGGACCAGGACAGGGAAGGGGAAGAAACTCAATGGGCCAAGGTTAGAGTCCCACTGTAACATCTATCTTCTGTGCAGTTCGAATTCTTCCAAAGTGTGTGCTTTGTCCAGCTTGTTCTGGGCCTGGAAATTAGATGCTCCTGAATTCAATTCCTAGTTTTATAGGAAAATCTTTCCTTGGGAGCCCATGACCTTCTCACAGGTATGTCAAGCTCACCCTGCCCGTTCCTGAAAAGTTAACACATCTCACTGAGAAAGATGGGTCACACCTGTACTTCTCCTGCTTAAAGCCCCTTTGTTTAGAAACTCTGCTTATCTTTTCAACATTTGTGCCTCCATGGATTAGGAGACCCCTGTCCTTTTCTATCTCAAATCAGGTAAAACTAGATTTGCCATGGATATATAATCACTGACTTGGGAAAAGTAATAAAAATAGGCAACACAGCCCCCTTAGAAAGGTGGGCCTGGTATTCTTATAGGACTCAGGTGCAAATAATCTTCCCTCCTCCCCACAATCAAGCAGTCTGCCAGGCCCTTCTGAGGTCAGGACCTTTTGGAAATTGGAAATTCCCAGCCTTCAGCCAGAGGGCTAGAAGCAGGAAGGTAATGCTATGAAGTGATTGCTTGTCCCCCTGGTTTCCCCAAAAATTCATATGTTAAGCCTCATCCCCAGTGTGATGGTATGGTACAAGGGGCCTTTGGGAGGTGATGAGGTCATGAGGGGTGGAGGCACCATGATGTGATTAGTGCCCTTAAAAGAAGAGACACCAGAACGTGTCCTCTTTCTCTGTTCTCTGCCATGTGAGGATACGGGGGAAGATGGCCGTCTGCAAACCAGCAAGCAGGCTCTCCCCAGACACTGGGTCTTCCGGTGCCTTGATCTCAGATTTCCCAGTCTCTAGGAATGTGAAAAATAAATTTTTGTAGTTTAAACCCCCTAGGCTATGGTATGTTTGTTATAGCAGCCCAAATGGACTAAGACGAGTGATAACACAGGTGATGGATGTGAAGGTGATCCAGGGAAAGAGCGTGTGAAACTTTTTGACTTATCTCCATCTCTCAGTGTCCCGAAATTCCTGCGTCATTGACAGGTGAAGTAAAATGTGCTCCACTACATAGAGGAGTGGCCTCTCTGAGATTAGCAGGCCCTGGGATCCCTGGCTTAGCCACCTTCTAGCTCTGGGGCCTTGGGCAACTCCTTCAACCCTCCTAAGCTCCAGTGTCCTCACCTCTCAAAGGGAGGAGACCTACTTCATTGGGTTACTGTGAGAGTTAAATGAAATAATATGTGCAAAGCATGTCTTACTACAGTGTTCAGGAAATAGTAACTCTGATTACACAGGTTCCTCCCGCCTACAAATGGTGACTGAACCTCCTTTTAAATCACCTGAGTCCTCACATTACCAACAACCTAAAGACAAACTATAGACCTTTCCAAATTTTCACACTGGCCTTTTGCCAAGGACTTTTGTGATTTTTAACATGCTGAAGGTCTGATGGAATGTGTCCAGAATTATAAGATGTTCTGAAATATTGGAATTGACTAGGTTTTAGTGCCATTGTTAAACACAAATGGGAGTAGCAAAAGTCAGCGTGCAGGAAAAAAAAGAATAAAGTAGTTATGCAAAGGGAAGAAGAGGCAAGAAACACTGAAAGAATGCAGCAATCTGCTGGAGCCAGCTGCTACCAGCTTGGAGAGCAGATGGTTAAATTTTAGGGATTTTGAGCCAGTTCTGAAACTGTTGGTAGCTTGAAACCCCTCACGGTGGGAGTATTTACACCATGGAAATTGAAAAAGGACTCAAACAGCGCTGCCCCTTCCCTCCACCAGGCTGGTTATTAAACATTTACCAGCATACTTCTGACAAAGAGGTTCCAAACGCTTCATAGTTCTCATCCATGTTGAGGCCCAGAGGTATTATCATGTCTGACAGACCTTGGATTATAAGTGGCACCCTAGGCCAGGAGCGGTGGCTCACACCTGTAATCCTAGCACTTTGGGAGGCTGAGGCAGGCGGATCACGAGGTCAGGAGATCAAGACCATCCTGGATAACATGGTGAAATCCTGTCTCTACTAAAAATACAAAAAATTAGCAGGGCATGGTGGCGGGTGCCTGTAGTCCCAGCTACTCGGGAGGTTGAAGCAGGAGAATGGCGTGAACCCAGGAGGCGGAGGTTGCAGTGAGCCGAGATGGTGCCGCTGCACTCCAGCCTGGGTGACAGAGCAAGACTCCGTCTAAAAAAAGAAAAGAAAGGGCACCCTAGCATCCAGAAAGTAATTTCCCCTTTCTTTCCTTCGCTCTTTTTTTTTTTTGAGACAGGATCTTGTTCTGTGACCCAGGCTGGAGTGCAGTGGCATGATCTCAGCTCACTGCAGCCTCCCCACCTGGGTTCAAGCAAACCTCCCACCTCAGCCTCCCAAGTAGCTGGGACCACAGGCGTGGGCCACCATACTGGGTTAATTTTGTGTATTTTGTAGATACAGAGTTTTACCATGTTGCCCAGGCTGGTCTTTAACTCCTGGGCTCAAGCAATCCTCCTGCCTCGGCCTCCCAGAGTGCTAAGATTATGGGGCATAACCCACCACATCAGGCCCTTTTTTCCTTCTTTCAGACAGGGTCTCGATCTGTTACCCAGGCTTGAGTGCAGTAGTGCAATCATGGTTCACTGCAGCCCTGACCTCCTGGACTCAGCAATCTTCCTGCCTCAGTCTCTCAAGTAGTTGGGACTACAAGCATGCAACAGTGCAACCAGCTACATTTTGCATTTGTTTTGTAGAAACAGGCTTTTGCCATGTTGCCCAGGCTGGTCTTGAACTCCTGGGCTCAAGTGATCCTCATGACTCGCCTCCTAAAGTGGTGATAGCAGTGGTGGCCCATCTGGAGGAGCCACTGTGAAGATGCTGGCTGCAACAGGGAGGCAGGGCCTGGGTTGCGTGCTTTGCGAGGCTGATGGGAGCCCCACCCCCTACCAACTTGGCAGGGTGGGAGCCCCATGCTCCCAGGCACAGCTGCAGCTGCTCTGGACCTGGGCATCCCTGCACTCTCAGGAGCCCAGGAAGCCCTTGCCCCTACAGGCTTGGAAGTATCTGCTTCCTGCTCCCTGACCTTTTCCCACTTCCCAGCACCTGCTCCAGTGCAGAGCAAAGTTGTGGCTGAGCCCAGGTGCTATTGCAACCTGGATGGGTGTGCACATGCTTAGGGTGGTGCTGACACACCAGCCCCCTGCCGCCTCGGGCTTCTCCAGACTTTGGGCATCAATGAGCACAGGAGGGAGGCTGGGAGGGCTGAGGGCAGCTCAGTGTGGGCCTGCCAGTGCCCCCCAAGATGAAAAACCTGGACATCATGGATGGCATGTTGATGGCAGGAGGCAGACAGTTTCCTGGGCAGAAAGGAGCAGGTCCCCAGTGAAACCCCACCTTCAAGCCAGGAATGGCCGGAAGCCCGGAGGCTGGTCTGCTAGTTCCGGGTGGAGTACGCAGCCCAGAGTGAGAACTTATGGTGCTTTTTCCAGGCTTGCCCATGACCCGATCAGCACACACTTCCTCCCTTCTGAGCCCATAAAAACCCCAGACTCAGTCAGACTCCCACAGACGTTAGGACTACCAGCTGCAGGAAGGAGCTACCAAGTTTGGGCCTCCTTGACTCGTTGGGATGACCTGCCTGCAGAAGGGAGCTACCCACTACAGGTCTCCTCTCTGCTGAGAGCTGGATACTCGTCAGGATGACCTGCCTGCAGAATGGAGCTACCCACTTTGGGTCTCCTGAGAGCTGTTCTGTCACTTAATGAAGGTCCTCACCACCTTGCTCACTCTCCAGCTGTCCATGTATCTCACTCTTCCTGAACCGGGACAAGAGCTTGGGACCCGCCAAATGGCAGGACTGAAAGAGCTATAACACAAACAGTGCTGAAGCACACCCCCAGCCCCCACCATTCGCAAAATTGCAGGTGATGAAAAGGAGAGAAGAGCTGCAGCCCTTTGGGGAGTCCAGACCTAGGGGCTCCCTGAGCCAGGACTGTGACACTCTCTTTGGGGCTCTGCAGTTCCTGGCATTTCCAAGCTTCCAGGCACCACGTTTCTTGGTGACTGCAGTGGAAGCCATTTGCAGTACGCCTGGTCCAGCTGCAGCCTCGCACAGAGCTAATGCCTGTGCCAACGCCTAGAGCTGCCCATCCCGCCACAGCTGGCACACCTGGCTGTGTGCAGTGGCTGGACCCCATGCTTGCTCACACACCCCTTTCCTCTCTGCGCCTGGCTTGTGCTTGGAAGGCATGGGATCCAGGCCAGTAGCGTGAGCTGAGTACAGTGTGCAGGGCCAAGTGGTGGAACAAGCCCAGCAGCCCGACCAAAACTCAGGCAAAGGTGCCACCAGCCACAGAGGTTTCCGGCTGGAAAAGCAACACCGTAAGGATCGTGTGACACTGGGATTACAGGCATGAGCCACTGCACCTGGCCAAATTCCCACTTTTATGTTAGCTTCTATTGGCTACTCATTACTTGGAACCAACTTCATGAAACATGCAAAAATGTGTACGTGTCTTTATATGCCTCTACCTCAGGAGAAAGGGACTAGTGGTCAGAGAACAGTGAATCAAAAATAACAGATGAAGCTTAGCTTTCAGATAAATGTCACTGAAAACGCATTATAAAAACAATATTGCCTAATGCTTACATTCCCACAAGCCTCTAGGAAACATACACAAATTATACCTTTATCTTAAAATCAGTGCCTATTACATTGCTACTGTCATTCCCTTATGTCTCTTTGAACTGAGGTTGGATTTCACATGCTGCTGGAAAGTGCAAAGTACCAGGATAAGTATAGGGGCAACTACTGTATTCATTGAATAATCAACCACAGTCTAGCAGGCCCTTGAAAGAGCATGTGAAATGGATATAGCCTGCTCTCATAGAAGCTGTCCAGGGAGGAACTGGCACTAGACACAGAGTGCAAGCAAGGCCAGAGAAAGTAGTGGTTCCTCACACAGCAATACCTAGGGAGGCACTGAGCCCCAAATTAAGAGAATGCAACCAACTGATAGAAAGTTTCCTGTGGAGCAGCGGTTCTCACCGTAACCATGTATCAGCACCAGCTGGAGAACTTGTTAAAACAGGTTGCTGGCCCCTGGGTGTGAAGTAGGGACCGACAATTTACATTTCTAGCAAGTTCCCAGGCGATGCTTGTTCACCAGCCATACTTTGAGAACCACTACTCTAGAACCTGCCACTCAAACTGTGGTTTTTCGACTTGTAGTATCAATATCATCTGGAGCTTCTTAAAAATTAATACCAGAATTAAATCATTAAAAAGGAAATCTGGGGTGGGATGTGGTGGTCCACGCCTGTAATGCCAGCACTCTGAGAGGCTGAGGCAGGCGGATCACTTGAGGTCAGAAGTTCGAGACCAGCCTGGTCAACATGGTGAAACCCTGTCCCTACTAAAAATACAAAAATTAGCTGGGTGTGGTGGCATACACCTGTAATCCCATCTACTCAGGAGGCTGAGGCAGGAGAATCGCTTGAACCTGGGAGGTGAAGGTTGCAATCAGCCGAGATCATACCACTGCACTCCTAGGAAACAGAGCAAGACTTGTCTAAAAAAAACAAAAGAGAGAGAGAGAGAATGCTGGGTAATGAGCATGAGTTACTTTTAGGATTTGGTTGGTATGAAATGACCCTTCAAAATCTGGCTATGCTTGGCTGAACTGATCATAGCTGCTTTAAAGATGAACTCAAAAGATCCACTTAAGGTGCAGATGCCTGTGACTCCATCCCCACCCTGAAGAACCTACCAGTGCTCTTCACACCCTTTTTATTGCAATAGCTGGACATGGCTAGCCCAAGATGGAGTTAATGTTATATGGTGAAGGTTAAACTCTCACCCTGTCATCTACTCCTGACCTTGCTAATTATCACAATGCCAAGTCTGTGACAAACATATCTTCTGTGTCTACCTCCCTCAGCCTTGCAGCTTCAGGTCAAATGAACCTGCCCCTCAAAGCATTCCCAAATATGACCAGTCTGTGATAATCTGTGAACATCCCGCAGTGTTTGCTGAAGGCCACACCCTGGAATTCTGTGCCATTCACGTGGCATCAAATCTCAGATCACTTTGAGTTACCTCTCTCCTACTATCTTCTCATATTATTCTTAAAATTTCCATTGCTCAATTTTCTTCTTCCTGCAACCAGACTAAAATCCCTTTGAAGCTTTGAGCTGCTTCATGTACCCACAGAATCTAGAACAAAGTAGATATTCAGTAAACTCCTGTTGCTTTATTGGTTGATAATCTTAAAAAGATATATCAGGTGCTCTGAAGAAAGGCAAAAAATCCTCTTCCACTGTCCCTTAGAAATCAACTGTTAAAATGGTAATTTTGCCTGTTCTGTAAGTCTCATACTGCAAATACAGTAAAAAATACTGGAGAGCTGTCAAAACATAAGCTAAAAAAAAAAAAAACTTCTTGTTATTCTATACATTTCATTTTGCTAATCAAGAGAAAACTAGCTATATATAACTGGTTTTTAAAAACTGGCTTTTTCTGCCTTTTCCCCAGCTCAGGGAAGCTGCTCCTCCTGAGTTTATAAGAATGAGGAACAGTAAGGAAAGGTAAGGAAGGCAGGAAGTCACTGTGCTACCAAAAGGGTGTCCCTTGCAGACCTCTCCATCAGGTGGCAGAGGAGTGAGTTCCCGAGACCACTGTCTAAATGTGCCATTTCCCCCTACAAAACCAAAATCCAACCCCATTCCTTTTTCTAGGATGTTAGCTTTGGGAGTTCTTCAGAAGTCATCCAATCTAGACCTCATATTGAAAAAATGAGGAAACTGTGGCTCAGAGAGGTGATGTAACTTGGTACATCCACACTGAAAGCCAAGAACTCCAGCTCCCAGCCCAATCTTCTTTCAACTATGTCATGATTTTATTTCATTTCACTATTTCAGGGACAAAAAAAGGCATTTCAGAATGTTGCTTTGTTCCAGCCTACCTTCTACTTTAGTCATTCATTCAAAATTCAGTTATTGATCACTCATTACAGGCCAGGCACACAGTTCCCAGTGCTTATGACACAGCAGTGTACAGACAAAGATCCCTGCCCTATCCAGCTCGCACAGCAGGTTCCTTCTGCTGTGTAGTGGCTGGGAGAGGGGAAAAAGGAAGAAAAAACAACTGAGACATAGAGAGGAAAGGAGGGAAGTGATCTCTGTTCTATTTTTCTTTTCTAGTTTATGATTTTTCATATTTTATATATATATTATATATTTCAAGTACTATAAAATCCACCCATTTAAACTATACAGTTCAGTGGTTTTTAGTACACTCAGAAAGTTGTGCAGCCATCACCACAATCTAAGGTTTAGAACATTTTCAACACCCGCAAAAGAAAGCTCATGCCCATTAGGAATCACTCCCCATTCTCTCACCCACACCCAAACCCCAGGCAACCACTAATCTAACTTCCTGCCTCTATGGATTTGCCTATTCTGTATATTTCATATAAATAGAATCACAATATGTGACCTTTTGTGTCTGGCTTCTCTCTCAGTATAATGTTTTCAAGATCATTATGCTTTAGTATGTAACTATACTTGATTCTTTTGTTTGTTTTTGATGGAGACTCGTTGTTGTCACCTCAGCTGGAGTGCAATGACATGATCTCGGCTCACTGCAACCTCCGTCTTCCAGGTTCCAGCAATTCTCCTGTCTCAGCCTCCTGAGTAGCTGGGATTATAGGCGCCTAGCACCACGTTCGGCTAATTTTTGTATTTTTCGTAGAGACGGGGTTTCACCATGTTGGCCAGGCTGGTCTCGAACTCCTGACCTCAGGTGATCCACCTGCCTCAGCCTCCCAAAGTGCTGGGATTACAGGCATGAGCCACCATGCCCAGCCACTTGATTTTTTTTTTATTGTTAAGTAATATTCCATTGTAATCCACTCATTTATCTCATCATCTTAAAGTTTCTATCAAAAGGCACACATCATCTTTGGAAGGATTATGTTAAAAAATGCAAGGTTTAGGGAGAAATAAATCCTGTCCCCATTTCCAACCTTTTCTAGGAAGTTGTTTCAAAGAATCACCGTGCAGTACCTGACCAGATCCATCCCCAGCAAGGCTTCTATCTCGGCAGCTGGCTCTCTGGTGTTGATGGCTTCATTGGCTATGCACACTCCATGTTCATTGGCTCCCATTTCTGCTCCCCAGAGCCAGGCGGGTCTGCTTATCATTATGGCATGGGTCCTCGGAACTTGGTCGATTGAAATGTAAGTGCACTGAAAAACAAACATAGGAAAGAAAGCGCCATCACCTGTCAGGTACCACCTCATTTCTTCCTGGGTACTTATACTGAACCATCATATTAGTTACAAACAGAGCCAAAAAATAAAAGGCCTTGGGAATACCCTGATTTTTAAGTCTTCACAACGTAGCTCAAAAGTCTCCATGGTGAGTTTCAGTCTGTGTGGCTCATGTCAATCTATTCCTGGTGCTCACGTAATAGGGCAATCATCTTGAACCAGGTATTCAGCCAATCATCATCCTGAACATCCTAAGCCTGACCATTTCAACAGGCACAGGCGGCTGCCAGCATTCACCAATATTGAACACAGCAATTTACGAGCCCTACCTTCAAAAGAAACTTCACCTAGAAGCCTAAGATAGAAAGCAGGTAAAAGGGAAGATCTTTGCCTAAAGAAAGCAGAATTCTGAGTCCCCCTGCAAGGACCCTTTGGGTTTCCTGGAACACAGTTTGATAACCTACATGGTTGCTCTAGTGGTAGAAAACAGAAAAGGATAATAACATTTGTAACATTTGCATAACACTGTGGGATTTCCCGCCTGTCCCATTTGATCCTCACACTAAGACAGTGAGGTGGACACAGAAGGAAACGGTCCCATGGAGGTGCATCTCCAGCTGCTGTCAGAACTGCAGAACACACAACTTAGTGGTGCATCTTACCTTCTCCAGGCTGCAGTGGCTTTACCTGGAAAATGAGGGAGCTAATTTGAGTCAAACTATTTCTTCCCAACTATTTTTAACCTCAGAACACCTCTTCACACGAACTCTTACACAGAATCATAAGCACAATAAAATCAGTCAAAGTATGTCCAGGCAAAGGGAGGAAGAGGCCCGGGACCAGGATGTGGGTAACCCTCAGAGTCTCGCCCTCCTGTGCTTCCCTTTCTCCTCCCCACATTGTGACCCACGGCAGAGGAACCTGCAACTAGCTTCTCCATGGGGGCCTCCTGACTCTGACATTCTACGAGCCTATGACACACCCTTTGTGTGGTGGACGCTGTATTGAATTCAAGTCTCTAAGTTACACAGTGCTCTGGAGCTCTCAAGGGAGAATTTTATCAGCTGCAGGAGTCATTTACATTTTAAGCAGGGCAGTTGAAAGCAACAGCAGCCTTAGATCTTTCTTTTTTTATCTCAAGACCCAGCTATATTGACTGAATGCAGCCCACAAAGCTATTCTGTATTGATTTACCATAATCGCTAAACCTCAGGTAAGAGCTGAAACCCGTGTGACACACACACTCATTGGTCAGGTGACTTTGGGTCTGCACAATTCATGTTAAGGTGTTGCTCTGCACTGGGATAATGTCATTTTACTTGATAAATATTTGCAAACTGAAAGCTAATTATATCCAGAGTTTTTCAAGAGACTCTTGAATTTTTCATGGCAAACTGACAATAAAATATACTCAAGATTTTTCCCCTATGCAGTTCCCAAAAGTTATTTATTTAAAAAAAAAATGATTCTTGTAGAGCACGAAGCTGGCCAGAGCAGTAATCGAACTCTGCTCCTCTGTGCTCTTCTAAATGGAATTGACGTTTACATCTTAACATTGCACTCTATGTCAAAAAGTAGTCCAGGCATTGACCAACACTTTCCAAAACCCCTGTCCGCACTGAGTGCCAGTGGCAACTTTTGTCTTGAAAACAATGAGTAAATAGGAAAAGAATCTCAGCTTCTTAAGCACAGATTTATTATACAGGTTTTTAAAAGGGCAGAAAAAAAGTAAAAATTAGGAAATGGTTTGTCTTCAAATTCATTTTTACACACTCATTTCCATTTCCCCAATTATTTACAGAACACCAACTACATGCAAAGCATTTTGTGCTAAATGCTGCAAGCAGAAAATCAGTGAGGAGGCCCAGGCCCTGTCCTTTTGGCTGGGGAGGAAGGCAAAGGCGTGCACACAAATTTCTACGAGCCCAGGCCAGCTTCAGTGTCTCCAAGGCCTGCCTGCTTCATTCCTGAAGCATCGTGCCACTGCCTCCTGCTTTGGCCTTCTGATCCACCCAGCCCGGCTCTGCTTTTCCTCTTTGCCGTTCCATTCCATTTATCCCCTTCTGAAATACTATAGAACTGATGGACTTATTACATGTACTGTTTATGTATACTATCTCCCCCAGCTAGAGTGTAAGCCCCAAGAGGGAAGGGGGATATCTTTGTTATTTAGTTCACTGACATACCCCAAGTCTGGTATATATCAGGCATCAATAAGCCTTTTGTTGGATCGGTGGCTGAATGGATGGCTGGAGAAATTACAAAGCTCTAAGGGAGCACAGAAGGTAAAAGTCCAAAGAAATGAGGAAACACATCCGCATGGTCCGCTAGAGGCTGTATCACGTGGGAGAAATCTGGGTTGACCTTAAAAAATGGGCCAGCCATCAAGGTACTCCAGACACAGCTAAGGGCTTAAGAGAGGAAGGGGCATGTGAAGGGTCTCTATGGTCCAGAGAGGTCCCAGCTGTGCCATGTGGGGGAGCTGCCATGATGTCATTAAGGCACAGAACTACAAGGGCTTAATACGGATTGCCTGATTAAAAAAATGTTGACAATTGAATCAAAAAGACCAGATGGTCTTTGTAGGAGTTCAAAATATATGCAGCCAACTTGATGTTTTTCAGGCCAAACTCGGAATGGTGAGGAAGGAAGGGGATCCCCAAGTAGCCAGATGGGCCCAATCAGCCCTCCTAAGCACCAGACCGAAAGCCAGGCAGCCAGATCCCTTCACAGGCCCCGAGCCTGGAACACATGCCCCTTGCTGCATCTTTGTCATGGGCCACAGAACACGGGCCTCATAAGGGCTCTTCTATGACAGCCATTCACACCTGCTCCATTATGTTTTAAATCTGGCTAATCACAACCAGGTGGGGTTGGGGAGGGGTAAACACACTTGTCTCATGTAGATAGACTGGCTACTTAAAATCCCACTTTGGGAGCAGATCTCACAAAATCAGGAACACTTACACAAAATTTAATTAGCTCAACTTGGTAAAGTCAGCCATCTAGAACATGAACTCCACAGCCACTTTTAAATATAAAATCCACCCACCTTTACAACTGCCACATTATTAATGAGCCAGAGAAGTGGGATTTGAGGAAGCAAAAGAGGTTTCTCTAGGTACAAATATCCAAAAAGCACCTGACATCTTCTTTCAGTGTGGCAAAAACAATTTAGTTCCCCAAGTCAAAATTCCTAGCTTAATTTCTATTAGAAAAGAAAAAGAAAAAAGGAAAGTGTTCACCACTTAAAAGATGGATCTTTACAGAGACGGTGCTGGTCTCACCTTTGGTTATTAAAGTGAACTGTGGAAAGAGATGAGCAATTGGTCTTTCTGCCCCATGGCCACTCCCACCCAGCCTTTCATAAAATAAATCTGTCAGCTAGTGTGACTTCTGGGTGCCCAAGTCACATAACAATATAAGAATGCCCAGAGCTGGAGTGTGGGCAAGCATTCTTCTAAATGTCAGCACTGCCCAGTGCTAATCAGGGGGTTTCCAAGGATCCGCCTGTCCTGAGCTTGCCACTCTCTCAGGGACCACCTGCCAGGTTAGGTTGGAGGATAGAAAACATGAGCCTCGAAAAGAACCTAGAGCCAAAGACAAAAACAATTCCGCAGAGCAAGCCCTTCATTATTTTGTGAGATTACGTCGAAAATGAAAAGAAAGATCAGCTTCATGCCATCACTTCACCCCATCCACATTCCAGCACACACTATTTCTGGATATGACCCAGTGAAAGGGGAAACAGAGACACTCACACAATAGACGTTTCAATTAATGAAACACAACCATTGTGCCTTTCGTACTGTACTCAAGATGGTGAACACAACCCTGGCACCACCAGCAAAAACCATTGTGAGATGAGTTGATGAGTCAGCTAAACTTCTTACGGTGGGAGAAGATGGCAAAGAAAATGGGATGCTTTGGAGAGATGTTTTTAGCTTTTAAAACTTTGTAGCTCTAAAGAAGCATTGATAATTATCACTGAGGGTTTTTTATTTATTTTAAATTATATATGTGTGTGTGTGTATGTGTGTATTTTGTTTGTTTGTTTTAGAGATGGAGTCTTACTATGTTGCCTAGGCTGTCCTCCCAACACCTGGGCTCAAGCGATCCTCCCCTCTTAGCCTCCCAAGTAGCTGGGACTAGAGGTGTGTGCCACCATGCCCTCCATGTTTGTTTTTATTTTATTTTTTTACCCCAGTGTCTTGCCTGCTATTTGACTGGTTTTAGGAAATGTATTCTTAAGGTTCATATAAGTTTAAATAAAGACAAAAGAAGGTGCTGAGATCAGAGGGCAACATCCTCAACCACACTTTAGAAGAACTGTTTTTTATTTCACTGAAGCATAAGATCTTTGGGGAGGAACAATGCAAAGGTCTGAGATCAGAAATGCATCTGGGAAAGGGGACATTATGGAAGGAAGCCCTCTGCTAAGCCATGTTCTCTTGGAAGTGAGGGAGACACTTCTGACTCCATACAAGACTGGGGACTCCTGATTCTGGAGCTGACTAGAAGAAAACAAAAAAAGAAAGAAAGGAAGAAAGAAAGAAAGTGGGGGGAG
Source organism: Pan troglodytes (assembly GCF_028858775.2). Taxonomy (NCBI): domain Eukaryota; kingdom Metazoa; phylum Chordata; class Mammalia; order Primates; family Hominidae; genus Pan; species Pan troglodytes. Next base: position 35,746,348 of record NC_072404.2, read on the forward strand.
GGAGGGAGGAGGGAGGGAAGGAAGAAAGGAAGGAAAGGAAGGAAGGAAGGGAGGGAGGGAGGGAGGGAGGAAATCTGTCCAGTGGTCATGGAGCTTTGCTCAGCTCTCTCTGATTCCAGAATGACTTGTACTTTCCTATTGTAAGAAATAACTTTCAGAATTAAAATTCAGCTCCCCCGACTCCCGCAACATACACACAACCCACACATCACAAATATAGCCTCCATCTGGACAATTTTACTAACAATGCTACCAGCCATCATTAACTGGTAATTTTCTATTCTTCTTGTAAATATTTTCAATGATAAAGAAAGGGGAAATAATCTACCAAAAGCCTCCCCCAAATCATGAAAGTTATATAAACTCATTGACAACAGTGAATCCATACGGTATTTCATGTAGTGGAAAACAGACAAAAATTTAAGCTAATTTGAAAAAAAAATGAGGAAATGATAAAGACTTTAAGAAAGGAAATAATGGAGACAATATTTATTACCAAAGAAAGACTCTTTTAAAAAATATTATGTGTCAAATCTAACTTTGTTATCAAGAATTCTGTCTCCGTAAATTCTGGTATAATTAGCCTCTTGGACACCAAGTATAAGTAACGTAAACCTTAGCCAAAGTCCACTGTTTTTCTGGAAAAGTAGTCTAATGTTGGATCCATTTTTTTCCTAAATAGAAGGTTCAACCATGTAAGAATGGACCTGTACCATCCATGAGCATGCATGCATACACACACACACATCCACACACACACACATCCACACACCATAATCCAGGAAGTTATTCCTCTGCTTCCTCAACACGCCTACCTAGAGGGAGGGCAGGATTTGGGGTAAAGTTGAGATGAGTTCTCTGATGCATCCTCAGACAGGATACCTATTTATCAATAGGTATTATAAATATTGATACCTATTTATCCATCCTACTCTGCAGCCAAAAGTGATGTTGTTAAAAGCCCTGAATACACAAGGGAAATACTAAAGAATATAAAATTGGGATGTTCCAATTGCAAACTGCAGCTGAAAGAAAAAATCCAGTGTAATTTTGGAAACTGAGGAACTCTGTGCTGGAGGATCTTATTTCTTACTCTTCTAGTCTTAGGTACAGTGAACCTGACATATGGAGATGATGGCTGGATGGGACTGACTGACAAGAAGATGGAGAGTGGCTAAGTGGACAAGTTGAAGGGAGAACCGCCTGGAAAGGGGGATCAGTTGGCAGGTGGGTGAGTGGATGAATGAGGAGTCCACACGACTTTTTCCACGGTTTTTGCATGTGTCCAGAGGTTGCCCTAGAAACCTCATACTTGAGAGTGTTGAGGTCCCAGGAAATCATTTTCTGAGAATATAACCACCTAGTATATAATTAGTTTCATATAATTATTAAACACTGTAATTATTAAATAATATAATTATTTACATATAATTAAATTATATAATTATTAAATAATATAATTATCTATATGTAGTTAAATTATATAATTATTAAATAATTATTTATATATAATTAAATTATTATATAATAAATTATATAATAGAGGGTTATATTCTCAGAAAATGATTTCCTGGGACCTCAACACTCAAGTATGAGGTTTCTAGGGAAACCTCAGGACACATGTTTAAAATGTCATGAAATGGGCCAGGCATGGTGGCTCACGCCTGTAATCCCAACACTTTGGGAAGCCAAGGTGGGTGGATCACTTGAGCTCAGGAGTTTTGAGACCAGCCTGGCCAACATGATGAAACTCTGTCTCTACCAAAAATACGAAAATTAGCCGGCTATGGTGGCACATGCCTATAATCCCAGCTACTTGGGAGGCTGAGGCAGGAGAATTGCTTGAACCCAGGAGGCAGAGGTTGCAGTGAGCTGAGATCATGCCACTGCACTCCAGCCTGGGTGACAGAGTGAGACTGTCTCAAACATAAAATAAAATAAAATAAAATAAAATAAAATGTCATGAAATGGCTGAGGAATAGATGGGTTTTTATGAAAAGTTCTTACTCTTCATAGTTTAAAAAAGTCTGTATTTTAATAGTCGCTTGTATAAAAGTTACATGATAGTAATTGTGGCTCCTAGACCTAAATATGGAAAGAACCCATCATTCTGTACTTGGTACAAGTATAGGAGATGGAGACAGATGTAACTGTAAGGGAACTAAAGGGGTAAGAGTAAGTTTGAAAAGCAGATTCAGTAGTATGTGATGTGCCAAAGATAGTTTTGGAACTGAGACCCGGAGTCACAGCAATTCTCAACATTAGTCAATTCTTTTAAAAAAAAAAAAAAATCCTTCTTCACAATGTTCTCCTTAAAGCTTTACAAAGTGCTTTCGTGCATCAGCTCACGTGTGTCTCACTAAAGCCTGTAATGCAGGCAGAGGGGGTATTATGATCTCTATCTGGCAAATAAAGAAACTGAGTTTCAGAGAGGCTCAAAGGCCCAAGACACTATAAAGGGAGAGGCAAAACACGAACCTAGGACCCCTCTCTCCTGGGCCAGAACTCATCCTCCTAGTTTCAGGTGGTTGTAAATTTCAATTGACGTGCATAGAGGAGTATCAGGCTAAAGGGAGGAGTGGATATTGGTGTTGAGGCCTGGAAGGATAAACAGGAGTCTACCAAGTAGATGAGAGGAGGGGAGAAGAAGGATCTTCTCAGCAAAGGACAGAAAGAGCAAAAGCACAGAAAAATGCAAGTGTGTTATTTGTTCAAGAAAAGGCAAGCAGTTCAGTGTAGCTGGGGCCTAGAGTACAAGCTGAGAGGGCAGAGCTAACAATGAGAATAGAAAAGTAAGCAGGAAATTGTATAACCCTTACAGAGGTCAATTCTTATAAAAGCTTTACCCTATGACCCAATGATGCTACATTTGGAAGTACATCCAATGGCTGTATCTACACATGCACAAAATGACTTATGTACAAGGTTCTCCACAGCTGCACTTTCTAGACTAGCAAAATACTAGAAGGAGTCCAAGCATCTACCAATAGAGCACTAATTAAATGAACTATGGTACATCTCCACAATGGATTACTATGTAGCTGTAAGAAAAAAATAAGGACAATCTCTATAGAAAAATCTTTAGAAAATGTTAAGTGAAAATAGGAAAGTGCAGATCTTTTCTGTAAGTTCAAAGTTATATATTAAAAAATCATGTTTAATAGTAGCGTGCATAATGTGCCGCATTCACACAAAACAATAGAAAATAAGGCCTGATATTCAGTTTTTTTGGATTTGCATAAAATACTGGAAGGATATGCATGAAATTAATAAGAGTTATACAGGATGGAGACAAGGGAGGAAGACTTCTTACTGTGAACCTTTTAAATATCATTCAATCTTTGAACCACATAAATATATGATTACCTACTCAAAATGAAAAATTACATTTTAAAATGTCTTTAGCCAAATGAGCTAAAAACTTATGTCTACACAAAAGACTGCACACAAATATTTATAGCAGCTATGTTCATAACTGCCAAACTTTGGAATCAACTAAGATGTCCTTCAGTGGGTGAATGGATAAATAACCTGGTATATCCAGAAAATGGAATATTGTTCGGTGATAAAAAGAAATGTGTCATCAAGCTTGGAAAAGATAGGAAGAAACCTTAAATGAACATTACTAAGTTTAAAAAAGCCAATCTGAAAAGGCTACACACTGAATGATTCCAACTATGTGACATTTTAGGAAAGGCAAAAGTATGGACACAATAGGATCAGTGATTTCTGGGGGCTAGGGTGGGTGGGTGAATAGGTGGAGCACAGAACCTCTAGGGTAGTAAAAGTATTCTCTATGATACTACAATGGCTTGTCATTATACATATAGGTATACCCACAGGATATCCAACACAGAGTATAAACTATGAACTTTAGTTAATAATACTGTATCAGGCCGGGCTCGGTGGCTCACATCCATAATCCCAGCACTTTGGGAGGCCGAGGCGGGTGGATCACTTGAGGTCAGGAGTTCAAGACAGCCTGGCCAACATGATGAAACCCCGTTTCTACTAAAAATACAAAAATTAGCCAGGCATGATGGTGGGCACCTGTAATCCCAGCTACTTGGGAGGCTGAAGGAAGAGCATCGCTTGAACCCGGGAGGTGGAGGTTGCAGTGAGCCGAGATTGTGCAACTGCACTCTAGCCTGGGCAACAAAGCTAGACTCTGTCTCAAAAAACAAAATATATATATATATATATATATATATATATATATATATATACTGTGTCAATATTGGCTCATCAGTTGTAGCGAATGTACCACATTGATGCCAGACGTTACTAGCAGGGGAAACTAGAGGGCAGGGTAAGGGGCTGTTTGGGAACTCTCTGTGCCTTCTGTTCATTTCTCTGTAAACATAAAACTGCTCTAAAAATAGTCTATCAATTTAAAATAGAAAAGAATGAAAGAGAATAAAAGAAAGGAAAAGTGAGCAGGGTGCCAGTTGGGAAGAGTTCTGAATGGCATACAAATCAGCTTGGACTCTCATCCTGTAAACAAAACGAAACACTTTTCAGCAAGGGAGTGATAGAGCTATCTATGTTCTGGGAAGAAAATTCTGGTAACCCTGTAGGGAGAAGAACCCAGGAGAAAGAGACCCAGGGACAAATGAGAAGATTGTAGCAGAAAAGAGATGGACTCAGTCTGAACGAGTCAGGGGCAGCGGGGAGGAGATGGACAAACAAGAGAGGGGGCAGCGGGACTCAGTGACAGCTGTCCCTGTGCATTGGGGATGGGGGAAGTGAGGGTCGACGTTTCCCGAGGGCTTCTAGTATAAACTACGTGGCCGACAATGCATATGTTGTTACAGCAACATATATGAGCTGGGGGAAATGAATTTGCTTTCTTACCCGTGAGGTTATTTCACCTGCAGAATATGCAAGTGGGAACGCAAAGAGGCAGCTCAAAACACAGGTATGGAACTCAGAGAGAGGTCAGAGCTGCCTTAGAGGCTAATTATGGTATATACCACACTATACTTATGTATGGAAGGGGACAGGATTTAACCTAAATATATCTGAGTAATCATATACCATAGATTAACTAGCAAAAGGAATCTAGCCTCATCCTTAAAATAATTGTAACCATGAGAGTAAAGTAAGAGTTATGTAGCCTATCCTCCAAAAAAGAAAACAAATTTTTTTGAAATATTTATTTCAGACATGTTTATAAATGGCTTTGTGTGATTTTTGAAGTTAGTATGGCTACTTAACAAATTACCCCAAAATTTAGTGGTGTAAAACAACTTTTTTAATGCTCATGGATTTGAACAGCAAACAGCAGGGATAATGTGTCTCCACTCCAGTGTCTGGGGCCTGGAATCATCTGAGAGACAGAGGAACGAGAGAGAGAGGGAGAGACACACACAGAGAGAGAGAGAGAGAGAGAGAGAGAGAAAGAGAGAGAGAGAGAAGCTGTATCCTTTTTTGGCCCAGCCCTGGAAGTCACATAGCATCACTTCCACCATGCTCCACCGGTCAGAGCAATCACAAGCCCTCAAAGATTCACAGTGAGAGTGAAGGGCATAGACTCACCTTTCCCTCTTCGTGGAAGGAGTGCCCTTCACAATGGAAGAAGGGCACTTGGGATGGGATTTGGTGCAGCCACCTTTGAGAACTTATATCTGCCCACGTAAAAATCAAAGATTATTTTAGTCTGTGTGTCTTTTGGGAAAAAAAGATAGAAACGTTCAGGGAGGACAGACAGGGAAGGTCAGTAACAACTCAAATCAGCAAACTTTATCCACACAGAGTCCACTCTGTTCCAGGAAAAGAGAGAAACATTTGGACCCAAATAACATGGACATTCACTCATTGATGAATACCCATTTAAAACCTAACATGCTCACCAGGGAACCTAGCACTCTTCTCCACCTATACGAAAGGAAAGTCCCACTAAAGTTGCAAGGGCTTTTATTAAGTTAGTGGCTCAGTAAGAGAGGAAAGTGGGTCTGGTGAAAGCCCAGTAGGAGACAGTCTGCCACCGGATCATCCAGACAGCCCATGTGAAGTCCTGCCCACCTGCCTGTTCATTTCAGTGCCTTTGTTAAATTCATGTAAAGTAAGCAGCCCCTCATAGAGTTCTGTTGCTCTTTGGTGCTGATTACTGCTTTTAAAGAACTGAAACAGAGCCAGTGTGATTTAAGATTTAGATATGAAAATAAAATACACATTGGATGTAATGGAAGAATTTAAGAAAAAAAAATACAAATTGATGAATGCCTATTTGAAACCAAGCACAATCATCAGAAAAATCAGTTTATTTTGTGAAGCACAGAGCACCAAAGAATAGAGGTTATGTAGTGAAAAGAGCTTCTTCATTTACTAGCCCTAATTTATTTTCTCCAGATTTTTCATCCTTTAACAAACTACCATCTAAACACACACACACACAGAAACACACACAGGTAAATACACTTATAAACAAAACATAACCAAGAAGGTTATGCCCTGAATGCAAAGATGGTTCAATTTATCACATAAATAAGTGATTATCTCCATAATTACTGAAAAGATACTTAATAAAATTTAATATCTATTCCTGAGTTGTTGTTTTTAGAAATACTCAAAATAGAAATTCATGTATACTTTTTTCTTTTTTTTAAAGAGATGGGGTCTCACCATGTTGTCCAGGCTGGTCTCAACTTCCTGGGCTCACGTGATCCTCTCACCTCAGCCTCCAGGGTAGCTGGGACTACAGGCATGTGTCACTGTACCTGACTGATGTATACTTTTTATCATAAGCCAGGTGCAGTGGCACATAAAACTATATAAATCTCAATCCCAAAACCAGCAGCTTACTTAATAGGGAAGCACTAGAGACAGCCCCACTCAGGTCAGGTGCAGAGCTAAGGACACCCACTATGTCCACTACTACTTAACATAAAACCCGAGCTATAAGCCAAAGCAATCAAACAAGAAAACAATTAAAGACAGAACAACAACTAAACAATCTCTATGTGCAAGTGATATAAAAATATACCTGGAAACCCCAAGAGAAGCAATGATAAAAGCTGACACAACCAATAAAAGAATTTAGTAAAATGGCAGAAAGTATAATTAACATAAAATAGCCATCGTGAAAGTTTGACAACACATTCTGGGAATATGAAGAAACGGGCATTGTCATACAGTGCTGATGGGAATGCAAAACGGTACACCACCTATGGAAGGCAATTTGATAATATTTAATAAAATTACATTTTTATTTACCTTGTGACCCAGCAATTTCATTTCTAGGCATCTATCCCAAAGAAATACTGACAAAAATAGTATTTTTAAAAGATTTGAAATAAGAATTAATGGATAATGTTTTATTATGATAAAAATATATAAACTGAGACCAGACACTATGACAGATGCATAAGGCTGTTATCCACTTCAGTGCTGTTTGTAATAGCAATAGACTGAAAACAACCCAAATGTCCAGCAGTAATATGGAGCTGGTTAACTATGATACATCCATAGAATGAAACACCATGCAGCTCTAAATGAGGAATTATGACCTGCATGTACTGTAGGGAGTGATCTCCAGAATATGTTTTGAGTTGAAAAATACAAAGTAGAGATTCAACCTGAGAAAGCTGATTGAAGAAAATAAAAAAATAAAAATGAAAAAAAATGCAAAGTAGAGAAACGTATATATGGCATGCTGCTGTTAATCGAAGAAAGGAGGAAAGGGACCAGGATGAATATGCACATGTGTGTGTGATTTGTTACATTTATATGTGTAATTTTGCAAATGGAAGGATAAACCAAGATCTTCCAAAACATGATTACCTATAGGGGAAAAGATCATGGAGTAAAGGGGACAAGGATACAAGTTAGACTTCTGTGAATAAATCTTGTTTTTTAGATTTGATTTCAGAACTATGTACATATTTCACTTAATTATAAAACAATGGCCATAGCAGTGAGCATAGAGCTCTCCCATGACCTTGTTTTCAAGGCTATGAGCAAACCTGCATGGAAACAGGAATCAGCAGAACTGACATGACAGCTCTGACTTGTGAGCAAGCTTCCAAGCAAGAAGTTAGGGTTGTGCTAGCGGCAAAGCCAGAGAAAAGAGAGTGTGACTCGCAAGACTGCAATGCACGGCTTACCTCAACCTTGCTCTCCGGTTCGTGATCAGCAGCCGAGAAATACACAACCTCTTGCACTTCATCTCTGGGCCGGGCTGAATTTTTCCCAAATACCACCAGACCATCCTTAGCACGTGGAGGGAAGGCAACAAAACAGTAACTTGGTGGAGCTGCAGCCATCCTGAAAAGAGAATGCCAGCGAGAGTGGAAGCAGGCCTCACATGGAACACTCCAACAGTGAGTTCTTCAAACATATTTCACCAGCTAAAAGTGTTTTACTATTGAACTGTGCACAGCTAGCTCATTAAGAGATCCCAGCTGGCAAATGAAGGTGGGACGCCTGCAGTGGAATGACAGAGCCACCGAGACCAGATATTGTTTAATACTCTGTGGGATTAAATGAGCTCAGATTTGCAACAAACCACAGCGGCAGCCAAAAGTGCAGTGATGTGGGAGAAAGGAAAGGAGGTTATTGTTCTAGGCAGAAGACACAGACACACACCACACATACACACACTGCAATCTGTTCACAATAATAAAATAATAAATAAACATACCTTAATACTAACTACACAAATGCCTCAGATCCAGAAATGCATAGCCACCACATAACAGATTTAGGGTGTGATGAGGAAATGGGTCTACAGATCAATTGACAGATACCCTGCTTTGTTGTTTTTAGTAGTTTTACTCCACCTCGATGACATAACACTCAAACACCTTTTGGTTTTCCGTCCACCTCCCCAGCAGCTCCTGGACTGGCTTGTTCTACCTGGCCAGTGCACATCCTCACTGCTTCATCCTTCTTTCCTCATTTAATGATCTTTTCTATCTGGGAAAATGCATCCATGCTCAGAGCTTCCCTTGTCAGTTACATGCTGATGACTTACACATTTAATTCCAGCTGGGTTCTCACCTTAAGCCTCTGACCCACAGACCCAGCTGCCTGCCTGATATCCGAAGCTGATTTCATCTTCTTCCCTTTTCAAGGTTCTTTATCTTGGTAGCCAAGGTAACCATCCTTGCCATTTGCTTCTCCATTATCTAATATATCACCAAGTCCTGTACATTCCATCTCCTAAATCTCTATGGAAACCTCCCACTCCTCTCCACCTCCACTGCCACCACCCTGCACCAAGCCACCACCATCTCCAGCCTGGACCACTACAATAACTTCCTGAGGGGTTGCTCCAAAACCTCTATCACTCCCCACTCCAAAACATTCTCTGCATTGCAGCCAAAGTGATCCTTTTAGAAGGAAGATTTGATCACACCATTCCTGCTTAAAATACTTCAGCAGTTTCCCAAGGCTCTTGGAATAAAGACCAAAATATGATCAAGTTTGTTTCCCCTTCCCAGCCCCATCTTCTACCACTCACCCCTCCACTCTCACAATGCCGGCACACAGGCCTTTTTCTAGCTCCTCCAGTGCCTGCCAGACCTCTGCACATGCTCCTCCTTTGTCCTCACCACTCCCTTCCCTGCTTCCTGTACCAAAACAATCTGCCTGGTTAACTCCTCCTCTTTCATGTACCAGCTCAAATATCACTCTAGTACTCTAATTTGTGTTGCTGTACTATACACTCTCATAGAATCCTGTCCTTTTCCTTCAAAGTAATTATCATAATCTGAAATACTTGTTTGATTATTTTATTACCAACAATCAATATTTAGTCTCTCCCAGCAAAATCTAAGCAATATGAAAGCAAGGACCTTTCCCTTTTGCACACCGCTGTAACTGCAGATGTACACTATGTCTTATGCAGAGTAGATTTTAAATGAGTGATAAACAAGGGTTCTTTTCTTGTTTATTAATAGTCCACCACACTGAAGCTGACTCTCTAATATCTCTCTTTTCTCCCGCCATGCCTCTGTACCTGGCTTGAATGCCCTGCCCTTAGTCTTTGTACATATACTTCAGGATCTGATTCAAAACCCTTTCTTTCATAAAGACTTCTATAAAGGACTCTCATTTATTCACCATCCACAGGTACTAATACATCCATTTTATTATAAAATAATGTACATATGTTGCTTGTATATTTCTTTACCTGTTTCAAAGAAAGCTCCCTGAAGGCAGGACTGATGCCATCCAACCATAGTAGCCCTTTCCCCAACCCCTGGCATTACAGGCACTCAAGAAACATTATCTAGTATACCAACTATTGTATTTGTGTCATCAATTATCCAACTTCCATGTGTTTTATTTTACAAGTCTGAAATATAAGTGAGAAGTACAGCAATCTTTTCAGAAAAGCACAAGAATGGGATTCAAAACTCAGCTCCACCACCTACTAGCTGTGTGACCTGCTTAAGTCACTTTACCTCTCTGAGCCTAGGTTTCCCTTTTGCAAATGTTTTGCCACAGCCCACAGGTTTATCAGAGTATCAAATAAAATGATCCTTGAGAACATATTTTGCAAACTGTGGAGGATGCATAAGTATAGGATACTTTATTTGCTGGCTGGGTGTGGTGGCTCATGCCTGTAATCCCAGCACTTTGGGAAGCCTAGGCAGGCAGATCACTTGAGCCTGGAAGTTTGAGACCAGCCTGGGCAACATGGAGAGACCCTGTTTCCACAAAAAATACAAAAACTAGCCGGGTGTGGTGACATGCACCTGTAGTCCCAGCTACTTGGGAGGCTGAGGAGGGAGGATCATTTGAGCCCAGAGAGGCTGAGGCTACAGTGAGCCGAGATCACGCCACTGCACTCCAGCCTGGGCAAAGAGTGAGACCCTGTCTCAAAAAAAAAAAAAAAACTTTATTTGGGTTTTGACTGTTAAAATAGAGCAATATCTAAAATTTTCTGTTAAGCAAACCAATCAAAATCTACTTGCCTCATTCCTAATTAGAGCAGTTACCAAATTGCAGAGTCATCAATATTCTATGTTTAGAAACCTCTTTGTATGGGACTGTATTGCTATTTCTATATCCAATCTACTTCAGGTTAATTTCTACATGCACACTCAGAGTTCTTCCCTGCATTGTTTATGGCAGGCCCCTCCCCAGAGTGCAGAGAAATGGGGGAGCCCCCACAATTCTGAAAATAATTCCCTTCTAGCTCAGTAGAACATCGCCCCTTCCCTCTGGAAAAGAAAAGCCAGAAAGATAAAGAGGCTCCAGTTCTTTCTCCCCTTAACCTTTCCCATTTTCACAAAAACGGCTTTATCTTCAGACTGGAGGAGTAGAGAGAGATAAACAAAGAATGTGTATGCACAAGAAAGACCTAGAATAATTATGAAATCAAATGCCTTTATAGAGTGCTACTAGAATCTGGGCATCGGGGGAATTGCTGGAGACAAATAAAGTGAAACAGACCCAGAGGAAGATAAGATGGGGAAAGGATGCATTTCTCTTGTGTGATGCCTCGAGTATCTCATATGCTCCCTCTCTCCCCATCACTGGGCCATTTCAAAAGAGCTAGTGTCTTGCCTAGGAGCAGAACCTTACTTTATTTGATCCTTAAAAATGGTAGAAATCCACCAATTTTGCATTTATGAGATTTATCTATAGAATATAAATAAAACCCATGGGGTTTTGGGCAAGCACCTATTATTTGGCCAAGGCACCTGCTTAGTCAGCAAATAATCTGGGTCGCATGATCATGATGAGGATATAGGCAACAGAAGCCCAGGGGTATGTGGGCCAAGGGAGGCTGGCTTTTCCACTAAATTTTGTGAACGACTGGGAATGCCAGCAGGGAGCAGAATTTCAAAGTCTGTTTTAAGAATTAAAAAGCTAGATGAACCAGCAAACTGTGCATCAGACCTAGGAGCAAACTAGCCCAGGCTAACAGTCCATTAATTTTTCCTGAATCACCATGTGTGCACTGACTAGCTTCAGAGATGACTTTTCTGAAAAGAAAATTTTCTGTAGAAAATTCCAAAAGAATTTTCTACAATGATGGAAATGTTGTATGTCCACCATTCAATATGGCGACCACTAGCCTCAGGCAGCTATTGAAGTGTAGTTAGACTGATGAAGGAGCACAGTTTTCCATTTTATTCAAAACTTAAATTAATTTTCATTTAAATAGCCACATGTAGCTAGTAGAAACTCCATTGGACGGGACAGTGATACAGAGTCCCAAAGAAACCCAGAAATGAAGATTTTCATATTAAGGCTTCCAGTGATCTCAGAAGTTCTTGTTTGTGAAGTCCTCTTATTCTAAGGACAAAATGTGCTATCATCCATATAAACTGAATTAGCAAAGAGGAGGTGGGACACTTCCGGAAGACTGAAGAAAACAAACTTTAGGAAGCAGCTACAAAACTCACCAGGCTGACTTAGATTACGTAAGTTAAAGGTAATCATAGCTGTAGATGCCAATTACACTTCTCTTGGTGTGAATCTCATATCCTGACTCTGAAAACACCATGAGAGTGGCCCTCATTACTATCTGGGAATCCTTTGTGTACTTGTCTGGCCAATTCCTCTATTTCCTAAATGAATTTTTGACACCTTCACTTTTCTTCAAATCTCCACCCACCTCCTCTAAGCAGAGGTCTCACTTTCTATTCCACAAAAGACAGGTGAATGGAGGGAGAATGTTTCAGAGAAAGGACATGCAGGCCTGAAGGCCCTGAAACTGGAGAAAAGGAACGGAGCCAAGAAATTAAAAAGCTGATGCAACTGAGGACAGGGAAAGTAGGGTAGAGGCCTGGAGAGGTGGGTATATAATGGGCAGGTCCACACTGAGCCTTGAAGGTCACATCAAGTACTTTAGTGTCTATTTCACAACACACAGTAAAGCACTGAAGGTTTTTAAGTCAGGTTTTAGGTTGAAAATTGCATACAGACAATATCAAAGAAGTTGCCTGTGATAGGAAGGAAACCACAAAGCAGATAGAAATGATGAAAATAGAATAAGTAATTTCATTTCTATGTACGTATCCTAAGGAAACAATCAGGAATATGGGCAAGGGGTATGCATAAGTGTTCACGTAGTGGTATTCATACAGGCGAAAAACTGAAACTTACTTGTCCAGCATCAGAGAACTGGCTGAAAATGTCTGCTACATCTATCGGGTAGAATACTATAAACCCATTAAATATATGTTTGTGAAGAGTTTTTAATTGCATGAAGAAATGATTTGAGGGGGCAAGATAAATTATCTTATTTAAAATATAGATAGAAAAAGACTATGCCCAAATACTTGCCCAGGAAATGTACTTAAAATATTAACAGTGGGAGCCCAGCAATGAAATATTCTTTGCTTTTTCATCTTTTCCTCTAATTTCCAACTTTCCTATAAGTATTTTTACTGATATAATCCCAGAAATGATTTTTAAAGTAAACCCAGGAGAGAATAGCAATTTAGGAATTTAATTTTAAAGAAAAATTTTAGTTCTGCATCTATATCCTAATACATCTGAAATTTCAAAAGTGGCAAATTCTTATATGAGTTATAGCTAGGATGAATTTTTTTATTTGGCATTGTTCTCTGATACTTTCTTTTACCTTTTTTACACCTGCCCAATTCAGAGTTGCTCAGAGAGCACACAATGTTTCATTACTATGTTTCACACAAATAGTGAGTTGGCCTCCTACAGTTGTCCACATGGGAAAAGAAAAACTGGCCAATCTGGAAGCCAGAGCTCTCATGAACCTGAGACGAAACCCTTCGGAAAGTGATTCAAAGGAACTCAATTCTCTTCCTATTATTTGTCAAAATATTGGGTAACATACCAGACATTCACACTAAAATGAAAAAAAATCTGACAAGTTACATCATTTATATATTACATAAACATGCATTTTAAAATATTTGTTTACACGATTCTTTCTTTCTTTTTTTTTTTTTTTTTTTGAGATGGAGACTTGCTCTGTCGCCCAGGCTGGAGTACAGTGGCGCGATCTTGGTTTATTGCAACCTCCACCTCCTGGGTTCAAGCAATTCTCCCACCTCAGCCTCCTGAGTAGCTGGGATTACAGGCGCATACCACCGTGCCCAGCTAATTTTTGTATTTTTAGTAGAGACGGGGTTTCACCATGTTGGCCAGGCTGGTTTCAAACTCCTGACATCGTGATCCCTCTGCCTTGGCCTCCCAAAGTGCTGGGATTACAGGCATGAGCCACCGTGCTCAGCCCTACATGATTCTTAAAAACTGTTAAATTATTCATGCATGACACAAGAAACTGGCTTTAAGATTTTTCTCCTTTTCCTTTATAACCTCATACAACGTTACGAAATGTATATTCTCCTTCACAAAGAAAAAAAAGAACCTAAAATTCAATTAACTCTCAATCACATACACGAATATAAAAACTTAGAACATGAGAAAACTTATTTATATTCAGCTTTGAAAAGTAGAATATAAGCATTTGATGATGGGGTTTTCCATCATAACTACATTCTACTTAAACCGGTGTTAAAACCAGTGAACAGAGTTTGTCCAGAAATAAAGCTATAATTGATGGCTTTTTAAAAAACTTCCTTGTTTGAGGCATAATTCTGAAGCTGCTTTCTGAGCCGTGGGGACCCAGAAATGGCGGTGGGGCTTCAGTGTTACACTATAGGCCTGAAACTGGATGTGGGTGTATCCAAAACAGTGTTTTCCTAACTGTATGTTGTGGCCTTTTTGTGGTTTATGAAATCAATTTAGTGGATAGGAACAAGTTTTTTTAGAAAAGCATTTTTAGAAAGCATGTATGCATCTCATACAGTAAGGGTAAGTACTAAAGCAAGAAACTCTGATTTTAAGTTGAGGTCCATACACATGCACATATAAACGTCTATAGGTATTATGTTGAGATGTAACATTTCTTACTGTGAGTCTTAAGGAAAAAACTTAAAAGCAACAGGCTAAAAGGGCAGGTCTGCTGAATAAGGCTTCTTTGTGGCAAATACCCATTAGGATTCTTGCCAGGTTAGCAATACACTGACAGTTCTAATTAATGAAACACTCTAATTTAACTCCCACAGATGGGTAGGCTGACAGGCATTTCCTAAGAAGTCCTTGTTAAGAGTATTTTAAAGTGCATTTATCTGTAGTTTGTACTATACATTTATGTTCTCTGTATTTTCCAACTGATTAGTTTAATGTTGCATGCTATTGGAGGAGAGGAGACATTAAAGACTGGAGTTTAGGATAAGGATGGAAGTTGTAAATGTAAAGGTATCATGTAGCTGGTACATTTTTGTGGCAGAGAAAAGAAGTCAGATTATTCACGTTGGCAGAGTATAAAAAAAATCTGCTACTTTTTCTCCTAGTCCCCCCTCCAATCAGCTCTCAGTGCGAGCCACCAGTTTTCCTTCAGACCAACGCTGTCCAGGAGCATTTTCTGAGATGATAGAAATAGTCTCTATCTGCACCATCCAATACAGTAGCCACCAGCCGGATGGGCTATCTGGTACTTGAAATGTGGCTAGTTCAACGAAGGAACCAAATTTTTAATTAATTTCAAGTTAAACACCCAATATTAGGCTAAGTGATATAAGCCAGTCACGAAAAAACTTACATAAGGCATCTAGAATAGTAAAACTCATATAAATAGAAAGTAGAATGGTGGTTGCCAAGGGCTGGGCAGAAGGGAATAAGTTGTTTACAATCTGCGTACAGATTTCAGTTTTGCAAGATGAAAAGGCTCTGGAGATCAGTTGTGCAACAATATGGATGTCCTTAACACTTCTGAACTCTAAAGTTAAAAATGGTTAAGATGGTAAATTTTATGCTATGTGCGTTTCACCACAATTAGAAGTAAAAATTAGAAAATTAAAGAGCCACATGTGGCCAGAGGCTACCATATTAGACCATCCAGCTTTAGCTACTGTGCCATTGGCTATGATAAAGCATCCCTAAGCTTAGTTTCTAACCACCACTGTCCTCCTTATCAAACTTCTTTCAGGATTCATGACTTCCTCTTGGGAACAAGATAGTAGTGCTTCCCTGGAGTTTACTGCAAAGGAGCTGCATGTACCAGCATTCATCCTCTGACTGGTGGCAGGAGGCCCAAGTTCAGGCTTGAGGGACTGGAGTACTGTACTCCCGTAACTAGGAGACCGCATACAGAATGTGTAGCTGAGGAGGGAGGAAGCCGTGTGGGAGAAAAGGTCTTTGTCCTCAAGTTCAGTGAGTAGTTATTGAAGGCGTGAATGCTCTGAGCCAAGGCAAGGGTTTTTTCTGCATGACTGCCAGACTGCCCTGCACCTTTATCTCAATGATGCACACAGTATCCCTCATCAGTTACCTTACGCATTGAAAAGAAAGCCTTGACTGCCTAAGAGAAAGAAAATAACTGTCTATATAAGCTCTCGGTTTATTAAGCGTCTTGCAAGTACCGATGACCAACTGCCTTTACTTACGTAAAGAATGAAACCCAAATGTCCAGCTAGACTTCCCTATTCTCCACACTACCAGCTTTATTGAGCAGACTGAATACATTTAAATTCAATGACTGTGAATTACCACCTTCCAGAAAAGCAAAGGAGAAATTATTATACTCTTCATTAATAAATTCATTTTTAAATGATTGCCATTCCTGCTTAACTGAAAACAGGACAAATGATACTCATTTATAAATTGATTTTTTTCTGTTTTAAACCTTCTATTGAAATAGGAATAAATGAAGTGTTTGGGAAAGGAATTAGCTAATTAAAAATTGGGATGTAAATGCCAGCTGATGAAAGTCATCTATATAAATTAGCTGAGACTCATCAAGCTCTGCCCAAAAGAAAGATTTTACTAAGTGTTTCATTGAAAGCTCATGAGAGTAGAGCATAAAGCTTTGGGACTCCACAGCCAGTGAATTCCAGCTCCTAATATTCAATGCCTTGAATGAGGAACCAAGTAATGGAAGAATAACTGTATGGGCTATTAAGTGAGTAAGCAGGCTTTGAAGCCCACCTGGGTTCAAATCTCAGCCCTGTCACTTCTCCAAGCGTTTATAAAAAAGGGATAATGATAGGTAGTTCATTCTTCCCAGGGTTGCAGTGAGATTTAAATGAGATAATGCTTATACCTACTTACAAAGTGCTCAGAATACCATTTGGGACACAGCAAGGACTCAATTATTGTGAGAACAAGAGAAGGATACGTGATGAAAGCGGTCCCTTTGTCAAAGTCTATCTGTTCAGACTTCAGAAACTTTCCTTGAAGTGTCTAAATGCTCTTTCACCTTTTGAAAATTTGCTTCATTGTCACTTCATGTCTTTTAAGAGCTGCTTAACAGTCTCTTTCTCCAATTTCAAAGGCAATATCTACTTCTGACAGTTAACTCTGTGGTCTTCAGTGCCAGTCTGCAGCTGACATACTTCCCAGCAGCGTGGTGTGGAACAGGGGTGACAGACTGCAGATTTGGTGGGTTTGGCCCAGAGTGCTGCATTAGATTGTGTTTTTAGAAATCTGAATTAGCAGCTAATATTTTAAGATCCAGAGATTTCCTATAGACACTCAGATATTTGGCTTCTGCTAAAAACTCAAAGATCTGGCAACACCAAATCCACATTCCCACATGATGGCAAGACTGGAGTTGGGTAGTGGCTCCTCTCAACAGGGACTGTATTTCCTATTGTCCCCTCCACTCTCTGACACGGAGGCCAATGAAAGCACCACCTCTCCTCACCTTTGTGTAATTGCACTCACTGATACCGCCTGCCTAGCCCTGCAGCCCCATGTGTATAGGTACAAGAGGATGACACACTTTAGAGACACCAGGCCCTAGTAGCCATCCTGACTTCTCTAACTCTGAGCCAGAGTTTCCTCATATAGAAATGGAATTAACCCCCCATACACAACATTGCATGGTGTTGTGAATGTAATGAAAATATTTTTTAAAAAAAGAAAAGAAAGAGTTGCATGAAAGTAATCTGTTATCCAATTAATTGCAGCTAAAAAGTATGGCCCTGCAATAGGGTGGAGACTCTGGGAGAACCCCATAGCTCAGCCACGGCAAATGAACTAATTTTACCTTTTGGCCACATCTGATTTTGCCTCATTTGCAAGATACAGTCATAATGAGAAATATGAATTAAAGCAAAATGTATAATTTATTGTTGTGATTCATGTGGCAGATTAGTAACTAGGGAAATATAGAGTTCAATGGAATGTTGTGCTTCAAAACCTACATTTATTCATAGGTAACTAATCATTTTACAAAAGTATTCTTCAAGTCACTTCAGAATTTATCTATAATGCAAAATATTTTTATATGATGTTTCCCAATTTTTTTATGTCAAAAATTTTCTGCCGGGTGTGGTGGCTCACGCCTGTAATCCCAGCACTTTGGGAGGCTGAGGTGGGCGGGTCACAAGGTCAGGAGTTCGAGACCAGCCTGACCAACATGGTGAAACCCTGTCTCTACTAAAAATACAAAAATTAGCCAGGCGTGGTGGCATGTGCCTGTAATCCCAGCTACTCAAGAGGCTGAGGCAGGAGAATCGCTTGAACCCAGGAGGCAGGGGTTGCAGTGAGCTGAGATCACGCCACTGCACTCCAGCCTAGGTGACAGAGTGGGATTCCATCTCAAAAAGAAAAAGAAAAAAAAATTCATGAACATTTCCACATAACAGTCATTGTAATTTGCTGGGGAAAATATGTGATGAATATATGTTATGAATTTAGTAACACTTTTAATGAATCTGTAGGTACGCAATGACAATAGAATCCTTACATAGTTGAAAAATAATAGTGTAGATACATGTCTCATTACGCCGTGCCCATTCAATGTTGGGACACACTTGAATTCAAGGACCACCTACAAGAACTCCTCCATACCCAGTGATTCTCTATCCACCCCGCTGTGCATTCAAAATATGATCCCACTTTTTAAAAATGCAGTCTTCATGCACATCTATCATGTAAGAACTCTTTTAGGGATTTTGTAAGTGAAGGAAAGAGGAGAGATTAATGGAATGGCATCCGTTCTTGGATACATTTTTTTAAAATGCATTAAGGAACAGATAACTTATGTAGGATTCATTTTCACTCAAGCTAGCCAAATTAGAAAAATATAGTCAGATCAAGTTCACTGTAAGAAAGACGTTTTCCTATACATGGCAGGTTGGAAAACAATTTTCCTTCTTTCACAGAAATATAAAGAAAGGAAGAAAACGATTTACATAAGATTATCCCTACAGGCTAGACCTATGCAGTCAGGATAATCACTCTAAGAGGTTATATTACGGCTTTTTGAAAAAGTCAGATAGACCCAGATTCCAGGTGATGCTCCTCTACTTACTAAGCTCCTTATCTGTAAAATGGGGCCATGTCAACCATGTACAGTTATGAGGATTACATGAGATAATATATGTAGAGTGTCAGGAATAGAGATAAATTCAAGAAAGGTTTGTTCCTTTAACTTGATCATAAAGAACAGGGATGTAATGATGATGGACATAAAGGATGAAGGATGTGTTTGAAATAGGCAGGCTGTGGTGAGCTGCCAAAAGCATTCTCTGTGGGAAATAGGGAGGTACTGAGCAAGCCACATCTCAGGTCCTTTCATTTCCTTCTGTTCTTATTTTTGACATTGCTGCCATTGTGTCCACTAATTTGGCAAGGTTGCTTTGAATTATGACCTTCCTATTCCCACCATCTGTCTTCCTCTCCCATCAAAACAGTGCATTGTGTATTCTGATCTTTTCCCATTGATGTGATTTGATGTGTACCTTGTTAACTCTGTAAACTGGGATTTAAAAAAAAAAATTTCCCAATCATCCTTAAAATGGTCGTTAGCCATTTAACTCTCCATCACTAAAAAATTAGCCAAACATTCATTTTCTACAGAAGAAATAAGGTAATAAGATGTAAATCTTGCTGGTCCAAAAACAAAGGGTTACTTTATGTCTGGCAAAGTGGAATTTAAAACTACTTTGTAAAAGTCCATTAATAATGTCCATTAATTCTAGAGCTACTTGTTGTGTTTTATCATTATCAAATTTAAAACATTTTATTATCAAAAAGGAATATATACACATATATGAATACATGATTATGTATATGTATATACCTATATATGCGTGCATATACATTTATGTAAATATAAGTATAGGTAGCTAGATAGAAAGATAGGCACATAGATAGATGGATAGATAGATTTTAAAAGACCTAGAAGGATTAATATCTAACTGGGAGTTGAGAGTGACAGTAAAGATGGGGATAGGGAGATAGAAACTTTAAATTTTACTTCATCTAGTTATATAGTTTTAAAATTCTTTACAGCAACCTCATATTGCTTTATTGGTCTTTTAATTATTTTCTAAAATCTGATCATTTCAGTGCTTAAGAAGAACACTTTAAGACATTTCATTAACTCTTCCAGGTCACTAGGGCACTGCTAAGTGCAATAAAAAAAAAAAATACACTAAAGCTTTACCTTAAGAAAGAGGTGAAAAAGATACTCAGGAAAGCTTTTGATCACTACATAATTTTAGTTAGGATTTTTAAGTCAGATGAGTTACTAACATATATTTTGAGCCCCTAACCACCTACAAGCACTATGTTCAACTGCAGGGAAAACAGAGCTAAGATGTCTCAAGGTTTTTATCATTTGGAAGAGCTGTCTATGAACACAACCAAGAGAGAAAGGTAGTAACCCAACTTAGGATATTGATCAGAAATGTTTATGAGAGCTTTCAAACATGCCTAGCTGACAGGGGAGTAAATTAAGCACTTGGAGATTTAGGTTAAATACATAATCATTAAGAACAGAAGAAGAGATCATGAACCATCTCAAGCTCCTTCTCCCAGCTTCAGGTGAAGTTCAAGTTGGGAGGCCCCAGGCTCTCTATCTACTAGCCTGACTGAGTGAACTGACATTCCACCCAGTTCCCTTCAGCCCCATACAAGATTGGGTGAGGGCCCTGATGACACTGGGAGCTTCTGAGGAAGGGAGGACAGCTAGATATGACTAACATATACATCACTTCTTACCTTCTTGGACATAAAGAACCTCACCTATCACAAAAAAATTCATGAATGAGAGTATGTGGTCTTTGCCATCCCTTCCACCTATGAGAGCCTCATAACCATGCCTAAGCGATGTTGAGAAGAACATTCCATAGAAGGCTCAGATTGTGGGTAGGTATGGGAGTGAGGGTAGAAAGGAGGCAAAGAATGGCGGGAAAGGACACGCCTGTCACTAGTACAGGCTAGGCACAAAGTCTTGGAGGCCTGTGGCTGATATACTCTGACATAAAGCAAGCAATACTCTAGCTCACCCCCACTGACTCTTTTCCACACTTATGGGCTCTTCCATTGGTTTGTTTCCCAAATCAAACTTTTAAAAAATTGACAAAGTGTTTCCAGTGTTCCTCTGGGTCTGTGATTGGAATTATACTGAATTTACAGATTCATTTGACAGGGGTAGCTAAAATAATCACAATCATAACATCTAAAATTGTATGCTAGAACATTAAGCATTCACCATGTGCTTAATAACATGCTAAGTCATACATATACATATATGTGTGTGTGTAATCACTTAATCCTCACAATAACCCATCACACACGTATTATGTCCATTTTACAGCTGAGAAAATGAAAGCTACAAATGGCGAAGTGGCCAGGTGCTATAGCCCATGCCTGTAATCACAGTAGTTTGGGAGGCTGAGGCAGCAGGATCAGTTGGGTCCAGGAGTTCAAGACCATTCTGGGCAACCCAGGGAGACCCTATCTCTACAAAAAAATAAAAATAAATTAGTCAGGTGTAGCAGTGTACACTTGTGGTCCCAGCTACTCAGAAGGCTGAGGTGAGAGGACTGCTTGAGCCTGGGCGGTCAAGGCTCCAGTGACCCATGACTATGCCACTGCACTGCAGCCTGGACAACAGAGCGAGACCCTGTCTCAAAAAAAAAAAAAGAATGGTGAAGTGGTGAAGTACTTTGCCCAGGGTTGTATAATTAATACGTAGTGGAGTGAAAATTCAGACTCCAAAATGCTCTTAAACACCAGGCTGCCCTGACTCTATCTTCTCAATCAAGGGCAAGAAGTGTCTCTTCATTTTTTTTTTTTTTGAGACGGAGTCTCGCCCTGTTGCCCAGGCTGGAATGCAATGGTGATCTCAGCTCACCACAATCTCCACCTCCCGGGTTCAAGCAATTCTCCTGCCTCAGCCTCCCAAGTAGCTGGGATTACAGGCATGCACCTCCACGTCCAGCTGATTTTTGTATTTTTAGTAGAGACGTGGTTTCACCATGTTGGCCAGGCTGGTCTCGAACTCCTGACCTCGTGATCCGCCCACCTCGGCCTCCCAAAGTGCTGGGATTACAGGCGTGAGCCATCACACCTGGCCCAAGAAGTGTCTCTTCTTTGGTGTGAGTTTTTTTTTTTAAGTTCATCATTAGAGTTCTATAGTTTTCTTTATAGGGATTCTGCCATTTTATGTCAGTTTACTAGAGAGAGAGATGCACAAATCCTCAATGAAGAAAACTCTTAAGACTTTATGGTGACATGGCAGAAGATTTAAAGAACAGAGAATGTTCCTGTTCTTTGCTAGAAAGATTCAGTGTTATGTAAAAAAGTCAGCCCTCCCTAAATTAATCTGTGGAGTCAATATGACAGCTATCAACATATAAATAGGGCTTTTGGAGAAAATCTGACAAAAAATGATCTTGAGGTCCATCTGCAAAGGATATGTGGGATTAGCCAAGTTTCAGAAATGAAAATTAATGAGGAAATACTAGACTTACATGGAATTAAACTATATTATAAAGTTCCAGTATTAAGATAGTTTGTTACTGATAGAATCAGAAGTAGAAAGTCCTGAAATATAGCCATATAATGTAGGAAATTAGCATATGATGAAGACTGAATTTGAAACTGAGATGAATAAGTGTTGCCAGAATAACTGACTATAACAGGATGGGGAAAGGAAGAATGAAATCTGTTGAGATTGGCCAGGCGCAGTGGCTCATGCCTGTAATCCCTGCACTTTGGGAGTCTGAGGTGGGTGGATCCCTTGAGGTCACGAGTTCAAAAGTGGCCTGGCCAGCATGGCATTACCTTATCTCTACTAAAAATACAAAAATCAGTCGGGCGTGGTGGCGCTCACCTGTGAGCCAAGCTACTCGGGAGGCTGAGGCACAAGAATCACTTGAACCCAGGAGGTAGAGGTTGCAATGAGCCAAGATTGCACCACTGCACTCCAGCCTGGGCAACAGAGTGAGACTGTCTCCAAAAAAAAAAGAAAAAAAAAGAAATCTGTTGAGATCCCCAATTCACTCCTAAGCCAAAATAAATTATTATAATTTAGAATTTTAAATTTTTACAATTAAAACCACAAAAATACAAATCATATGGATAAATTTTTTAAATAACATTAGCAAGCAAAAACATAAACTCAATTCAACAAGGAAAATATAGCCTTGATTATAAAATAACTTAAAATTTCTTGTGAGGCAAAATTTTTTTAATGAGAAACTAGGAAATACATCTGCATCATACATGAAAAAGAGATAATTTCCCTTAATATATATAGAGCTCTTACATACCAATAAGAAAAAGATGATCACCCCAAAGGAAAAATATGCAAAATATATAAGCACCAGTTAAAAGAAGAACAATTATAAATAGCCAAAATATTTACTAGAAAATATTTCTCTCACTCACAATTAGAGAATTACAAATTAAAGGGCCAGGCGTGGTGGCTCACACCTGTAATCCCAGCACTTTGGGAAGCCGAGGTCTTGAGGTCAGGAGCTCGAGACTAGCCTGGCCAACATAGTGAAACCCCGCCTCTACTAAAAATACAAAAATTAGCTGGGCGTGGTGGCAGACACCTGTAATCCCAGCTGCTCGGAAGGTTGGGACAGGAGAATCACTTGAACCTGGGGCAGAGGTTGCAGGGAGCCGAGATAGCACCACTGTACTCCAGCCTGGGCGACAGAGCTAGACTCTGTCTCAAAAAAAAAAAAAAAAAAACCAAAAAGAAGAATTACAAAATAAAATAAGGAGCCAATTAAATATATAAGGTGAACAAAGATTTAAAAATTTGATAATATCTAGTCTTGACTTGTGTGGGGAAAGTAGCTTTGGGTAATTTGGCCAAATCTAACAGATTAAACATAACCAGTGAAGTTGGTAGACAGCTCTTGTTCATCTCATCTTAAAAGGAAGGAGACTGGGCTGGGCGCGGTGGCTCACACCTGTAATCCCAGCACTTGGGAGACTGAGGCAGGCGGATCATGAGGTCAGGAGTTTGAGACGAGCCTGACCAACACGGTGAAACCCCGTCTCTACTAAAAAATACAAAAATTAGCCAGGCATGGTGGTGCGCACCTGTAATCCCAGCTACTCAGGAGACTAAAGCAGAAATCACTTGAACCTGGGGGGACAGAGGTTGCAGTGAGCTGAGATCACGCCACTACACTTCAGCCTGGGCGACAGAGTGAAACTCTGTCTCAAAAAATAAATAAAAATAAAAATAAAAGGAAGGAGACTGATAAGTGGTGTGCTCAAGGCCAAACTCCTAATTAGAGGTGGGACCAGAGCTAGGTCCCAGGTCCCCTAACTTGCAGCCCAGGGCCCTCTCACTGTACTGGGATGTATTCATCTCATTTCGATATGGGAACACAGATGTGTCAGAATGAGGAAGTTACTTTCCAATGCACTGTGCAGTTATGTTAGCCATGCTATTTCTCCATCCTAGCTGAAGTCCCACCACCATAGACCCTGACACTCCACTGTCCCCATGTCCTGGATCACCACGTAGTGTGCTTATTCTGCTTCATAGTCTCATACTCAGCAGTCCCAGCCCACCACATACTCCTTCTCTCCCGTTACAGTTTCCCTGGTCACTCACTTCTTGTAGTCCCTTCTCCGTCCATCCTGTCCCCTTTTCAGTTTCTGTTTTAACTTCTCCTTACATACCCAGTTCTACAAACAGCATTATGAGCTCAGCCACCCTTCAGTTCCTGTTAAAAACCACTAGAAATATAATCCAAGGGCTGGGCGCGGTGGCTCATGCCTGTAATCCCAGCACTTTGGGAGGCCGAGGCGGGCAGATCACCTGAGGTCAGGAGTTCGAGACCAGCCCGATCAATATGGTGAAACCCTGTCTCTACTAAAAATACAAAAGTTAGCTGGGCTGTGGTGGCGCACGCCTGTAATCCCAGCTACTCAGGAGGTTGAGGCAGGAGAATCGCTTGAACCCTGGAGGCAGAGGTTGCAGTGAGCCGAGATCGTGCCACTGCACTCTAGCCTGGGTGATGGAGGGAGGCCCTGTCTCGAGAGAGAGAGCAAGACAGATGCAAACCATATTTGCAATTTTATATTTTCTAGTAGCCACATTTTTAAAAGTAAAGAGAAACTCATGGAATTATTTTTAGTAATATATTTTACCCAATATATCCAACATGTTACTTCAATATAAAATCAATATAAAATTATTAATGAGATATTTTAAATTCTTTCTTCATATTAAATTTTTGAAATTGTGTGTATATTTTACACTCAGCATATCTCAATACAAACTAGCTGCATTTCAAGCGCTCAATAGCCACATGAGGCTGGTGGCTACCAGATGAAACAGCACAGATCTAGACTCTAATGAAAACGGATTTAAAAAAAAATAACTTTTGTTTATCTGTATTCTTATTCTTCAACAGACACAAATTGCATGCATTTCTGTATTTTTACAACTTGCTATTTTAAATATATTTGGCATATCTTCACATTCATCCTCTAATGCAAGTTAGTTTTCTAATTTTTTTATTTTATTTTATTTTATTTTATTTTTGAGACGGAGTCTCGCTCTGTCGCCCAGGCTGGAGTGCAGTGGCACCATCTCGCCTCACTGCAACCTCCGCCTCCCGGGTTCAAGCGATTCTCCTGCCTCAGCCTCCCAAGTAGCTGGGACTACAGGCGCGTGCCACCATGCCCGGCTAATTTTTTGTATTTTTAGTAGAGACGGGGTTTCACCGTGTTAGCCAGGATGGTCTCGATCTCCTGACCTCGTGATCCGCCCGCCTCGGCCTCCCAAAGTGCTGGGATTACAGGCGTGAGCCACCGCGCCCGGCTGCAAGTTAGTTTTCTAAATGGCACATGTCACATCAGCATCTGTCTTCACTTCGATATATATATTCATATTTAGCTCCTATCTGCTCCACTGCCTCAAGACATTCTCCCTGTTCCCTGCCTCCTGCCACCTTCTCCCTCTGCACATCACTGGCTGTGAAGGTTCAGATGCCCAGAAGAAACGTTTTCCACATCTTCACCACCTCTTCACACTAACCCATGCACAATTTCTAGCTCTGCTTTAGTAGATCTAAGGTCACTGACTCATGACTCAGAAAAGTCAAATGCAAATCATAGGAAAAGCCTGTCTTCACTGCTTCAAAGTTATGTTTACAATAGGCTTGTTATTTACTTTTACTTAAAATTAGAAACAGTCGAAAAAAATGAAATGCATGGCCTACTTTGGTTCCTTTTCAAAATAAACTGGCCTAATGGTTCTCCACAAACACAAGCAACTCAATTTTTAATCAAAAAATGTACTTCTTGCCTCAAAGACTTTACTAAAATAATGTTTTTGGTTCTTAACTATAGAAACAGTTTCACCACTGGAAAATGTGAACATGAGGTAGATACAGCTTAAGAAGTCAAAAGTCTTGAATTAGGAAATTAAGGTGTTGTCATTGACTTTAAACACCTATAGACTTTGTAATTCATATTACAGTTTGGCTTCCCACTGCTCGAAGTGTTTCCTTCCTAATAATGACAGACTTGCTCTTCTCCCCCAGGCTCTAAAAGGTAGCATGTGGGACCCTGGGGAGTTATGAGACCTGGATTTGGGTCCTCACTGCCAGTTGACAGCCAGATATATGACCTTGGCGTCCATTCGCCCCACTGGCCTCAGCCTTCCTGCTGTAAAAAGGGGGTTGACAGCAGGCTCCTTAAGACTGCCTCCACCTCTGCCCCCCGACCTTAGCTCATCCTCCTCTATTCCATTATCCCTGAAGCATTTGCCTCCTCATGTATCTCCTTCCCAAAAGACAAGATGGCTGACAGCACGGAAGTGAAAAGGGAAAGAAAGGCTGTTTAAAAAAAAAAAAATTCTAAAATGAGTCACCTTTCAAGAATTTCCCATTTCCTCATGCCTGGGTGCTTCCTCGTGTCGCTAAATCAGTTCTTCCAATGAAACTTGATCTAAGAACCTGGTATTTGTTATGTGCACTGCTCTTGGATGATGTTTACAATGTGCACACATCTCTTTTAAGAGCTTGTAGGTATCAAACGACCTCCAGGTTGTGCATCAAAAAGACATCAGCAGCCACAGAGTCAACTTTAGTTGAGCCTGGAGAAAATCACACCAAAACCGTAGAGTTTTAACTAGGTTTTGTATCATCTTTTGATAAGTTAGGAAAAATAATTACAGCTCTCCAAACTTCCCACTTAACAACTCCCAGGACCCTGCAGCACCCTAAAATCTAGCCAACTCCAAGAATCACTCCCTACTCCATACCCGGATGAGCCTTGACTCACACTAATTCCCTCCCTGAGGCTTAAGTCAGCGGGCAGCTGATGGTTGTGGTCTGTGCTGCTTCCGCCTGGCCTATTTTTCATGCTGCCATTTTGAATTAGCATAGGTTTCCTCTGCAACTGATGCATCTTCTAACCAGGCTGGGAACACAACACGCGCACACGCGCACACACACACGCACGCACCCACCCCACCCGGCTGCCGGACGCAAGCGTAAGTCAAGGCACTTGCATGTTAGAATCAGACAGAAAATCCAGAAAAGCCACGTTATTTAACAGAACCCTACAAGGTCAGCTTTGAGTCAAAGCAGGTAACAGTTTCCTTCGATGTTTTCATGGACATTTTTATTCCCAAATCCGAGTTCTCGCCAATTCTCTAAAGTTCAAGCGCCCCTCCTGCTTTGCAGACCACATTTCTCTCGGCCCTCGCGAGTGAGGTCGCCAAATACTCGACGCCTCAAGAGCGAGCCGAGGAGGCAGAGGCCGACCAAGCCGGCCTCTCGGCAGCCCTGCCCGGCGCCCCGCGGAGAACGCCCGGGTGCGGCTCGAGGGAAGTTGTGTCAAGTCCCACGCGCGGCCCGCGGAGAACCCAGCGGCGGCCCGCGCGCGTCGGCCTAGCGGGGAGGGCTGCTCCGGGACACGGTGCGGCGGCCGCGGGCGAGTTGGACGCGCTAGCAGAGCCGGGCCGAAGGCGGCGGGCGTCTCCGGGCAGCCATGTTCGCGGCGCCCGCCCGCGCAGCAGGTACGGCACCTCGGGGAAGGTGCCCGGCTCGCCCCAGACCCCAGGGTGGCGAGGCCAGGGGCCCACAGGCACATCCCAGCGGGCAGCAGGTTGGCTGCCAGGAAAAGGAAACCCAGGAAGAGCAGCGCGGGGAACCCGGCTGCGGTGCGGGAGCCCGGGGCCGGCATCCTTCCACTGCACCCCCGCAGTCCCCGAGCCGAGTCACCCCGGCTTCAGGCCGAGGCCACCTCTCCTCTGACCGCCCCCAGGCTCCCAGCCCGCCCGGGCCAGCATCGGGAATCGGCCTGGGGTAACGCTACCCGCGGGTTCGGAGGGACAGCGGGAGGAGATGAAGCGCAGGAGGTGGCGATGGCGGGTGGGGTGAAACCGCCGGGAAAGCAGCGCTGCAAACGCCCTGCGCTCCCAGACGCGGCTCACCTGGGGCGGCGGGCTCCGGGCTCCGCGCTCCGCTCTCCGCTCTGCGGTGCTGAGGCTGCGGCCGCCGAGGGTGCGGGTGCTGCCGGGGCCGGATTACTGCGGCGACCTCGGGGGCTGCAGCTGCAGTGGCGGAGGCGGCCGCCGGGCGCTTCCCCCTACCCAGACTCCCAGCGCTGGGGCCCGCCGCCCCCCGCAGCAGCTGGCCCGACTCACGTGACCGCGGGGCCCACCCTCCGCCTCCCCCACCCCGGCCCCCGGGGCCCCGCCGCACCCCGCGCGTCTGGCTGCACGGGCCGCGGCGCTGCTCACCGTCGAGTAGGGAGGGGGCCTGGGAGCTGGAGGAGCGGCCGAGAGGGCGTATCTCGCCGCAGAAAGTGGCCCCCTCTTTGCTAGATTTTTATTTCTTGGTTGTGGCTCTCAAAAGGGAAAACCCGGGCTTTAAGGAGCCAGGCCCAGCATCCTTTCGGCGCCTCTTCCCGACGTTTGGTTGCTACGTCCGGGCCTCGGCGCCCACACAAGATTTCCCCGGAGAGAAATGTGTCCTGTACCTTGTTGACTCGCACGTCCAAGTCGAGTCCCTGGTTTTAAAAGTGCCGTCCTGTACCATGTTGGTAAGCCAGACCCTGTCCCAGGTACTTGGACATTGTGGCCTAGAGAGGTTAAGTAACTTGCCCAAGGTCACACAGCACGTAACTAAGCCAAGATTCCATATCTGGGTTAATAAAGTTATGTACAGGGACTTGTGTGGTGTGTGTGTGTGTGTGTGTGTGTGTGTGTGTGTTGATGCCAGCGTCAACTCCATCTTTTATAAGTAAGAAAAGACTATCTCAAAAGATATGAAGACGTAATTCACAGGAAAATAAATGCAATTCTATCCTGGCACACGAAAAGATATTCAGGCTCACTTAACTGCAAATCAAATATGTGGGGTAGCATCTTCCACCAGCCAGATTAACAAAAATCAAAACATTTTGAGTCTTGCTCTGTCGCCCATTCTGGAATGCAGTGGC
This sequence comes from Pan troglodytes, assembly GCF_028858775.2. NCBI lineage: Eukaryota > Metazoa > Chordata > Mammalia > Primates > Hominidae > Pan > Pan troglodytes. Next base: position 35,776,021 of record NC_072404.2, read on the forward strand.
AGGATCTCGGCTCACTGCAAACTCCGCCTCCTGCCTCCTGCCTCCCGCCTCCCGCCTCCCGCCTCCCGGGTTCAAGCGATTCTCGTGCCTCAGCCTCCCAAGTGGCTGAGACTACAGACCCACGCCACCAGCCTCGCTAATTTTTTTGATTTTTAGTAGAGATGGGGTTTCACCATGTTGCCCAGGCCGGTCTCAAACTCCTGAGCTTAGGCAATCCGCCTGCCTCTACTATCCATCTTCCTTAAAAAAGGAGAATGATCTTTATGTGCTAATACAAAACTATTTCCAACCTATACTAACTAAAGAAAAATAAAAAGCTAGGTGCAGAACGTTGTGTGTGTTATTTGTGGGAAGAAAATATGTACGTATGTCTGTACTTATTTTTGTAAATGCATAGAGTATCTTTGGAAGAGTACGTAAGAACCTGTAATAGATGCCACCAGGGAGCAGAATTGGGAGACTGGGTGCTGGGGAGAGAAGGAGACTTTTTTCCATGCCCTTTGAATGTTGAACCTGTGCTTACAGTCTGACACATGAGTAAACGGATAGTGGGGAAGGGCTGAGGAAGTTGGTGTAGGTACTGCAGAATAGAGCATTGGTTCATAGACTCTTGGAGCACAAAGGTACTTTACTGTTCTTTTAGTCTAGCCAAGAAAACTGTAGCCAATGAGTCTAAATAATCAATATTAGAAATTTCTAGCGGGCTTATTCCTGGGTTCCGCCCAGATCTATGGAATTCAGAGTCTCTGGGGCTGGAGCCAGGGAACCCGCATTTTTCAAGCTCTTTAGTTGTTTCTCTTGCACATTAAAGTCTGAAAGTCCGTGGGGTGTGGGTAGGGAGAGCATTAGGAAAAATAGGTAATGCATGCTGGGCTTAATACCTAAGTGATGGGTTGATAGGTGCAGCAAATCACCGTGGTACACGTTTACTTATATAACAAATCTGCACATCTTGCACATATACCCCAGAACTTAAAATAAATATTAAACATTTTTTAAAAAGTCTCAGAGTCGCTGTTTTATTTTTTGTTTGTTTTGAGATGGGATCTCGCTCTGTCACCCAGCCTCGAGGGAAGTGGCTCACTGCAGCCTCTACCTCCTAGGCTCAAGTGATCCTCCTACCTCAGCCTCCTGAGTAGATAGGACTACAGGCATGTGCCACCATGCCTAGCTACTTTTTAAAATATTTTTGTAGAAATGGAGTCTCACTATGTTGCCCAGGCTGGTTTCAAGCTCCTGGACTCAAATGATCCTCCTGCCTCAGCCATCTAAAGTGTTAAGATTACAGACGTGAGCCACCGTGCCCAGCCAGAGTCACTGTTTTAAATGTCTAGTTTAAGACTACACCACTACTAGAAAGGCAAATGCAATCCTGTGCCTTCCTATAGCCAGTATATGTCATTTGTTGTGTAAAGGATGGCACTTGCACCCCACGCTGCTCCCCTGGAGGCAGCCATATGCTCAGTACACGGATAGGGGATACTGCCAACCTGCCTGCCTGGCCTGAAATCTTTGAAGCCTGTTGGTTTGTCCCTACACAGCCACAGGAGCTGTGAGGCCAGGAGCCCAGGAACACATGGAGATTGAAAGACACCTGCTTTCCCCAGGGTCTGCATGGAGAAGCTTATTATATGGCGCTATGAACGCTTATTAAACAGCAGCAATGACCGGGCATGGTGGCTCACGCCTGTAATCCCAGCACTTTGGGAGACCAAGGTGGGTGGATCACGAGGTCAGAAGATCAAGACCATCCTGGCCAACATGGTGAAACCCCGTCTCTACTGAAAATACAAAAATTAGCTGTGTGTGGTGGTGCATGCCTATAATCCCAGCTACTTGGGAGGCTGAGGCAGGAGAATAGCTTGAACCAGGGAGTCGGAGGTTGCAGTGAGCCAAGATCGTGCCATTGCACTCCAGCCTGGGTGAGAGAGTGAGACTCCGTCTTAAAAAAAAAAAACAAAAACCAGCAGCAATACATTTATTTTGTCTCTGCTTTGTATCCAAAAGACAGTCCCTACTATTATTTGAGCTGCATAAATAGAGATAAGAGAACAGAACTGTCCAACAAATGTGGAGAACACCAAGAAATATCAGTAAGGGCTTTAATCATTGGCCTCTATCAATTATGTGAGGTTTAACTTTGAGTAAATTATAAGATTTCCATGAGCTAGCTTGCAAGGAAAAAAAATGTCTTAAATGACTTGCAACTGTTACACAGTCATTTATATTCCATCTAGTCATATTCAGAGACTTAAGAGCTAAAAAATACAAGCATAACAGATTTCCTTTTTTCTCTTCCGCCCTGAGAAGGACATGATCCCTACAGATCTCTGCAGCTGAGGCAGAAGGAGATTATAGCTAGAGTCTGTCTGCTAAACATGTCTGGAGGGTACACTCAGTGATGACCACAGATACTAATGGTGTTTTCAGTTTGGAACAATTATGAATAAAGCTGCTAATAATATTTATCTACAAGTTTTATGTAAGTGTAGGTTTTCATTTATCTTGGGTAGACATTAGATTGGTGCAAAAGTAATTGCAGTTTTTGCCATTACTGTTTTAAAAAAATGGCAAAAACTGCAATCACTTTTGCACCAACCAACCTAATACTTAAGAGTGAAGTGGGTGAGTCATATGGCAGGTGTATATTTAAATTTATAAAAAGTTGCCAAACTGTATTCCAAAGTGGTTTTTACCATTTTACATTATATCAGAAATATATGAGAGTTCCAGTTGCTCCACATCCTTATCAACACTTGCTATTATCAATCTTCTAAATTTTATCGATTCTCACAAATGTGTACTGAAATCTCCTCGTGGTTTTAATTTATATTGCCTTTTTTTTTTTTTTGAGACAGCATCTCACTCTGTCTCCAGGCTGGAGTGCAGTGGTACGATCTCGGCTCACTGCAACCTCTACCTCCCAGGTTCAAGCAATTCTCCTGCCTCAGCCTCCTGAGTAGCTGAGACTACAGCTGCACACCACCATGCCTAGCTAATTTTTCTATCTTTAGTAGAGATGGGGTTTTACCATGTTGGCCAGGATGATCTTGATCTCTTGACCTCATGAGCCACCCGCCTCAGCCTCCCAAAGTGCTGGGATTATAGGCATGAACTACCGTGTCCAGCCTATATTTCTTTGCTGATTAATAATGGTGAGCAACTTTTCCTATACTTGTTAGCCATTCATATATGTTCTTTTGGAAAGTGTTTAAGTCTTTTGCCTGTTAAAAAGTTTTATATTTTTAATTAGTATTATTATTACATGTTAAGAATTCCTTATATCTGGATACAAGTTCTTTATCATATTTATGTATTACAAATATATTCTTTCAGTATATGTCTCGCTTTTCATTTTATTAGTGGTGTCTTTTGAAGAGAAGATTTTAATTTTGTTATGCTCAATTTATCAATATTTTTTCTTTTATAGTTAATACTTTTTATGTCCTAAGAAATTTTGCCTACTCCAAGGTTGCAAAGATTTTCTTCTATGTTTACATCCAGAGATGTATAGTTTTTTAGCACTTATGTTAAGACCATGGTCCATTTCAAGTAAATTTTTGAATAAGTGGAGGTAAAATTCCAAGTTTATTTATGTGACTATTCAATTGTTCCGGCACCATTTGTTTTCCCCCAGGATTTACCATGCTATTGACAAAAGTCAATTGACCGTGTAAATGTAGGTATATTTCTCAACTCTCTCTTCCATTCTATTGGTCTATATAATTATTCTTTTTTTTTTTTTTTTTTTTTTTTTGAGACAGAGTTTCACTCTTGTTGCCCAGGCTGCAGTGCAATGGCATAATCTTGGCTCACTGCAACCTCCACCCTCCAGGTTCAAGCGAGTCTCCTGCCTCAGCCTCCCAAGTAGCTGGGATTACAGGCATGTGCCACCACACCTAGCTAATTTTGTATTTTTAGTAGAGACAGGGTTTCTCCATGTTGGTCAGACTGGTCTCGAACTCCTGACCTCAGGCGATCTGCCCACCTCAGCCTCCCAAAGTGCTGGGATTACAGGCGTGAGCCACCATGCCCGGCTATGTATTTATTCTTATGCCAATACTATACTCTCTTGATTATTATAGATTTATATCAAGTCTTGAAGTCAGGCAGCTTAAGTCTTCCAAGTTTGTTCTTTTTCAGAACTGTTTTGGCTATTCTAGGTACTCTGCACTTGGTTATAAATTTTAGAATCAGCTTGCCAATTCCTATACAAAATGCTGACTGGAGTCACATTCAATCTATAGACCAATTTGAGGAGAATTTACATCTTAATAATATTGAGTCTTCCAATCTATGAACATGGTATATTTCTCCATTTTTTTAGGTTGTCTGTAAGTTTTCTCAGCAAATATTTAGAGTTTTCAGCATACAGGTCTTGGACATATTTTATTTAATAGTTATTTCATGTTTTTGGGTGTTATTGTAACTAATCATTTTAAATTTTATTTTTCAATTGTTCATTGCTAGAATATAAAAATGCAATTGGTTTTTGTATATGGACCTTATATCCTATAACTTTACTAAATATGCTTATGAATTCTATTAACTTTTTCATCATTTGTTAGAATTTTCTCTGTACTCAATCATGTTGACTAAAAATACATTTTTAGTTATTCCTTTTCAATCTATTTGCCTTTTAATTCTTTTCCATATCTTATTGCATTTGCTAGGACCTACTTAATGCTATAGAGGAACAGTGAGAACAAACAAGTTCAGTCATTCACCACTAAGTATGATATTATTTGTAGAGTTTTTTATAGATACCATTTATCATGTTGAGGAAGTTTCCTTCTTTTCCTACTTTGCTGATAGTTTTATTTGTTTTTTCATTTGTTTTTAATGATGAATCAGTGTTGAATTTTGTCAGCTGCTTTTTCTGCATCTATTAAGATGATGAAATGCTTTTTATCCTCTATCCTGTAAATATGATAAAATACATTAATTGATTTTCAAATGTTTAACTGCATTTGGGGGATAAATCTCAATTTGGTTATGATGAATTATCTTTTTTATATATTTCTAGGTTGAATGTGCTAATATTTTGCAAAACATTTTTGTGCCTATTTTTATGAGAGATATTGGCATATAGATTGATACATAGTATTCTTTTCTGGTTTTGGTGTATAGGTGATACTGACTTCATAATATAAGCTGGTAAGTGTACCCATCTCTTCTATTTTCTGAGTATTTGTAGGACTGGTATTTTTCCTTCCTTAAATATTTGATAGAGTTTGCCAATGACTTCATCAACCTGGAATGCAGTTTTGATTGTGAAAATATCTTAAAGTATGAATAAATTTCTTAATTGACATATGGTTATTCAGGTTTTTCGTTTGTCCTTAAGTCAATTTTGATAAATTGTGTCTTTCAAGGAAATTGTCCATTTCATGTAAGTTAGTGAATTTATTGGAAAAAATAATTTATAGTATTTCTTTATTATCCTTTATTATTCATAGCATCTGTAGCAGTGTCTCCTCCTCTGCATTTCTCTAGGAAATTTGTGTCTTTTTCTTTTTAAGGATTAGTCCAGTAGAGATTTATTGATTCCTCTGATCTTTTTGAAGAACCAGTTTTCAGTTTCACTGATTTTCTCTATTGTTTAAACTTTCTTTTATTTACTTTGAGTTTAATTTGCTCTTCTTTTTCTAGCTTCTTAGAACTTAGATCATTGATTTTAGATTCTTTGTCTTTTCAAAGTATATGTAGGAATAAACCTTTACCTTTAAAAATAAACTTTATATAAGTATATAAAGATATAAATTCCCCTCTAAACACTGCTTTAGCATCATCCTCCAAATTTGATATGTTATGTATTAGTTTCTTCTGGCTGCTATAACAAATTACCACAAACTTGGTGGCTTAGCTCAAAACAACACAAACATTTCCTCACAGTTCTGGAGGCCAGATGTCTGAAATCAGTATTACTGGGATGGACTCAAGGTATTGACAGGATCTGGCACCATCCAGAGGCTCTCAGGGAGAATCTGTTCCTTGCTTCTGTCAGCATTTGGTGGCTGCTAGCATTCCTTGGCTTGTAGCCACATCACTGCAATCTTCTAGGCCAGCATCTTCTAATCTCTCTTTCTGTTCTGTCTTCACATAGCTTTCAAAACTCTCTGTGATCAAATCTTCCTGTGCCTCCCTCATAAGGATACATATGATTGCATTTAGGGACCGCCATGCTAATCTAGGATAATCTTCCCATCTCAAGATCCTTAACCTAATCATATCCATAAAGTCCTTTTTATTGCCATATAAGATAATATCACAAATTTCAGGAATTAGGATGTAGATATCTTTTAGGAAGCCATTTTCATCATACCACATGTTGTATTTTCATTTTCATTCATTTTATTTCACTTCATTTTCATATTTTCTAAGTTCTCATATTTCTTTTCCCCATGGGTATTTTTGTTTTATGGCCTAGCTATGGACCATCTTGGTGAATTTTCCATGTGTGTGTTAAAAACCTGTGTATTCTGCTGTTATTGAGGGTACTGTTTTATAAAAATCAATTAGATCAAGTTGGTTGATAGCACTGTTCAAGTCTTCTATTCCGTATAGATTTTTTTTCCATATTTGTTCTATCAGTTACTAAGAGAGGATTGCTGTAGCCTTGAACTGTATTTGTGGATCTTTCTATTTCTTTTAGTTCTGTCAATTTTTGCATCTTGTATTTTGAGGATCTGTTAGGAGGTACATACATACTTAGGATTGCTATGAATTATTTTAAAATGTCTCTTTTTTCTCTCTGGTAATATTTATTGTCCTGAAGTCTACTTAGTCTAATACTAACAAAGTCACCCTCCTGATTAGTGGTTGCATAGTACATTTTTTCATCGTTTTACTTTTAAACTGTGTTTGTCTTTATAGTGGGATTTTGTAGATACAATATAATTGGATCTTGCTTTTCATTCAATATGACATTTTTTTACTTTTTTAATTGAAGTGTTTTAATCAGTGTTTCTCAAATAGGGGCAATTTTGGACCCAGGGGACATTTGGCAATGTCTGGAGACATTTTTGGTTGTCACAATGGCAGAGGTTGAGGAAGTCTCTACTAGCATCTAGTTTATAAAGACCAGGAATGCTGTTGAACATTCTACAGTGGAAAGGATAGCCTCCTACAAGCAATAATTTTTTATTTTTGAGACTGGATCTCATTCTGTTTCCCAGGTGGAGTACAGCGGCACCTTCATGATTCACTGCAGCCTGGGTCTCCCAGGTTCAAGTGATCCTCCCACCTCACCCTTCCTAGGAGCTGGGACTACAGGCATGTGCCACCATGCCTGGCTAATTTTTCTATTTTTTGTAGAAACGGGGTTTGCCATGTTGTCCAGGCTGGTCTCAAACTCCTGTGCTCAAACAATCCACCCACCTCAGGCTTCCAAAGTGCTGGGATTACAGGTGTGAACCACTGTGCACAGCCCCTACCACATTTTCTTGATCCATTAATCTGTTGATAGACACTTAAGCTGATTCTACGTCTTGGCTATTGTGAACAGTGCTGCCATAAACTTGGGGGTGCAGATATCTCTTTGAGACACTGATTTAATCCTTTGGATATACATCCAGTAGTGAGATTGCTGGATCATATGGTGACTCTTTTTTAGTTTTTTTGAGAAACCCCCATACTTTTCTCCATAATGGCTGTACTAATTTACATTCCCATCAACAGTATGGAAGAGTTCCCTTTTCTCTGCATTTCTGCCTGTATTTGTTATTTTTTGTCTTTTTGATACCAGCCATTCTAACTGGGGTGAGATGATACCTCATTGTGATTTTGATTTGCATTTCCCTGATGATTAGAGAGGTTGAGCATATTTACATATACTTATTGGCCATTTGTATGTCTTCTTTTTAAAAATATCTATTCAGATTATTTGCTCATTTTTAAATTGGATTATTTGTTTTTTGCTGTTGAGATATTTGAATTCCTTGTATATTCTGAATATTAATCCCTTGTCAGATGAATAGTTTGGAAATATTTTCTCCCATTCTGTGGGTTGTCTCCTCACCTCACTGATTCACTTCCAGTTTTGAAAGATATTTTTGCTGAGTATGTAGTTTTTGGTTGAGAGCTTTTTTCTTTCAACACTTTAAAGGAACCATTCAATTTTCATAAGACATTGCCATAAGGCTTGCATAATTTCTGAAGAAAAGTTTGTGTTTGATTACCTTTCTTCCCCTGCTTATATCTTTTTTCCTATGGCTACTTTTAAGATTTTTCTCTTTATCTCAGGCTTTGAGGAATATGATTATGACGTATCTTGGTATGTTCTTTTCTGTGTTTATCCCACCTAGGCTTTATTGAGTTTCTCAGATCTGTAGGTTTATCATTCCTCTTAAATTTTGGGCCATTATTTCTTCAAATATTTTATCCAGTGCATCCTTCCCCTCACAGATTCAGGAACTCTGATTACCCGTATGTTAGGCCACTTGATATTGTTCCATACATCACTGAGGTTCTTGTTCTTCTGCTTTTAGTCTCTGCTCTCTGTGCTTTATTTTGAATAATTTTGCTTGGTATTTGTTCAAATTTAGTTATCTTTTCTCCTGTAGCCTCTAATCTGCTATCATCTGTGAAATTTTTATAGCAGTAATGTAGTATTTTTCTTTTTTTGAAGCTCAGTTTGGTTCTTTTTTTTTTTGAGATGGAGTCTTGCTCTGTCACCCAGGCTGGAGTGTAGTGGCATGATCTTGGCTCACTGCAAGCTCCGCCTCCCGGGTTCACGACATTCTCCTGCCTCAGCCTCCCGAGTAGCTGGGACTACAGGCGCCCGCCACCACTCCTGGCTAATTTTTTGTATTTTTTTTTAGTAGAGATGGGGTTTCTCTGTGTTAGCCAGGATGGTCTTGATCTCCTGACTTCGTGATCCACCCACCTCGGCCTCCCAAAGTGCTGGGATTACAGGCGTGAGCCACAGTGCCCGGCCTCCAGTTTGGTTCTTTTTATATTACCCATTCCTTTCATATGTATTTTTCTTTAAATCCCTGATCATATTTATAATATTTTAATAGCTATTTTAAAGACCATGTATGCTAATTTCATAATTTCTGTCAATTTTTAGTCTGTTGTTGATGATTGATTGATCTCCTGTTTCTGTGCCAGTCTTCCAATTCAGATGCCAGGCTTTGTGAATTTTATGTTGTTGAGTGATGAATTTATTTTTTGTATTGCTTTAAAGAGTGTTGGTGTTGGGCCTTTTTCCAGTGCTCAACACGATGTGGAAGCTGCCAAAGCCAGGGCTTCCACCCTCTGAAGCCACAGCCCGAGCTCTACATTGGCCCCTTTCAGCCACGGCTGCAGTGGCTGGGACACAGGGTACCAAGTCCCTAGGCTACACACAACACGGGGACCCTGGGCCCAGCCCACGAAACCACTTTTTCCTCCTGGGCCTCCTGGCCTGGGATGGGAGGGGCTGCCGTGAAGGTCTCTGTCATGACCAGGAGACATTTTCCCCATGGTCTTGGGGATTAACATTAGGCTCCTTGCTACTTATGCAAATTTCTGCAGCAGGCTTGAATTTCTCCTCAGAAAATGGATTTCTACTGCATTGTCAGGTTGCAAATTTTCTGAACTTTTATGCTGTTTCCCTTTTAAAACAGAATGCTTTTAACAGCACCCAAGTCACATTTTGACTGCTTTGCTGCTTAGAAATTTCTTCTGCCAGATACCCTAAATCATCTCTCTCAAGTTCGAAGTTCCATAGATCTCTAGGGCAGGGGCAAAATGCTGCCAGTCTCTTTGCTAAAACATAACAAGAGTCACCTTTGCTCCAGTTCCCAACTAGTTCCTCATCTCCATCTGAGACCACCTCAGCCTGGACCTTATTGTTCATATCACTATCAGTATTTTGTCAAAGCCATTCAACAAGTCTCTAGGAAGTTCCAAACTTTCCCACATTTTCCTGTCTTCTTCTGAGTCCTCCAAACTGTTCCAACCTCTGCTTGTTACCCAGTTCCAAAGTTACTTCCACATTTTCAGGTATCTTTTCAGCAATGCCCCACTCTACAGGTACCAATTTACTTTATTAGTTCGTTTGCATGCTGCTGATAAAGACATGCCTGAAACCGGGAAGAAAAAGAGTTTTAATTGGACTTACAGTTCACATGGCTGGGGAGGCCACAGAATCATGGCGGGAAGTGAAAGGCACTTGTTACCTGGTAGTGGCAAGAGAAGAATGAGGAAGAAGCAAAAGCAGAAACCTCCAATAAACCCATCAGATCTCATGAAGCTTATTCACTATAATGACAATAGCAAGGGAAAGACCGGCCCCCATGATTCAATTACCTCTCCCTGGGTCCCTCCCACAACAGGTGGGAATTCTAGGAGATACAGTTCAAGTTGAGATTTGAGTGGAAACATAGCCAAACCATATCACTGTCCCTTCTCTTTGCCTCCAAGCAGAAAGCTGGGTGGTTGTCTCATTTGTTTCCTTTCTCTTGCGGATCACAAGAGAAAGGAAACAAATGCTCTGCCTGTCATCCAATGTCTGACAACAATTGTTTCATGCATTTTGCTCAGTTTTCTAGTTGTTCACAATAGAACAGCAAGTCCCATAGCAGTTTTTCCTTCATAGGCAGATGTGAAAGCCTAGGAGCACAAATCTTATTGCCTCTAAGGAACCAAATGTCCTGGTGTAGACTCAACTAGACCCATTATTTAGGAAATACAAATGTACAGTCTATTTATAGAACCTCTTAAACATACCAGTAAGAAATATTTATCTGACACATGTACCAAAAATTGCACTCTTGCTACAAGAATGAAAAAGGGGGCTGGGCGCAGTGGCTCACGCCTGTAATCCCAGCACTTTGGGAGGCTGAGGTGGGCGGATCACGACGTCAGGAGTTCAAGACCAGCCTGGCCAACATGGTGAAACCCCATCTCTACTAAAAATACAAAAATTAGCCGGGCGTGGTGGCGCGTGCCTGTAATCCCAGCTACTTGAGAGGCTGAGGCAGGAGAATCACTTCAACCCAGGAGGCAGAGGTTGCAGTGAGCCGAGACCACGCCACTGCACTCCAGCCTGGCAACAGAGCATGACTCCATCTCAAAAAAAAAAAAAAAAAAAGGAACATCATAGCCTCTCCTCTCAAGATGTCAGAGACAAGCAAGGAAATTAAGTATAGAGGTAATATAATTAGACGTTGATTATATGTTGCTGTCAGGGTAGCACAAAGGTTATGCAAAAATAAATACACGGATCTGACATATTAGGAAATGTAAGCAAGTTTAAAAGATGGCCATCTCTCTCAAAACTTCCTTTTATTAAAAATATTTTCTTAAATAGCCATAAATGAGGGTTACTCAAACCTAGACCATTAAAAAATTATATATGACAATTTTGCCTTGTCTTCCAACCAGTGTTATTGATTGACTGAAGAACACTATGCATAGATTTTGAGGAGCTTAAAGTGCCGTAGGTGTAATTGCGAAATGCCTTTAACACATTGCATATAGAGGTATTTTCCACTTAGTACTTCTTTCAGTGTATAATAATGGGAGGAGGAAAAAAGACCTGTCACTGGGCAAACCTCATGGGAATGGACTACAGACAGTGCTGTGTGAATTAGGCACTTATGTATGGGTAAGAAAGCCTGCATAATTGCTTTATGTATAATGTTATGAGAACCAAACAAAGAAGCTGACAGAGAAGCCAGGGGAAAATGAGAAAGAAAAGCACTAGTCAAGATTAGTCAGCCACCTGCCTTAATCCTGTGACAACTGTGTTTAGGAGGTTAGTTTTCTGAATTTGGTTACCATAGTAATAGACCTTTAGAATGTCCTTAAATCAATTTACAGAATTACTATTCATATTAAGCAACACAAATAGATTTTAGGTTGTTAAAATCTATTTTTAAATTTTTTTAGAAATGAAGTGATCCATCAAGCCCTTTAGATATATAATTTAGACAACCATAAATTGTATTTTGGCAAAGGGAAGTTGTAAGGTCGTATTCATTATTATTGGGTGACGGGTTTATAAGTTCAATAATTCAAATATGTCATCTTAATGAATGACTCCTAATAAATTTTAAATAAGATAGAGTTCATGAATGTTCTAGACCTAGCTTTAAAACCAAATATGTATGCTTCACACGCATTCCTACACCTCTAGGAGTCATCTGTGGGTTTAGCCAATTATATGGATAATTTAAAGGGGAATTGCTGAGACCTGGTCTAGTGATCATCCAAGAGCTGCCTAGAGGATTCTACGGTCAGACTTGGGAATTTCAACCGAACTCTTCCTTTTTTTTTTTTTTTTTTCTAGTTTACATGTGTGGAAAAGGTCCACTTCATTTTATGCAGTTTTTAAACTGGGCTTTTTAATATTCTAGTGACATCTGAAGCTACTTTTTAACAGATGAAGGCTTATCCAGAATTGTAAAAGTTGGTTCTCATATCTGCAATTTTAAGACCACTGCTCACTTAAGATATTAATAATATAAAACTTTAAACAAAAGTTGCAATTTTCTAATTCTTCAGAGAACTAAACAAAGTCTGCTTAAATTGCTGTAGATTGGCGTTCAGTTAAAGGAAGACTTCGTTCATGCTATGAGTGGTTAAAGGATTCCTGGCCAGGTATGGTAGCTTACACTTTGGAAAGCAAGGTGGGAGGAGCTTTTGAGGTCAGGAATTTGAGACCAGCATGGGTAACATAGCGAGACCCGCGTCTCTACAAAAAATTTTAAAAGTAGCCGGGCGTGGTGGTGTGTGCCTGCAGATTATTTGAGCCCAGAAGTTGGAATGGGGCTGTAATTGCACTATTGCACTCCAGCCTGGGAGACAGAGTTTGTTTTATTAGTTTCAAACAAAACAAAAAACCCCAGTGATTCCATGTATGAATTTCTCTGACTCTAGAGAAAGAATATTTTGTTTGAGGCATCCTTGTATTTTCCATGAACCACAGAAAAACTAGTATTAGTTTATTTCATGTCAGATGAATCGCCTGACTTTCAGAGAATTGGGAATAATCTAGATACATGAAAATATTTTAGTGTTTAAATTCCTGATTATTTTTCACTTTCCTTTTCATTGACTTTCTACCCTTAATCATAAACCTAACCCTGGATTTTTACTATTATTATTATATCCCTTGTACCGCTGGTTCTAGATCCTGTAGAGCTGCAATCAGTGTCTTGTTCACCTTTGAATTTCAAAAAGCACCTATCATATTAAAATAAAAATTAAAGGTGGAAACTATCTTACCATCAAATGAAATTATCAGATAATCTCCCTTTTAGCTTTACTCTGCATACAAAGAAAGGACTGAGCTTTAAGAAGTGCTAGACAGGCCGGGCGCGGTGGCTCATGCCTGTAATCCCAGCACTTTGAGAGGCTGAGACGGGTGGATCACAAGGTCAGGAGATCGAGACCATCCTGGCTAACACGGTGAAACCCCGTCTCTACTAAAAATACAAAAAATTAGCCGGCCTGGTGGTGGGCGCCTGTAGTCCCAGCTACTCGGGAGGCTGAGGCAGGAGAATGGTGTGAACCCGGGAGGCGGAGCTTGCAGTGAGCCGAGATCGCGCCACTGCACTCCAGCCTGGGCGACAGAGCGAGACTCCGTCTCAAAAAAAAAAGTACTAGACAATGTCCAGACTAGACAAATCCACAGAGAAAGTAGTCTGGTGATTGCTTAGGGCTGGGGGAGTTAGGGAAGGTGAGGAATAACTGCTAATGGGCATGGGCATCTCTTTTTGAGGTGATGAAATGTTCTAACAGTAACTGTGTTGATGGTTGCACAACTCTGAATATACCAAAATTTATTGAACTGTAAAAAAAACATTGTAGTACATATTTTATAAAAAATGAAATAACCTCACCCCCTAAAAAAGAAATATTAGATAACCGTTGAACACTCACTAGCTGAGGAAAACAGGTAAGAGGTAACAGTTTTGAAGATATTATTGCCATAGCAATAAAGCGTTAGGAAAAAAATCCAAGGAGCAGAGTTGATTTACTGCACAGTCTTAATGTAAGAGTCAATTAACGTTAGTAGGCTGCTTAGTTTTCTTTAAAATTTATGATACAAAACCGAAAACCTTGACTATTACCATATGTGGCAAGGAAAGTACATGACATTTTGTGAAAGATAATATCTTATAAAATTTAGCCAAAATAATATAAGGAAAAACTTAAGTGAATATTCTCAAGGAACTATTGATATAAAGACACCAGGAGAGAACAATTATAATCTGGGGAAATTTGACAATTCCAAATGGGAATTTCATTGCAAGACCTTTTTTAAATTTTTCCCTGTTTTCCTATAAGTACAATGCTGTCTCTTATTTAAAGGCAAATCACCTTGTATTTGTACTACTATTCCTTTTGGTTAGTCTACCAAGGTCTAATTAAATTTAACTACTAAAGAACCACTTTAAAAATCTGGAATGTCTTAATATATTTTGCAAAAAAATAGCTATATAACAATTTTAGCAGATATGACCGTAATAGAAGAGAATCACCAATATGTGGTTGAATGTTATAATATCCTAGTCTCTTCATAAGAGGTAAAAATTAGATTTAGTTATATTAACATAAAATACATTCTGGCAGAATAAGTCCAACAAATGAATGAGAAAAATGCTACATGAAATTGGAACTAAGCCCCAGTGGGTCTCCCTATCCTTATTTCATTCTTTATAATAATGAAAACTGTTTCTCAATACCTCAATTTACTTTGTGCATGGAATTGTTTTTACTACAATTGTTTGCTGGAGAGGATATTATCTTTATGCTACTGCAGTGTGGAATTTTGAATTAATTAAAAACTTATAAATTCCCAGAAATGCCCAAGTGGGATATAATTTAACTGTTACTAGAGACCAAGGGGATCCACTTTACTCTGGATTTTTAGAGTAAAATCTCAGCAAATATCTCATGTCATTTGTTTTTAGATGATCATAAAACAAAATTGATGTTAGTCTAGCTCACAGGCACTTAGACTGGTTTTATAGATTATGGGCTGACTCATACTCACTACAGCCATCCATTTTATACCAAAGGCTTCATTAGCACTTCAGGAGCACAGAGGACTGGGAAACAAAGCAATCCACAGTGTGCTACATGTTGCAGATCTCCCGGAGTCTTCCAACTGTTTTTATCCTTTTCCTTAAGTATGTCAAAATGAGCTACTTTATTCCCACGTTGAAGGGAGGAAAAGATTATCCTTAGTTTTAAATGGAGAACTGCTAGGAAATTTTACTTAAATTATGAGTGAAACACAGAAACGTGGGCAAAGTACAGAATGACAGACACCAAATGCACAAAAAGAAATTTAACTGCATGGCAAAGACAAGTTTTCACAGAGGGGTACCATGTACTACAGAGAGCATTTCAATTACTATCTTTGGTACAAAATTACACAGTGTATATACACAGTATCTACTATATACATGACATACACACACCATATGTACATACACACATATATATACATATATATTTAGGATAGTCTTTTTTTTTTTTTAAGATAGGGGTCTCCCTCTGTTACCCAGGCTGAAGTGCAATGCTGTGATCATAGCTCACTTCAGCTTCAGACTCCTGGGCTCAAGCAATCTTCCCATCTCAGCCTCCTGAGTAGCTGGGACTACAGACATACACCATGATGCCTGACTAATTTTTTAAATAATTTTTTTGTAAAGATGGGATCTCACTATGTTGCCCAGGCTGGTCTCAAACTCCTGAGCTCAAGTGATCCTCCTTCCTTGGCCTCCGGAAGTGTTGAGATTACAGGCGTGAGCCACCATGGCTGGCTAGAAGAGTCATTTTTTTTTTTCTCCTAAATTGCTTGAACATTCTTCTACAGGGGTGTGTTGCAGATAATTCTGAAAAATATATATATAGAAGAGTAATTTTAGGGAAGTTCAGTGCTCTTTTCCTTTTTCTGGTAGGGAAGATGTTCACAAAAATGTATTTATTGACCATTAACTTTTTGCTGTAAGAATTCAGTCATACAGTCGTACAGGGTACAGAATAATTCTTCGTTGTGTGGCACCAACCCACATGCTGCAGGACATCATTCTCCCTGGCTGCATCCACTCATTGCCGGGAATAGTCCCCAATTATTATGAAATCACCAACAACCCACTGACCACAGTGAGAACCACTGATTTTTTCCACTGACCTAGTGACTATCTAGCATCCTTAGATCGGCTCAACTGTTACTTCCCCAAGGAGTCCTTCTATAGAGTAGGTCAGATCCTTGCCTCCCAAACCCCTTATTTTTAAAATACTTTGTGCCTTGCTTTGATAATTTGTATTATGTATCCAAACTGAAATTTTCTGCTTTCTGCATTAGAATGTAAACCCCCTGGGGGTTGAGTCAGTCTGTCTTGTTCGCTGTGCCACGGCTGATGCCCAGCCCAGCAGGATGCTTTGTACACTGATATACTGGGTACATTTTGTTGAATAAATTAAGCTCAACTTTATATTTCAATAGTTGAGTTGTATTGCTTCTTGTTCTTCAAGCTTAATTTGAACTGTCTAATAAAAAGAAGTAATTGAAAAAAAGAATTCAGTCATAAAAAAAGTTCCTTTTTTTTTTTTTTTTAGACAGAGTCTCGCTCTGTCACCAGGCTGGAGTGCAGTGGTGCGATCTCGGCTCACTGCAACCTCCACCTCCTGAATTCAAGCAATTCTCCTGCCTCAGCCTCCCAAGTAGCTGGGACTACAAGCACGCACCACCACACCCAGCTAATTTTTGTATTTTTAGTAGAGACCGGGTTTCACCATGTTGACCAGGATGGTCTCGATCTCTTGACCTCGTGATCTGCCCGCCTCGGCCTCCCAAAGTGCTGGGATTACAGGCGTGAGCCACTGCGCCCAGCCCATAAAAAATTCTAACCCTGGGGAGGATGGTATCTCTACACAACTTATCTTTTGGCCTATATACTCATTTTGAGGCACAATTAGTTGCCCCAATGCACAATGCTTTCTGGAATACATAAAAGAATGTTCATAGAAAATACAAATATAGGAGACTGTATTTACAAGGGCAGGGAACTAGTGAAGTTATCTGTCCCTCAAATTCAGGTTTTTGGACCACCTGCATCAGGGTCACCAGCAAGCATGTTAAAATGCAGACTCAGGCCCAGTGTGATGGCTCACACCTGTAATCCCAGGACTTTGGGAGGCTGAGGTGGGGGGATCACTTGAGGTCAGGAGTTCAAGACCAGTCTGGCCAACATGGTGAAACCTGGACTCTACTAAAAATACAAAAATTAGCCGGGCACGCTGGCATGCACCTTTAGTCCCAGCTACTTGGGAGGCTGAGGCAGGAGAATCGCTTGAACCTGGGAGGCAGAGGTTGCAGTGAGCTGAGATTGTGCCACTGCACTCTAGCCTGGGTGACAAAGCAGGACTCTGTCTCAACAACAACAAAAACTGCAGATTCACAGGCCCAATCCAATAATTAATGAGAATCTTTGGGGATTCAGGAATCTGCACTTTTAATACACCCCATGTGATTCTGCCATGCACTAAAATGTGAATCACTGCTACATTTCTGCAACCTTTAAAAACTAAGGTGTGTGTCTCATTTTACTTCAGGACGGAGCCCTGACAGCAATGTTTGCTACGGCCTCCCTCTGCAGTCAGCCTAAAGCAAGGAGCTGGAGGTAGATGAGGCAAAGGTAAAGGAGACCAAAACAGTATTTTAAAGAAAAAATCATTTATCTTCAAATAGGCTCCAAACCTAAGGTAAGAATGTATTGATTTCATTGTACTAAAGGGAATACACAAACCCTACTAAAAAGAATGCTGGCCAGGCACGGTGGCTCACGCCTATAATCCCAGCACTGTGGGAGGCCGAGGTAGGGAGATCATCTGAGTTCAGGAGTTCGAGACCAGCCTGACCAACCCAATCTCTACTAAAAATACAAAAATTAGCTGAGTGTGGTGGCATGTGTCTGTAGTCCCAGTTACTCAGGAGGCTGAGGCAGGAAGATCACTTGAACCTGGGAGGTGGAGGTTGCAGTGAGCTGAGATTTAAAAAAAAAAAAAAAGCCGGCCAGGCGCGGTGGCTCATACCTGTAATCCCAGCACTTTGGGAGGCCAAGGCGGGCGGATCACGAGGTCAGGAGATCAAGACCATCCTGGCTAACACGGTGGAACCCGTCTCTACTAAAAATACAAAAAAATTAGCCGGGCGTGGTGGCAGGTGCCTGTAGCCCCAGGCTGAGGCAGGAGAATGGCATGAACCCAGGAGGCAGAGCTTGCAGTGAGCCGAGATCCTGGGCGACAGAGCGAGAATCCGTCTCCAAAAAAAAAAAAAAAAGAATGCTAAGGATGCTAAGGATATTAAGACACAGAAGTACTAGAAATACTATAATAGTAATGCATAGTAATGCTTTTAAATGGGCATATGTGTTTATAATCATTTTGACATCTTAGATTTCAATTTAAGGTAAAATGGGCAAGAAACAAAAAACAAAAATTCTTATGTCCAAGTGCTCTGCACCTCTGGAAAAGAAGTTCTTTTTTATTTTCCCAGGGTTATTATTATAATGCTAATTTACTTTTTTAGTTTTTTGTTTCTCCCTGCATCCGATAGTGCTATAATTTTTTCTTTTTTCTTTTTTTTTTTTTTTGAGATGGAGTCTTGCTCTGTCACTCAAGCTGGAATGTAGTAGCACAATTTTGGCTCACTTCAACCTCCACCTCCCAGGTTCAAGTGATTCTCCTGCTTCAGCCTCCCTAGTAGCTGGGATTACATGCGTGCACCACCATGCCTGGCTAATTTTTGCATTTTTAGTAGAGACAGGGTTTCACCATGTTGACCAGGTTGGTCTCGAGCACCTGACTTCAAGTGATCCCCCCGCCTCAGCGTCCCAAGGTGCTGGGAGTACAGGCATGAGCCACCACACTCAGCGTATAATTTACCTTTTTAATAAAAAGGTAAGAGAATATATTTTCCCATAACATGCCACCAAATTCCTTTTTCTCCTCTTGCAATTTCCAAACACTGAGAAATCACCCATATATACACAGTTCAATGGGGAGAGATAGCATGCTGACCTCTATGTAGCATTAGAAATATAAGCAATAGGCCGGGCGTGGTCCCTCACGCCTGTAATCCCAGCCCTTTGGGAGGCTGAGGCAGGCGGATTACCTGAGGTCAGGAGTTCGAGACCAGCCTGACCAACATGGAGAAACCCTGTCTCTACTAAAAAAAAAAAATAAAAAAAAAAAAATAAGCTGGGCGTGGTGGCGCATGCCTGTAATCCCGGCTATTGGGGAGGCTGAAGCAGGAGAATTGCTTGAACCCGGGAGGCGGAGGTTGTGGTCAGCCAAGATCGCACCACTGGACTCCAGCCTGGCAACAAGAGCGAAACTCTGTCTCAACAACAACAAAAGAAAAAAAAATAGAAAAGAAATATAAGCAATATCCCACACATCATTAATAAAATAAAAACTACAAATTCATTTCCATAAGGAAAGATCCAAATGGCTAGATTCTTCATCTGAATCAGAAATCATTGTTTCTCGTTATTTTCATGGCAACCCCGCATTTCGTTTAATCACAGAGGGTATTTTATAGCACTGATTTACGCAGTAGGCATAAATCAGTGTGTCCACCTGCTACACACGATAAAACCCTAAACCAAAACAACAGTGATAATAAACATCACCCTCCCTCCTCCCCCTCGAAAAACCAAAAACACTTTCTTCAGTGCTAAGAATTAACTATTAACTATCATGCTAAAGGTCAAGACTTAATGCATATTTCAAAAGAATTTAAATCAAACCACAGCTTTTCTTACAAATATACCTATACAGAGCAGATAATCAGAGGCACAAAGTGTCACTGTACCCCTCTCCTTCCACTACCTGTCCATCTTCCTCACTTTTGGTATAAAATTTAGAATAACAGGTAAGAAAATCAGTACAACTGCTGAGGAAATTGGTGTTGAAGAATTTTTCACAAAATCAGTTATCTCCCACATAAACTTTATTTTGAAAAGAATATCACAATATAGTCATGTAAATTTAAATATGGCACATTGAGAAGTATTGACGCAAATTATATAGTCATGTAACCACATGTTTCGGTCAATGTACAATATATATATGATGGTGGCCCCACAGATTATAATGGAGTTGAAAAATTCCTGTCACCTGCTAGGGATGTCTTGATCCTGACCCTGCATAGGCCTAGGCTAGTGTGTTTGTCTTGGTTTTTGACCAAAAAGTTTAAAAATTCAAAATTTAAATAGATAAAAGCTTATATAATAAGGATATAAAGAAAATATTTTTGTACAGCTGTACAATGTGTGTTTTAAGCTACGTTATTACTAGAAGAGTCCAAAAATTGTTTTTAAATAAGTATCTAAACTAGAAAATTTACAGTAAGCTAAGGTTAGTTTATTATTATTTCTATAAAAATTATAGAATTTTTTTTTTGAGACAGTCTTGCTCCTCTGTCACCCAGACTAGAGTGCAGTGGTTCGATCTTGGCTCACTGCAACCTCCACCTCCTGGATTCAAGCAATTCTCCTGCCTCAGCCTCTCAATTAGCTGGGACTACACGCATGTGCCACCACACCTGGCTAATTATTGTATTTTTAGTAGAGATGGGGTTTAGCCATGTTGGCCCAGCTGGTCCCAAACTCATGACCTCGAGTGATCCACCCACCTTGGCCTCCCATAATGCTGGGATTATAGGCATAAGGCACCATGCCCAACCAGAAGAAAAACATTTTTTATAAATTTTAGTGTCACCTAAGTGTACAGTGTTTATAAAGTCTACAGTAGTGTACAGTAATGTCCTAGGCCTTTACATTCACTCACCACTGACTCATCCAGAGCAACTTCCAGTCCTGTAAGCTCCGTTAGTAAGTGCCCTATACAGGTATACCACATATATATATATACACCATATATATATATATATATATATATACACACACCATATATATATATACACACCATATATATATATATACACACCATATATATACACACCATATATATATTATATATACACACCATATATATATTATATATACACACCATATATATATGGTGTATGTATATATTTTATATATATATATATATATATATATATATATATATTTTTTTTTTTTTTAGATGGGGAGTCACTCTGTCACCCAGGCTGGAGTGCAGTGGTATGATCATGGCTCACTGCAGCCTTGACCTTGCCAGGCTCAGGTGATCCTCCAACCTCAGCTTTTGTACTTTTAGTAGAGACGGGGTTTCGCCCTGTTGCCCAGGCTGGTCTTGAGCTTCTGGGCTCAAGCAATCCACCTGCCTCAGCCTCCCAAAGTGCTAGGAGTACAGGCGTGAACCACTGCACCTGACCAGATTTTTTACAAAATCTTTTATACCATATTGTTATTGTTGTAGTATCTTTTCTGTGTTTAGATGTTTGAATAAACAGACACTTGCCATTGTGTTACAATTGCCTACAAGATTCAGAACAGCAACATGCTGTAGCCTAGGAGCAATAGGCTATATACATGTCCTACATGTGTAGCAGGCTACACTATCTAGGTTTGTGTAAGTACACTCTATGATGTTCCCACAACGATGAAATAACCTAATTAGACATTTCTCAGAGTGCATCTCCATCATTAAGCGAGGTATGACTGTACATGTGAAGTCACAGTTCATGTCTGATTATTCCCACTAATAGAAGAGTACAAAGGTACAGTGAAACCAAAAAAAAAAAGCAGATAACTTAAAAACCATAACTTGTGCATATGTTTTCATTTTATACTTGTGTCCAAATGTTTAGATGAGAACTGATACAAATTCACAGGTTTTTAAAAATGCTGCCTGAATAATCAAAACTCTTTTTACTTTTCTTGCCCTACTATAGATAGCATCAGTAATGTTTATACAGAGTAGCACCATCGGACAAACTACTTTCCCTTCTCCCATCGAGAGTATAAGGCTCTCTGTATTATGGCTTAAAACATTAGCAATGACTTAATAGTTTTCAACATACAGCTGATTTTGTTGGAGAAAGGTGTTACAGTATAGTCTTGTTAAGAACTTTATGTTTTACTGAGGAAAATGTCAATAATCAGTGAAAGTGGTCTACATATGATGTAATAATTGTTCATAATTCTTTTTAAACAACAAATGGGGGTAAATATGAATGAAAGAAGTAAAACACATCTGGAACCTCGCGTTGTTCAGGGTTTTTGAGGCAATTCAGAGCTAACTGCAAGATTATGCTATGAAACTGGAGCCATTTCTATATCATAGTGAGAATTCTAATGTACCAGAAACAGGCAGAAAGCCATCTTCAGAGAATGAAGACTCAAAGATAAACAACGGAACAGCAAACTGAAGAGAGAATTAGACCTCAGGGAAATTTTCACTTTTTCATTAGTAGAGGGCAGTAGAAGACACTGAACTTGGGGACTGAATACTGGTTCTGCAGGTTAGTGCTGACCCTGGGCATAACAGTCAATCTTTTTGAATGACAATTTCTTCATCTATAAATTAGGTATAGTGAGATCCACCAACTTGTTTTATGACTCAGAGCCATGAAAAGCAAAGATAATAATGCACTTAATATCATTTTGTACACTATAAAGGGCTACTCTTAGAAAATGAAGATTTGATAACCTTAAAAAAAAAAGAATTAAAGATAAAAGCCAATTTAAAATAAAATTAGGATATATTTTTTCTTTTTTAAAATCCAGGATAGGTATTTATTCAATAGTAGCTGCTGTAGGTCAGCTTCTTTTTTTTTTTGAGATGGAGTCTTGCTCTGTCACCCAGGCTGGAGTGCAGTGGCACAATCTTGGCTCACTGCAACCTCCGCCTCCCGGGTTCAAGCAAATCTCCTGTCTCAGCCTCCCGAGTAGCTGAGACTACAGGTGTGCACCACCACACCTGGCTAATTTTTGTATTTTTAGTAGAGACAAGGTTTCACCATGTTGGCCAGGCTGGTCTTGAACTCCTGATCTCAAGTGATCCACCCTCCTTGGCCCCCAAAGTACTGGGATTACAGGCATGAGCCACCACACCCAGCTAACTTCAGTTTTTGATGAGACAGAAATGGGAAAATGTAGACTGGTTTACTACTTTATCTTATGATACAATGTTATTGTAGTATAATATACTATAGACTACCCATTAAAGAACCAGGAAGGATATTCCGCTAGCCTTAAGAAGTAAATATTGAATATAAATATAACTTTCTACCTCATCTATAACATATTGATACATTTTATTACAAAGAAACTCACACATAAATGATTTGTCCTATTTATCATAATAGGCCACCAATTACTAGGAGCCAAGCTTCATCAGCTTAAGTCCTAGGTAGCATGTCTCAATGCATACACATTTATATGTTATTAACCGTGTTTCTTTTCTTTTTTTCGAGACAGAGTGTCCAGGCTGGAGGTGATCTTGGCTTACCGCAACCTCCGCCTCTGGGTTCAAGTGATTCTGCCGCCTCAGCCTTCCTGGGTAGCTGGGATTACAGGCAGGCATCACCACGCCCGGCTACTTTTGTATTTTTAGTAGAGATAGGGTTTCTCCATGTTGGTCAGGCTGGTCTTGAACTCCCAACCTCAGGTGATCCGCCCACCTCAGCCTCCCAAAGTGCTGGGATTACAGGCATGAGCCACCGTGCCTGGCTATTAACCTTGTTTCTAACTTCAGCATTGCACATCTCCTTAGTAAAGCAGTAGCCATTAACAAGTCAGGTCCAACAACCATTTTCCTCTGGTCCTCAAGCAGAGACTCAGAGCCAGTTACACATAAACTATTTCATTATAACATGAAAATAGCAAGCCTTGGGCTATTGCAAAAGGCTTTTCAAATGTTGACCTCTAACTTGGAGAAAATAGAGGGAAGCAGAAATATAGGGTGCTAATTTGTGCTATAACCTGGTCTCATGTCGTGGTATATTCCCAGTTGCAACATTTTAAATTTATAAGTGAGAAAGTAAAACAAAGCTTCATATCTGTGAAAGTGAAAAATTGTCCAGAAGTCTTCTATTCAAAGACCAATTAGCTTTTTCTTCCCAATAACTTACCAGAAAGAAATGGGTACTTAGAAACCCTAAGGGGTTCTTTAAATAGGGGTCAGAAAAAATATATAAAAATAAAAAACAAAGCAAGAAAGAACATTGTATAAAAATAAAATGTTCTTTAAAGATGACTGCCCTCTCTTGAAAGATGAGTGCTATATTAAAAGGGTAGATGTAGCTCTATAACTCATCGTGTTTATATGTAAATTCTCTGGCAGATATAAACCCATCTTTGTCTTCATCTTCTTTATCAAAAATATCCTCCACCAAAGCATCATGATGACTTTCATTCACCACCGCACCATGTTTTTCAAACTCCTTCTTTAAATATGCTTTAACCTACAAAATAACAGATCCCATTAATAACTTGGATTCATAAGATACCCACATTGAGCCAATCAATATCACAGACATGGACTGTTACTATATTTAGTTCATTTAACTAAATATGATAACTTCTAAACAGCCATTTTATGACATAGTTTTAATGATAATTAAAAAATAATAGAAACTTTTTCCCTTAAAAAAACTGTTGCTAAACTGCTACAGTGGAGACACAAAATATTGCTCAAAGGCAGGGCCAGGTGTGGTGGCTCATGCCTGTTATCCCAGCACTTTGGGAGGCCCAAGTGGGAAGATCACTTGAGGTCAGGAGTTGGAGATCAGCCTGGCCGACATAATGAAACCCCATCTCCACTAAAAATACAAAAAAAAGTTAGCCAGGCATGATGGCATGCGTCTGTAATCCCAGCTACTCAGGAGGCTGAGGCAGTTGAATCGCTTGAACCTGGAAGGCGGAGGTTGCAGTGAATCGAGATTGCACTGCTGCACTCCAGCCTGGGCAACAGAGTGAGACTCTGTCAAAAAAATAAAAAATTAAAAAAAATACATATATATATATAGCTCTCTCTCTATATATATTGCTCAAAGGCAGAGATAAAGCTTACGTCATGTATACAATCCTCATATAGGGCTTATATTATTGGAAAATACCCAATGAGAGCATACTACTTGTTCTTAATCTGAATCTAAATACTAGGCATTTCTCTTCTTTTTTTTAGACAGAATCTTTTTTTTTTTTTTTGAGACGGAGTCTCACTCTGTTGCCCAGGCTGGAGTGCAGTGGTGCAATCTCGGCTCACTGCAAGCTCCGCCTCCTGGGTTCACGCCATTCTCCTGCCTCAGCCTCCCAAGTAGCTGGGACTACAGGCGCCCGCCACCACGCCCGGCTAATTTTTTGTATTTTTAGTAGAGACGGGGTTTCACCGTGTTAGCCAGGATGGTCTCGATCTCCTGACCTCGTGATCCGCCCGCCTCGGCCTCCCAAAGTGCTGGGATTACAGGCGTGAGCCACCGCGCCCGGCCTTTTAGACACAATCTTGCTGTCACCCAGGCTGGAGTGCAGTGGCACCATCTCAGCTCACTGCAACCTCTGCCTCCCAGGCTCAAGCAATCCTCCTACCTCAGCCTCACACATACCTGAGACTACAGGCATGCGCTACCACATCTGGCTAACTTTTATATTTTTTGTAGAGATGGGGTTTCACCATGTTGCCCAGGCTGGTCTTGAACTCCTGGGCTCAAGCAATCTAACCCCCTCAGCCTCCCAAAGTGCTGGGATTAGAAGCATGAGCCACTGCACCCCATGGACACTTCTCTTAAAACTAGATTAAACAGTGGCATCTTTGACTTGAATAAATGTCTGCAAGTAGTGGGTCTTTTGGGTTTTGGTTATGATCATGTGATTAGATTGAGTCTAGTCACAACCTTTCAATCTCAGAAAGTCAGGTCTGATAAGTGCCTAGACTACAATTTTCCATTTTCATTTGTTTTTTTGTTTTTCCTTTTTTTTTGAAATAGAGTCTTGCTCTGTCACGCAGGCTAGAGTACAATGGCGCGATCTTGGCCCACTGCAACTTCCAACTCCCAGGTTCAAGCGATTCACCTGCCTCAGACTCCCTAGTAGCTGGGATTACAGACACCTGCCACCATGCCTGGCTAATTTTTGTATTTTTAGTAGAGACAGGGTTTCACCATGTTGGCCAGGCTGGCCTCGAACTCCTGACCTCAGAAGATTTGCCTGCCTCGGCCTCCCAAAGTGCTGGGATTACAGGTGTGAGCCACCATGCCCGGCCTCCATTTTCATTTCATTCAGATATTTAAAAATATAAATATTGTTTTCAATTTCCCACAAGATTCACCACAATGAAAATCAGCCTATATTTTCAGTTTTAATTATATCACCTCTCTTCCTTCTGTTTAGACCAGCAATTTCAAATCCTCTCTCCCCCAGCTTTCAAGAAGTACACATATAGTATATATTTATTTTTAAGTTAAAGTGATTTAATGCAGTTGTTAAAAAAGGGGTGGGGGAGAGATCCATTAATCCATAAAACTCTATGGATTAATGTAGAATGTATTTCTAGGATATATTGTGTGAATAAAGCAAAATGACAAAACAGCATGTATAGTTTGCTTCTTTTTGTGTAAGAAAGGGGGAAATAAGAGTATGTATTTGGATTTGCAGAAGGAAACACTGGAAGGATATATTAGAAACTAATAAAACTAAGCTGGGTGCAATGGTGCATGCCTGTACATAGCGAGACCTCATCTCTACAGAAAAAAAACAGAAAGAAAGAAAAAAGTAATTAATAAAACTGGATGTGGGGATAATAGAATAGAAGAGGATGTAGGTAGGAGAAAGACTTTTAAAAATATGTAAATAATAGGCCGGATGCGGTAGCTCACGCCTGTAATCCCAGCACTTTGGGAGGCCAAGGCAGGCGGATCACAAGGTCAGGAGCTTGAAACCATCCTGGCCAACATGGTGAAACCCTGTCTCTATTAAAAATACGACAATTAGCTGGGTATGGTGGCGTGCACCTGTAGTCCCAGCTGGCAGGCCGAGGCAGGAGAATCGCTTGAACCCGGGATGCAAAGGCTGCAGTGAGCTGAGATCGCACCACTGCAATCCAGCCTGGCAACAGAGTGAGATTCTGTCTAAAAAAAAAAACAACAACAGTAAATAATAGAGACAAAGTCTTCCTATGTTGGCCAGGTTGGTCTTGAAGTCTCAGCCTCAAGCAATCTTCCTGCCTCAGCCTTCCAAAGTGGTAGGATTACAAGTGTGAGCCACCTCACCCAGCTAAGACTTTTAAATAAATATCTTTCTGCTGGGCACAGTGGTTCACGTCTGTAATCCCAGCACTTTGGAAGGCCGAGGTGGGCAGATCACGAGGTCAGGAGTTTGAGACCAGCCTGGCCAATATGGTGAAACCCCATCTCTACTAAAAATACAAAAATCAGCCGGGCGTGATGGTGCAGCTACTTGGGAGGCTGAGGCAGAATTGCTTGAACCCAGGAGGCAGAGGTTGCAGTGAGCCGAGATTTTGCCACTGCACTCCAGGCTGGGCAACAGAGCAAGACTCCGTCTCAGGAAATAAATAAATAAATATATTTTTGTTTTGAACCATGTGACTGTGTTATATATTCAAAATTATTTAATGAAAGGGAATTAAAATTTATCTTGGATGGAAGAAAAAGGCATATGACTGGTAATACTATGAGGTGTTATAAATTTAGTGGCTGTGGATCATGAACCCCTGGTTCATAACAATTTGGCTTACTCAAGACTTAATCATTTCCTGGCCATTAGAATGAATTTGATCAAAGCATAGAAAGGGACTTGATATCTGACCAGTCAGGACAGAATGGAGTGTGAGTAGATAAAAAACAGGAATAAATATCTCCCTCCACTTCTTTCCCCGCAGCAGCCAGACTAGGACAGGTATGTGTAGCAATGGCCGAATTATAAGGAGAAGCCTCTTCTTCCTTTCTCTTTACCCAAAGGCTCAGATTTTGATGGGGCTGGAGCCCTGCTGTGTAAAACCCAGGCTGGGGTCTCTTTTCTCTGGGGCAGCCTGAACAAAACAGAGCATGTAAGTTGCTTGCTGTTAATTGCCAGGAAAACACTACAAGATGTATTTAACAGCCAGTCTACAGTTTTAACAGAAACTGTCCACATGAGATATTTCTCAGGACAGCTAGCTTCTTATACAGTAACTCCAGATGGAAACTGTCTTGGCAAAATTGTTCTTTCAAAGACCCAAAAGTAAGGATAAGATACAGTGAACCCTAAGCATTGGGAAGAAAAAAGCAAAAGATTGAATGGTGCTTTTTAAGTCTTAATATATTTCTCTCCAAAACAGTGATTCACTATGAAAAAGTCCACTTTCAAAGCATCAGTATTTTAAGAAAACTTATAAATAAATATTACCTAAATAAAAGTAGATTTGAAATATACACATATTCATTTAAAAAGTGAGTTACAAAAACAAAACAAAACAAAACAAAACCCCAAACAACCAAAGAAAAGTAGAAAGAGGAGTAGGAAGAAGGAAAGGTCACCTCATCTTTAGAGAGTTTCCAGTCATCATTAAGATCCATTTCTTGGAATGATTCATGGGATCTTGGTCCATTTCGAATCTCCAGGAGATCAATATTAAATATCAGTGTACTTTCTGGGGGAATTTTACCTGACGTGAGGAAAGAAGGCAGAAAGTTTTAAAAGAGCCAAAAGTTTTAATAATAGAAAATTTATGGTAATGGACAAAGTATTTTTTTTAACTGAATTAAAGAGCCTTCCTAAGATTGTCATATATGATGAAAATTATGTATATTATATTTTACTTGAATAGAATAGAGTAAAAGAAGAAATAATATAAACTAGCAGAGCAAAAGCATTCTATCTTTGGCTTAGCAATTAAAATGTAAATACACATACACACAATGCATATACATACACAGAGATGTACCTAATGGCTTAGGTATTACATTTCTAATATAATTAATATATTACATATTATATGTCAAGAAGGACTTAAAGGGTTTTAGATAATTCGGAGTTAAGTATATTACAAGTAATAAACTAACTTTTTGGTCAGAAAGTCCTGACCTAGAAATACATACAGTATTGCCATTTCTACCACTAGAAGGCATTTCTACCCATATAATTGAGTAAGCTCTGGTGTCACACTGTCTGAGGCTGAAGTTTACATTTGCCCATCTCTAAGCCTCAATTTCCTCATCTATAAAATGCAGATAATAAATTTCCTCCTCAGGAGTCTGTTGGGAGGATAAAGGGAGAAAAATCCATGCAAAATACTTAGCATTAAACTTGACAAATAGTAAACTCTGAATACATGTTATTGAGGTATAATTTTCTCACAGGCTTTAAAAATAATGCAGGAAGGTTTAACAATTTCAGAAAGTTAGGAAACACTACCTCTGATATAGAACATTATATATATGTTGAAGACATTTCATGGGAGGGGAGAAATTAAAATGAATTTCTGAGAAGGGAAATTAAAAATCTTTAAAAGTGAAAAGAGCTTTGTTAAAATCCCAGGAACCTGAAACAAACAAACAAACAAAAACACCCATCTGTGGAGTATGGACAATTGTTTTTCTCAAACTTGTTTCCTTATAACTATATTTAACATACAGGTCTGTGTAAACATGTTAAATATTTCTTAGTCATCCTCCCCCATCCCACATATTTCCATGAAAGAACATTCATAAATTCCAAAGAGAAGACTTATAAAGTGTGCTGAAGCTTACCATTTCAGATCTAGACAGAGATGCGACATGCGCTAGGTTGTTGATAAAACTGGTATCTTTCCAAAAGAGGCATGCAAGCATGTACTAAAAGACTACAAAATTAGTGTTAAATACAGATTAGAAAAATTAGTTTCATGGCATTCAGTTTGAAGGAAATGAGTCAAATTTAGATCTCTACTTATTGTGAAGTAAACTTGAGTTAAATATAGTATGAGAAAGAGTAGTGGACTAATACAATGTACAGTAGTCCCCACTGGGATATGTCCCAAGAATCCCATTAGATGCCTGAAACCGTGGATAGTACCAAACCCCATACATACAATGCTTTTTCCTATACATGCATATCTGTGATAAAGTTTAATTTATAAAATAGTCATAGTAACAGATTAAAAATAATAAAATAGAACAATTACAACAACATATCATAATAAAAGTTATATGAATGCGATCTGTCTCTCATTCTCAAAATACCTTAATATTTTCAGACTGCAGTTGACCACAGGTAACTAAAACGGTAGAAAGTGAAACCACAGGTAAAGGGGAACTACTGTATATAAATATTAAAGGTGAGACAATAAAGATAAAATGAAAACATTCTCAGCATCAGAAAAAATTTTCTAGATACTTGGTTTTCTTCTCTAAAGAGGATTATGACTAAAAGAAGAATTGAATTTGGTTAGTTAATCTTATCCTATGAACAAGATTTGTATAGATTTGTATATTTTGGAATACATAATGCTTGCCATATGGCATCTATTTTCCTTCTCAGGAAATGGGCTGTGAATCCTGACTCCTCACTTTTGTCAGTGGTTAACCTTAGACTTCAGGATGCTATGAAGTCTATATTTATACTATATCAGAGTGGTTGTCTGTCTGGTTCTGATGACTACTTAAACTTTTTTTTCTTCATTACGTTAAGTAATACATGCTCATTGTAGAGCACATACTTGGATGATAAAACCAGAAATAAATATGATTCCCAGTATCACAGTCCATTTTTAACATTCTTATTTATTTCCTTATGATTAACTTTCTATGTATATGTACCTTTTCCTATATTTACTATCATATATACTATAGGTTTATTTTCTACTTTTATATATAACACTGTATCTCATGCATTTCAGATATAATTTTTAAACTCTTTGGAAATGCCATTTTAAATAACTGGGCCATATTTTATTTAGCTAAATTCTTACCAGTATACCACTTACGACAGTTCCAATTTTTTGCTTAGAAACAATGCAATTATGGACATCCCTGTTCACAAATTTTTTTCCTGATATCTAATTATTCCCTTAGGTTTGAAGGAATTATAGAATAAATGCATATAGACATCTTCAGACCTCTTTTTTTTTTTTTTTTGAGCTTGAGTCTGGCTCTGTCCCCCAGGCTGGAGTACAGTGGCACGTTCTTGGCTCATTGCAACCTCTGCCTCACATGTTCAAGCAATTCTCCTGCCTCAGCCTCCTAAGTAACTGGGATTATAGGTGCACTCCACTACGTTCAGCTAATTTTGTATTTTTAGTAGAGACAGGGTTTCACCATGTTGGCCACGTCGGTCTCAAACTCCTGACCTCAAGTGATCCACCCTCCTTGGCCTCCCAAAGTGCTGGGATTACAGGTGTGAGCCACCATGCCTGGCCCAGACCTCTTGATATATATCACAAAGCAGCTCTTTGGAAAGTTGCAGGGGTTCTCACTTGAACAGCAGGATATGTGTCTGCCCTGAAAAACTAGCACAAAAGCTGTCCGGACCAGCTAGCCAGCTTGCTTCTGCTTTGTGACACAGGGAGAATTAAATTCATTTCATGTCACTCTATGATTTTTTTAAAATACATTGTTAAAAACTTTATAAATAAATTTAAAAACGGGAATGAAAAGAACTCCCAGTTTGCTGTGGGAGACTTAATATTCATGAAGTACAACCCATATATAACCCACATCTAAAATGCATTCAATACTTTAATAATCTATATTTCACATGTTCAACTCATCCAAACACTTATGTTAACGGATCTTTCTCTCTGCATTGTTAAAGTAAATTGGTGAGTTTCAGTTTGGGAAGATGAGAACATTCTGAAGATGGATAGTGGTGATGGTTCCACAATAACGTAAATGTATTTAATGCCACTGAACTGTGTACTTAAAAATGGTTCAAATGAAAAATTTTATGTATATTTTATCACAATTAAAACAACCCACCATATTGGTGAACAGTATTAATAGACCTCAATGTTATTTTTTTATTGTTAGCATAGTTGCCCATTTAGACATTACAGCCTTAAACTGGCCATTTCAATTGATACTCAAGACATAATACAGTTGCTAAAGGAATACATACCCCCTATTAACTTCCAGGGAAAAAAAAAAAGTTGTAGTGACTCTAACTTCTGTCTCCTAATCCAGAGAACAACTCTAGTGCTATAGTAAGAAAAATACAGAAATACTATTACCTTTTCCTTCTTTTCCATAGCCCAGAGCAGGAGGAATGATGAGCTTTCTCTTCTCTCCTACACACATTCCTTTCAAGCCCTGGTCCCAACCTTTGAGAGCCTCCAGGATGCCCAGGGTAAACCAAATGGGCTGACCATTGTTATGTTTGTGACTATGATAGAAAGAAAACACATTAGAACTCCTTATTAACTCTAAAAAATTTTCTTTAGTGCATTTTCCCACCAGTAAGTGGTTAAGTTTATTAGTTTAAAAATTTATAAATACAGCAATTCTGTATTTGCACACACACACACACACACATCCAAGTCAAGTTTATAGGAATTCAATTCACTGCCCATCTTTCTTGATGCAAATTTCACATACTTGACTGGGCTTAAGAAAGACAGAGGAAATAATAAAAACAATTAACAACCATTTGAACATTTGTTGTATACCAGGAATTATTCTAAATTTTATTTTATTTTTTGCCTCTTAACCCTTATAATAAGTCTATAATGTAAGTACCATTACTACCCCATTGTTCAGATGAGGAAACACAGGTTAAGTTCCAGTCTTTAAACCTAATTCCAAAGTTCAAGGTCTTAATCACAAAGTTATGTTGTCCCAGGAAGGCCACTAGGTTGCAGAACAGGGAGAAAATAATGGAAAAATGGCTGAGTTTGGGAAGGAGATTGAAAGGCTAAGGAGAATTTACTGCCAACATATGTGGGTCCATATGCACACAGATATGAAGAGTGAGAAGCACAGTGTCTTATATCCTGCCTACAAACTTTCGTTAGCTATGGCCTGCTGATGGCTCTGACGGGTAGAAAAGGCTGCTTTTCATCCCTAAATCCCCACTCAGACCCTAGCCCAGTTTCCTCCTCAGGGGTCTACAGTGGGGCTATATAGGAAAGTCTGGAAGAGTAGCCCCTCAAGGACTGGTGTGTTAGTCCATTTTCATACTGCTATGAAGAAATATTCAAGACTGGGTAACTTATAAAGAAAAGGAGGTTTAATGGACTTGCAGTTCCACATGGCTGGGGAGGTCTCACAATCATGGCGGAAGGCAAAGGAGGAGCAAAGGCACGTCTTACATGGTAGCAGGCAAGAATGAGTGTGCAGAGGAGCTGCCTTTTATAAAACCATCAGATCTCGTGAGACTTATTTACTATCACAAGGAGAACAGCATGGGAAAAACCTGCCCTCATGATTCGATTACCTCCCACCAGGTCCCTTCCACAACATGTGGGGATTATGGGAGCTACAATTTAAGATGAGAATTGGGTGGGGCCACAGCGGAACCCTATCAACTGGGGAGGAGGGAAATAGGATGTCCTGGCTCATGAGTTGAAGAGAGTCTAGCCTAGGAAAACCAACCTGCCGAACTACATACAGGGAGGCTTAAGGGCTGAGTAATGCCTGATCCCTACCTAGCTCCCTTTCAGTGCAATAAGGAAAATATTCTATTCAAGGATATCTTGTAGGTGAGAAAAAGAAGTCACTGTACTACACTTCATGAGTACCATGGTTACTAAATCTGGGTAATGCCATTTTTTCCTGTAATTTTGCCCAATGATCAAAGTAACAAAATGCCAACTGTGGAAAATTTGGGAAGGCTAGAAATGAAAAAAGAAGCAGGAAACATTCTACTACTCATCATTGACTACAATTTTAGCACAGTTCTTCTTAGGGCTAAGCAATTTATCCCATAGGCTATGGTTCTAGAGATGGCAAACGTGCTTACAAACTGATCATTTGATGGTATTTCTTTTTCTTCAGAGCAGAGTCTCGCTCTGTTGCCCAGGCTGGAGTGCAGCGGCGCAATCTCGGCTCACTGCAGCCTCCGCCTCCTGGGTTCAAGCGATTCTCCTGCCTCAGCCTCCTGAGTAGCTGGGACAACATGTGTGCACCACCACGCCCAGATAACTTTTGTATTTTTAGTAGAGACGGGGTTTCACCATGTTGGCCAGGATGGTCTCAAACTCCTGACCTCGCGATCTGCCTGCCTCGGCCTCCCAAAGTGCTGGGATTACAGGCGTGAGCCACCGCGCCCAGCCCATTTGATGGTATTTCTTCATGAAGTTTACAGTTAGCAGCTTCTGACCATTTACATGGAGGCTGCATGATAACAGTCCCTTCATCAGGTATTAGAACTTAGTAGCAAACTGCTAAATAATATTCCATAGCTACCACCAAAGTCAGCACAGGTTTTTGGTTCAGAGATCTGAAAGAAGTCAGGCTGAGTCTAAAAGAGATCAGACTAAAAATAACAATATAACTGAATTTTCAAAATGCAAATCACATCATTTAATATCCGCTGTGGCACTCACCTAGTTGACAAGAAGAAAGGGCTGTTGAGAATTCTAAGGCAAGCCATTTTTCTGGAACTTTTTCCCAGGGCTAACAGTTCAGAGAAGAGCCCCATTCATTTCCCCAACCCTCAAGACAGACCAGGTCTGAATGCCTAGTAAAGGCAGTTTATTAGAAAATCAGGTGGAGGATGGGCTATGAAGATTCACTGTTTTAATTCATGTTATTCCCTCTACCTACAACATCCTTCCCTACTTTCCCCCTGGAAACCTCCACCCATCTTCCAAGGTTCATTTCAATTATGGTCTCTGGGAAGTCTTTCCCTTTCCCCACCCCGTGGAGCCTAACTACTTCAGGCCCAGTTACGCTTTGCTAGCACTTTGAATATTCTGTACCCTATATCATTGCATTATTTACTTGTCTTTCTCCCACCTGTAGATGGTGTATACTGTTAGAGGACAAGAACCTGCTTCTAGCCATCTTTGCGTCTCCAGGACCTGACTTGTGACCATTCAATAAGAATTTGATAGATGGACAGATTAATGAATAGATGAAGATGATTAGAAGCCAAAATTTCTGAATCTTCCTAGCATCCAGAACATGGCTTAACATCAAGGAAATGCTCACTAAATACTGTCATAATGGAATGAATGGAACCGATGCCTAATTGAAAATCATTAGGCTGTAAACCATTTCCATGTTCCAATTTCTTCGTTTATAGAACAGAAATGATAGTGTAACCACCTGAAAATCCTTCACCTAGACTTCCAAAACCACACCCACCTCATCAATGAAGTCTGACTCTCTAGAAAGAAGCGAATGACTGAAATCATGGTCCTGTGCCTTGACCAAAATACCATTCGTCAGAACAAAAGAAGTAGGTCAGTGAAACGGCATTAGTATATCCTTCAACAGGCAAATAAGTGATAGTGTAGTTTGCTTTTGAAGTCGCTGTGAAAAGTTTTAGGTGAACATCACCTACACCACATTAAAAATGGAATCAAGTCATTTTCTTTAAGAAATGGAGTTTGAGATATGAGAATTCTTTTGGGCTTTTTCTACTTATTGGCCAATTATACACACAGATATATTTCTGCAATATTTCAAAGATTCTAGTTCTAATTTTTATAATAAAAAAATTAACAGCCTTTTCCAGATCACATGTTTCCAACAAGACCTTCAAAGGCCTCGCTCGCTATATAAAACTGGCTTTAAACAATTTCCTTTCCCAAAGAAGGAAATAAGATATTTCGGTTTTGTAAAAGAGGTAAAACCAAGTACAGGCCACCTTTCCTGCTGGAGAGCTGGCATAAGTGAGTGGATTCTTAATTACTATTTTACCTGCGGGGCATAATTACTTACGTCGAGTGAAATAAGGAGCCGTCCTTTTCTAAGTAGCCTTCATAGTGGACCAACATCAAATCCCCTCCTTTGGTCTTGCGATGGCAGATGAATGGCTTCTGGAGAACTTCAATTTTCACTTCTGGTTCAGGGATCAAAGCCCCAATCAAAGAAGTGACGAACAGAGTCAAGACCGCGTTCCACAAGAAAAGCCTCATGTTGCTGAAGCAAGGAAAGAAGTCCCTACAAAAGCAGCGAAAGGGCCCTCGACTTCATAGATTTAAGAACATACTTCAAGGCTTAGGGACAAGGGCTTCAGGCAAGTTCAGGACTCCCCCTTCTTAGAAGACGTGGCACATTTACCACCAACTATTTTCTCAAGGGTCACGAACCTACCTTTAAAGAGTTAAGCCCAAATGCGGGCCTGACTGGCTCTTATAACGCGGCCGCCTGGGAATAGCAGCCTCCCATTGGCTATTGGTGCTGTCCTTCAGGCAGCTCTCAAGCCAATGACGCTGCAACGATGGAATTTACAGCCCGGTAGAGCCGGGCAGCTGCCAAGCGGCGGATCATCCCTTGTGGTCCTAGAGCCCGGCGGATTTCAGCATTCAACCAGCGTGGATTTTGGGAGAGGGGCGGGGCGCAGAGCCAACCGGAAACTCCTCCGGCTGATTTATCTCTGTGAAGAAACCTGCTGAGAGACGTAGGAAGAGTCCCGGGGCCCTATGAAATCTTCGGGGTTCCAGGAAAGACTCGTTTACTCTCGCCGTTGGAGAGCGGCCCCCCAAGATGCCACAATCCTAGGATTTTGCTATTGCTCATAAACTGTAAAGACTGACATACTGCTTGAGGGTTCACAAAGCGCGTTCCCGTTGCATGAACCTCACTACACCCAGTAAGGCAGGTTCTTTTTTCCCATTTAAAAGAGAAGTAAATTTACACCAGGAGATATTAACTGTCCTGCTTAAGGTTGTTTGGCCCCGAAGCAAATGAGCTCTGCCTTCAAACCAGGTCTGATTCATTCCACAGCACCACGTCATGTTATAGCTGCTAATAATTTATCCCTTAAGTTACCTTATAGGGTAAATAATGAGTTTCGACTTGCAGACTTCCGCTTTAAAGAAGAAATGGTAATCATGGTTACGAATTACACAGCCTCATCGTAGTTTACATTTTCTAGTTTTACATTTTTTGCCTAAGTTCAGAAGTAATGCATGTTCATTGAAGTCAATTTGGAAGAAATTGGAAAGCACTAAAGTAAGATTTCCAGATAATATTGGGGAATCGAATTAAGTTGGAATTTCAGATACATAACGAATAATGGTTTTGCATTTTTATTTACTAAATCAGGCAACTTTAAAGAAAAAGAAAGCTCGCCGATACCACCACCAGCCGCAAACAATCCTCTTAATATTTTGGTGCATGCTTCTGTGACATATACCTAAAGCGATTTAAATCGTATTGTACTCTTTTCTCACCTCCTCTTTCCACTTAATCTGTAGTTAACATTTTTTCTGGTCTAATAACCTTAACACAGTGCATATCCGCACTCTATGTGCATAGGAATCCCCCTGAAGATCTTGTTTAAAATGCAGATTTTGATCTGGAGGTCTGGGGTGGGTGCAAGATTCTGCATTTCTAACAAGCTCTTAGGTGATGTCAGTGCTCCGGGTCAGTAGATCAACACTTCCATAGCGAGACCTTAGAGTCTGGACAACACCTGTTTACACTGGCCTCATAGTATTCTACCCTGAAATTCCAATAATCTCTTTACGCCCTGTTATTGGTTACCTCAAGTGTGTGAGATCAATTAGGCAGCTTTGGAACAAGAATAGGGACTAGAACTCAGGAGGTATCGTGAGAGGTCATGTAGACCCCCAAACGGCGGGCACCATTTACAGTCAGAACTGCGCTCCACACTTGTCTCAGGGGCCTTCCTCCTCCCGTCGCCTAGTCCGCAGTCCGCGTCTCGGGACTCAATTTCCCTGCGGGCCGTTCCCGCAAACTCCGCCCCGCCGCCGCCGCCGCGAAATCCCGGAGTGGATTTTGGGAAGGGGCGCGCGAGCGGCGCCCTGGGCATGCGCGAGCGCGTCCCGGGCCCGGCGAGTAGAGGGTTCAGGTAGTGCGCCGTGGCGCCGCCTGCGACCGGCAGCTCGTTCGCCGCACTTTGGAGGCTTCGGCTGCCCCTCCGACCCACGTAGGGCCCGGACCTGGGCCTCCTTGTGAACAGCGTGCCGGCTTCGCCCCACGGGTTCACCGGCTGGCTGAGCTTCAAGCGCCGAGGCCGCCGCAGTGACCCCGCCCCCGGGCCGAGGATGTGAGGCGGGCCGGGCGTCCCCACACCGGGCCCGGGCGCCGGGAGTGGGCGTCTGGGCAGCGCCGGGTGATGGCCCTGCTGCTGGTGCTCCTCGCCTCTTGGGGCCTGGGGCAGTGAGGGGGCCGGCGGGCGTGGGCCGAGTGGCCGCGGGCGCCATGGAGGGGGTGCTGTACAAGTGGACCAACTATCTGAGCGGTGAGTGGCCGTGCCGGGCCGGGGGCGCGCCGGGGGCCGGTCCTTTGTCTGCGCGGCTGGAGGGCGGTGTCTGGACCCGTCTTAGGGAGGGGGTCACGGCCCTTTCCTGAGGCCAGCGCGGAGCGGGAGTATTTCCCAAAGCAGTTCTCTCACGGGACCGTGTCGCCGTGCAGGACGACACGGCCCTCTCTTGGGGTTGGGTAAGAGCTGTGGCTGCCGTTTCGCTTCAAGGAAGGCTACAAAGACGGAGATTTTGGGTGACTTGAAAGGCACGGTGCTCTCGATGTCAGCGGGAGGAAGGCGCAGACGCCCCGCCGTGGGGTCCTCTGGGAATCTCTTGAATTTTGGCGAAGGAACCGTACTCCCTTGGCTCGCAGCTAGGTTGGAAGGTTTCAAAAGAATGCCAGCAGTAACCTGGAATTCCACAGCGGAAAGATCCTTTATCAAAGTCCTCAGTGCAAACACTTTCCCTTTGTCACCTTCAGAGTCATCTGCGTGCACACCAGGGTGTCAAGAGTTTCAAAGCTCTGCACAAGGTTTTTTATTTTCTCGTTGAGCATTTCCTTTTGTTTTACAGACTCAGAAATTACCGTTAAATGAATGCAAATATTTGCAACTTTCTTGCCGTGCCTTACAGATTGGCTTTAAAATAGTCCCCGCCCTTTTTTTCTAGTTCGTGGAGGTAAAAGCTTCATATCTTGAGAAGGTTGTAACTGTTCTACAGCTGTGAAAATTATTCAGAACGATCATTTTTGTCATGTGTGCAACTAGTATTTAATACAAGCCTACTATATGCTGGAAACTGTGCTAGCCACTTTCTTGGAAGTAAACTTTTTATCACAGAAAATGAATTAGGTCTTTAAAATTTTAAAGGCAGTGTGTTTGAAAGCAGAAATGTTCCCAGTATCCCTTAGAGTGGGTGAGAGACGTTTTCTTTCTTTTGTGGGATAGTTTTTAAAAGGTTGTAGTATGGTAATGCGCCGGGTGTTTTAAGAATGGGTGTGTGTGGGAGGATCAGTTGGCATAGTAACTTCGAGGAGGTCACACAGCACAGCCAAAGGTGCCCCTACTGGGCGTACCCAGAATCTCTTCCCTTTGCTTAGTGTAATTAGCAGTGAGTTCACCTGTTTATTTTTTTTTCTGTAATCATTAATAGAGACTAAATGAGAAGAGGTTTTTCTTGTTTGCGTCAAGGACCTTCAGTGATGTCTGCAATTAGATTAGATGAGAATAACTCAAAGCTAGGCTTTGGTTTGGTGGATGACAGAGGCTGATCAACACTGCTAACCTAAGGGGAGGAGGCTCGACCTGGCAGTTTTCCTTCTGAGGTCTCTCTAAGCTCTCAGATGCATATACTTGAGTAAAATTTAGTTCCTGATCCTTCACTCCTTTCCATTACACACACTTTTTTTCATTCATCTTCAACACTCTTCTTTTTTTCCCATTCTTCCCCATCCCCAAATTTTTTTGTTGTTTTGTGGGGTTTTTTCCCCCTCTTTTCCTTCTCCTTTCTATATAGAAAGTTTAGTCTCTTGATACAGTAACTATTTCCTGGTAGTGAAATGCTTTTGCTGTTGTTGTTGCTGACTGTCCTTGTGTATCCTTCAATAAAGCAGAACTCTCTAGAAGGATCTTTTGGAATCTTTGTCATTTGATTCCTATCTGTTCTGTTGGAAAAGAGTCTACTTTTTTCTTCCCAAAGTAAGAGAAGTTAATGCTGTGAGTGGTGCTAGGGTGGAAACCCTGAAGAAGAGGGCACTGGAGCCATTGCCAGAGACAGCTGTCTCTACGTGATGCTGCTTGTTCCCTTAGCCCACGTGCCCCGTCCTTGTAGGCATACTGTTCATAGAAGCCCATCACACCACTGGGTATTTTCCAGATATACATAGAATGATGGTTCGGCATATTCTCTCCTTTTAGGAGATAAATTTACTTGGGAAAGAAGTGGTAATAGCCTAGGAGGATCACATGCATTCTTGTTTCCTCCACCCTCCACTTTTCTACTTGGTCTTCGGAAGTGAGCATGTTGTGTTAGTGACAAGTTACTTTTTCTTTTTCTGAAGCTTGTTTTAAAAAGTAACTTTTTTTCTTGTAGGTTTGCACATAGTATCTTTAAAATACATACAATCCCAATCCAAGTTTTTGTTCATTCTGAATTTTTCTCCAAAGGTAGTACGTAACCCATGCCTCTGTTTGTATGGTTTGTGTATTTGTCATGCTGACAGCTTGATATGGGATGCCTTGTGTCAAATTTGAGTGAAGTTAGGAAATCAGTTTATCACTTGGTCTTTTGAATCCTTAGGGGATGTTGTTAATTTCATTCACCATCTACTGTGCTAGGCACAGGGGAAGCAATGTTGAACAAAGCCCATGCCCTTCTTGAGCCTACAGTCTGGTGGGGGAAGAAAGACATTTATTGGTTAAGTGGTTAGAACCATGTTTCATTGTGTGTGATTGATTGGGGAGGAGGGAGGGCAGAGAGGCTAGTACAGGTTGTTAGAGAAAGCTTCTTTGAGGAAAAATTTAAGCAGAGTCTGAAGGATAAATCAAGCTGTTAATAGTTCGCTGGAGAGGCCAAGGCAGAGGTGTAGTTAGAGGAAATAAAGAAGAACTTTTCAGGCACAGGGAATGCCAGTGTCAAGGCCCCAAAGCAGAATGGAGACGTGCGAGTTTGAGGAAAGGAAAGAGGACCCATCTGGCTGAGAGCTGAGGAGAGTGAGGCTGCAACAAAGATGCAGGGGTGTGCGGGAGGCTAGATATTTCAGGGCCTCATAGGCTGGTTTAAACACTGTGATGTGATTGTGTGTGTGCATGTGGGTACATGCATGCATGCGTCTGTGAGAGAAAGAGAAATGATGAGATTGTTTAAAAGCTTACTCTGGCTTTAGCGTAGCGTAGAACATTTTCTGGTTACATCTTTATATCTCTCCTGCTGCATTTATTGTACTTCACTAAATACTATGTATTATTATTTTGTGAGCTTCTTTTGCCTCTTGAATTTTAAATCGATAGGTATTAATTACTGAAAGTTAGAATTCATCAAGCCCTGATAATAGCATCTGAGGTTTATGTGAGTGTATTTCTAGAAGAGAAAAGAAGTCTCTTCCCTTAAATGCTAAGCGTATTCAGGTACTCTATTCTCCTTCAATGAAAAATACAAAAAAAAAAAAAAGTTTACGTGTATTTTCTTTTGCAGTCTGGTTTCATCCTGCCTTTTGGACATTCCGGGATTTAGTGCCAGTACCTTTCTTTAGATGTTAGAAGATTAAACTTGGGATGAAAAGAGAGTAAATTAAAAACATGTTACAGATTCCCACATTGTGTGAGACATACTTCTAAAGAAGCACTGTTTGTTATTTCTGTCTTTCAAGACCTAAAATTTAGTCAAGGAGTATTATACATGTAGGGCTACACATTAATACTCTAGAACGCTGGTTCAGGAGTCAGAGAGACCTGAAGCCTGGCAAACAGCCCTATTACTGCCAACTGCAGGGTCACTTTAGCATCCTGAGCCTTAGTGTCTTCCTCCATTTAAAATAATGGGATTTACTAGTTTATAATTGTAAGAACAGTTAAAAATTTATTAGTACTTACAATGTGCCAAGCACTTTTCTAAACATTTTACATGGATTAACTCAGTCTTTGCAGCAATTTCAAAAAACAGTTGCCTTTATTATGCCCATTTGCCAGATGAAGACACTGAGGTATAGAGACGTGGGTTTGCTGAAGGTCACACAGCCACTTATTAAGTGCCTTCAGAGTCAGTGCTCCATTAGACAATACTTTTAAAGGTCCTTCTTGCTTGATCATTATGTAATTCTAGCTGATTCATAATGTACCTATATTTAAAGTATGTTTGACCTAGAATAGCAGACTATTTCGGGGGTGGGAAGTGGGGAGGAATTCAGAAGTGAAGAAAGCTTTGACTGCCCAATGTTGTGCATATGTTTTGCCACGAGGAAATTTTCTAACCTGTGCTTTCTACTTTGTAGTTTTAGGTCCTTTTCCTGCCCACTCAGCTGATAGGAGGGCTGCTGTTGTGAACTCCAGCCAGCCGAAGGCTGCTTGTGCCTCTCCAGCAGGTTAAAGCTCAAGCACATTGCATTACTGCATTCTGAAAATAACAAAAGCCTGCATCATACTGGCCAGATGGTTTTCATTAAGGATGTGCTATAATTTTGTTTCCCCTCAGGTGGAGGAAGGTGACTCTTGCCCTATATACTAGTGCTGTGTAAACAGTACCAGGAAGACGTCTGGAGTATGAGGATTCTTGGTTTCACAACCACTGGTCAACCCTTTTTGTTGTTGTTAACATTTTAACATCTTTATGGAGATAATTCATAAACCATAAAATTCATCCATTTAAAATGTACAAGTCAGTGATTTTAGTATATATAAAAAGTGTAACTATTACCATGATCAATTTTAGAACATTTTCATTATCCCAGAAAGAAACCCAGTA
The DNA here is from genome assembly GCF_028858775.2 of Pan troglodytes. Lineage (NCBI taxonomy): Eukaryota > Metazoa > Chordata > Mammalia > Primates > Hominidae > Pan > Pan troglodytes. The sequence continues at coordinate 35,818,732 of NC_072404.2, forward strand.
CCCATTAGCAGTCACTCCTACACCTGCCCTTCACTGTTGGCAACCACTAATCTGTCTGCACAGATTTGCCTCTTCTAGGCAGTTTATATAAATGGAATTATATAATATGTGGTCTTTTGTGGCTGGCTGCTTTCCCGTAGCATAATGTTTTTTTTTTGATAGCATGTATCAGAACTTCATTCCTTTTTATTACCAAATAATATTTCATTGTATGTGTATACCATATTTAGTTTATCCATTTTCAGTTGAAGAACATTTGGATTGGGCTGTTCTTTTTGTTTTTGTTTTTCTTGGTTATTATGAAATAACACTGCTGTGAACACTCATGTACAAGTTTTTTATAGACATGATTTCATTTCTCTTGGATATCTATAATACCTAGGAGTGGAATTGCTGGAGTCCTATGATAACTCTTTATTTAATAATTTTGAGAGACTACCAAATAGTTTTCCAAAGTGACTGCACCATTTTACATTCTCATCAGTAATCAAAGAAGTTTCCGTCTTCACATTCTCATCAACCTCATTATCGTCTTAGTATAGCTATCCTAGTAGTGGATGTGAAATGGTATCTCATGGTTTTGATTTATATTTCTCTGACTTACTGATGTTGATTATCTTTTTATATGCTGATTATCCATTTGTATATCTAATTTGGAAAAATGTCTGCATTTTTTGCCCATTTGTTTGGGTTATTTTTTCAGTACAGAGTTGTAAGAGGTTTCTTTTCTTTTTTTTTTTTTTTTTTTGAGACAGAGTCTTACTCTGTCACCCAGGCTGGAGTGCAGTGGTGTGATCTCCGCCTCCCGAGTTCAAGCGATTCTCCTGCCTCAGCCTCCTGAGTACCTAGGACTACAGGTGTGTGCCACCATGCCTGGCTAATTTTTTGTGTTTTTAGTAGAGACGGGGTTTCACCATGTTGGCCAGGCTGGTCCGAACTCCTGACCTCAGGTGATCCGCCTGCCTCGGCCTCCCAAAATGCTAGGATTACAGGTGTGAGCCACTGTGCCCGGCCAAGAGTTCTTTATTCTGGATATAAGTTCCTTGTTAGATAGATGATTTGCAAATACAGTTGACCCATGAATAATGCAGGAGTTGGGGCACCAATCCCCACAGTCAAAAGTCTGCATGTAACTTTCGATTCCCCCAAAATCTTAACCAGTAGCCTGCGAATAACCAAAAGCCTTATGACCAAAAGCCTTATGAATAACTTTAATAATTAACACATATGTTATGTCATATGTGTCGTATACTGCATTCCTACAATAAAGTAAGCTAAAGAAAGGGTTATGAAGAAAATTATAAGGAAGAGAAAATACATTTACTGTTCATTAAGTGGAAGTGGATCATTGTAAAGGTCTTCATCCTTGTTGTCTTCACATTGAGGAGGCAGAGGAAGAGGAAGAGGAGGGGTTGGTTTTGCTATCTCAGGGTAGCAGAAGTGGAAGAAAATCCGCATGTGCACGGTTGAAATTCAAACCCATGGTATGCAAGGATCAACTGTATTTTCTTTTCTGTAGGTTGTCTTTTTCATTTTCTTCCTGGTATCATTTGCAACACAAAAGTTTTAAATTTTGATGTAGTCTAATTTATCAATTTTTTCTTTTATTGTTTGTTTTTGGTGTTACATTATCTTAGGAAACCATTGCCAAACCCAAGGTCATGAAGATTTACTCTTAAGGCTTTAAAAATAGTTTTTAGCGCTTACATTTAATTCTCATCCATTTTGAATTAATTTTTGTGTACGATATGAGGTAAGAGTACAGCTTTTTTTTTTCACATAGATATTCAATACTCAACTCTTTACGATGTAATCTATGGTTTCAGTGATAAAGTCACAAGCCAGCATTGCACCAATTCTTAAGTGTAAAAGGTTGGAGTCAGCCCTGAGTTTGAACTTTTGCCCCACTACTTAGTAGTGCTAATACCTTGAGCAAGTTACTTAATCTTCCTGAGTCTCAGTTTTAAAATGACAGCAATAGTAATAGCTGTACCTAGGTTTGTTAAGAATATGTAATGGATATTGAGCTTACTGTTAGCAGTTTCTGGGTCGTGCCCATTAGTGTCAGACACTCTGCAGACATGCTCCACTGTGTACTAGGCAGGTTCATAGTTCACTTTAAGGGTAGGTTAATTAGATCACTGTTTTGATTAATGATGCCCAGAAAATTTAGTCTCTGTGTATTCAGCTTTCTATTTGCAAATTGTGGTTCCTCATGGATTCTTTTTCATATAATTATTTGCCATTGCTGTCTCTTCCATTGTGAAGTGTCTGTTCAAATCTTTAACCTATTTTTAAAAGTTAATTGTTCTTTTTATTATTGAGTTGTGAGAGCTCTTTATATATTCTTATATACTTATTTATTTATTTATTTATTTTGAGATGGAGTGTTGCTCTGTCGCCCAGGCTGGAGTGCAGTGGTGCAATCTCGGCTCACTGCAACCTTCGCCTCCTGGGTTCAAGCAATTCTCTACCTCAGCCTCCCAAGTAGCTGGGATTACAGGCGCCTGCCACCAAGCCCGGCTAATTTTTTTTTGTATTTTTAGTAGAGATGAGGTTTCACCATGTTGGCTAGGCTGGTCTTGAACTCCTGACCTCGTGATCCACCCTTCTTGGCCTCCCAAAGTGCTGGGATTACAGGCATGAGCCACCTCGCCCGGCTATATATTCTTAATGAAAATTCCATTGTAGACCAGGCATGGTGGCTCACACCTGTAATGCCAACACTTTGGGAGGCCGATGTGGGCAGATCGCTTGAGGCCAGGAGTTTGAGACCAGCCTGGCCAACATGGTGAAGCCCGTCTCTACTAAAAATACAAAAATTAGCTGGGTGTGATGGCACACGCCTGTAATCCCAGCTACTTGGGAGGCTGAGGCACCAGAATCATTTGAACCCAGAAGGTGGAGGTTGCAGTGAGCTAAGGGGTTGCAGTGAGCCAAGATCACACCTGTGTTCCAGCCTGGGCAACAGAACGAGACTCTGTTGCAAATAAATAAATAGATAGATAGATAGAGTGAGACTGTGTCTCAGATAGATAGATGGATAGATGGGTGACAGAGCAAGACTGTCACAAATAGATAGTGTAAGATTCTGTCTCAGGTAGATAGGATAGAATAGATAGATAGATAGATAGATAAATAGATTAGATAGAGAAATAATGCCCAGAGGAATTAAGTAGTGTCCTTAAGATGACATACCTGGATGTTATGAGTCTGAACTTAAACCATGGTTTCCTCACTCCGTTGTCTTAAGGTGCTGGTAGGACATATGAGAAGCACTGTGCAGAACAAATAAATATTTAGTTTGGTAGCTCAAAGTGCACAGGAGAGGTGACCTACATCTTCTAGCAGAAGGTTTTAAAGAGAATTTGATATAATCTATTGTAATTATAGTCTTCTTACCATCTACATGGTAGACTCTCCAGTAGTCTGTCACTCCTTGAGGCTGGGATCTTTTCTCTAAATCTCCAAACCTGGCAAACTACAACTGCTCAGAAAATGCTTTGTGAATTAATTAATGGTAAATTAAGAAGCCTATAATTTAGCTAATGCTTGGGTAACTGTTACAATGAGGAGTGTTTCTTCATTCTTCCCTCCTCCCTAGCTACAACAGAACTCTTAACTGACTGACCTGGCAGAGGAACCCAAGGCTTTGCTGTCTGCATCCCTGTCTGGAACTCCCCTAGAGAAGCTGAGTGGGGGAGGGCTCTAATGGGATGAGGTGTGGCTGAGCGCTCAGGTTGGATATTGGAAAACACCAAGGCTATGGAGGTCAGGGGTAGTAAATTAATTGCTCTGCTTTGCTTCAATTTAAAATGGTAGATTATTTCACTATTAACATATCTATATAGCATACATAATATATGATATGATAATATATATGGGTTATGAATGTAGAAACCATAATTTATAATGAATAAATTGTCTTGACTCAACATTTCAGATTGTCAGTCCTATCAAGACATTTAATTTCACTTTTTTTTTCTTGGCATTAGTTACTTTCTCTGTTTTTATTTTAAAAAATTTGTTTGGAAACAGGGTCTTGCTATGTTTGCCCAAGCTGGTCTTGAACTCCTGGCCTCAACTGATCCTTCTGCCTCATGAGCCACTGTACCTGGCAGTTACTATCTCTTGAATCAGATTCTGGGAAAGATGGGAGTTTTCTGTTATTTTGTATTAGGATAGGTTTTGAAAGCTGAGAGAGACTTCTAGGCATCATCTAAACTCCAGCTGAAATTTTGTAGAAAAGGAAACTAAAGCTGAAAGAAGTTAAGGGACTTAACCTTTTCTTTCTCCCATTCTGTTCCCCCTTTATTATGGTCACTAATTTTTCCTCTTATTGTTAATGAAAAAGCACCTTTCCTTCACTTTTTTTTCTTTACTTTTGGCTAACTTTTCTAGAAAGAGTTTAAATAGTCCCTTTTCATTTTTTTTCCTGCATTTCTACACAACAGTAGTTCTTATGGATTTTTTTTTTAATCTTAACTTTAAGTTCAGGGGTACATGTGCAGGTTTGTTACATAGATAAATGTGTGCCATGGTCGTTTGCTGTACAGATCATCCCATCACCTAGGTATTAAGCCCAGCATTCATTAATTTTTCCTGATCCTCTTCCTCCCCCAACCCCCTCTTAAGGATTTTAAAAATTCACAGTATGTTAAATTTTTAATTGTTTTTCCTGTTGAACAGTAAGATTATGAACTTCTGCTTTCCTAGAACACCTTAATTTTTAAGGCAAAAGTTCTGAAGGAACTGTGGCGGACTTAAAGGCAGAATGATATACTCTAGCATGAGGCTAACTAGTAGGCATTCTACTAGTTGTTTATTTAAGAGTCATTATTGGGCCAAGATGTAATAAGCCCATTGTAATGATTACAATAAAAAACTGAACAAAATACAACAGTAGAATATTGCATTTTTTTCAAATGCACATGGAACATTCACCAAGATAGACCATATTCTGAGCTATAATAGAAACCTTGCCAAAACTTGTTAAAAGAATGTTCTGTGTCTTTAATAGAAGTAAACTACAGATTAATAACAGATGTAGAGAATCCCCTGAAATATTAGGAAATTAAACAGTACACTTCAGAGTAGTTTGTGGGTCAAAGAGAAGGTCTCCAAGAAAATTGGGAAATATTTTGAACTTAAAATGAAAGCACAACAGTGGTTGGCCAAGGGTAAAGGGAGAGGGGAAGGCTTGATCAGAAAGGAGTAATACAAGGGAATTTTGGGGACAATTTTGGTAGAATGGAATTTTCTGTATCTTGATTATTGCGGTGGTTATTAAAGGACTATGCATTTATCAAAACTCAGAATTGTTCGCCAAATAATGAATTTTATTTTATGTAATTTTTAAAACTTTTAAGTGTCTGTTTAATGGAGTACAGTTTTTCATAGTGATGTGTTTGGATGAGCCACTTGTCACAAGGCTGCTGAAAGAAAAATGAAGGGAAGCTACAGTACTTTCTAGTCAGAAGTGGGTATGACTCACAAGTAATTACTTTTGGTTTGGATCTTTAAGGGAACAGGAACATCTCCATTTATAAATTTTGACTTAAAAATGGTGGTTGCTGTTGGGAAATTAAAAAAAAAAAGAAATTTTAGTGTAAAATTAACATGAGGTATGCCAGTTTAGATCCAAATATAAGTGCATTTCTTGAAGAAAATTATGCTCATTGAAAACATGTGTTGTTCAACATTAATTGAACTGAAAAGCCTTTCGGCTAAGATTTTTTAAAAGTAAATTTTACACAGTTGTTTGTCCATTAAGTGTAGAAAGGAGTTTGCACTATGTGAGAAAAGAATAAGCTGGTAGCAGTTTTGGAATAGTGGTTTTTAAATCTTTAATTTATTTGAACAATGATTTGTAGTTTTCAGTGTTTTACACTTATTTTTGAAAATTTATTCTTGGCCGGGTGCGGTGGCTCACGCCCGTAATCCTAGCACTTTGGAAGGCTGAGGTGGGTGGATCACCTGAGGTCAGGAGTTCGAGAACAGCCTGGCCAACAAGATGAAAGCCCGTCTCTACTAAAAATACAAAAATTAGCCGAGTGTGCTGGCGGGTGCCTGTAATCCCCACTACTCAGGAGGCTAAGGCAGGAGAATCGCTTGAACTCGGGAGGCGGAGATGGCAGTGAGCTGAGGTCACGCCGTTGCACTCCAGCCTGGGCAACAAGAGTGAAACTCTGTCTCAAAGTAAACTAAAATGAAATAAAATAAGATTTATTCTTAAGTAGTTTATTCTTTTTGATGTTATCGTAAATGGATTTGTTTTCTAACTTTCATTTTCAGATTGTTCATTGCAACTGTACAGAAATACAATTTTAATTGTATGTTAGTCTTGTATCCTATCACCTTGCTGAACTCATTTATTCTAATAGGTTTTTTTTAGTGGCTTCCTTGCATTTTGTTTTTGTTTAAATATATAAGAGCATGTCTGTGAGTAGAGCTAGGTTTGCTTCTTTCTTTCCCATCTAGATGTCTTTTATTTCACTTATTGACTAAGAGCTAGGTTTGCTTCTTTCTTTCCAATCTAGATGTCTTTTATTTCACTTATTGACTAATTGCCTTGGCTAGAACCTTTAGTACAATGTTGACTAGAAGTGGTAAAAGCAAACATCTTGTCTTGTTTCCAATCTTTGAGGGGAAGCATCCTGTTTTTCACCTTATACACATTAACTATGTGTTCTTTGTAGATGCCTTTATCAGGTTGAAGAAGTTCTCTTCTAAGTTTGTTAGGTGTTTTTATTATGAAAGGGTGTTAGATTTTTGTCAAGTGCTTTTTGTACGTTTAGTGAGATGATCATGTGATAGTTTAGAGCTTTTGTGTTTGCAGAAAGACCCAGTTCACACAGGCTTAAAGTAAAAAGGGATATTTATTGGTTCATTTAATGGAAAAATCTAGGGGATGTCTTACCTTCAGGAATGATGTGGGCTGATCAGGGGGTTCAAACAATATCATCCAGATTTTCTTCCTTCTCCTTCTGTCCCTCAAATCCTTCCAGTTCCATTTCCCTTTGTGTGTGAACCATGTTTAGGTCTCATGTGATGGCAAACTGCTGCAGGCAGCTGCAGGCTAACATTCTTAAGACCAAAGAAAAAAGAAACAGTCCCCATTTCTTTATGCCTTACCCCAGTCCCAGCAAAAGTCCCAGAATTGTCTCCGGTTGGGCCACTTGCCCATTCTGGAACTATCATTGAGGATAGGGGATGTGAAGCTTCATTTAGGCCTAAATCACATACCCACCCTGGAGCTGGTCACCCCCACCCAAACCTCATGGTTGGAGTGTGAAGAAGGGAGTTTTCATCAATGGAAAAGTACTAGGTAAATGCTGGATTGCCAAAAATAAATGTCAAGTATGCTTTCTGTAGTGAAACAATCCAGGATAATACAAAGCGTATGAAATTGGTATTTAAATACTCTTTTTTTTTACCCCCTACCCCATCCCTGGCAATGATAGCTAATACGAGCTAAAACTCTCCCCTGCTCATTGAAGTTTTATGTCTAATCCTTCCCAGCAGGGAATTTGGGTGATACCACATTGCATCTGTAATAGAGGATGGCATAAAAGAGGGTGGAGATTGGATAGGAAGATAGTCTAGTGGTTATCTAAGGGAGCAGGGAGTAGTACAGACCAACAGTTTTCATCTGCTCTTTAGTTACCTTGACTGATCATTTCTGAGATAACTGCAGATTAATTTAAAATAGAAACTGGATTAATGGTCTCTTTTTCATCCATGCCTCTTTTCTCTACAATTCATCATTCCTGGGCTGTATCCCAGTTTCCCAGCAGTGGACATTATGAAAGACCAGTGTGTCCTAATACTAATCTGAACTCTCTCCATCACTCTGCATTTAAATTTTGTCTAATAGGAATGAGATTTCTCTGGTCTCTTACTGTGCCTTTTGAAACTGCAAGAATTTTGTGCTTATAAGAAAAGTTTTTCTTGGTCACAGTTTGTGTAGTTACGAAGGACAGAATAAAATTGCCATATATTGAACATCCCTTGTATAATTATAACCTACCCTAGATAAATACAGAACCTGTTATAAGGAAAGTAATATTTCAGTTGCTATTATAATTTACCGCTACTTTTTTTTTTTTTTTTTTTTTTTGAGACAAGGTCTCACTCTCACCCAGGCTGGAGTGCAGTGGCGTGATCATAGCTCACTCTAGTCTCGAACTCCTAGGCTCAAGCAGTCCTCCTGCCTCAGGTGCATCACCTTGCCCAGCTAGTTTTTAAAATTTTTTGTTGAGACAGGCTCTCACTATGTTGACTAGGCTGGTTTTGAACTGCCAGCCTCAAGCAGTCGTCCTGCCTCAGTCTCCTAAAGTGCTGGGATTACAGGAGTGAACCACGGAGCCCAGCCTTCAAGCTGCTTTCAAAATTTGCTGCAGCTGTGCTTTGGGTGGGGTTGAGAGCTGCTCTTCAACATTTTTCAGATTCTTGTAAGATAAAACTAGTTTGGTACATTTTTTTCAATTTTAGGACACTTTTTTTTGTTTCACATTTCAACAACTCTGAAATCAAGAAGCATCTTAGAACCTGTGCTATGTCATTGTTTAATTGGTAGAGTTTTATTCTTTCTTGTGTCATGTAAAATAATGGTGTGTCTTAAAATTGATGATGTGATGGTTTATTCTGGTTGGATCTGTAAGGATGTTGTGGAGGCAATTAACATTTGAATCAATAGACCTTATAAAGTAGATTGCCCTTCCTAATGTGGATGAGCCTTATCCAATCAGTTAAAGACTTGAAGAGAACAAAAAGACTGAGTAACAGAGAATTCCTCCTGCGACTGCCTTGAGCTGAGACATTGGCCTTTTCTAGCTTTCATTGGTTCTTCTTGGATCTTGAGCCTGCTAGCATGGAACTTAACCATGAGCTCTCCTGGCTTGCTGATTGCAGATCTTGGGACTTCTCAGTCTCTAGTCACATGAGCCAGTTACTTACAATTTCATTACATGCACACATACCCACCCACACACCCTTATAATATCTTTACACACACACCCTGACACTCTACTGGTTCTTTTTCTCTGGATAACACTCACAAATACAGATGGGTCCTAAATTTGATAAAAATACAGTAATTGAGGCTGTTCTAAATGCCTTCTACACAAAAGTCATGGTGGATTTGGGGAGTGTTCACACCAACCAGCATCATGGGAGTTGAGCTGTTCACACCAGCCAGCGTCATGGGAGTGAAAAGATGCTGTTGTGCTATACCAGGACAGCTTTCTGGGAGTGGGGAGCCAAGGTTTGGGAGCTTTTGTGCCTCAAGGGGCAGTATAGAAAGATAGAGTTTTCTTCCCAGCTCTGTTGTGTACTTCCTTTGTGACCCTAATTAGGTCACTTAATTTACCTGGGATTGGTTTCCTTATCTATAAAATGTGCTGGTTGGACTGTGTGATTTCAAAGACCTCTTCCTTTTCTCAGGTTCTCAGAAATTGACTCTTCTGTTTCAGTGAGTGGAGGTGGCCTAAGATATAAATAAACACTTTTGCAAAGGGCTGAAACATCACCAATAATGTCTGACTCCTGGAGCACTGATTCTGTGCCCAACAAGATACAGTCTGAGGATTGATTTGGTTTTCCAGGTTGTAATGTTTGTACAGGAGTGGTGGCCTTCACAGTTGAGTTTTTATAGAACTTGAAGCCAAGGTCTAGAAGCATCACCTTTTTTGTTTGTTTGTTTGTTTGTTTGTTTGTTTGTTTGTGACAAGGTCTCACTCTCACTCAGGTTGGAGTGCAGTGGCACAGTCATGGCTCACTGCAGCCTCGACCTTCCAGGCTCAAGCAGTCCTCCCACCTCAACCTCCTGCTGGGACCACAGGTGTATGCCACCACTGTCGGCTAATTTTTGTATTTTTATTAGAGAAGGGTTTCGCCGTTGTTGCCCAGGCTGGTCTGGAACTCCTGGCCTCAAGTGATCCACCCACCTTGGCCTCCCAAAGTAGTCAATATTATAGCTGTGAGCCACCGCGCCCTGCCAGCATCACCTTCTGAAATAAAAATTTACAAGTTCATCCCAAGAAGTTTGCCAGCCAGGAACTGATTTGTGCTAGTGTAGAGGTAAGGCCTAAGGGTTCCTGACCTGCAATAAAGGGTCTAGGTCTCTGGGAAGGAAGCCCTCCATATAAAATATAATAAGAGCAAAAGCCATAGTTTAAGAAAAGATTACTTATCTTTGGTGAGAAGATAAGTTCAGATACTATGGGAGAGTGGATGCTGGGAATTAGTGTTTATTTAGTTTTATTTAAAGAAGTAAGAGACATGGTACCTGGCAGTCCTGAGTATTGCGCTTTCTGGAAAAGCAGACCCTAATTAGGTAAATGATGAGCAAAATATGTTGCCTACCTACCCAACTCCTTCACATAGATTTAGTGCTGACTATTCAGGCTTCTGATTACGGTGTAGTTCCTTGTTCCATAATCTTGGGCTGGGGGTGCTCCAGGAAGTTCAGTAGCCTCCTATTAAAATGTAATAAAGTGATACCATTGGTGTCCGGCCCACTTGGTTTGTGTGAGTCAAACCCCAAGGGCCCATCAGATGTCTGTAGCTGAGCAGCCCTTGGGGCTCTGCCTTCTCTCTGGCTTCCTTAGCCATGGCAGTCCTATGAGAGAAATGTATCCCTAAAGGGCTGTGGCATTTCAGAGAAAGAAAAGAACTGCATCTGACTGAGGAGGACTGAGAAAACAAGGTTTACGCAGAGATAGTCAGGGATGATTTTTTTTTTTTTTTTTTTTTGAGACGGAGTCTCAAAAAAGATCTCGGCTCACTGCAACCTTCGCCTCCCGGGTTCAAGCGATTCTCCTGCCTCAGCCTCCTGAATAGCTGGGATTACAGGCACTTGCCGCCATGCCCAGCTAATTTTTGTATTTTTAGTAGAGATGGAGTTTCACCATGTTGGCCAGGATGGTCTCCATCTCCTGACCTCATGATCCTCCCACCTCAACCTCCCAAAGTGCTGGGATTACAGGCGTGAGCCACCACGCTTGGCCCGGATGACATTTTATGAAGAGATCCAGTTGGAGCAAAAGTTCAGAGACAGAAATACAGCAAACGAGTGGTTTGACTAGAACATAGGGTGTGTGAGAGGACTAGATAAGATGCGTATTTCTACTACACATGGTTTGTCCCCTGAAATTCTCCAATATTGAAGTGAATGTAGTTAAGCCTTGAATGTTTTAAGATAACTCATTTCAGTGGATCAATACTAAAGAATAAGTCAAACAACGTTACCTTTTCCTAAGGGTCATAGGATTCTAGACAGGCTTCTTAGTTGGCACTCTGTATGACGTTTGTTGAAAGGACCTTGTCATCTTTGTTGCCTTATTTCTAAGTTTTGGATAATTTTTCTTAGAAGAGAGGAAGGCAAGCGTGTGATAACAGTAATGTTCAGGACATCCTCATTATTCGTCTTAGAAAAAGTAAAAATCACAGACTACTGGTACTGTATTAGGAAAGAAATAGAATACACATCTCATTTATTTCTGTAAATCCTATTACCTAGAGAGTCATTAGTGTACTTGTTGCTTATCCTTCCACACTTCTGTAATCCTGTGACTAAAAAATATACACTTCTTTGGGCATTTTTAATTTTACAAAAATGGGATAAAACATACAGGTCTTTCTAACTTAATTCTTTCTCTTAGAATATCCCTGGCAATGTAAAGCTCCTTGGAGCTAACCCAGTGTCCTATGTTAGGCTCTATTTCTGTATCTTGGAAGGTAGTTCATACACAGGCAGTAATTGCAATGATGCTCTTGCTTTTGTTTTCAGGTTGGCAGCCTCGATGGTTCCTTCTCTGTGGGGGAATATTGTCCTATTATGATTCTCCTGAAGATGCCTGGAAAGGTTGCAAAGGGAGCATACAAATGGCAGTCTGTGAAATTCAAGGTGAGAAATCAAGCAACTTGCAAGTTTTATTTTTCTTTCTGTTTTCCCTCAAAAGCAAAAAAGCCCCTGGCCCCTGCATACCTTTCTCTGTTGCTCCCATAATACAGACCAAGGGACATAGTGTTATGTGTCAAAAGAAAGCCTTGCAAATACAACCCAAAACTGTAGCCAGCTTTTATAAGGAGATTGGCTAAGAGGTGGTCAAAATAAATGAGAGCAACGTGTTTCACTACTCAACTAGCACTCATTCCTTAGTGACCTGCTCACTTGGGACCAGTGGCTATTAGCAAAACTTAAAGTCTTTACTGCAGCATCAAACACTTTTGTGTTTAAATCAGGATGGACACACACACACACCCTCCACCAAAACAAAACAAGCAAAAACTTAACAGACTTTCAAATAGTCTTTACTTCTTGTTTTTGTCTTGAGACATGCTGAGAAGGTGTGGCTCAGAAGAATGGGAATTTAGGTAGTGGATGTGGGTGAAAGACTTTGGTTTGCTTGTTTCTTCTCCTAAAGGCCTCTGAGAAAATTCTCACACTTTTGGTCTGACTTTTCAAGGGAAGTAGAAGATGGAAAAGATTGTATTTTTGATTGTTTCCCAATAAATCCAAGGAGATAAAAAACATACCCTTGTTTCTTGGCCTCAGAGCAGCCTACTTAACACACACACCCACTGAAAGAGAGATTCCTTCTCTATTCTGATAAGAGATCAGTTTAACTGAAAAGTTAAATTGGTGATTCTTGTTTGGGCTGAAGTTTTTGTGATGCCTTGGAGGCAGTTGCAAGGTTTTCCCTCTTGATTAACAGAGACGTCTAAGATGAGATAAGTAAACAGAACTTTGTGTGAATTAGGAGAGGTAATGACTGGCATCCTCTTTGGGAAGAAGCCTTCAATGACTGCCATCAGTTAAGCTCAAGAAGTTGGGTGGGGTGGAGGCTACCCAGACAGGGCTCTTCTGAGTCTCTGATCTCCCTCTGTCTTGCTCCCAGTTCATTCTGTAGATAATACACGCATGGACCTGATAATCCCTGGGGAACAGTATTTCTACCTGAAGGCCAGAAGTGTGGCTGAAAGACAGCGGTGGCTGGTGGCCCTGGGATCAGCCAAGGCTTGCCTGACTGACAGTAGGACCCAGAAGGAGAAAGGCAAGTACTGATTGTCCTTTGCTGTGGAAACCTTGGGAATCACCCACTGGCATCTCTGATTTCCCTTATTTGTTATCTTGCTTCTGACCACCTAGCCAGCTTTTTGTGTCATGCAAATGCTATGTATCTTAGTATAATTTAAACCAGGGTCCATATCTAACTCTTCTTTCTTGGCATAGGATAGTGCAAAGAATGCAGGCTTTGGAGCCAAACACAGCTAGGTACACATGATGGCTTTGCAGTTTATTGACTGTATAACCTTGGCATCGGTCACTTAACCTTTCTTACTCTTAGTTTCTTCATCTTTTAAAAAGAGGTAATAGATCCTACCTTAGGAGGATTACCATGAGAATTAGTGATGATAAAATGGTGGAGTATCCAGTCTGTGGCCAAACTTGACCTTTGGTGAAGAGTAGTTGAACCAGATAAGCCTTGGATCAGGGTGTTTTCTGTAGCAACACCGTGCTCCTCCTCCCTTTTTTTCTGGGTGGGATAGATGCTTAATTGTCAGGTTCCTGTTGCTTAATGCTCATTCACTGGACATTGTTAAGTTCTCCAGAGAACTGTGGCCCAGCTTTCTCTTTGGACTGGGGCAAGAATACCAGGGCTTACTGCCTGGGTCCTAGTTGCTACCTTCCCTGCCCCGTGGCCCCAAATGTACCCTGAAGAGATGAGCTAGGGTGGGGTGAAATGGGAAAAAGTGTTCCAGGGAACATCTCTCATGACACGTGTGGCAGTTGTGCTTAACTCTTCACGTAGATTCATAAATTGACCTCTTCTTTTAATGCTAAATTGGTAATAAATTCTAGAAGCTGTTGGCTTTGACTCAGAGCAGATGGTAATGTGCAGTTTTTTTTTCATGAAGAAGGAAACAGAAAAGTGATAATAATTGTAGCTGAGCCCTCGATGCCAGGGTGACTGGAGAGCATTGCTAATAATAATGGCTGGGTGCCATTAGCCTTGACAAGGCAGCATACCAAACCAGTCCTCAGCTGAAATTATGAATGGTGTTCTTAGTGGTAATTGGACACTACAGAATGTTTTTCCCAGGTAAGAGTAGAGCACTGCATTAGTAAGTAAACAGCTATGACCCAATTTTATAGATAGGAAAAACTCTCTGGCAGAACTGAGGCCAAAACTCTGAACCCCTTAGCTCTGCTCCCAGTTCTGACAGGAGTGGGTCAGACTATATTGTCTCCTTCTTTGTATACTGGTGATTATTCGGTATATTGGCTTAATAAATAATGTATACTACTTTGAAAGACTGGAGATCTACTTTTTCTGGTTTTTCTTGTTATTATGTCTTCACCTGTCACATTTGCAACCCATACTTTAAAGATTTGACTTTGGGCATATGTTCTGTGTGGTATCCTAACTAGTAAGGATTCCTCTTCTGCGTAGTATCCTAACTAGTAAATCAGTTGTTTGTTCTGGTTACTGCATTATCATCATTTTGTCATTTAGAGTTTGCTGAAAACACTGAAAACTTGAAAACCAAAATGTCAGAACTAAGACTCTACTGTGACCTCCTTGTTCAGCAAGTAGATAAAACAAAAGAAGTGACCACAACTGGTGTGTCCAATTCTGAGGTAAAATATTATTTATTAATATTATTAATATACATGAATAATATAAAAGAAGTGACTACCAGTATATCCAATTCTGAGGTAAAATATTATTTTATTAATATTACTAATACACCTAAAAAGCACCAGATGTTGCTTACAGGTGGTGTTTACTCTCACCTAATTTTTTGACTATCTTGGAAGTCAAAAATACTATAGAGGAAAAAAGTAACAAAATTAAACAAAGAGAAGCAATAGTACATTTCATCATATGCATGTGTATAGCTTTCCTTCCTGGAATAAATTAGGGATTAATTAATTGATAATATTTGGAACCTTTAACTTTAGTACTGTCATACTAAAATATGTTTCTCTCCAGTTTATATTGTTTTGTTAATTACAGTCTTGCAGAGCCATTTCTATAGCTGTGGCTATTAAGATGCCAACTTATTGTCTTTCATTGATGTGCATCTATGAGACTAACAGTATTTTGTTTTACCATCGTAACTGTGCTTTGGAATAGACTAGTGCTTTCAAAGATGGAGACACAGCTTTTTTTCTCTTCATTGTCAGCAAGGATTGTGATTTTTAGCATTTATTAATACAGTCATTATTCATTTATTTTAAAACATATATTAAAAGATTTCTCTGGTGTTAAGCTATGTATAGAATGGCTCACATTAACCAGAGTCTCTGCTCTGCTTTCAAAGAAGTTTTGATCTGACAGTGCAACTGCAGATTATAATGAAAGATTTTCATTTATTTTCTTAGGTAGTAGAAGAACACTATGCTACTGGTAGTACATGTGGTTCAAGTTTTTCTAAAAAAGGCGATTTAACCCACTTGCATTCACTTCCTTTTGGGTGCTCTTACTCATTCAGCAGCTGCCTAATATGTATGAGATAGACTGTGAGGGGAGGGGGAGGGAAGATGAAGGATACCAAAAAAGCATTTCAGTCCTGCTCTTGGGAAGTTTATAGTCTAGAGCAGTGATTCTCAAGGAGAGATACTTTTGGTTGTCATGACTGAGGGAGTTACAACTAATACAATGTAAATTGAACCACTTTACTACCTAAGGCTTTCAGCAGCTCCCTCATTGCTTGTAGGTGAAAGTCAAATAGAGCTGATAGTTACTTGATTAATAGATAAATTGGGCTTTTCTTTTATAACTGATGTACATATTTCAGCAGGTGGATACATTATTATTATTTTGTGGACAACCTCTAAGGACATTCCACAATTGGGCTTTTTCTTTTTTGGCAAGGTAAAGGAGTCTTCCACTCTGGTTGTTTCGTAGGAGGGAATTGATGTGGGAACTTTGCTGAAATCAACCTGTAATACTTTTCTGAAGACCTTGGAAGAATGCATGCAGATCGCAAATGCAGCCTTCACCTCTGAGCTGCTCTACCGCACTCCACCAGGATCACCTCAGCTGGCCATGCTCAAGTCCAGCAAGGTAAAAGTCCAGCTCAGTTTGGCTGCAACAAGGCATCATGAAAAGTTTCAAAGTTTATAGTGAGTTATGTTCTCTATTACCCTTTAGTGACTTATAAAGACAGTTTTTTAATGGACTTTGCTCTATGTCCTTTTTTTATATCTGTCCTCAGCACCCCATATCCAGTCAGTTATTTGTGGCAATCTTACCACCTAAACATGTTTCTAATGTAACCTCTTTCCAACCCCTTGTCAGTGAGTCTTGCCTAAAGTTGTGATAGTCTTCTAACTATTAATAGTTGCTTTCAGCCTGACCCTTCCAGTCAACCATATTTCTATTAATGCAGTATAAATTGAACCACTTAACCTAAGCGTTTCCAGTGGCTCCCTCATTGCCTGTAGGTTAAAGTCAAAACTTCTTAACCCCTTCCCACATTACCAGCTCTTTCCCTGTCATTACCTAGCTTGAACATATTCATTGCTTGTGTTAATAATTCCTTCCACACCTTTGTGCCGTTTTCCAGTGCCAGGAATGCTCTTCACCTCTCTTTCCGGGATTAGCTCATACACATCCTCAAAGACTTAGTCTCTTCTTCCCTGAATCACTGGATTGGTCTAAAAGCCTCTCTTATACATATTCCTATTTTATTTATATTCCTTGTTTTGTACTGAAATGATTTTTAGGGCAGGAACCCCATAGTGTCTACCTTTATACCTCTAGTATTTGATATAATACTTGTGTCATAGTTTGCTGCTTATTAATGTTTAATGAGCATAACTGAAATCACAAAGAAATCTAATCACTGAGTTTGACTGTGATAATTAGGTCTGTCAAAAGATCATCTTCCTTTTCCTTAGAAATGTATTTGTAAGGAATACATTTGTATAAATAAGAAGGACTAGTTGGAATCAATGACTCTCTTTTGGGAAGACCTAAAATTGTTTTTGTTTAGTGGGGCTAGTGTATTTTATGGTCATATGGTCATATTTACCATTTTGTATGTAATAAGATCATAAATATGCTCTGTTCAAAGTTTAACGTGAACTTTCCTTTCTTTGCTTCTTTTAAAGATGAAACATCCTATTATACCAATTCATAATTCATTGGAAAGGTACAGTAGCTTTTTTCTTCTTGCTAAAAATTAAAAAAAAATAAGGATATTGTTATTCCTTGTTTAAAAAAAGATACTTTGATCTTGTAATGGTTTTTCTCAGGATTTGAAATAATATGGAAGTAAACAATATCTGACTTTCCTCTTTTGAGTTAGCCTGAATCAACCCAGAGCAGACCTTTTATTTAGCACTAATAGGGAAGATGTTGGCATTTTCCCTAAGATGGATCTCACCCATCACATCTAGTAACTTTTAATCTCTCTAGGGTGTACTGAAGGTAGAAACTTCTCTTGTAGAAGAAACTTCTCTCTGAGCATTGTTTTAAGTGTGCTTTTATCTAGAAATGATAGTAGTGCTATTTTGTTGTGTTTAAAAATAAAAATCTTAGGTAGCGTTGCAGGTTGAAAAATAACCTACTATCAAAATCTAAACTATTTCTATTCCCTAAATGCTCCTTCAATTTTTAAGATGATTTAACCCATGAAAGTGGGCTAAATTACTGTAGCCTCAACATCGTGGGCCCAAGCAATCCTCTTACCTCAGCGTCCCAAGTAGCTGGGACTATAGGTGCATGCCACCATGCCTGGCTAATTTTTGTATTTTTTGTAGAGATAGGGTTTCACCATGTTGCCCAGGCTGGTCTTGAACTCCTGAGCTCAAGCAGTTCACCCGCCTTGGTCTCCCCAAGTATTGGTATTACAGGCCTGAGCCACTGTGCCCGGCCTCAAATTATTTAATAGTTCATCTTTTTATATACTATTGCTTACTTCTTTATTACAAGGATTGTTCCCAATTTAGTTACTTCCAGTTTTCTCCTGTTCTAAATATTCTTACTAGGAGCATATTTGTAGGTTTTTTGTTGTTGTTGAGGTCTTTGCCTCTATATGCTCCTACATTTTGAATTACTAGGTTGAAATATGGTTTTTTTTTTTTAAGAAAATAGCAAATACTTTTCCTGTAGTTACTATGTAGCTTGGACCCTTCCTTCTTATTTTTATTAGAAGAAAATATTTTTGTTCTAATTAGGCTAGATATAATCACCTAATCATAATGATAAGATATTATGATTGTTCCTTTAACCGATAGAATTACCTGTTCTACTTGCATGTTAATTGGCTTTTTCTGTTACCCTAATGTGCTGACATTTCTCTCAGGATGTGATGTGGTCCTCCTGGGTTTTTTCTCTCAGACATACTTTATAAGGAGTACTCTCCCTGGCTGGGCATGGTGGCTCACGCCTATAATCCCAGCACTTTGGGAGGCCGAGACGGGTGGATCACCTGAGGTCAGGCGTTCAAGACCAGCCTGGCCAACCTGGTGAAACCTGTCTCTACTAAAAATGCAAAAATTAACTGGGCGTGGTTGCGGGTGCCTGTAATCCCAGCTACTCAGGAGGCTGAGGCAGGAGAATCACTTGAACCCGGAAGGCAGAGGTTGCAGTGAGCCAAGATCACACCATTGCACTCCAGCCTGGGCGACAGAGCAAGACTCCATCTCAAAATAAATAAATAAATAAATAAATAAATAGACAGTTACTGGCCGGGCAAACACAGAGAAATGGCCAGTGGTGTAGAGACAGAGAAGAAGCCCCCCAGGGAGAAGTTGAGGAAAGTAAAGTGTGCAAAGTGGCAGCCGGAGAAAACTGATTGAAAACCAAAGAGCTGTCAATGACTATTTCCTGATGCTGCTGGGGAGCAGGAAGATTGGACTGCTGAGGTGCTGGGAAAGCCATTAATGGCTCTTTGATTTCTAAATTGCAGCCTTGAGGCTGGACTGCTCCCATCACAGGCCTTGGAGGCAGAAGACTGGGAGGTTTGGCTTGATTTAACAATTCTTTCAGTGGATGTTGAAAGGATAACATTTACCTGGGCAGTCAATTTATGACCAAGCTTGGCGAGGTGGCTCATGCCTGTAATCCCAGCACTTTAGAACGCTGAGGTGGGAGGATTGCCTGAGGCCAGGTGGTCAAGACCAACCTGGGCAACATAGTGACACCCCATCTCTACAAAAAATTAGAAATTAGCCGGGCATGGTGGCAGGCACCTGTAGTCCGAGCTATTCAGGGTGGAGTGCTGGGCTCAAGTAGGAGGATTGATTGAGCCCAGAAGATTGCAGTGAGCTGTGATTGTGCCACTGTACTGCAGCCTGGGTGACAGAGTGGAGACCCTGTTTCAAAAAAAAAAAAAAAAAGACCAAATAACGACCTTCTGGCTTTTTTTCCTTTTAAAAAATTTGCAGGCAAATGGAGTTGAGCACTTGTGAAAATGGATCTTTAAATATGGAAATAAATGGTGAGGAAGAAATCCTAATGAAAAATAAGAATTCCTTATATTTGAAATCTGCAGAGATAGACTGCAGCATATCAAGTGAGGAAAATACAGATGATAATATAACAGGTAAAAACAAAAGTAAAGTCTGAAACAAACCAATTTTAGATGATAGAAAATTTGGGAATTTGATGAATATCCATGATAGGGATTAACCTCAAGACCATGTAGTAGTGTCTGCTAAGGAGGATATTGGCTGGGTAAGATAAGTCATATGACTGAACAACATTCTTTCATCCAATCTGACCTGGTGTTGAGAAGGCAGAGTGAAGAGGAAGATTCCTGCTCAGTGTTCTTGGCTGTGTTCATGGGCTGCAGTGAGCAGAGGGCCTTCAACCCTGTATCTTAAAAGTCCTTTGAACTTAGATTATGATGTTATACTTAACAGTGTGTAAAATTACAGCAGTTCGGTTTTTCATCCTCCCGGTTTCTGTTGGGCCTGAGGATGTCAGAATTCACCAGTCACCATGAGGTTTCTACGTAGTCTTCTCTGTTTATCAAGCCAAAGTCCCACATTTCAGGTAATAGGTCTGTAGTTCAAATATGCTAATCCCTTGGCACTAATCACTGAAATCTACTTTAGATCAAAGACAACTATATTAGAGCTTTTAATTGTGTTATAAGAACTTAATAATTTGAAAATGAAATTAAAATTTCCTTCTCATCTACCTTGAAATAAGAGACCTTATTTTTTCTCGATGAATCGGGGAGCAGTGTGGGAGTTGAGGGAAGGAGCTGTGTTTTCTTAGCTGTTAATCTGAGAGAGACAATCCATACATCATTGGAGCCTTATCTCTTGGGTAAATAATAAAGACAGAAGAAAATATCTGTCAAAACAGTGCAGTCATTTATTTGCTCCTATAATTTTGCTTCTAGGAATTGTTCTTCAGTGAATAGTTAGATTTAAGGAGAAAGACCTATTGATAGGGATGTTCTTTGTGGCATTACAGTCAGTTCTCATTATTTGCAGTAGTTAGGTGTTATTGAGTCACCATGAGCCCTAAATTAGCAAATACTAAACTCTTGCTCCTGGGGGAAATACAAGGTTAGGTTCCTGCAAGACCTTGGTCACAAAATTTTTGTCTACCAATCAATACATAACCTTGTTTTATGTGTGTTTTCATTTAAAGACACTTTAATATGTATTGTTGATTCATTAACATTGAACTCACGGTGAACAGCACTATTACTCATGCTTGAATGAGGCTTATCTAACACACATCTTTTTTCCATAAGGCACATCACAGCCTTTTTGTGGGTAGGAACGCTAGACGGTACTATACTTGGGAGCCCTTTTAAACAGCAAAAACGATAAAATGCACAAACATGCATAAAATGTGGCACTAAGTAAGGACATTTGTCTATACTATGAGAGCTGAAACAAGAAGGCAGAACATCACATTGCTCTACCTCAGCTAGGAATATGTGTGTCCGGCAACAAAGTTTTCACCACTTTGCACGTGTCCACAAATGTCTGCAAAAGTGCCGCATGTGTTGATTTTGGGGTTACAAAATAAATTTTAGCAAGTAGACAAATTCACAAATACATATAGAATGTGCTAATAATGAGTAGTGATTGTATTTATAATTGTAAAATTTTGGAAGCTACCTAAGTGCCCCTCATGGGTATGATACAATATAACATGGTCATTAAAATCATGTTTTTGAAGGGTTGAATGATAATGAAAATATTCATGATACATTGTTTAGTGAAAGCAAGCAGGATTCAAATCTACACATACTTCAAGTTTTGTTTGTGTGTGTAGATGTATGTTTATGTATATGTGAATAGTGTTTCATGAATTTTTATTTCTATGTATTTTTCTGTGTTTTAGAAATTTTCAACAATCAATATGTATTTTTATAATAAATATATAATAGGTTAGTAATAGATATTTTCTACTTTGCAGTCCAAGGTGAAATAAGGAAGGAAGATGGATTGGAAAACCTGAAAAATCATGACAATAACTTGACTCAGTCTGGATCAGACTCAAGTTGCTCCCCGGAATGCCTCTGGGAGGAAGGCAAAGAAGTTATCCCAACTTTCTTTAGTACCATGAACACAAGGTATTCTAGACTCTTTAATATCACTGATGCTTGGATACTAACTTCCATTCTGGAAAATCGGTCATGGTGTTCCTTTCAGGTGATGGCATATTCTAGGAGAATAGAGAATGTGGTATACCAAGTACCTGCTTTACTGTTTACTCTTTCTTACCAATGAATAAGAAGGAATTGATTGTGAAGTGTGCTCTGTGAACAAATGTTAGCTTGCTTTGGTGGATTATCTTTGGAAATTTATTTTATGAGACCATATTAGAAAAACAGTCACTGGGGCATATCAAGTCAAACGATTTGCCCTACAGAGAGGCAGCTGTTTCTATGACTTACCTCTGAATTGCAGAGTGCTGATACTGTATTTTCAATCTTTTCTCCTCCATATCACCAAATTATGTAGCTTTAGTGACATTGAACTTCTGGAAGACAGTGGCATTCCCACAGAAGCATTCTTGGCATCATGTTATGCTGTGGTTCCAGTATTAGGTAAGATTCCTGCAGTTGCCTTACATTCATTCATGTCTAGAATTTGCCTCACTGTAGTTATTTTGCAGGAGAAATACCCCAAACTATGTGTACAGTGAGATGACCCTTGGCTATTTGTTCAAATCACCAGACACATACAGTTAAAACTGTGTGACCTTAAGCATTATTGCATATTCCCATTTCATTTCTAATAATGATTAAATATTGACCTCAAAATAATGTAATTTAAAAGGGGGATCTTTCTAGAAACCATACATAAAAGTAAAAAAAGTATTTGAGGAATAGACCTTCAAATATATTGGCACTGTGAAAAAATGTGTTTTACCAGTTAAAACTTTTTTTGAGACAGGCTCTTGCTTTGTTGCCCAGGCTGGAGTGCAGTGGCATGATCTCTGTTCACTGCAAACTTCACCTCCCAGGCTCAAGCAATCCTTCCACCTCAGCCTTCTTGGTAGCTGGACTATATGTGCATGCCCAGCTAATTTTTGTATTTTTTGTGGACATGGGTTTCGTCATGTTGCCCATACTGGTCTGGAACACCCGGGCTCAAGTGATCCTTCCCTCCCAAAATGTGAGCCACCATACCCAACCAAAACATATTTTCTTTTTTTTTTTTTTTTTTTTGAGACGGAGTCTTGCTTTGTCACCCAGGCTGCAGTGCAGTGGCGGGATCTCCACTCACTGCAAGCTCCGCCCCCCAGGTTCATGCCATTCTCCTGCCTCAGCCTCCCGAGTAGCTGGGACTACAGGTGCCTGCCACCACACCTGGCTAATTTTTTTGTATTTTTAGTAGAGACAGGGTTTCACTGTGTTTGCCAGGATAGTCTTGATCTCCTGACCTTGTGATCCGCCCGCCTTGGCCTCCAAAAGTGCTGGGATTACAGGCGTGAACCACCATGCCCAGCCTGCAAAACATATTTTCAAAGATTTTTAAAGATATATTCTCTCTCTCTCTCTATATATATATATATAACATATATAATATATATAACACATATATATAACATACATATATATGTAAATAAATAAAATGTATGTTATGGCTGGGCGCAGTGGCTCACGCCTGTAATCCCAGCACTTTGGGAGGCTGAGGTGGGCAGATCACCTGCGATGAGGAGTTTGAGACCAGCCTGGCCAACATGGTAAAACCCCGTCTCTACTAAAAATACAAAAATTAGCTGAGTGTGGTGGCGCGCACCTGTAATCCCAGTTACTCAGGAGGCTGAGGCAGGAGAATCACTTGAACCTGGGAGACGGAGGTTGCAGTGAGCCGAGATTGCACCACTGCACTCCAGCCTGGATGACAGACAGCCTGTCTCAAAAAAAAAAAAAAAAGTGTATATATATATATATAGATATATATATATATATATAGATATATATATATATGTGATGTGTATATATATGTTATGTATATATGTTATATATATTTTTAATAGATAAATATATCTATGAAAATTTATATGTAACATTTAAATTATATGTAATTTATATCTAACAAATACATAATTTTATATATTATATATAATATATATTTATATATATAAAGAAGTTTATTTAGGTCAAATTCACTTTTACTTGTATAAAGTCAGTAATACCAAGAATGGCTAATGTGTTGAAATTTGCTTTATGACCCATTTAACTATACATCTTTTGTAAAAATTGAGGTATAACTTGTGTAGGTCTTAACTGTTATGATTCAGTGAATTTTGACAAATGCATCTACCTCTCTAATCCATATCCTTATCAAGAAATAGTATGTTTTCATCACCCTCGAATATTCCCTGTGTCACTCAGCCTGAAATAACCATTTTATTGATTTCTGTCACCATAGGTTAGTTCTGCCTATTCTAAAACTTGATATAACTGGAATATTATACTTTTTTGCCTCTGGCTTTTCTCATACAGTATGTTTTTGAGATCCATCCTTGTTTTCTGTATCAGTAGTTTGTTCCTTTTTATTGCTAAGTAGTATTCCATTAAATGAATATACCACAATTATTTATTCACTCTCTTATGGATGGACTTTGGGCAGTTTGTAGTTTGGGACTCTTTTTTTTTTTTTTCTTGAGACAGAGTCTTGCTCTGTCACCTAAGCTGGAGTGCAGTGGCACAATCTCGGCTCACTGCAACCTCCACCTCCCGGGTTCAAGTGATTCTCCTGCCCCAGCCTCCCAAGTAGCTGGGGTTACAGGCCTGTGCCACCATGCCTGGCCAATTTTTTTTGTATTTTTAATAGAGACAAGGTTTCACCATGTTGGCCAGGCTGGTCTCAAACTCCTGACCTCACGTGATCTGCCCACCTCGGTCTCCCAAAGTGCTGGGATTACAGGAGTGAGCCACTGCTCTTGGCCAATTTGGGACTATTATAAATGAAATTGCTCTAAACATTTTTGTGCCTAGGGGCCTATGCTTTCATCTCTCTTGAGTAAATACCTAGGACTGGAATTGCTGGTTCATAGTTTAACTTTATAATAAACTGCCAGACAGTTATAATGGTTGCACAGTTGTTCATAGTGTATGAGTATTCTAGTTGTTTGACTTCTTCACCAGCATTTGGTAGTGTCAATATTTTGTTTTTGGCATTCCTGAATGTTTTAGTGGTATTTCATTGTGGCTTTAATTTGCATTTCCATGATGACTAATGATATTGAGCACTTTTTTTTTTATAATTATTGGCCATCCCTATCTCTTCCATTGTGAAATGTCTTTTCAAATCTTTCACCCATTTTTAAAAGTTAATTGTTTTTATTACTGAGTTGGGAGAGTTCTTTATATATTCTTAATTAAAATTCCATTGTAGACATGTGAATATTTTCCCCCAGAGCATGGCTTGCCTCCTCCTTTTCTTAATGATGCCTTTTCAGAAGTTTTAAATTTCCATGAAGTCCAGTTTCTTCTTTTATGCTTAGTGCTTTTAGTGTCTTAAGAAATCTTTACCTATCCCAAAGGTCATGAAGATATTCTGTTTTCTTCTAGACTCTTCTAACTTTTACATTTGTGCCTATGAACCACTGGAATTATTTTTTGTGTGTGGTGTGAGGTAGGGAGTTGAGGTTCATTTTTTTTTTTTTCCTTGTGGTAACTGGTTGCTCAAGAACCATGGGTCAAAATATGTTTTCCTTTTTACATTGCTTTGGCAGCTCTGTCAAAAACCAATTGAACTTATAATGCTTATAATAGGGGACTGTTTCTGGACTCTCTTTTCTGTTCCAATGATCTTATGGTGTCTTAATTATTATAAGGCTTGAAATCAGATAATGTAAGTCTCTCAGTTTTTTCTTTTTCAAGATTGTTATGGAAATTCTAGGCCTTTTGATAAATTTTAGCTGTTCAATTCCTATTTAAAAGCCTTTTAGGATTTTGATTAAGATTACATTATATCTCTAAACCAATTAGGGGAAAGCTGACATCTTAAACAACATTGAAGGCTGGGCTCACTGGCTTATAACTGTAATCCCAGCACTTTGGGAGGCCAAGGCAGGAGGATCGCTTGAAACCAGGAGTTTGATCCTGGCCTAGGCAACAAAGTAAGACCCTGTCTCTATGAAAAAAATTAGCCAGGTGTGATGGTGCAAGCCTATAGTCCCAGCTACTTGGGAGGCTGATGCAGGAGAATCACACGAGCCTGGGATATCAAGGCTGCAGTGAGCCATGGCTGCACCACTGCACTCCATCCTAGTTGACAGAGCAAGACCCTGTCTCAAAAACAAAAGCATTGAATCTTCCAATCCATGAGGATGCTGTATCTATTTACTTAAGTCATTTTAATTTTCTCTGAAGAATGTTCTATCTAGTTTTTAGTGTATAGCTATCATATTCTTTCGTTAGGAATAAGTTTTAGAATTTTATTTTTTTATGCTGTTGTAAAAAGTGTTTTATTTCATTTTCCAATTATTAATAGCATGTACATGCAAATTATGTTTATATGCTGAGTTGTTTTTATAATCATGAATGAGTTAACTTTATAAAATGCTTTTTCTATATTTGCTGAAGTCATTTTTTTCCTGTAATTTGTTAATGTAATGAATTACATTGTTTGGATGAATTTCGTTCATTATCTTGGTATTTGTTTCTATCATCTTGCTACTTATTTTCTGCTTTTCTCTGTATGTTCTTTGTTCCCTTTTTTACTCCTTTCCTGATGTCTAGCCAGTTAATCAATTTTTTTTTAGTATTCTGTTTTATTTCCTCTTTTGGACTCTTAGCTACCTATCTTTGTCCCTGCCTTTCTTTTAGATCAATCAAGTATTTTTTTTTTTTTTTAAGAATTCCTCTATCTTTTCTCTTTTGGCTTTTTAGCTATACCTCTTTGTTTTATTTGTTAGTCATTGTTCTTGCCCAACAGAAATATTCAAACCACATATGTAATTTTAAGTTTTCTAGTAGGCACATTAACATAGTAAACACAAATTAATTTTAATAATGTATTTTAAAACCTAGAATATCTAAAATATCTTAACATGTAATAAATATAAAAGAATCATTGGGCCGGGCGTGGTGGCTCACGCCTGTAATCCCAGCACTTTGGGAGGCCGAGGCAAGTGGGTCACAAAGTCAGGAGATCGAGACCATCTTGGCCAACGTGATGGCACATGCCTGTAATCCCAGCTACCTGGGAGGCTGAGGCAGGAGAATCGCTTGAACCAGGGAGTCGGAGGTTGCAGTGAGCTGAGATCATGCCACTGCACTCTAGCCTGGTGACAGAGCGAGACTCCGTCCCCCCAGAAAAAAGAATCATTAATGAGTCTGAGCATGGTGGCTCACGCCTGTAATCCCAGCACTTTGGGAGGCCGAGGTGGGCAGATGACTTGAGATTAGGAGTTCGAGACCAGCCTGGCCAACATGGTGAAGCCCGTCTCTACTGAAAATACAAAAATTAGCTGGGCGTGGTGGTGGGCATCTGTAATCTCAGCTACTCGGGAGGCTGAGGGAGAATCGCTTGAACCTGGGAGGTGGAGGTTGCAGTGAGCCGAGATCATGCTACTCCACTCCAGCCTGGGGACAGAGCGAGAGACTCCATCTCAAAAAAACAAACAAACCGAAAGAATCATTAATGAGATAGTTTGCAATCTCTTTTTCATACTCAGTCTTCCTAATCTGGTACGTATTTTACTTCCAGTACATTTTGGTTAGTACTAGCCACGCTGCAAGTACTAACTAGCCACATATCTAGTGGCTACCATATTGGACAGTGCAGCCCTAAGAATTACTATATGAATCCTAAACTTATAAGATTATCTTCATCTCACCTGTCACTTAGGGCCTCATTATAACTCACCTTGGAGTAGTGTAATAGAAAAAGATGGTAATAGTATCCTGGAAGCTTTTGAAGATTATGTTTAGATAAATGATTTGGAAGCAAAAATTAAAGTTGTTGGGGATCTGCTAAATTTATTATTACTTTATTATAAAAAATATTGCCACTTAAAAATTGCTTTTTCAGAAATGTTTTTAATCTTTTCTTCTAGACAAACTTGGCCCTACAGTGTTTGCTCCTGTTAAGATGGATCTTGTTGGAAATATTAAGGTGAGCATACTGGTTTGTCTCTGTGGAAACTTTTAAATAAAGGAAAATGTTCTCAACATTTTTGTGCTTGGCCAGAATAAATCAAAAAGTGAAAAATGTGTCACTGTTCTTTAAGAGAGCAAGCATCTTTCTTCTCACATTGTGAATGCTCAGTAAGGGAATTACTAAGCCTTTATTATATGCTAGAGTTAAGCTTTATGGGGAGTAGAAGATTCATTTTTAAAATGAAACCAGGACTGCCTTTTCATGTGCACCGTGTGGATCAGTAGGGTTTCACTCTAATGTCCACACTGATTCTGTGCTTTTTTAGGTTTAAATGGTGATAAGTTATATTTTTCTAAAAGATAGGTTATATAGTGAAAATAGCTGTCAGTGGTCTGGGACTCAAAAGGCCCATTTCCAGTGGTAGTTGTGGGACCATCAACAACTCACCAAATCTTTGAGCCTCTTTCTTCCAGGTAAAATAAGGGATGGGTCCCCTTTTAAATGCAGATTAAATGTTACCTTCTTGAGGATACAGTGCCCAATAAAAATCTTTTGTGTCATTGGAGACTAGTCTTTGAGGAAGCACTATTAGGAATTCCTGTAGATATACCTTTCTTTATTGTATTTAGGTGGAACAGTTGCAAGTAGTCTCATTAGAACAAATGATTGTTGAGTTTTATATTCAGAGTGAAAAGTATCTGCCAAAGACAAGCATGAGAGAGGTTCTGAGGCAGAAAAAATAACTTTAAGAACAAAACTTTAAACCCTGAGACTATTTAATTCCAGTTTAAGCTACATAGAATTCTCCAAAACAAATACTATCATGAAAACATAAGGAAGAAGGTAATAGGAGCTTAATTTATTTTCTTAGAGGCCTGCTTGCCAAACTTACAAGTCTCCAGACTATACTGAGTTGCTTGATAACTTCAGCATTTTAAACTTAGGTTGTTTCCCTGCTTTCCCTCCAGAAAGTAAATCAGAAGTATATAACCAACAAAGAAGAGTTTACCACTCTCCAGAAGATAGTGCTGCATGAAGTGGAGGCGGATGTAGCCCAGGTTAGGAACTCAGCGACTGAAGCCCTCTTGTGGCTGAAGAGGTGAGGCAGCTGGGGTGGGACAGCAGTTAAAATCTAGCTCAAAAAAAATTACCAGCAAAAAAAATTGTTACACAAAGGAGACTACTTCTGAGTGAAGGATCTAGTTGAATTGTGTAGCCTTTTCTAGAAGGTCTAATGAATAATACCACCTTATTTTTTTTTTTTTGCCTCTCTTTTGATGGTGATAAATATTATTGATAAGTATATATAAGATAGGAATCTTAAAGGCATTAAAGTCAACTGGCTTCTCTTTAAATCAGTGGCTCTCCAACTTCAGTGGCATCAGAATCATCTGGAGGACTTGTTAAAAACACTAGACTCGGAACCAGTTTCTGATTCAGTAACTCGGGTGGGGCCCCAGAATTTGCATTTCTAGCAAATTCCCAGGTGATGCTAAAGCCACTAGTCCTGGGACACATTTTGAAAACCACTTCTTTAGGTATATCAGATGAGCTGAAAGATGGGCTCCAGAGCAAGCTAAAGGGAAGTGAAGGGAAGAGGTTCAGGAAGGACTGCCATATAATTTGACCTATTCACTGCTGTGCCTAAGATGTTACTGAAATGGAAGCTGATGTCTGCCATTTCTTTATACCCACTCAACATAAGTGAACTTTGAAAATAATATTTCTTCCTTTATTTTGTTTTAGAGGTCTCAAATTTTTGAAGGGATTTTTGACAGAAGTGAAAAATGGGGAGAAGGATATCCAGACAGCCCTAAGTAAGTGTTCTTTATGTTTTGTTGAATGAGTCAATAGACTGTGGAATGGAGACCCCTAGAGGAGGATACAGGGTATAGGGGATATTTCCGCTTTTCAGAATTTGATTTTGTTTCTTTTCTTATTTCATTATTATTCATTGCTTCTTATATGCTTTGTTTAAAAAGTACCTATGAGACAATGACCTGGTAATCTAGATGTAACGTACTAAAAATCAGTATATTTTAAAGACGTGCTGAATAAGTGGAAAGCCATCTCTTAAACATAATAGGAAGACCTAATATTATCAAGAAGTTAGTTTTCCTAAATCTTCAAATATATTATAGTCTTTGAAAATCAGTATACAAAGAAAAGTTTGAACACCATAACAGCGGGTTGGCGTGGGGGAATCCCAGGGATTTGTTCTGGAGTAAGAGTAAAGGTTTTCATCATCGTGTAACTCCTCAAATATATAATGCTGTGTGCGTCCCAGTTTCTAGTCATAAAGCCAAAATGGGATGAAGGGCTTGGTCAGAGGAGATCATCTTATATCTCCAGCACCTTAAAGTAGTGACTGCAACATTGTAGGTGCTTAATAAACATTGGACAGGTAGGTAGATGGATGGATGTGTGGATAGAGCCATTTATCAGACCAGTTTTGGAAAATGTTGAGATTGGGGAGCATCCTTAGAGTGCTTCTAATGGAGTGGCTGAACTCTCACCATTGATCTATAGGAAATTCTTCTAGCATGGGCCATGAGGCGTGTGTGGAGAAAAAAATGAACTGTGACATAAACTAATTAGATGCTTCTGGTTTGAGAGGGAGCTAGTGTTCTCTGTGGCTTTTTTTCAGTGTCACAGTTGGGTTCTACCTCCTTCTGTTAGTCCTCTCTCTGGGCCATGAGTCCTCAAGAATTCCGCCCCCACGTGATTTCCCGAGTCTGCCCCATCTAGCAACTGCTGATCTGCCATAAAAATGAGAGCTGACATTTCTGTAGCACTTTGTGAAGAATGTAGACTTCATAAACTTAATCCTTATTTCAATCCATTTTTACAGGTTAGGGAACTGTAAGATTAAAATATTGCTTAAGACCAGCATAAGGTCTGAAGCAGAGTGGCTTTGAGGCCCCTGCTTTGAAGGTCCACATTTCTCCTACAAAGGGTCTTTTCCACCATTCCTGGGCCACCTGCATTTTTACATTCCCCATACATCCCTGAATTTCAGGATGGTCTCAGTTATATTCTCCCCTCTGTGTCCTGATTTCAAGTACTAAAAGTATATTCAGCATGTCTACTCATGCCCCCTAGCCAGTATCTGTCAAGCTTTATGGCTTGTGGAGTGTAGGATCAGGAGCTCTGGAGTGGCTCTCTGGATTCTGCCACTTATTAGTGCTCTGCCCTTAGGCAAGTTATTTAACCTCTCTGATCCTCACTTTGTTCATCTATAAAATGGGAATGGTGATATTATTTCCCTAACAAGGTGGTTGTAAATATTAAGTAGGTGCATGTGCATGTGAAAAAATTACAGAAGTATTTGGTACACAAAACACTCAGTGTGGCCGGGTGTGGTGGCTCATGCCTGTACTTTCGGAGACTGAGGCAGGAGGATCACTTGAGTTCAGGAGTTTGAGACCAGCCTACGCAACATGGCAAAACTCCATCTCTACAAAAATTAGATGAGTATGGTGTTGCGTGCCTGTAGTCCCAGCTACTTAGGGGGCTGAGGTGGGAAGATTGCTTGAACCCAGGAGGTCAAGGCTGCAGTGAGTTGTGGTCATGGCACTGTACTCCAGTCTGGGCAATCGAGTGAGACCAGACCCTGTCTCAAAAACAAACAAACAAACAAAAAAACAATGCTCAGTCGTCAAGATCAGCATCTATTGTTGTGATAATGATGTTTTGTCATCATTATCATAATCATGATATATGAAGTTAATAACCTGCCAGAAAATAAGACTTATTTGTCCCACATCAGTAATGGAAAGTTTACAAAGCTTAGGTGCCAAGCCAGAAACTTCACTTCAAACTAACTTATTAGTATGGAATTTTCATGCTAGCAGAAAGACTTCTCCACCTGTTGGAAATGCAGAAGATACAGGGTTTAGCACTGTGTGCCCAGTGGACTCCGCTTGTCTCATGCTGCTATTACTTTGTTAGGGCTGTCTATGGAAGGGGAGTAGGACAATGCTGATCCCATTTAGCCCACTGGAAGAGCTGGGGTGGAACGGAACCCAGCTGCTTATGGGCTTTGACCCCCCTAGAGATAGAAAGGAAACAGGATATACCATTTCTATCCAGTCCCAACCCCAATTCTGCCCACTTTTCTCTCTCCTTTTCTCCTCAAGGTTTCTCATCAAATGTTGTACTTGATTTGGAGACTGGGCCCAGGGGATGTATTGACTTTGTGAAGAAAGAGGAGACTTTGAAGGGCAAATGCTGCTTTGTGACTGCAATAATCACAGCCAGTCTCAGCTTTTTCTTCCCTCTCTTCTCCTTCGGCACAATTTTCAATGGAAAAGAGAAGGGAGGCTGTAAATTTGACATTTTTGTCCTGATGTTCAGGCTTATTTCAAAGAAGGTGTTTATGATTTAAATCCTATCTTTGATTGTGGAAATCCCTAGTTTCTTGCTGCTGCTCAGTATGAGGAGATAAAGTTCCCCTATTAAACCCACCCTCCCTCCAAAGTTCCCCTATTAAACCCACCCTCCCCTCCCACAGACACAGACACAACAAGCTCTGCGTAAACGGTTTTTTGAGAAATGTTTACACAATAGTTACTCAGAACCTGTAGGCTCCTTGATGCATATTTCTTCTGGGATAATGGTTCCTTTTTCTCATTTTGAAGTCCCAGCCTTCGTAAGTAGAACTGATACCTTGTTTGAAATGAGGGAGGGTGAATGAGTAGGTAAAAGAGAGTGTGTGCAATTTATATGCCATATATAGGCAAGTTTGTTGGCTTTTTTAAATTCTAAAGTTGAATTTAAAAACAGCTATCACTTATAGAGCACCCAGTGTAACTACTACACTAAGTTTTTGATAAATATTTTATTTAATCTTCCAAATACTCTCCAGTGAATAAACTGAGGTTTAAAGAGGATAAATACTTTCCCTAGGGTCTCAAAATCTCCATCGGTGGTTCTCAAGCTGTTCCAAGGTCAGCAGCATCTTTATCACCTGAAAACTCATTAGAAATGCAGACTATCCGGTTCCACCCCAGACCTGCTGAATCAGACACTCTGAGGCTGGGGCCTGGCAGTCCGTGTTTTAACAAGTCATTCAGATGATTCTAATCCATGCTGAAGTTTGAGACCTAGTCATCTAGACTTAGGCCTTTGAGGTTCACCTGTCACTTGTCTACATCTTGATAATTTTGTGATTTTGACTGCATCTAAGAGATTTTTATTTTTTATTTTTTATTTTTTTTTAAGTTACTCAACATTTTTATTCCTTATTGGGAGCCAATTTGTTTCTAAATTTTTTTTTTTTAGCCTTTTTTTATTTTTTATTTTTTTATTTTTTTATTGATCATTCTTGGGTGTTTCTCGCAGAGGGGGATTTGGCAGGGTCATAGGACAATAGTGGAGGGAAGGTTAGCAGATAAACAAGTGAACAAAGGTCTCTGGTTTTCCTAGGCAGAGGACCCTGCGGCCTTCCGCAGTGTTTGTGTCCCTGGGTACTTGAGATTAGGGAGTGGTGATGACTCTTAACGAGCATGCTGCCTTCAAGCGTCTGTTTAACAAAGCACATCTTGCACCGCCCTTAATCCATTTATCCCTGAGTGGACACAGCACATGTTTCAGAGAGCACAGGGTTGGGGGTAAGGTCACAGATCATGAGGATCCCAAGGCAGAAGAATTTTTCTTAGTACAGAACAAAATGAAAAGTCTCCCATGTCTACCTCTTTCTACACAGACACGGCAACCATCCGATTTCTCAATCTTTTCCCCACCTTTCCCCCCTTTCTATTCCACAAAACTGCCATTGTCATCATGGCCCATTCTCAATGAGCTGTTGGGTACACCTCCCAGACGGGGTGGTGGCCGGGCAGAGGGGCTCCTCACTTCCCAGTAGGGGCGGCCGGGCAGAGGCGCCCCTCACCTCCCGGACGGGGTGGCTGGCCAGGCGGGGGGGCTGACCCCCCCCACCTCCCTCCCGGACGGGGCGGCTGGCCAGGCGGGGGGCTGACCCCCCCACCTCCCTCCTGGACGGGGCGGCTGGCCAGGCGGGGGGCTGACCCCTCCACCTCCCTCCCGGACGGGGCGGCTGGCGGGGCAGAGGGGCTCCTCACTTCCCAGTAGGGGCGGCCGGGCAGAGGCGCCCCTCACCTCCCGGATGGGGCGGCTGGCCGGGTGGGGGGCTGACCCCCCCCCTCCCGGACGGGGCGGCTGGCCAGGCGGGGGGGCTGACCCCCCCCACCTCCCTCCCGGACGGGGCGGCTGGCCAGGCGGGGGGCTGACTCCCCCACCTCCCTCCTGGACGGGGCGGCTGGCCGGGCGAGGGGCTGACCCCCCCACCTCCCTCCCGGACGGGGCGGCTGGCCGGGCAGAGGGGCTCCTCACTTCCCAGTAGGGGCAGCCAGGCAGAGGCGCCCCTCACCTCCCGGATGGGGCGGCTGGTGGGGCTGGGGGCTGACCCCCCCACCTCCCTCCCGGACAGGGCGGCTGGCCGGGCGGGGGGCTGACCCCCCCACCTCCCTCCTGGACGGGGCGGCTGGCCGGGCAGAGGGGCTCCTCACTTCCCAGTAGGGGCGGCTGGGCAGAGGCGCCCCTCACCTCCCGGACGGGGCGGCTGGCCAGGTGGGGGGCTGACCCCCCCACCTCCCTCCCGGTTGGGGCGGCCGGCCAGGCAGAGGGGCTCCTCACTTCCCGGTAGGGGTGGCCGGGCAGAGGCGCCCCTCACCTCCCGGAGGGGGCGGCTGGCTGGGCGGGGGGCTGATCCCCCCACCTCCCTCCCGGACGGGGCGGCTGGCCAGGCGGGGGGCTGACCCCCCAACCTCCCTCCCAGACGGGGTGGTTGCCGGGCGGAGACGCTCCTCACTTCCCAGGCGGGGTGGCTGCCGGGTGGAGGGGCTCCTCACTTCTCAGACGGGGCGGCTGCTGGGCGGAGGGGCTCCTCACTTCTCAGACAGGGCGGTTGCCAGGCAGAGGGTCTCCTCACTTCTCAGACGGGGCGGCCGGGCAGAGACGCTCCTCACATCCCAGACGGGGCAACAGGGCAGAGGCGCTCCCCACATCTCAGACGATGGGTGGCCGGGCAGAGACGCTCCTCACTTCCTAGATGGGATGGCGGCCGGGAAGAGGCGCTCCTCACTTCCTAGATGGGATGGCGGCTGGGCAGAGACGCTCCTCACTTTCCAGACTGGGCAGCCAGGCAGAGGGCCTCCTCACATCCCAGATGATGGGCGGCCAGGCAGAGACGCTCCTCACTTCCCAGACGGGGTGGCGGCCGGGCAGAGGCTGCAATCTCGGCACTTTGGGAGGCCAAGGCAGGTGGCTGGGAGGTGGATGTTGTAGCGAGCCGAGATCACGCCACTGCACTCCAGCCTGGGCACCATTGAGCACTGATTGAAGGAGACTCCGTCTGCAATCCCGGCACCTCGGGAGGCCGAGGCTGGCGGATCACTCGCGGTTAGGAGCTGGAGACCAGCCCGGCCAACACAGCGAAACCCCGTCTCCACCCAAAAAATAGGAAAACCAGTCAGGCGTGGCGGCGCATGCCTGCAATCGCAGGCACTCGGCAGGCTGAGGCAGGAGAATCAGGCAGGGAGGTTGCAGTGAGCCGAGATGGCAGCAGTACAGTCCAGCTTCGGCTCGGCATCAGAGGGAGACTGTGGAAAGGGGAGAGGGAGGGGGAGGGGGAGGGGGAGAGATTAAGCAGGAGTAAAACTGCTGAAATTAGTTATAGCATCAGTTTATTTTGCCTCATTTTCATCATAATTAGACAGCTTTCCAATAAAAATACTGCTTAAGTAAGGTTTGAGGTGAATGTTCATGAAACTTGTATGGTCTTTATGGCCTTGGAAATAGTACATTTATATGTAGAAGTCCTAAATAACATAGTAGAAGCCTTGTCTCCTTTACCTTTCTGGAAAATGCATCTCTAGTTATTGTATTGCTGCAGTTCTGTGACCTGGAATACTTCCAGCATCTGGAAGGAGCCTTAGACTTTACACTGCCCCTTTTTGCACTTGAGCCATCACTTGGCTTCCCCATAATGATAATCAGAGTGGAACATTTTGGGTGGTTTCATGCTAAGAGCTGCTGTGTTCCCTTAGTGTCCTAACATTCTTTAGAGGTCATTTTCAGGAGGGAGTTGGGTTCACAAGGCAGATATGTTTAATAATCTGCTTTAGAGCTGAGTCCCCCTCTCCATTGCATATTCCACATCAAAAAGAGGTTTTGGAAAGCATCCTTGCAAGTGCAAGGAAGAAAAGTTGCTCTGGCATTTCATGCACCATTGTATTAAATGTTATATGCTCTGTGCTCAGTGGGATAACATATTGCCACATATCTCATCTCAGAATGATCCCATAAATGTCAGTAAAAGTTAACCCAACCAAGATCCTTTTCTGGCACAGAATAGAAAAAATTTTAAAAGGATGCTCAGTCATGTATTTAATATGAAAGGCTTTCACAGATAAGGAGAGATAAGTGAGAGAGATAAAGTCAGAACTCATAATCAGGTATTTGACATCAAATCATAAGTTGGCCATTCTGAAAATACTATGGAATGTGAATTGTAATACTCTTTCCAGAACCATTTGCAGCATATGCCTCCACTGTCAGGATTGGCTGGCAGCACAAGCGTTAGTCTTAACAGTGCCTGAAATTAACAAAGGGCATCTCTGGGTGCTTGTTTGACTTCTTTCCACTGGTTATTGTCCATACAAGTCAATTTGCCTTAAGCTTAGTCACTATAAAGAATTCAGAGGTTACTCTCCTAGTAGCTCTGCTTTTAAAAATACATGCCAAAGCGCTTTGGGAGGCCAAGGCAGGCAGATCACTTGAGCTCACAAGTTCAAGACCAGCCTGGGCAACATGGCGAAGCCCCGTCTCTTCAAAACATTCAAAAATTAGCCATGTGTGGTGGTACCAGCCTGTAGTTCTAGCTACTTGGGGGCCTGAGGTGGGAGGATCACTTGCGCCAGGGACGTTGAGGCTGCAGTGAGCCATGTTTGCACCATTGCACTCCAGCCTGGGTGACAAACCAAGACTCTGTCTCAAAAAAGAAAATTATAAATAATTCAGGCATTTAACAAATATCTACCACTTGACCTAATAGAAAAAAATAGTTCAATACAGTTAAGTGCCCACGTGTCACTCCTTAATCCCGTGACTCCCATCGTTTTCCAGAGATCATCATCCTGAATTTGCATAGTTCATTATGTAATACATGTTTTTATGCTTTTGCTATATATTTATGTGTCCATAAGCAGCATCTAGTATTGGACTACATGTTTTAAACTTGTATATGAGGTATCATATTGTGCACATTCTTCCTTCTTCACTCAGTATTTTCAGACTTTAGCCACTGTTGAAGTGGCTTGTAGTCCTGGCTCATTCATTTTCCTTGCTGTTTAGCATTTCGTTGTATGAATAGACCATGGTTTAGAAAAACTAATATACTGTTAATGGACACAGTTGATTACAGATTTTCACCATTAAAAGCAATTCTACAATGTACACGTTCCTTTCACACATGTTCTCTATCATATGGAAAATTATGTCCGGACAGCACACCAGAAAAAGGAGGAGGCTTCTCATAGCTAAGAGGGACTGGTCCAGGGACTCTGGCTGTCTACAGACTGGTAGTTCATGGGGCCTTACTGCTTGAGAAGCTGTGCTGCCAGAACAGTGGTTCTCAAACTCTAACCTGTATTAGCCTCACCTGGAAGGCTCCTTGAAACACAGATTGCTCTGTAGGCCTGACGTGAGGCTGAGACTTTGCATTTGTAACAAGTTCCCAGGTGATGCTGAGGCTGCTGGTTTGGAGACTACACTGGGAACTGCTGCTGTAGTACATAATACAATTGGAATGGCTGAACCACATGACTAGATATTGCCAAATTGCTCTCCAAAGTCTATAATTACCAGCAGAGTAGTGAGAGTTCCCAATACTCCACATTCTTTTTAGCACTTGTCATTGTCAGCCTTTTAAATTTGTTCCTGATGGCTGTAAAATGATAGAATATTGCCAAAGTTTTTGTTCTTAGATTACAAGTAAGGTTGAGTAGCTTTTCCTGTCTTCACTGGCAGTTTGATTTCCTTCTCTGTGAGTTGCCTGTTCATGTATTTGACCACCTTTCTCTTAGGTTTTCTTTATCAACTCCTGGGAGTTCTTTATATTTCCTGGATATTAATCTTTTTCAGTGATGGGTTAAAATGTCTAATCTTTTTCAGTTATGTGTTAAAATGTCTTCTGTCAGTCTGTGGCTTGCGTTTGCTCTTTATCTATGGTGTCTTTTGGTATACAGAAGTTTCAGTTTTTATGTAATCAGACATGTCATTCTTTCTTTATGGATTGTACTTCTTAAAGAAATCCCTCTCTCCCTTGAGGTCACAAAGATGTTCTCTGACATTTTCTTCTCAAAGTTTTGTAGGTTTGCTTTCATATTTATGTCTTTAATCTTCCTGGAATTTATTTTTGTGAATGGTGTAAGGTGGGGATATAATTTTATTATTTCCAATCAGAAAGCCAGTTGTCTTAGCAGCATTTATTGGATCACCCATTCTTTTCCCCACTTGTATGTAATACCAACTTTGAGAGAGAGAGAGAGATCTGTTCTAGACTCCATATTCTGGTCCATTGTTCTTTTGCCCACCTATGCTTTAAAAAGACATGAGTTATAGGATGAAGGTTCTTACTATTCTAAGTGAGTTACTGGACCATTCTCTCTAGAATTCGTAGGATCTTAGGGCAAGCACACTTCCCCGGTGCCTATCTGTTTCCCACCAGCCTCCTGCCAGACTTGACTACCTGCTTTCAAATCTCCTGGTTCCTAATTCTTGCCTCAGAACTGTCTAGTTGAGCACATTTGCAGAACTATGATTTTCATTTCCTCAGCCCAGTGAGTAATTCCGCCCTTTCTGGCTTTGGTTCTCTACTTCCCAGGCTTTCTCTTAAGACTTAGATTGACATTTCTCTCGTCTTCTCTATAAGCCAAAATAACTTTACCAATTATAGGTTTACAGTAGAAAAACACTTTCCTGTATACAAAGTTCCTGGACAGAATGGTTGTCCACCAACAGTAATGGAAGGGTTGTTCTCTCAGTTACTATAAAAGCTTTAGGCATAATCTCTAAATACCTGATAGCAAGTTTCTGAGTTACTAATAGTAAATGAATGAGAGCTGTGCTGTTTCCATAACCAGGTGCCAATTCTTTCAGAAAAGGATTGGAAAAGGCATATTTTTCATTTTTATTACATTGTTTACAGAGTAAACACCAGTGTTTTTTGACAGAATGGTGTGATGCAACAAGAGTGTCCCCAGGTCTCATTGCTTTTAACTTTGTGACCTTGGGAAAGTCACTACCTTTCTGGGTCTTCCATGTCTTCATTTCTAAAAGGAAAAGAATTAGGCATGGTGATTGTCAAGGCTTCCTACTTAGAAATTTTGACTCAGTTTCTGGGGAACTGACACATCTCAAAGAACTGGGAGAAGGGTATCATTTATGTCTTTCAGAGGCCAAAAATACTCCCAGATTATAGAACATGCATGATGATAATGAATGGGTATTACAGTGAAGATTAATGTATTTCATTATCTAATCTTCTCTAGGTAACCAAAATAGGTCAGGCTTAGACTTCATCTTATTTTAATGCCATCAGTCTCACATGGCAGGGATATTTGCAGCCTAGAAGTCAGCTAAGGACTTTGGGAAGTGTTTTTTTTTTTTTTTTTATGACTTTTATTTCATTTGTTGGTTTTAAATTGCAGCAGTGATCTCAGTCAAGACCCAGCCCAAATTCTTTTGACACACCTTCTCCCATTAGGTCATCTGGCCCACATTTTGCCAGGTGGAACTCTCCTCTGGCAAGGTATAAGCATAACAAGGAACAGCTTCTTTGTCTACTAGGGCCAAGTGGGAAGACAGATGTGCTCCTGTACAAACACTCTCCCATCCTTAAGCCAGACTCCCCATGCTGTTTGGACTCACAGCACCTTTGTCTTCCTTGTCTTTTTGCTGTCTTTTAGAAGAGGGCATGGAAAAGAGTTTCTAGGCTTTTTTGAACGGTTAACTTGAATGGCAATGTATAGGAAAGGTATAAGGTCTCTGAGGTTGGCATAGCAGCGAATCCAGAGCTTTTTTTTTTTTTTTTTGAGACAGAGTTTCTATGTCGCCCTGGCTGCTGGACTGCAGTGGCGTGATCTCGGCTCACTGCAACCTCTGCCTCCCAGGTTCAAGCAATTCTCTGCCTCAGTCTCCCGAGTAGCTGGGATTACGGGCACCCACCACCACACCTGGCTAATTTTTATATTTTTAGTAGAGACGGGGTTTCACCATCTTGTCCAGGCTGGTCTTGAGCTCCCAACCTTGTGATCCACCCGCCTCGGCCTCCCGAAGTGCTGGGATTATAGGCGTGAGCCACCACTGTGCCTGGCCCAGAGCTCTTTTAAACAAGCAGTCTGTCTAGCCAGGTGGGCCTTGGAGCTGGAGGCTCAGGCACCAGGATAGCTGTTATTTGCTACAGACTGTAAAGAAGTGTGAATTTCAACTTGTTACTTCCCTACCACAATTCTGAATCAGAATGATCATGACTTTGCTGACAGAAGAAGGTAATGTTCTCTGTACAGGGGGAAAAAACTAACAGAATATTTTTCCAGAATACCCACTGTGGTTATCTCTGGGAGAAAGGATTATAGGTTTCTTTAGTTCTCTCCTTTTAAAATATTTTCCTTATTTTCAACAACGGACATCAATCGTGAAACCCAAAAAAAGCGATAAATGTTATATTTTTCAAAACTTTCACTGTGCCTTAGGTGGAAGATCAGAATCTTTGACATGATGGATAAAGGTCCTCACAATTTGGCCCAACCCAGTTTGCAAGCCCTGGTGTTCTTCAGATCCAATGAATTTTGCTCACCATCGCCCAGCATGCCATGAGCTCTCACAACGCTGTGATGCTGGCTCTGTCTGCCGCACCATCTACCACTCTGCTCTCTACCCTACCCAGCCTTCGGGATTCCTTCTGAGAATTCTTTGTGTCCACACGCCTCACCCCCAACCCAGGCTGGATTAGTTTCTCCCTTCTTACTGTTCCTGTAGCACTGCATACAGATAGCTACTCTAGCAGTTATTGACTTATACAATAATGATTGTTAAATGACTGGCTCTTCTATAAACCATCAACTTCTTGAGGACAGGGAATTGACTGAATTTAAATCACCTAAAGATACTACTGTGTGGTAGACTTGCCCTGAATTCTTGTTGAATAGAGCAGGTGTTCATGGTAGATATCCACCAGCAGATTTTAATGGTATTTCTTTATTTATAATGGCATTTAATGCCCTGCATGGAATACTGACACAAGAAAGAAGGGATTCACAGTATCTTACCTTGGTAACTTACCTCAGGATGTTTTCCATGGACCTGTACACCCTCTTGCCAGCCCAGATGGCTGCTCAAATGGTTGAAAATTTGGTTGTCTTGCTGGTTTTTATCAGAGGCTGTACCTAGTATTCTCTGCCCATCTGTACTGTACGCTTTGTGAATCAGCAACCCCTTTCTTCACATTTCTCAGGATATCCTCACTAAGGTCTTGTATGCCATCTGAAATTTCCCTGATGCCATGTCTTCTTACAGGGAATCACCTACGTTTTGTTTGGTTTACATTGAAGACATATATCTTTGATCATGCCCTAGTTTACTCAGACTGTTCTCCTAAGAAAAAAGTTTAATTTTGGGTTCTCCTTTAGGCTCTAAGAGTCTTCTTCATACTTGAATGTATTAATTATCACTTATTGCTTCTGCTTTAGCTTTAACACACTGGATACTGGCATTCCAACATATTCCTAAGCTTTAGAGAGCCAAAGGAATCTGTTGTTCTATTTCACATGTACAGTCTTTTATATAAAATATATTGCAATATGTATTGAGTATGTATTTTATATAACATATAATTGCATTTTGTGAAAATTTGAATATGTAAAATTGAAATAGGATATTCTAAAAGTATTAATAAAGCCTCACTCCAATTTTAAAATAAAGTTGACTAGAATGACATAATTTCAAAGCTGGAAGGCTTGAGTTGATTGTAAACTGGGTTGAAGCTGTAGCCACATGGCAGTGCCATTTTGGCCAGTAAAATGCAAATAAATACCTGACTTCCCTTGGCAATGTCCTGTGAACCACGTTGCTTTTCACTGCATAGGAACTTGTACTTGTGGTTTTAGTGTCTGTTTATGTGTTATTTTAACATCTTCTCTTGTTAGAATTGAAAATATTTTTGTAGCCTTAGAATGTCACACTAAGCATTCATGAAATGGTGGTAGTACTTGTGCTGGTGCTGAAACTAGCACATGAAAATAAATATGCTTGGAATAGAATTTAGATATGGAGAAACATGAAGAAGGTCAAATAGCCCCCATGGTACACTGTGCTGTTAATTTAGAAATGAGTGCTCTGTTGCTACTGGAGATGATGCTTAGGAAATAAAGTGGAACATTGAAATAAAAATGCACCATGGTGATGTAGATCTGTGCCTCCTGAGAATGCATTTAATCCTGTGGAGAAATCAGTTTTGAATTTTGCATATATTGAATTATTCAAA
Organism: Pan troglodytes; assembly: GCF_028858775.2. Classification (NCBI taxonomy): domain Eukaryota; kingdom Metazoa; phylum Chordata; class Mammalia; order Primates; family Hominidae; genus Pan; species Pan troglodytes. The sequence continues at coordinate 35,860,854 of NC_072404.2, forward strand.
TTTCAGGAACGCATCCTTTGCATAAAATGCATCCATCTGGTTCTTGGGATTTTTTTCATAATTAAAATTATGATATGCCAGTTTCAAAATCTCCTTTTAAAATACATTGGGACAAAAATTATAGATTAAAGTATGAAACATGAATGGCTTTTATTAATATAGTTCTCACCAATTACTTTAGCTTAATAACTTCAAGCCATTCTTTCCATAAATATTTTTGAAGGTTTCTAGCCTAAATACTGTATATCCAGGGTCATAGGGTCATTTAGGACAAACATTTGGCATCCCAGAATAGAATGTTAAAATTGGAAAGAATCTTAGAGATCATTTTACAAAGGAGGAAACAGATGGTTAGAGAGGGCAGCTAAGGGACTGGCTCACGGTCACAAAACATTTCAAAGTATTTCTAATTGTATTGTCTCAATTTTTCAATATCCTTTCCTCCCTCTTTGTTTCTTTATATGTATTGACCTTTTCCCACCATGATAATAAGCTGAAGTTCAGATATATTGATTGACCCAGAGTAAGAGTGGAAGTATTTGTGTTTCTTTAAAAAAAAAAAAAAAAAAAAAAAAAAAAAAAATTCCATGTGAGCTTTTTTACTGCTTTAGATTTTTTGGGTCCAAAATCTTGTAATTAGATTTTTTTCATAATTTCCAAATACCAATAGTATCGTGCTACTATGCATTATACAAATATGGCCAAGAATGGTGGTGCACACCTGTAGTCCCAATGCTTTAGAGGGCAAGGTGGGAGGATCACCTGAGCCCAGGAGTTCCAGAACAGCCTGGGCAACATAGCGAGACCTCATCTCTACAAAAAATTAAAAATAATTAGCTGGGCATGGTCATCCACACCTGTAGTCCTAGCTATTCGTGGAGCTGAGGCAGGAGGATCACTTGGGCGCAGGAGTTCAAGGCTGCAACTATTATCACACCACTGTACTCTAGCCTAGGTGACAGAGCAAGACCCTGTCTCTTTTAAAAAAAAAAAAAGTACATTATACAAATAGCACATCAAATTCTGATGAAAGTGTTCCTCATGGAGTTTTTCTTCTTTTCAAGATAACGCATATGGTAAAACGTTGCGGCAACACCATGGCTGGGTAGTTCGAGGGGTTTTTGCGGTAAGTGATCCTTCTTGTCTCCTATTATTAACTGTATTGGGTATGCCAGTGGCTAGGGCTAGAAATCTCTTCTTACCCAGTTATTTATCTAGTCATGATTGTCAGAAACAAAGTTGTGTGTGTGTGTGTGTATGTGTGGTGTTTTTGTTTGCTTTGTTTTTGAGGATAAGAACAAAATGTTATTTATTTCATTTACGTTTATAGGCCTTTGGTGTGTGGAAATGTCAGCAGTAAAAAGTGTCTGGAATAGCAAAGACTGTTAAAGAAATATGAATAAAAGAGTTGATGCTTTACCCTAGCCAATTCTAATTACTCTAGCCAATTCCAATGACCTTGTGAAGATTTGCCTCATAAGTGGTTGCCTTTCTGATAAGGTAGTAAAAAGCTTAAGTATCCTAGCAGAAGTACCTAGGAAGCAGTGATCCTAAATACTTATCATTGAAGGGAAATGATGCATTCAGGTGATGAAGTCAACCTAATAGCTCCCTCTGCTGCCCATTGTATTCATTCCTTTTAATTCTTAGGTCTTAGTTGTTTTTTTTTTTTCACTAATTGAATTTTGTCCTTGAATATTAACTGTATTGGGTGTGCCAGTGGCTAGGAGGGCTAGAAATCTCTTCTTAGCCAGTTATTTTCATTGTGATGGTGTTTTGTATTCATGTGTTTTGGCTCTGATTACCCACCACCCTCTTCTTCCCAGCATGTTTAACTAGGAAGAACACAAACCTGAGACTCTTAGTCTCCTGGGGAAGTCACTTAGCCTGCTTTATAAAATAGCAGGAGTAGATGGCTCCTTTATGTCAGCAATACACTCTGTGATTCTTCCCATCCAGGAAAAGGTCAGTCTTAGTCAAATCTAGTCATGAAAAGGCCGTCTCATGCAGTTGTATGTCAGGAAACCTCATAGAATGTACTCACATTCTTTGGAAGGTTGGGGAATAAAGTAGCCTTGCAGATGGTATCTTTTACTGATGTAAAGGATACATCATTTGCCTAAAGAAAGAACTGTTTGGGTCGTGCTTTATTAGGGAGGCCAGTAAAGTGGGAAGAATGTACACTACAACAAATCAGATTCTAGTGAAAATGAAATATTTTTTGAAAGCATGGAGATTAAAGCTCCATATCCCATTCACTGTTCACTGGGATAGGTGCTGGACCAAATGAAGCTACAGACTGCTCACCCTTACCTTCAATACACCTTGAATAATCATAATTGCTACCATGTAGCTATTGGACACTTGTTGTGTACCAGGCATTCTTAACAGGTACTTTCATATTCTTTATCTTAATTCTCAGGATTAACTCCCACTATTTTACAAATTCAGAACAATTAATTCCAGTCCCCAAGTACCAGAGTGAGGCTATGTCAGAGCCCAGGTCTAAACTCAGATCTGTTATCTCCAAGGTGCTAGTGCTTACCTCCATTAGAGCTCTCTGCAGTGAAGACACAATCACTGAGAGGCCTCTACTGAGTTCTTAGGCAATGGACACTCACTGTGGTCATTGATCTCCCTGAATGAATATTGTGATTATTGTGATTGCTAGCTTGTGCCTGACACTTGAGTTGCCCCAAAACAAGTGTGGGGGGAAGGGTTCAGTATAGAATGCAAAATTTAATCCTGAAATATTGATGATCCCAGAGATATTGTCAATAAGAATGCAGCTATAGTAGAAAACTTATCAGCATAAATCTTTTTTTCCTTTACCCTGTACTTTAATGGATGCAAAGCATAAGTCTTTAAGAGGACTTTTTAACTTTATTATACTAATTTAGACTCATAAAAAATTTTAGAAATCATGGTAGAAAGGGAAGAAATTAAAACTGTCCATATTTTCCTTTTTTAACATTTTTGTATTTTACTATCTTAGCTTTTTAATTTACATATTCTTTTAAATATTGATCTATTTTATATACTTAAATATAATATAGATGTTTATACATGCATATAGTATATGTGTATAATTGTCTTTATTTTGTATACTTACTCTGTATATGTATATACATTTTTTCTACCTTTAGCTTGTATAATTTTATATCCCCCCCAACTGAATAGAATCTATCATTATCATTTTTAAATGCCATAAAATAGTCTTTGAAAACAACACTATTTTTAGTGACTGTATAATATTTTCCTAGTATGGAGATATCATAATTTATTTGCTCAGTCCTGTGTGTGAGAGACTTAAGCTGCTTCTAAGTTTAGAATAAAACAGGTTAGAAATAAAACAGCATCTGTTTATATGCATTTTTGAATAAAATTCTTATTTCTTCAAAATAAATTCCTAGTAGAACTGCTATGTCGAATACTAAGAACTACAACCACAGTTTACAGTTTTGAGCACTTAACATGCACTAGATGTTGTTTTAAGTGCTTGACATACATAAATTTCTAAGTCTCATAATCCTGAGATAGATTCCATTATTTTCCCTGCTTATAGACAGAGAAACCTGAGACACAAAGTGATGAGGTAATATACCCAATATTTAAATATTATTGCCAATAAAGGTGCTGGTTTTTAAGAAAATAGATTATGTAATGCATTTGGCAACAGCCTTATCAATAGAGGAGTTAATTCTGTAGCTAGATTGGCCTTTTCACCCTATTACTCACCAAGTCATGCCTACTTTGGAAGGTTTATAAGTTTTCTAACATGCTAACTTGCAAAGCCAAATTCATGTTAACTAATCTCAGTTGCTGAGGGAAACATTGTTTACATCCAAGGAATTTGACTTATCTATCAGCCAAATAGTGACCTTTTAATCTTTCAGAAGTTAAACTCTACTGAGCTGATAGCCATTTCAGGCAAGGTGGCTGCCTCCATCTTGGTCACTAACTAGCCTTCATTTGACCTTTTTGGTTTCCTCTTCAATCAGACTAGACAGTTGAACTCTATTACTGGTTCTCCCCTTTTTTTTCTAGAGTGCTGATGGCTGAGTGTAGAATTCTAGGTTAATAAACATTTTCCCTCCAAATTTTGAAGGCATTCCTCTATTGTCCTCCAGCTTCTACTGTTACTATTGTGAAATCCTATTCTATTATATATAATCTGTTCCTTGTCCCTTTCGAGATGTTTTAGATTGTTTTTCCCCACATTCTGAAATTTCATGATGTGCCCTTTTGGTCTTTATCATTCATTATGCTGAGCACTTGATTAGGTCTTTAAATCTGGAGACTCCTATCCTCCAGTTCTGGGAGATTTTCTTTTGTTATGTTTTTGGATAACTGCCTTCTCTTCATTTTCAGTTTTCCCACTCCCTTGTACTTTGACCATTATCTTAAGTATTTATCATGTGCCAGGCAGTGGGCTAAACACTTCCTACAGATCCCATTAATCCTTAAAATAAGGAAAGTGGTATTAGTCTTCTTCTATAGATAAGGAAACTGAGATTCTAGGAAGTTAAGCACTTTGCATCAATTCCTCAAACTGGTATGTGAAAGATCTGAGATTCAAGTCCAGGTCTTCTTCATCTAAGTCTGTGCTTTAGCCACTGCATGATAATGCCAGTCACTCTCTTACTGCAAAAATGGGGAGATCTGATTCTCAAAGACTTTCAAAGTATAAGGAAGATCAGGAAAGCAACTGTGGAATGATAATTCAAGATTCTTCAAAAAGCCTCTGCTGAGATCTAGTGAATGCCAGAAAACAGATTTTAGCAAGCTTAGGGAATATTGGCCCGCAAAGGAAGAGAAGGATAAGATGCCTAGGAAATCTGTTAGGGAAGTGGCATAGTATGGTGGTGTGGTTGAAAAACACAGAGATGATCCAAGTTCAGATCCTAGCCCTGGCACTCATTAGCTGTATGACATTTATATATAAAATAGAGATATAAACTGTACAGGGTTCTTATAAAGATCAGCTAGAATAAACTATGTTAAAGCATCAGCGCACAAGCAAACAACAAATGTTAGCTCCCTTCCTTTCTAGAAAGCATTCAAGAGTGCAAAGGAAAGATTATTCTTATGGGGGAAAAATAGAAGATACGCAAAGAAATATATAGAGATGAGATACAAATAAGAGAATGAGATGCCCTGGAAGACAGGCCATGTGGGAATAAAGACCATGATGGCAACATGCATATAGATTCTGAGGATTTGAGGGGAATAGTCTGGATCACACTGTGGATCAGAAGGGAGCTTTTCTCAGACTCTCTGTCTCAGCATTCCCTGATGTGATAGCATTATTTATCCTTAAGGTGGCCCAAGTACATGCTTGTTTCTTCTAGCCTTAAAGTTATTTGAATTGGCCCTTGAAACATAATTTTAGAGAAGCCACAAATTAGAAGGGTAGTCATATTTCTTTACTCTTGCTCTTCTCAGCTGTTTGTACGTGTGAAAGTATGTGTGTGTGCATGTGCACATGCATAAAAATAAGTGTGTGAGAGACAGACTTGATGCAGATTCTCATGGGTTATTCTTTTGCAGTTAGCTTTAAGGGCAGCTCCATCCTATGAAGATTTTGTGGCCGCGTTAACCGTAAAGGAAGGTGACCACCAGAAAGAAGCTTTCAGTATTGGGATGCAGAGGGACCTCAGCCTTTACCTCCCTGCCATGGAGAAGCAGCTGGCCATACTGGACACTTTATATGAGGTCCACGGGCTGGAATCTGATGAGGTGGTATGATGGCTGCTGGGCAGCACCTCCTAACTTCAGGGAATAAGTGCTAAAGTGTTTTGTTGCCCTACTTAATTTCCAGCAACAGCCTCAACCCTCTCCAACCCCTTCACTTGGGGGGATGGACAGGAGGTGGCAAAACCCAGTGCTTTTATAATTTTTAAAATGCATATGTGTTTTGTTTAAAGATCAAGGTGCTATATATTTCAGTTCAGCAGGCCTACTGGAAACCAAATGATAAGCTGCTGTAGACTTGAACGGCAAGTTATAAGAGCAGATTTAACAAACAAATTTGCTGTTATTGTGTATTGTATTGTTTTTATATTTTAGTCTAATGGGCCACCCAAACCCAAGCTGAAAATCAGCAAATTCCATATTAAGTACCATAATTCATAGCCAGTGTTTCAGCCAACTTAGACTAGACATTTGGAGGTAGTATAAGCTGCTTTGTTGAAGCTGTGTAGAGTTTGCTGTTCCTAGATGTTCTTCAGTGGACCCTCTTCACTGCAACTCTGTCAGTGATAAGGGCCTGTGTAGTAAAGATGTTCAGGGCATTCACATGACCATGCAATTGTGGGAGGCGAAGAAGACGTGGACAGGAGTCCCATCCTTGCTGACAGGCATGAAACCGTTGCTCTGAGAGGATTAATGGTGTGCCCTAGCCCCAAGTTGGAGGGGAGAATATGAGAGAGGTGGGACAGGTCATTTGAGATGACACCTCCCAACTGCCTACCATTTACCAGCATGTTCCCCATGCATTATCTCAATTGGGCATCACAAGTAATGATACCCAGAGGGATTATTACCCCACTTCAAAAGCAAGGTTTAGAAGTTGAGGGATCTGTTCACAGTCACATAGTTTTTAAGCAGAGGAGCCAGATAATTTCCAAGTGTGACCTGGACTGCCTCTGCATCAAAGTCATATGGAGTGCTTGTTCAAACAGCAGATTCCCAGGCCTTATTTTGGCCTAAAGAACCAGAGTCTAGGTGGTGGGACATAGGAATCTGCATTTCAATAAACTTTACACGTGATTCTTCTGCACACAGTATTGAAGAGCAACTAGATTAAATTCTAGTTTACAAAATTACCAGTTTTCTTCAAGAACTAAATGATATGTCCTTTTTTATTTTTTCAAAGAGGATGAGGCTGCTATTTAAATAAAATAGCTAAATGGAGAGTGAGAAGTGGAGCAAGTTCATTCAGCAGCATTCTTAATTGAGCCAGCATTGACACCCAGCCAGCAGGCCTTTGCATTGCATTCAGGGACCATGACTCTGAATCTGCTTACCAATCAATCTCGGTTTAATCACCAAAAGTGCAGAGCAGGCAAAATGCAGCTGTTTATCAATCTCAAAAGCTTTGGGACAGTGTCATAGTTGAAAGATGAGACTTAAGAAAACAGTTTCTTAAACTTCTTAAAACTTAAGAAACATTGTTTCATAAAACAATGTTGAGTGGGCATTCTTCTGCACAGTGTGATGCTCCAACCCTGGCCCTAGTCTCAGACCATGCTGCCTCGAGTGTGCATCGGAGAGAAGCCATGGGTACCTTCCCCATTAGAGGCTACTTCCTTCTAGTAACAGGAAGGGAAGTTCCAGCATGAGGTAGTTATCCAGGGTAGAAGGTCCTTTGAGGGGCTTGGTTGAGTTGAGAGCATCATCTCTAGATGATGCTGTTCCTGCTGCAGATCTCTAGGATGGAGAGAATTCTCTCTTTAGTCAGAGAAGTTTATGTAGGGAGGGGTATTGGTTTTGCCTTTGTGTGTCTTTAAACAAATGAACATTTATTTAGCTCAGATTAATTAGGTATTTTGCCCACATAAAGACTTCTGGAAAATACTTAAACTTGAAAAATCAACATCACATGTTTTAAAGCTAGGGAGAAAGAAGGGGGGTATTAAAATGATGTTGATTATTTTGTATTTTGCCAAGGTGTGTGTGTGTTATTTCCCTCCCACTCTCATGAGCAGTGAGTATAGATCTCCTTCTCTGATTAGTATGAATATGATGGCAGGACTCGGGGATAGTCCCTGCCCTTGACATAGCCCCCTAAAACAGAAAAAGAAAAAGCCAGTTTTTGCTTGTACTTTGAATGAAGATGTTTTAGGCATTGTACCATTTAGCGGGGATGATACCAGGTGGTTGTTAGAATTGTGCAGTGTGATCATTCTAAACAGCTGCTGGTGCTCCCTGTCACCTCAGGTGAACTCTGTGGTCTCTTGGAGAGGTAGCACTCTGAAAATACCTCAGGTTTGCCACCGCAACTCTGAATACACACAAAAGGAAAGCTGCTCAGCATGGCCATTTTGCATTTGTATAGGTAGTGACTAGATGTACACAACTTAATTTGCTGGGAATGAGGGGCTTAATATTATCTGAGATCATTGAGAACCCAGATCAGACAGAATAGCTTGAATAAGTTACATTTTCCAATTACCCTTTTTCCACATCTGTAGAAAGAGGGTAATATTTTTTAATAGGTATTTTCCCCACTGGAGCATATTACGTTTGCCTAAGATGTATAAAAGTTTGTTTAAGATGTGTAAAAGTTTGCTTAAGGAACTGAGGATCCTTAAATAAAAATATTAGAAATTAGAAATTGAACCTAATACTAAACAGTAAATTCAGCTTAACCTGAACCTTGGCATAGTCAGAGCTTCCTCCTACATCTAAAGTATTTGCTCTCTGTTTTAGTTAAAGTCATAATTTGCGCTGATGTGTAATCACTTTCCAAGAAGAGGGCAATGAGAAAAGATATTTAAAGCTTTCTCTCCATAGCCCTCCAAGACTTCTGGGACAACTAAATTTACTTTCACCATTACTGTGAGAGGAGGTGAGAAAACTCTAGTATTTTGTTGGCAGAGTAATCACTTTGTTCTCATCGCTCAAAGCATTTTTAGGATTATTTTTCTAGCGTAACCTTTAGAGAGAACTGGAAGAAAAAGGAAATTGGTCTACTAGGTATTGTAGACACAAATAAGTAACATTAGGCTAACCCCTTATGAGACATTTCCACACAATTTCATCGTGCCTGTACTTTTCTCTATGGTAAAAGCCAGTGTTTACACTTTGTAGGGATCAGGGTGTATTTGTTGAATTAAACAAAATATTTTCAATGATGGCAAGTCTCTTGACTTTTGAAAGCAAGTCAGATTCCTTATAGCTAATGCTGGTGAAAAATGTTAAATTGGGGAGATCCCTTTTGGGAGTGAAACCAAATTGTAACTATGAGGAGAAGATGGTCTTCTCATTGGCTCTTGATGTAGCTTTGAAGGGAGTTCCAGAAGAGGAGCTCTCACAGAATGTTGAGCCTGTGGGCCCAAGACATTGACTTCGAAGGGTAGTTCTCATTAGGATGTATAAGTAGTGGCTTGAGGCACCTTCTTACCATTTTTTGCATGTTATTCTGATTATTAAACTTCCCCCAATGTCATATTCCATGATGAGGGATTTCTGAACTCCATAGTCCAGCGTTGTTGCTTTTCTCTCTTCTTTGCTACTGAAAATTGCCAGCAGTACCGCCATCAGCACACCAAATCTACCCCCACTTATGTTTGTTCTGCCCCATTTCTCAGGAGCAGCTTCTAGCACATATGTAGAGTATCTGGCACCACCTTAGCCCAGGGCTGGGTGCCCGATCAGTGGGGATTCTGTTCCCCCACCCCCCAGACTGCAAGAGCTTCTTAAGAAGGAGCCCATATTCACATTTGTAGCTGGAAAGCGGGTGAATGACATGACATGGGGCACCTAGGAAAGATGATTATTAGAGGAGTGCAGCGGGAAAAAATTTGCACTCTTCTCCTTTTGGTTATTACTTTCCAAATATATTAACAAAAAGTTGATGCTTTTAACTTTATATTTTCAGAAGTGTTTTTAATTAAAAATATGTGATAGGGACCAAATAAGTAAAGTACATTTTTCTCCACTAAATTTGAAGTGAGGGAAAGAGGAGCCGAAGTAAGAGATTTTTTTTTAAGGAAACTTAATCTGATTGTGAAAATCATACATATGGAGAAATATCAGATAAGGCAATAGAGTCAGAGGGTCATGAGCAATAGACGATGATGCGAGGCATTTGGGGAGCTTCCTGGAGGAAAATTAAGTTTTTTTCCTAGCAAACTACCATGTCCTACAAGAACTTGGTTATATAATGGTGCGTCTCTGAATCACTGATTAAAACCAGTTGCTTCTGATTTTAGTCACAGGTTTTACAAGTATTCAGCTCTCCCTCATGTTTCATTTCTTTTTTTAAGATAATCTATCAACCTTTTTTAAATTTTAAAATTTTTAGATGTAGAATTTATAAGTAAAATATATTTTTAGCCATTGTTCTGTTAGCTGAGCTGATGTGTTTGGTCTTAGAGGGCCTGACTTCAGATACTCTTTGTGATCTTGTAAGGTCTCTTACACAAACTTCATTATGTATGGTAAATTTGTATTCTTATGGATTGTATATAGAATGCTTTCGTTAGAAGTACGTTCTACTTCTGTATGTCCCTTTGTAATCCGCAGTTGCTTACTCAGGGGTTTCATAGTCATTTCATAAAAAATAATTCACTAGCTGTCTAATGGTATTTTAAGACTGTTTATCTGTATCACAACGTCATTAGGAGTTCTTTCAACAATTCCATAAATATACTGTTTACTAGACCTTCCCTGTAAATGTTCCCAATTCCCATCCTGTCTCGGACAGTCAATAGTCCTGTGTACAGTGACTATTTGCATGATTTCTCATTGCACTGCTGCATTCAGGCACTCCAGGGCATGATTAAACAGTCATTAACAGTGCCTCTCTGGTACAGTTGATGCATGCATTGATCTTTCTTCTCTGCTGTTTTTATATAGCCTTTAATTAAAAGGAAAAAAATACCACTACTCTGCAATGCAAAAGTCTTCAAAATTCTTTGTTTCCTGTATTAATCACTTCTGTTCCAGAGTGAACAAATGTTTTCAGCTAAGCTATGTGAGAATGTAAGAATAATATCCTGCTTGTTCTAAATAGTTCATATATTTAAAGTGTGGTCAGTATTTCCTCCCTGTACCTTACAAACAGAAACCACCCTGGGATGGTTGATACCCCTTACAAAGTCGCTCTTACCCACACAGACTCCTGTGTATGCGTGTCTGTTTATAGGTGTATATGGAGTCAGTGTTGATAGGAAGGATGCTCTAGAAGTACTTCTGTTGTTTCCTAGAAGGCTATGAGCCAGTTCCATGGCATGTTTAATGTATAATTCCCATGTATCATGAGAATTTCACTAGAATGTCATTAAACAGCCCAACTACCTCATGTGAAATTGGCTGTGGACAATCTGTGTCAGATGAGAAATGTGTTCAGATAAATTTAATCTGGTTAATAGATTTAACAAATTAATGTCTACATAAAGAAGAAACATGATAGACCAGATGCCAAAGGCTAAAATGTACATAGATTTCCTTGGATTAATTTTTAAGTCACTGTTTAATTCCATGCCTAGTATTCTTATGAATGTTTGTGGTTTCATAGATTTATGCACTTTGAATATCTGTCACGTGCAGTGTTAATGTTACCTGTTCTTGTCTCTCAGCATTTTGAATGAGCATCATAATCAGAGTAGAAGGCAAGTTAAACTATAAAAGTGTCAAGTGGCTTGTTAACTTCTTAATTTAATGGACCTTTACTTAGAATATAATATGTTGGAGCCTCTTGGGACCAACCGATGAGCGACAGTTTCATGTTTAGATTTGTATTGTTTCTCTGTCCAAGTCCTTATTCTCTATCTTGTGGGGAGGGGTGACAGGGGAGGGTTTTACTTTTTTTGCAAAAATGTTTGAAAATATCTGTCAGATTTTATATTCGTTAGTTATAATAAACTTATTTTTAAAGTATTAAGTTCTTAAAGGTTTTTGTGTGGTTTTCTGCCTAATTGAATATGTCAATAAAAAGTCTCATTTATGGAACACACATGACTTGCTGGGCATCAATCTAAGCCGTTTACAAATATAAGCACATTTCATCCTCCTAATAACTCCATGGGGCAGGTACTGTTGTTATCCTCAGGTTACAGCTGGGAAAACTGAGGCATATATTGAGGAAGCCCCTTGCCTAAGATCCCACAGCTAGGAGGAATAGAGCCAGGCTACAAACCCAGGCAACCAAACTCCAAAATCTTTTTTCTTTTTCTTTTTTCTTTTTTTTTTTTTTTTTTTTGAGGCAGTCTTGCTCTGTTGCCCAGGCTGGAGTGCAATGGCACAATCTCAGCTCGCTGTGACCTCCACTTCCTGGGTTCAAGGGATTCTCATGCCTCAGCCTCCTGAGTAGCTGGGATTACAGGTGTGTGCTACCATGTCTGACTTTTAATTTTAGTAGAGATGGGGTTTCACCATGTTGCCCAGGCTGGTCTCGAACTTCTGGCCTCAAGTGATCTGCCCACCTCAGCCTCTCAAAGTGTTGGGATTACAACTTGAGCCACTGTGCCCAGCCCCAAGCTCCAAAATTTTTATGAAACTGTTTAAAACCTAAACAGAAGATCATTTTGAAGCATCAGACAGCCTCTGGAATGGCCTTGCCCTGGGTGTTTTAAGCATTCGAGAAAGGCTCGCTCCTTTCAGAGGTAGCTATGTTCTTTGGCTTGGTTTAATTCTGTTTTCAGAGACACTAGATGTAGAACAATTAGTAGATTAATTTGCTAAGCCTAATGTTTCAATGGCTGTGTGCTTAATTAGATGACATCTGTAGCAGATGCTTTTTTGTCTAAATCACTTGATGTCAAAGTAGTGTTGAACCTGTCAGGTTTTGCCTCTCACACACTTGTTTGTGCATATTAGGATACCTACGGATATGTATGACTGGCATTGGAGAGCTGTCCTGTCCACCCACTTCTCAGGGAATCTTCCCACTATTGCCCACTTGAGCCCTCTCCAGCCACCTCTTTAAACACAACAGCTAAGTCCGTTAGAATTGAGAGTGGGAGGGATTGAAAGAAGAGAGAAACAGGAGTGTTGAGTGGTAGGTGCTTGAGCAAAAGGGTCAAGTAGAGTTGGGACTGGGGTGGCTATGTTGTGCCATGTGCAAGAGAAGGAAGAAGAAGAAGCTGGTGGAGAGGAAGGATGGTGTAGGCACACTGAGAAGCACTGATGCAGAATCATGTAGTAGCCAGGGACACCAGCAAAGTTTCCTTGAAGGCTGGCTTCCCTTTCCTAGTTCCAGCTGTCTGGAGGCCCTTGTTCCTTGCCCTAAAGTTCCTCTTCTTGAGAAACCTGTACCTTTACAATACACTGCCTTGACCTTTTTACTTGCACTAATTTTAATGGGCCACTATCCCTTCAAACAATCACTGTGACGAGCTTATCTGTCATTGTTCCACACTGAATATAGGCAAATCTTAAGCAAAACCCAAATGAGATATGTTGAGGAATCACCACCACCATCTGCCTCACTGGGTAAGAAAGGAAGTGCCTTTCAGACCTGAAGTCAGTCTGTATGGGCTCTGCTTATTCTAAGTTGTGAGCAGTACCCCACTGATCCCCAAGATCTTTCTCATAATGGCTTCTTATAAATCTAAAACATCAATACCGCTGGAGCAGGCTGTGTAAGGACCAGCTATCTACCTCTGGCCTCTCTGTGCCTAGGTGGAGGAGTGTGCTGAGATGGGAGGTATATGAAGGGAGTTCATTTCTGTTCTTCAGCTGTACCCTTTGGGGTGCTTGGACTGCTGTCCAGAGGGTGAACAGAGCTGGTTTCAGAAAAAGAATGTGTTTGGATGTCTGTCCCAACTTCCAGTGGGTAGAGGAGTACAGCTGCCTTGTGGTCATGAGGGTCCAGCAAAGGAGAACAGAGTGTGGCTGTGCATGCCACTTGCTATTACTCCAGAATCTGCAGGTACTGGTGCATTTTCTGTTCTACCATCACTCTATGATAACCTGGACACACCTGGAAGATCTGTGCTCATCTGTGCTGCAGTAGAGAAACTGAAAGAGCAAGAAGGAATAGAATGACCCTAGAGTTGGTATTTTTATTTTTTTCTTTCACTCTTGTTGGTAGGTTAGAAGAGCTGCTCTTTTATGATATGAGCACATGTCCTGTGTGTGTCCACATGGATTGACACACACATCCTGCCACTGTCATTATTATTGTCATCCTCTCCAGAGGCACAAAATGGAGATAACCACCTTTGGAGCAGTGTGGTTCGGGTTGATGGAGAATTGATGAACGATGATGGTCTGACATCAGCACTGAGGACACAGATCACGTTTGGGATGATTTGCTGTGTGAATGCATTGTCCTCAGAGAACAAAGTTGTCGCATCTTTGCTGACACTTGTGTATGGCCAGTTTTAGGACCTTTTGCTTTGGCTTGAGAGTCCAGCTTGTTGGAAAGGTTTTTAGATATTGTGAAGTCAAATTCTGCTTCAGAGTCTTTTATGAGATCACCTTAGACAGTGAATTCCCTCATCCTCCCCTTCCCTTGATAATTGTGCTTCAGTGACCAACCCTCTTCCCCAGAGTTCTGTGGTTACTGGGGGAGACGTGATGATTCTCCACCTTGTTCTTAATTTAGACCTGGCTCTCTGCTCTCCTCCCTGCGGATAACCCTTCAATTATACTTCAGGCAAAGGTCACTCATCTAGGCTGCGGTCTCAGAGCTCCAATCCAGACCCACCTGCCTCCTGACCATCCCTTAGAGACCCTACCTTCACCTGAAACCCCAAAGCCAAACTTGGTTGCACCTACAGCTTTTCCATCCAAGTCAGTTGAGTCACCATTGTTCTAGTCTCTCAGGCAAGAAATTCAGACACTCTGAACTCTTTTCTCACTTCCTCTCTATACCTGCTGTGTCAGCAAGGCCTGCCTCAGCCTCCATACTCCCAGTGCTGTGCACAGCTATGCTTGATCTCTGAATTCTCTGCCCTTCAACCTGTCATGGCCTTCCAAACCTGAAAATGCTCCCTGTGACTCTATGCCAGGCTTTAAGTCCCTTCACAAACTTGGTATGCCCTTTTCTCATCCTTATTCCTGGAAGCCCCTCAAAATCTTCCCAGACTCAATACATCTCTGCTATGGATTTTACCTCTAAACATTCCCTGCATTTCTAAATGATACTTTATGAATTACAACTTAGGGATTGGAAGTGTGACTCCAAGGTAACTGGACTAATTCTTTGGTGTTAGGTTCTGGTTATTGGTGTAGCCACCTCTCTCATTAAATCATGAACTTTACTTTCCTGTCAATGTGCCCCGCACCTGACAGTGCCTTCCTTGTCCGTGGTAGAATTCCAAAACTGTCCTAGGAGTTGGGCGTCACCACCAATGTGCTTTGTGGTTCTTCCAGATGTGTTAGTTCTGTTAGCCAGCTAGATAAAAATATTTTTGAAGCAAAACCATACACTTCTATTCCCTCCTGCTCCCTTGGCTGCTCAGGAAATACTTTTTGAGTGCCTGACCACTCAGACTATAAATAATTTATGTGTTTTTTTATATTTTGTCTTTGCTAATGCACATGCAAAATGTTTGTATTTTATAGGTGCTTATATATATCAAATTATGAACGATTAGAATGCAAGGTCCAGCTCATGGTTCTCACCCTGTTTGTGCATTAGAATCACGGGAAGGACTCAAAAAACAAGCAAATAAGAAAAAATATATATATCACTTATATCTGGGCATCTCCCAGACCACTAAAATCAGGCTTAGGAATGTGGCCTGTCACTGATGTTAAAATCTCCCCAGTGATTCTAATTTGCAGCCCAGAGTGAGAACCCCCAGAGCTGCTGGTTTAGTCCTTTAAAATTGTAATGTGGAATCTTTTAGGATAAATATGGCCAGATCACAGCCCCTTCATCCCCTAAAGCTGAACATAAAGAACAACCAGAATAAATAAAAATTCAAAAAGTAAAACTCAGTTAAAAAAAATTCACTAGCACCCAGGCAATGGAAGGAGCCCAACCTTGTTTTTGTGTCTTAAACTTCAAAAGATGATAGTCAAACAAAAAGACCAGATTTTTCTGGTAAGAAAGAAGAGCTCCTAATCCCACCCACTAGAGGGGATTGGCAAGATGCAGAACACTCATTGAAATTTAGGGTTTTGGAAAGAAGTTAATTGGTGAATAGGGGCAGGATGAGTATCTTTATCTCTTCCTTATTTTGAGTGGGGGTGTTGTAGGGTGGGGTGGGGGTGGGTTGTGGGATGGAGTTTGCTGGGGAGAGATGGGTGAAACAGAGGACTGGAACTAGCTCATCCCTGAATTAAGAGACAAACCCACATTCCAAAGGCTGTGTCCCCCGTACATACAGTAGATATGTCTCCTCTCCATTCAGAATTCACTGTGGTGCAGGACTTAACGCAAGTATCAGAAGACAGAGCAGAGTCCAGTCCTCTAGTAAAAGCCTCTATACACAGCTCCTTCCTCCTCCATACAGACACAAAGACACGAACAGGCTGGGCTCATATTTGGCTGGTACACACTAATGTGGCTGTGCTGGTTATTAAAATATCAAAATACTTCCACACCACGATGGAAAGAATCACTTATCCAAGTGTCTCATGCTGTTCTGGCCACCCCAGCCCCTCTCACAAGAAGCCCCCCCCCCACTCCAGACTGCCCCCACAGACCAGCAACTATAGGAGTAACATGTGGCCCAGAGCTATGACCAACCTCTGTTCTGTCTGCTCAATGTCTGTGACATGTTGATGCTTAAATATTTTCAGTGTCATCCATTGGGAAAGTACACAGAACACAACCCTATAGGGGAAGCGAAATAGATGCCAAACAAGATGGGAAATATGTCAAGGAGAATACACTGATACTGTATGAAAGCAAATACCTGGTCTGAACAGAGCTGCTCACCTTAAACATGAGCAAATGTAAGGAAGATGGCCTGGCAACTGTGTGAGTATGCTACAGCCAGAAAGGGGATGGGGGTGGAGTGGGAAACAGGTGAAACCAATATGGAAAAAAAGCTAGTCCAAGAAACAAAAGTTCCCACAGGTGTGTTGTGCTCTCAGAGAACTTAGAAAACATGAACTCAATAAAACAAGCACTCAGGAGCCAGTGAAACAACGGAATGAGATAAAAAGGCAGATGGCAGAGATAAGAAAACTTCCCTAAAATAATATAGAACAAATAAATATATTCGAAATAGCAAAAAACATGGTTGAAAATGGAATTGATAACAGAAGAAAAGGCTTGAAATGATGCAGTGAATGAAGAATTTTAAAAACAGGGATTCAAGTAATTCCTGAAAGGATAAATGTAGGAGTATCGAGATATTCTGACGTAAGAATAATTGGTGACCAAAAATAAAAAGGAACTAAAAAAGTATCTGGAGATAAAATACAGAAGATTTTTCCTGAAATGAAGGAAGGAATCTCTAGATTAAAAGAGTGCACTATGTTGTAGGAAATCCAACAGAAAACACTTGACACCAGAACATACCCTGATGAAGATCCTGAACTTCAAGAATGAAGAAAGAATTCCTGACCATTCAGGCAGAAAAAGCAAGTCACCAAGGGACCTCAAACTTCCTTTCCACAAGATTCTGTGACGGGAAACAATGGGGGAGTATTTCCGAAGTTCTGAGTAGGAAAAAAGAATGACTCAAATGTATTATTGCCAACCAAGTCGTCAAATCTAATGTCAAGTTCTCTTAAGCAGGTAAGAACTCAGAACATAATACCCGAGTGCCCTTCTTAAGGAAACCATTTGATAGGAAAGATGAACCAAATAACTCAATGATGGATGAGCTGGTAGAAAAAAAGCTGGTGGTGAACCAAGGTCAAACTGGAAATTATAGTCACAGTATAGATATAGATTATAAATATTACAAACCCTAAGATAGCTAATAAATTGGGAATGGGAGAAGGGAGGATATAAGAGCACTAATGCCCTCTTATTTTCATAGCAGAGACTTGATACTGTCTCAACTTTTTTCAAAAACACAATTTCTTAAATTTTTTGGTAATCTTTTAAATAAACAGATTTCTAAAAAGAAATACGTATTGTTTCAGTTCACTTTAG
Organism: Pan troglodytes; assembly: GCF_028858775.2. Taxonomy (NCBI): domain Eukaryota; kingdom Metazoa; phylum Chordata; class Mammalia; order Primates; family Hominidae; genus Pan; species Pan troglodytes. The sequence goes on from NC_072404.2 coordinate 35,878,588, forward strand.
TTTCTTGTCTTAAATACGAGCCAATTAGCTGAATGCTATTTATTTAAAAATAAATGTGATAAGAAATAAATTAAAAATAAATATGATTTTACTTTTATAAAAATTCCTCAGCCAGGCATGGTGGCTCACACCTGTAATCCCAGTGCTTTGGGAGGCCGAGGCAGGAGGATCGCTTCAGCCAAGGAGTTTGAGACCAGCCTGGGCAACAGAGCAAGACCCCTTCTCTACAAAAAAATCTTTAAAAATTAGCCAGGCGTGATGGTGCATGCCTGTAGTTCCAACTACTCAGGAGAGTGAGGTGGGAAGATCGCTTGAGCCCAGGAGTTCAAGGCTGCAGGCCACTGCCCTCCAGCCCGGGCAATACAGCAAGACCCTATCTCTAAATATATATTTCCTCTATCTCTCTATCTCTGTAGAGACAAATCAAGAATTATATTCAGCTAAAGTGGATTACGATTATTTTTAGGTGGGTATTGATTTTGTTTTACTCTTTTTTTTTTTTTGTACTTTACTATATTGCTTGACTTTTGTTTGATGCCTGTGCTATCTTTTTATTTTTTAATGGAGGATGGGAGGTGTTTTTCTAAAAACAAGGTTAAAAATCATTGTAGAGTGTGGTGGACCCCTGGCAGGTGCTGCTCCTTATAATGACATTTGCTTCATAACTCCTATCAAGGTTCTTTAAAATTTCTAGCTTTATCTCCCTACATTTTTTTTTCGCTGCTAATTTTTCTCATAAGCTGCTATTCCTTTACCCACATGAAGCTATTGCTCATCCAAATATTCCATTTTATACAACTCATTAAGGATTGGGACATTCTTTTGGGGCTAAAGGGAAAGACTGAATGCCAGTATGATACCTAGGGACTTGCCCAGTACATCTGAAATAAATGGAAAATTAGGGGAAAAAAAGCCATTTGGAGTGGTTGACAGTCATCTTACAAGAAGCCAGAAAGACTCTTAGCAACATAGGGATTTTGCACATGAATTGGCTGCAGTTCACCGAAGGAGCTGAAAGATTTCTTTCTTTGTGCTTCTGTGAGTTTGGAAATGAAATGTCAATCCTTTCTCTGCCCAAGTGAAATTGCTGGGCCATAGAGCATTAGTTCAGCATTAGCTTATGCTGATCAAACCCAGCCATCCAGAGATGGCAGATGAGAGAATGGAGCAGTAAACTTTATTCCACACACGTCTGTTTTAAGGACCATTCAGCCTTATGTTCATAGAAGCCCGTGGGAGCCCTATATTCTCTTGTGGCATGTATGTGAGCAACTAAGGACCCTGTCTCTGTGTGTTACACAAGACTTTTATAAAATCCCAAATCCTCAACTTGATTTGTATGAAAAGATGATCACAGGATTGTGGAGCTGGAAGACTCCTTCGTTCATAGTGGGAGTCATAGTAACTATTGCAAAAGATTGTTATAAGGATCAAGTCGGGAATTGTGCACAGTGTCTAGCACCAGGCAAGAGCTACAAAAATGGCGGTGGTAATAATAGTCGTTGTTATTGTTTGAAAGGGAAGTATGGCTCCATCATGCCTGGAGTTTACCTGGTGGAATAAGCCTTTTCTTATTTGTTCCACTTGTCCCTGCGCTCACAGAAGATTCACTGCTGCCCCTAGTCTCCCCACTTTGCACTGTGTGTCACGGCACCTTCAAGTAGAAGACCCTCATCTAATCATGTCTGTATGTGAATGTGGCACTACCATTTCCTTGCCTGAGCCCCGGAGCCAGCTGCAGTGCTCCACAGCTGTATCCCAGTTGGAGGATTCCAGAAGAATGGCTAACTGAGCATTAGGATGCACCTGACACTCGCCATAGGACCCCATTCTCCATACTCGAGAGGACATCTGTTTTTCTGCCTTCATCTCCTCCCCTTATTCAGAGCACACTCTTATTCCTTTGAATGAACTGCCTTCTCCACTCTGAGCTCTGGTTGGGCCGCCAGTCACAGTCCCCAGGCCTCTGGCCACAGCGTGGGCATATGATCCAGGATAGGCCCATCATGGGACTTCCCTGGGACTATGTATTTAGAGACTGGGAGAGAGGATCCCTTTCCCCTAGGGTTAAAGTGAGATTGAGAGAAAGAGAGGATAGAGATATGACATTTAGTCCTGAATCAAATCATTCCTGGGGCCACCTCCATGCTTGCTTTTTCTGGTTATGTAAGTCAGTAAGTCCCACTTTATTTAAAGTTCATTGGAATTAGGATTCTATCACTTGTAACCAAAAGAAGCCTGATAAGTTTTCAAATAAGTCCAAGATATGCCTTTGGTGAGGTTACCAGATTTTCTCTCAATGCTTTCCTCCTCTGCATAACATATGGGCACGTTATTTTACAGTGGGGTTAACAGAAGAAAATTGAGAAACATGCCTAAACTGGGGCCAACTGGGGTCCAATTTCAGTTATAACTATTTGGTCTGCTGCAGCATCAGGACACTGGGCTGTTAGCTTTTACTTCTTTCCTAAATAACAATAATAATTATGAATACTTATGAACTACCAGCCACTGTGTGAAAAACTTCATATAGGTTCTCACTTAACCCTGAGAGTAGCTGTGAAGTGGACACTATTATTAACCCCATTTATAGGTGAGAAGAGGAAATGTTGCTTGTCTTGCTCAAGGTGGGTGAGAAAGCACATGAGTGGTAGGACTGTGAGCCCAGACAGGCTGCCTCTAAGCCCACAGCCTTACCACTATGTGGCTATGTCCTGTGATGTAAGACAGAGCGGAGGCTGGAATCAGACCACGGGTCAAATCCCAGCACTGCCCCACCCTCACCATGGGATTTTGAGCATGTTAGTTAACATCTCTGGATTCACTTTCTCCTCTGTAAACTGAGATAAAGAGATTGCACAACCCTGCTCATAAGATTCTTGCAAGGACTAAATGAGGCAGGGGATGTAAATCACCTGGCATGTTGCCTTACTCTCCTGGACAGGCAAAAGCTTGGTGTTTTCATCATGACCCACTTCTGAGTCTCCTAAGCTCAGCTGCCTGCCGCATGCATGGGTACTCAGCTCCAAGCAGCTCCTCTGCTTCCTTCTCATCTTCCTGGGTGTGAGCATGGAAACCATGTTGGACTTGGAATGGTCAGATTGGACTCTGGTCTGCCTTTCAGTTTACAAACTGGGTCACCTTGGACAAATCCTTTAACCCCTTGATCTTTTGTTTCCTAGTCAGTGAGACTGAGATGGTGTTGTTATGAGGATTAGCTGAGATGACACATTGCTAGCGTATAGCACTGTGCCTGGCACATGGCTAGTACTACTTAAGTTATGATGGAATGGTTAGGGGACATATGTACCTGTTTCTGACAGATAGCTAATTCCTTTTCAGCTCACTCTAACTGTACCTAGACACAAAGGAAATTACATTATCCGAAGGGACATCTTTAGACTGTTCATAAATGTCATCACTCATACTTAATGTCTTTTTCTTTTAAATTCCATTTAGTTCTTTGATTTAATCTGCTAAATATTAGGGATTGGTAGGAGAGCAAGTTTCTACTTTTTTTTTTCCAGACGGAGTCTTGCTCTTGTTGCCCAGGCTGGAGTGCAGTGGCGCAATCTTGGCTCACTGCAACCTCCACCTCTTGGGTTCAAGCAATTCTTCTGCCTCAGCCTCCTGAGTAGCTGGGATTATAGGCGCCTGCCACCACGCCCAGCTAATTTTTTGTATTTTTAATACAGCCAGGGTTTCATCACATTGGCCAGGCCGGTCTCGAACTCCTTTTTTTTTTTTTAATTTTATTATTATTATACTTCAAGTTTTAGGGTACATGGGCACAACGTGCAGGTTTGTTACATATGTATACATGTGCCATGTTGGTGTGCTGCACCCATTAACTCATTTAGCATTAGGTCATTTAGCATTAGGTATCTCTCCTAATGCTATACCTCCCCCCTCCCCCCACCCCACAACAGTCCCCAGTGTGTGATGTTCCCCTTCCTGTGTCCATGTGTTCTCATTGTTCAATTCCCACCTATAAGTGAGAACATGCGGTGTTTGGTTTTTTGTCCTTGTGATAATTTGCTGAGAATGGTGGTTTCCAGCTTCATCCATGTCCCTACAAAGTACATGAATTCATCATTTTTTATGGCTGCATAGTATTCCGTGGTGTATATGTGCCACATTTTCTTAATCCAGTCTATCATTGTTGGACATTTGGGTTGGTTCCAAGTCTTTGCTATTGTGAATAGCGCTACAATAAACATACGTGTGCATGTGTCTTTATAGCAGCATGATTTATAATCCTTTGGGTATATACCCAGTAATGGGATGGCTGGGTCAAATGGTATTTCTAGTTCTAGATCCCTGAGGAATCACCACACTGACTTCCACAATGGTTGAACTAGTTTACAGTCCCACCAACAGTGTAAAAGTGTTCCATTTCTCCACATCCTCTCCAGCACCTGTTGTTTCCTGCCTTTTTAAAGATTGCCATGCTAACTGGTGTGAGATGGTATCTCATTGTGGTTTTGATTTGCATTTCTCTGATGGCCAGTGATGATGAGCATTTTTTCATGTGTTTTTTGGCGCATAAATGTCTTCTTTTGGGAAGTGTCTGTTCATATCCTTCACCCACTTTTTAATGGGGTTGTTTGTTTTTTTCTTGTAAATTTGTTTGAGTTCATTGTAGATTCTGGATATTAGCCCTTTGTCAGATGAGTAGGTTGCAAAAATTTTCTCCCATTCTGTAGGTTGCCTGCTCACTCTGATGGTAGTTTCTTTGCTGCGCAGAAGCTCTTTAGTTTAATTAGATCCCATTTGTCAATTTTGGCTTTTGTTGCCATTGCTTTTGGTGTTTTAGACATGAAGTCGTGGCCCATGCCTATGTCCTGAATGGTATTGCCTAGGTTTTCTTCTAGGGTTTTTATGGTTTTAGGTCTAACATGTAAATCTTTAATCCATCTTGAATTACTTTTTGTATAAGGTGTAAGGAAGGGATCCAGTTTCAGCTTTCTCCATATGGCTAGCCAGTTTTCCCAGCACCATTTATTAAATAGGGAATCGTTTCCCCATTTCTTGTTTTTGTCAGGTTTGTCAAAGATCAGATAGTTGTAGATATGTGGCATTATTTCTGAGGGCTCTGTTCTGTTTCATTGATCTATATCTCTGTTTTGGTACCAGTACCATGCTGTTTTGGTTACTGTAGCCTTGTAGTATAGTTTGAAGTCAGGTAGCATGATGCCTCCAGCTTTGTTTTTTTGGCTTAGGATTGACTTGGCAATGCGGGCTCTTTTTTGGTTCCATATGAACTTTAAAGTAGTTTTTTCCAATTCTGTGAAGAAAGTCATTGGTAGCTTGATGGGGATGGCATTGAATCTATAAATTACCTTGGGCAGTATGGCCATTTTCACGATATTGATTCTTCCTACCCATGAGCATGGAATGTTCTTCCATTTGTTTGTATCCTCTTTTATTTCCTTGCATAGTGGTTTGTGGTTGTCCTTGAAGAGGTCCTTCACATCCCTTGTAAGTTGGATTTCTAGGTATTTTATTCTCTTTGAAGCAATTGTAAATGGGAGTTCACCATGATTTGGCTCTCTGTTTGTCTGTTATTGATGTGTAAGAATGCTTGTGATTTTTGCACATTGATTTTGTATCCTGAGACTTTGCTGAAGTTGCTTATCAGCTTAAGGAGATTTTGGGCTGAGACGATGGGGTTTTCTAGATATACAATCATGTCATCTGCAAACAGGGACAATTTGACTTCCTCTTTTCCTAATTGAATGCCCTTTATTTCCTTCTCCTGCCTGATTGCCCTGGCCAGAACTTCCAACATTACGTTGAATAGGAATGGTGAGAGAGGGCATCTTTGTCTCTTTTGATCTTTGTTGGTTTAAAGTCTGTTTTATCCGAGACTAGGATTGCAACCCCTGCCTTTTTTTGTTTTCCATTTGCTTGGTCGATCTTCCTCCATCCCTTTATTTGAGCCTGTGTGTCTCTGCATGTGAGATGGGTTTCCTGAATACAGCACACTGATGGGTCTTAACTCTTTATCCAATTTGCCAGTCTGTGTCTTTACACTAAATTGCCCATTTACACTTAAGGTCAATATTGTTATGTGTGAATTTGATCCTGTCATTATGATGTTAGCTGGTTATTTTGCTCGTTAGTTGATGCAGTTTCTTCCTAGCCTTGATGGTCTTTACAGTTTGGCATGTTGGTACCGGTGGCTGGTACCAGTTGTTCCTTTCCATGTTTAGTGCTTCCTTCAGGAGCTCTTTTAGGGCAGGCCTGGTGGTGACAAAATCTCTCAGCATTTGCTTGTCTGTAAAGTATTTTATTTCTCCTTCACTTATGAATCTTAGTTTGGCTGGATATGAAATTCTGGGTTGAAAATTTTTTTCTTTAAGAATGTTGAATATTGGCCCCCACTCTCTTCTGGCTTGTAGAGTTTCTGCCGAGAGATCAGCTGTTAGTCTGATGAACTTCCCTTTGTGGGTATCCTGATCTTTCTCTCTGGCTGCCCTTAACATTTTTTCCTTCATTTCAACTTTGGTGAATCTGATAATTATGTGTCTTGGAGTTGCTCTTCTCGAGGAGTCTCTTTGTGGCGTTCTCTGTATTTCCTGAATTTGAGTGTTGGCCTGCCTTGCTAGATTGGGGAAGTTCTCCTAGATAATATCCTGCAGAGTGTTTTCCAACTTGGTTCCATTCTCCCTGTCACTTTCAGGTACACCAATCAGATGTAGATTTGGTCTTTTTACATAGTCCCATATTTCTTGGAGGCTTTGTTCGTTTCTTTTTATTCTTTTTTCTCTAACCTTCTCTTCTCGCTTCATTTCATTCATTTTGTCTTACATCGCTGATACCCTTTCTTCCAGTTGATCACATCGGCTACTGAGGCTTGTGCATTTGTCACATAGTTCTCGTGCCGTGGTTTTCAGCTCCATCAGGTCCTTTAAGGACTTCTCTGCATTGGTTATTCTAGTTAGCTGTTCGTCTAATTTTTTTGCAAGGTTTTTAACTTCTTTGCCATTGGTTTGAACTTCTTCCTTTAGCTTGGAGTAGTTTGATCTTCTGAAGCATTCTTCTCTCAACTCGTCAAAGTCATTCTCCATCCAGCTTTGTTCCGTTGCTGGTGAGGAGCTGCATTCCTTTGGAGAAGGAGAGGTGCTCTGATTTTTAGAGTTTCCAGTTTTTCTGCTCTGTTTTTTCCCCATCTTTGTGGTTTTATCTACCTTTGGTCTTTGATGATGGTGACGTACAGATGGATTTTTGGTGTGGATGTCCTTTCTGTTTGTTAATTTTCCTTCTAACAGTCAGGACCCTCAGCTGCAGGTCTGTTGGAGTTTGCTGGAGGTCCACTCCAGACCCTGTTTGCCTGGGTATCAGCAGCGGTGGCTGCAGAACTGCAGATATTGGTGAACTGCAAACGCTGCTGCCTGATCGTTCCTCTGGAAGTTTTGTCTCAGAGGAGTACCCAGCCGTGTGAGGTGTCAGTCTGCCCCTACTGGGGAGTGCCTCCCAGTTAGGCTACTCGGGGGTCAGGGACCCACTTGAGGAGGCAGTCTGCCTGTTCTCAGATCTCCAGCTGCATTCTGGGAGAACCACTACTCTCTTCAAAGCTGTCAGACAGGGACATTTAAGTCTGCAGAGGTTACTGCTGCCTTTTGTTTGTCTGTGCCCTGCCCCCAGAGGTGGAGCCTACAGAGGCAGGCAGGCCTCCTTGAGCTGTGGTGGGCTCCACCCAGTTCGAGCTTCCCGGCTGCTTTGTTTACCTAATCAAACAACTAACTCGGCAATGGCAGGTGCCCGTCCCCCAGCCTCGCTGCCGCCTTGCAGTTTGATCTCAGACTGCTGTGCTAGCAATGAGCGAGGCTCCGTGGGCGTAGGACCCTCCAAGCCATGTGCAGGATATAATCTCCTGGTGTGCCGTTTGTTAAACCCGTTGGAAAAGCGCAGTATTAGGGTGGGAGTGACCCGATTTTCCAGATGCCATCTGTCACCCCTTTCTTTGACTAGGAAAGGGAATTCCTTGACCCTTGCGCTTCCTGGGTGAGGCGATGTCGCGCCCTGCTTCGGCTCACGCATGGTGCACTGCACCCACTGTCCTGCACCCACTGTCCGGCACTCCCCAGTGAGATAAACCCGGTACCTCAGTTGGAAATGCAGAAATCACCCGTCTTCTGCGTTGCTCATGCTGGGAGCTGTAGACTGGAGCTGTTCCTATTCGGCCATCTTGGCTCCACCTTGACCTGGTCTCGAACTCCTGACCTCAGGTGATCCACCTGCCTCAGCCTCCCAAAGTTCTGGGATTACAGATGTGAGCCACCGTGCCCAGCCTTTTCTTTCTTTCTTTTTACAATTTCTTACAAGTTTTTATTTTTATAAAGTACTTAAATATCTCAAATTTCAGAAAACAAGATATTTAATCAAACATCCAAACAGAGAATTCTCTAATATAGCCCCTTATCAATTCCCTGCATTGTAAGACAGTTCTTTTAGTAGAAGTGTCTCCACACCAAGCAAGAAACAAAACACCACAAACAATGAATACCTGCGGTATCCAAGTCACCAATTAGATGCCTTGCAGACCCAGAAATACATCAGAAACACTCTGCTCTCCAGGAATGTGCAGTGTAGTAATGGACATAAGACATATTCTTGAAAAACTATGCTGTAAAACAGAATGTAATGCAGGTTCTCTAAGAAGTATAAACAAATGCATTAGGAACCCAGAGTGCGGAGTATGTCCTTGTAGGTGAAGGCGAGGCACAAAGTCTCCCTTGAGGTGGCAGTGAAGTTCATGTATAATGAATGTTGTGTTCCTTGGCACTCTTTTGGCTGCAAATGACCAAAGACCTAAGTAATGCTGTTAACCAGCTCAGCCTCATTGACTTTTGTATAGCACTACATCCAGGGAGAATACACATTCTTTTCAAGTACACGTGGAATATACACCAAGTTATACCATATGCTGGACCATAAAACAAATTTATAATCATTGATCCAAAGAAGAATTCTGGGAAGTGGAGAGTGGCAGCAGGATAATTCTTCACTCTCTGTGAATTCCCACATGAAATAGAACAACTAGATAACATAACAAAAAATTCATGAACAGCTTGTATAACAAAGCTAGTTATTCATTTCCTAAGGGAATAGCAAATCACCACCAACCAGGTCGCTTAAAACAACAGAAATGTATCCTCTCATAGTTCTGGAGACTGGAAGTCCAAAACTAAGGTGTTGGCAAGTCCATCTCCCTCTGAAGGCTTTAGGGAGGGATCCTTCCTTACCTCTTCCTAGCTTCCGGTGGTTGTCGGCAATCCTAGCATTCTTTGGCTGTAGCAGCATCACTCCAATCTCTGCCTCTATCTTTATGTGTCTGTTGTCTTCATGTGTCTCCAAATCTCTCTCTCCTCATAAGGAGACCTGTCATTGGATTTAGAGCCCACTCTAATTCAGTATGACCCCATCTTGACTATATCCGTAAAGATCCTATTTCCAAATAAGGTCACATTCACAGGTACCAGAGAATAGGATTTAAATATATCTTTTGGGACTAGGCACGGTGGCTCACACCTGTAATCCCAGTACTTTGGGAGGCCAAGGAGGGTGGATCACTTGAGGCCAGGAGTTCAAGACCAGCCTGGCCAACATGGTGAAACTCTGTCTCTACTAAAATTACAAAAAATTAGCCAGGTATGGTGGTGTACACCTGTGGTCCCAGCTACTCAGGAAGCCGAGGCAAGAGAATCGCTTGAACCTAGGACGTGGAGGTTGCAGTGAGCAGAGATCACACCACTGCACTCCAACCTGGGCAACAGAGCGAGACTGTGTCTCAAAAAAAAATTAATTAATTAATTAATTAAATAAATCTTATAGAGGAACACAATTCAAATAATAACACTAGATATCATTATACCTAAGAATATGATAAATGATGAGTTCATATCCTTTGTAGGGACATGGATGAAATTGGAAACCATCATTCTCAGTAAACTATCGCAAGAACAAAAAACCAAACACCGCATATTCTCACTCATAGGTGGGAATTGAACAATGAGATCACATGGACACAGGAAGGGGAATATCATACTCTGGGGACTGTGGTGGGGAGGGGGGAGGGGGGAGGGATAGCATTGGGAGATATACCTAATGCTAGATGACGAGTTAGTGGGTGCAGCGCACCAGCATGGCACATGTATACATATGTAACTAACCTGCACAATGTGCACATGTACCCTAAAACTTAAAGTATAATAAAAGAAAAAAAAAGAAAAAAAAAAGAAATGAACTTGAAACTCAAAAAAAAAAAAAAAAAAAAAGAATATGATAATATTGTCTCCCCAAGATTAAGGAACAAGGTAAGGATATCTGTTGTCACCATAACCACTTCTATTCATTATTGAAGTTGAGGTCATAGCCAGAGCAGTAACTCAAGAAAAGACAATAAAAGGTATACAGATTGAAAAGGAAGAAATAAAAACTACTTGCAAATGATGTATACAAATAAACCTAAGGATTCTGCAAAGACTATTTAAGCTAATAGCTAAATGTAGGATGTTTGCAAGATGGATCAATGTAGAAAAGTAAATTGCAGCTGGGCATGGTGGCTCATGCCTGTAATCCAAGCACTTTAGGAGGCCAGGGTGGGCAGATCACCTGAGGTCAGGAGTTCAACACCAGCCTGGCCAACATGGTGAAACCCTGTTTCTACTAAAAATACAAAAATTAGCTGGGTGTGGTGGTACACACCTGTAGTCACAGCTACTCGGGAGGCTAAGGCAGGAGAATGGCTTGAACCCGGGAGGCAGAGATTGCAGTGAGCCAAGATTGCACTCCAGCCTGGGCAACAGAGTGAGACTTGGAAAAAAAAAAAAAAAAGAAAGAAAGAAAGAAAAGAAAAGTAAATGCATTTCTACATACCAACAAAAACAATTAGAAAATGAAATTTGAAAGACAATGCTGTTTAAGACAGAATAAAAGTCTGTTTTAGTCTGTTGAGGCTGCTGTAATAAAATACCATAGACTGGGTAGCTTATGAACAATGGGAGTTTATTTCTCACAGTTGTGGTGGCTGGGAAGTCTGAGATCGTGGTGCCAGCATGGTTGGGTTCTAGTGAGGGCTCTCTTCCACGTTGCAGACAGCCACCTTCTTGCTGTGTCCTCACATGGAGGAAGGAGCAAACAAGCTCTCAGGGGCCTCTTTTATAAGCACAGCAGTCCCATTCCTGAGAGTCCTGCCTTCATGACCTAAGCACCTCCCAAAGGCCCCACCTCCTGATACCATCACCTTAGGTGCTAGGATTTCAATATATGAATTTGGGGAGAACACAGAGATTCAGACTATAGCAAAATTTGTAATCGGGAAAATTTAATAAAATATGTGCAAAATCTTTACACACTGAAAACTATAAAAACATTCTGCGACAAGTTAGAGAAGACCTAAAGAAAAGAGCTATACCACATTCATGGGTTAAAAGATCTGATATTGATAAGATGTCAGTTCTCAAATAGATCTCAAGGTTCAGTGCAATCCCAATCTAAATACCAGCAGGTAGATATGACACTAAAAGCATGAACAACAAAAGAAAATAAATAAATTGTACTTTATCAAATTAAAAAACTTTTGTGCATCAAAGGACATTGTCAAAGAAATGAGAAGATAACCTACAGAATGAGAGAAAGTATTTGCAAATCATACATCTGATAAGGGACTGGTATCTAGAATCTACAAAGAATTCTTATAACTCAACAACAGGAAAACAAACAACCCAATTTAAAAATAGGCAAAGGACTTGAATAGACATTTCTCTAAAGAAGACATACAGATGGCCAATAAGCACATGAAAAGATGCTCAACATAGTAGGGAAATATAAATTAGAACAACAAGGAGATAACCATTTCATACCTACCAGCATGGCTATAATAGTAATTTTTAAAATGCAGAAAATGAATATTGGTGAGGATGTGGAGAAATTGAATGTCTTGTCCATTGCTGGAAAATGGTGCAACTGCTGTGGAAGCACTTTAACAGTTCCTGAAAAAGGTAAACATAAAATTACGTTATGATCCAGCAATTCCACTCCTAGGTATAGACTCGAGGAAATTAAAAGCAGAGACTTGAGGAGATACTTGTATGCCAATATCCATTGCAGCATTATTCACAGTAGCCAGAAATGGGAAACAACCCAAGGGCCTATCAGCAGATGAGTGGGTAAACAAAATGTGGTATATACAAACAACGGGATATTATTTGGCCATAGGAAAGGAATCAGGATCTCAGACATGCTGATATGGATGAATCTTGGAAATACTATGTGAAGTGAAATAAGCCAGACACAAAAGGACAAATATTGTATGACTCCACTTATATGAAATATCTAGAATAGGCAAATTCATACAGACAGGGAGCAAATTAGAGATTACCAGAGGGCACCAAGGTGTGGTGGCTCACACTTTAATCCCAGCACTTTGGGAGGCATAGGTGCAAGGATTGCTTGAGGCCAAGGCCCGGAGTTCCAGACCAGTCAGGGCAAACACAGGGCAAATGCAAAACAAAAGCCCTTCCCTACAAAAAATATTTTTTAAGTTAGCTGGATGTGGCGGCTCATGCCTGTAGTCCCAGCTATTCAGGAGGCTGAGGCAGAGGATTGCCTGAGCCCAGGAGGTGGATGCTACAGTGAGATTTGATTGGCCCTCTGCACTTCAGCCTGGGTGATAGTGCAAGACCTTGTCTTTAAAAAAAAGAAAGAGAGAGAGAGAGATTACCAGGTGCTGGAGGGAGGAAGAATGGGGAATTATTGTATAATGTTTACAGAATTTCTGTTTCTAATAACAAAAATGTTCCAGAACAAGAATGTTCCAGATATGGTGCATAAAAAATGATGCACAACAATGTGAATATTTTGTTATGTATGTTTTACCATAATTATAAAAAATTAATAATGTAATATACCAAAAGTTATTGCATGAATTGTGCACTTTGAATTGTATACTTGAATTGTACACTTTAAATGTATGAATTTTGTGGTATGTGAATTATATCTCAATAAAGTTGTTCTAAAAAATGCCAGCAATGTTTTTGTAGAAATTGGTGTGCTAATCCTAAAATGTATGAAGAAATGCAAAGGACCTAGAATAACCAGAATAATCTTGAAAATTAGTAAAGTTGGGAGACATATATTAGTGAATTGCAAGACTTTCTCTAAAGCTGTAGAAATGAAGATGGTATGTATTGGTGTAAAGGTCCATGGGACGAGAAAGAGTTCAGAAATCAGGCCCCACTTATATAGTCAGTTGATTTTTGATCAAGATGCCAAAGCAATTCAATGGTGAAAAGAAGATCACTTCAACAAATAGTGCTAGAACAACTGCTTATCTCTATGGAAAAGATAAACCTCAACCCCTACCTCACATCACACAGGTGAAATTTTTTGAGATAAATTATATAACTGAATGTAAAAGTGAAAATTTCGGATAAAGCTCCTACAAGGAAACATAGAGCATTATTTTTTAGGATACAAAAAGCACTATAAAGAAAAAAGTGACAAATTGGACTTCATCAAAACTAAAAACTTTACAAAAAATACAAGCCATAGATGAGAGACAGTATTCACAATACCTGCACATATGGCTGAGAAAAGCTTGTATCCAGACTCCTACAACTCAATAATAAAAAGACCAAAACAAATTATTAAAAAATGCACAATGACTTGAACAGCTGTTTTATAAAAGACCACATACAAATGCCAGTAAAATATGAAAAAGGGTTCAATATCATTAGTCACTAGGGTAATGCAAAATAAAACTAAACTGAGATAGCACTATACATCCACTAGTTTGGTGAACATTAAAAGAACAAAAACAACAAACCTTGGCAACTGGAATTACCATATGTTGCTAGTTGGAGTCTTAAATGGTATAACCACTTTGGAAATTGATCTGGTAATTTCTTTTAAACTCCATGACCCAGCAATAACGCTGCTAGGTATTTTTGCAAGATAAGGTCTTTTTCCATAATAGCCCCAATGACCCATCTTCTCCTAGAAGATACATTCTGCCTATCTGTTGGTAGGCAAACTGTGGTTTGTCTCTTCACTTTGCTAAGTGAACAGATAAACAAATTTTGGTGTGTGGAAACAATGGAATACCACTCAGCAATAACAAGGAGAAAACTACTGATAGACAATATCCAGCAGCTTAGATGAACCCCAGAAACATTATGATGAGCAAAAGAAGCCAGATACAAAATAGTGCATAGTGTCTTATTCCATTTATATGAAATTCCAAAACAGGCAAAAACTAATTTATGGGACAAGAAATCATAACATTGGTTGCCTGGGTTATTAGGATGGGTGTTGAGTGGTAAAGGTCACAACAGCTTTTTTTTTTTTTTTTTTTTTTTCCTGAGGCAGAGTCTCATTTTGTTGCCCAGGCTGGAGTGCAGTGGCATGATCTTGGCTCACTGCAATCTCCACCTCCAGGGTTCAAGTGATTCTCGTGCCTCAGCCTTCCGAGTGGTTGGGACTACAGGTACATGCCACCACACCCAGCTAATTTTTGCATTTTTAGTAGAGATGGGGTTTCACCATATTGGCAAGGCTGGTCTCGAACTCCTGAACTCAGGTGATGATCCTCCTCTCTCGGCCTCCCAGAGTGCTGGGATTACAGGCATGAGCCACCGCGCCCAGCCTCACAACAGCTCTTTCTAGGGTGATGAGAATGGTCTATATCTTGCTAGTGGTATGGGTTACATGGGTGGGCATTTGTCATAACTCATCAGACTGCCCACTTATAATCTGCTTATTTCCCAGTATGTAAATTATTTTAAAAGTTAAGAAAAACATGTTCTCAGGGGCCAGGTGTGGTGGCTCACTCCTGTAATTCTGGCACTTTGGGAAGCCTAGGTAAGTTCATCCCTTCAACCCAGTAGTTCAAGGCCAGCCTGGGCAACATGGTGAAACCCTATCTCTATAAAAAAAAAAAAAAAAAAAAAAAAAAAAGCCATTCATGGTGGTATATGCCTATAGTTCCAGGTACTCAGGAGGCTGAAGTGGGAGGATCACTTGAGCCCAGGAGGTTGAGATTGCAGTGAGCTGTGATTGCACTACTGCATTCCTTTCTGGGAGACAGAGCGAAATCTTGTCTCAAAAAAAAAAAAAAAAAACAGTTATCAGGAATGACAGGGTTAAAACAGCAAGTTGGCATTCCAATCCAGTTCAAATAGCCAGATCAAAACAGCAAGTTCAAGACTTGAAGAATGCCCACAAATCAGAAAATTCACAAAGAAATGATAGAAAACATACAAAGGATATGACTAGGTAACTCACAAATGAGGAAATACAAATGGCTAAAAGGGGTAGGCAGGGGCTGGTGAGCAGCATTTCATAAGTTTACCGGCCACTCAGAGTTTTCCTCCAGGTATTGCTTGTTCATAGTTTATATCATTTTTCTCTTGGGTTGGTTATCTTTTTCTTTTCAACTATAGATACATTGGTTATATGAGTAGCAAATAGCTTTTCTTAGATGGTGGTTTGTATTTTCACTTTGTATGTCATTCTTTTGTTGTGTTTTAAATTTTAATTTAATCAAGTGGAATCCACCTTTTGGTGATTAGTGCTTGTGTTTAGTTTAGAAACAGAATTCCCTATTCAAATATCACTAAACATTATGTGATATTTTTCCTAATAATTTTATAGTTTTTTTCACCTTTAAGTCTTTAACATCTTTTTTTTTTTTTTTTCTTTTTGAGGTGGAGTCTCGCTCTGTTGCTCAGGCTGGAGTGCAGTGGCACGATCTTGGTTCACTGCAACCACTGCCTCCCAGGTTCAAGAGATTCTCCTGCCTCAGCCTCCCCAGTAGCTGGGATTACAGGCGCATGCCACCACGGCCAGCTAATTTTTTTTTGTATTTTTAGTAGAGGCGGGGTTTCACCATGTTGGCCAGACTGGTCTCGAACTCCTGACCTCAAATGATCTGCCTGCCTTGGCTTTCCAAAAGTGCTGGGATTATAGACATGAACCACCATGCCTGGCCATCTTTAAGTCTTTAAACCATCTGGAAGTTGTGTATGGGATGTAATTTGGGTTAATTTTATCTTCTTCCTTATGAATAGCCACTTGTCTTGGAATCATTCAGGCTATTCTTTTGCTGTAATTTAATAGCAGCAGCACCATCATATATAAATGATTTTAACTCTAGGTCCTCTCTTCTATTCATTTGCCTAATTGTCTCTCTGGACCAATATCACACTATTAGGAGGTCTCAGGGTCTGCTGAGATTTGCCCCCTCCCCTGCACCTACAAATAAATACAGTTGGCCCTCCATATCTGTGGGTTCCACTTAAATGGAGTCAGCCAACCCGGGATAAAAAGAATGTGGGCAAAAAAAATTTCACAAAGTTCCAAAATGCAAAACTTGAATTTTTTCTGAGCCAAGTACTATGTTGAATGCACGCAAATGAAGTGATGTGTAGGTATTGTATTAGGCATTATAAGTAATTTATAAATGATTTAAAATGTACGGGAGGATGTGCATAGGTTACATGCAAATACTGGTCCATTTTATATAAGGGACTTCTGAGCATCTTCAGATTTTGATATCTGCCAGGGTCCTGGAACTAATCCCCCACAGATACCAGGGTTTGACTATATAGTGTTTTCCTTTAAAACTGTGTTCGCTATTCTTGTTCCTTTAATCTTCTGTATGAATTTAAGGATCATCTTTTCTATTTTGAGAAATACCTTATTAGAATATTTATTGAAATTATACTGAATTTATAGACTGACTTTGGGAGAAATCGCTGTCACTACAAAATTTCATCTTCCTACCAATGAATATAGTTTATCTTTCTGCCTACTCCTATGTTCTTCAATAAAGTTTTACAATTTTATTATAAAATACAAGGTACCTAGGAATAAATTTACAATTTTATTGTAAAACTTTTGTTTTACAATATTACTTCCACCTATTACTATGTTCTTCCATAAAGTTTTACAATAAAATTGTAAACGTATTCCTAGGTACCTTGTATTTTATTGCTGCCATTAAAGAATGTATCTTTTGGAAAATTACATTTTCTAATTTTTGTTGCTATTGAATTTGTTAATATACTTGTTTTGGATTCAACAACCCTGACAAACTCTTATTTGTAGTAGTTTAAGATTCCTTTGTATTTCGTATTTTTTCCTTTCTAATTATTATAAATTTTATTTCTTTTTCTTGTCTTATATAAGCAAAAAGGTTTTATACAATGCTGAATAGAAGTGGCCATAGAAGATAATCTTATTGTGTTCCTAATCTGAAATGGAATGCTTTCAACATTTCATAATTACATACAATTTTTGCTATAGGTTCTTTGGTAGCTGCCATTTACCGGGCTAAATAAGTTGCTTTCTCCATCTAGTTTACTAGTGATATTAATTATGAAGCAATGTTTAATATTACAAAAAAATTTTCTGGCTGGGCGTGGTGGCTCATGCCTGTAATCCCAGTACTTTGGGAGGCCAAGGTGGGCGGATCACCTGAGGTCAGGAGTTCAAGACCAGCCTGACCAACATGGAGAAATCCCATCTCTCCTAAAAGATACAAAAATTAGCTGGGTGTGCTGATGCATGCCTGTAATCCCAGCTACTCTGTAGGCTGAGGCAGGAGAATCACTTGAACCCAGGAGGCAGAGGTTGCAGTGAGCAGAGATCGCGCTATTGCACTCCAGCCTGGGCAAAAAGCAAAACTCCATCTCAAAAAAAAAAAAAAAAAAAAAAAAAAAACCTACATTCATTGACATGATCATAAGGTTTCTTCCTTAAACCAACTAATATGGTAAATCTCATTAAGAGATTTTCTAACTTTAACCATCCTTGCATTCCTAGGATGAATCCAATTTGGTAATGGTGTATTTTTAATAGACATTTCTGGAATCAGTTGCCTACTGTTTTATTTAGTATTTTTGCATCTATATTTAGAAATGAGATTGGGCTTTAATTTTTTCCTTCATATACCATCCTTATCTGATTTGCCATCAGAATTGTTATACTTTGTAAAATGAGGTGGGCAGTGTTCCCTCATTTTATATTCACTGGAACAGTTTGTTTTAGATAATGATTATCTGTTCTTCAAAGTCTGGGTATAACTGGTAAACCTTCTGGGTTTAATGGGTTTTATTTTTATCTTAATTTTATTTTTTTTAGTATGGAGGGTAGATTTTAAAACTCCCAATTCAAGTTATAAATCTAACCCCAAAAATGTATTTCTTCTTGAGTAGTTCTGTTAGGTTGTATATTTCTAAGAAACTGCAGTTTGTCTATGTTTTCAGTTTATTGATTATGGGTTTTAAGTAGAATTGTGCATAAATGACCCTGAGAACTTACTCTGTGCAGTCTGGACAAGATGCCTGCTAGGACTTGTTGCGCCTTCTCCTAGAGAGAGAGACTTCACCCAAGTTCAGCTTCCCACAGAACCAGTAGCTCCCTTCCTTTGTTCCTTTGGCAGGAGGGTCTGTGGCTTTCCACAGCACCCCAGGTGTGGGGCTTTCACAGCAACTCCAGTAAACAACAAGCAGTTAAATAGAAATAATTCATACTAAGCAGTCTGTATGCCTCCCACAAACAAAGTTAATTCTCATGCTGGCACTAGAAGAGCCTGGGGCTAGTGATACCCATGAAATGCAAACCCACTGAGGGTCTGGCTCATCACCCTGGTCCTGCCACGATCCTCTGTTCAACAATGGGAAGACAGCAATTACATATCAAATGGTAGTTTATATACCGTTAGTCATCTCTAATTGTTCACTCTCTCTCTTTCTCTCTCTCTATAAAGTGCACTAAAGGTATGTCATGGTTGTTTTCACTTTTATTTTGGAATAATTTTAGATGTATAAAAAAGTTGCAAAGTTAACACAGAATTCCCATATAACCTTCACCCAGTTTCGATAATGTTGACATTTCATCTGACTATGTGCATTTGTTAAAAGAGATTAACATGGCTGGGCACGGTGGCTCACACCTGTAATCCCAGCACTTTGTGAGGCCTAGGCAGGTGGATGAGGTCAGGAGTTCGCGACTAGCCTGGCCAACATGGTGAAACCCTCTTTCTACAAAAAATACAAAAAATTAGCTGGGCGTGGTGCTGGATGCCTGTAATCCCAGCTACTCGGGAGGCTTAGGCAGGAGAAATGCTTGAACCCGGGAGGTGGAGGTTGCAGTCAGCCAAGATCGCGCCATTGCACTCCAGCCTGGGCAACAAGAGTGAAACTCTGTCTCAAAAAAAAAAAAAAAAAAAAAAAAGAGAGAGAGAGATTAACATTGTGTAACTACAGACATTATTCAGATTTTCCTTTTTCTTTTTCTTTTTTTTTTTTTTTAAAGACAGAGTCTCACTTTGTCACCCAGGCTGGAGTGCAGTGGTACAATCACGCCTCACTGCAACCTTCGCCTCCCAGGCTCAAGCAATCCTTTCATCTTAGCCTTCCAAGTAGCTGGGACCACAGGCATGCACCACCATGCCTGGCTAATTTTTAAATTTTATGTAGAGATGGGTCTCAATCACCCAGGTTGGTCTCAAACTCCTGGGCTCAAGCAATTATTCACATTTCACCAATAACTTTTTCCTGTTTTAGGATCCAATACAAGATCCCACATTGCTTTTAATGTCATCCTATTTAATTTTTTAAAACTCAATTGTATTGAGAAAAATTAACATATAAAATTTACCCACTTAGCATATATAATTCAGTGCTTTTCATTATATTTACAAAATTGTGTAGTCCTTGCCATAATCTAAGTTTAGAACATTTGCATTACCCCCAAGAGCAACCCTGTACTTATTAAGCAGTCACCCCCCATTCCTCCCTCCTGTAGCCCTAGGCAACTAATCTTTCTGTTTCTATTGATTTTCCTGTTCTGGACTTTTCATATAAATGGAATCATACAATGTGTGTGGTGTTTTATGTCTGGCTACTTTCACTTAGCACATTTTGCAGATTCATCCATAGTGTAGTATTTATTAGTACTTCGTTCCTTTATATTGCTGAATAGTATTCCATTGTATAGGTATATGGTGTTGTGTTGATCCATTCACCAGTTAATGAGCATTCGGATTGTTTCCATTTGGGGGTTATTATTAATAATGTTGCTAGAATATTTGTGTACCAGTCATCATGTGGATATATGTTTTCATTTCTCTTGGTATGTACCTAGGAGCACAATTGCTTATTGCTTGGTCATACGGTAACTGTGTTTAACATTTTGAGGAACTTCCGAAGTGTTTTCCAAAGTGGTTGCACTGTTTTACAGTCCAGCAGCAATATATAAGGGATTCAATTTCTTTACATCCCCATCAACGCTTGTTATCATCTGCTTTTGTTTTTCCTTTTGTTTTTAATATAGCCATCCTAGTGAGTGCAGGTGTGAAGTAGATATCTCTTCATGGTTTTGATTTGAGTTTTTCTTTTGGTTAATGATGTTGAGCATCTTTTCATGTGCTTATTAGCAATTTGTATATCTTCTTTAAAGAAATATCTATTCAAATTCTTTGCCCAACTTTAATTGTGGCGTTTTCTTATTTTGAGGTTTTTTTTTTTTTTTTTTTGACGGAGTCTCACTCTGTTGCCCAGACTGGAGTGCAGTGGCGCAATCTTGGCGCACTGCAACCTCTGCATCCTGGGCTCAAGCAATTCTCCTGCCTCAGCCCCCCAAGTAGCTGGGACTACAGGCACCCACCACCATGCGTGGCTAATTTTTGTATTTTTAGTAGAGACGGAGTTTCATCACATTGGCCAGGCTGGTCTCAAATTCCTAACCTCAGGTGATCCACCCACCTCGGTCTCCCAAAGCACTGGATTACACGCATGAGCCACCACACCTGGACCTTATTTTGAGTTTTAAGAGTTCTTTATATATTCTGGATGCAAGTCCCTCTTCATGTATATGATTTTCAAATATTTGAAAATATTTGAAAATGTTTGTCAAAAATCAATTGACTATTAATATAGCAGTTTATTATTGACACACTATCTTGATTTCTGTAACTTTGTAACAAGTTTTGAAATAAGAAAATGTAATTCTTCCAACTGTGATCTTTTTCTAGATTGTTTTGGCTATTCTGTGTCATCTTATTTTAAATTTTTTTCATTTAATCACTTTTGGTTTTGGGATTTTATTTGTTGTTTCTTAGTTTTCTATATCATTCATTTCTGTTTTATTTTTATAATTTCCTAGCTTCTACATTCTTGGGTTTGCATATTTGTTTTATAACTGTAAAAATGAACATTTATTTTATTACCATTAGGACTTTTTTTTGAGACAGGGTCTCGTTCTGTCATCTAGGCTGGAATAGTGTGGCACAGTCATCACTCACTGTAACCTCCGCCTCTCAGGCTCAAGCAATCCTCCCACCTCAGCCTACCAAGTAACTGGGACTACCGGTGCATGCCACCACACCCAGCTAATTTTGTATGGAATGATACATTTCTCAGAAATACCCTTGTAGTTAAGCAACACATGACTGTGTATAAGTATATATATTTTTTAAATCCATGAGTTTAAAAATAGACTCTCAGATATAAGACATAAAAAGACAACCATATGCTGTTCATAATAGGCATGCTTAAAATCTAATGATCTAGAAAGACTAAAAACAATGGAATGGCAAAATAATTACCAGGCAAATATTAATTTTTAAAATTGATGGCACAGAATTTTATAGCCACAACAGAGGCCAGAACACAGTGTAATTATGTTGATATCAGATAAAAAAGACTTAAAAAGTATTTAGGGATAAAGAAAGTCACTGCAAAATGAAAACATGAACAATTCACTAGGAATATTCAACAGTTCTGATTTTCTGTGCAACAACTAACAGCATAATTGACAGAAAGAGATGGAAAAAATGAACAAATTCACAGTCAGTATGGGGTAGACAAAAATAAAATATGAAAGGTTTGAACAAGACGATTTTCACGACTCAGCATATACCAAAAAAGTCAAGATTTTCTGACCACAATGTACTACAATTTGAAATTAGTTAACAAAAAGATAACTCCTTAAAAAAAAAACCTTAAAAATACTTCTAAATGATTCACATGTCAAAAAAATCATAAATGAAATGAGTACATACTTAGCACTAAAAGAGTGTGACTACAATACATAATAAAATCTGAGGGATGTAGCTAAAGCAGAACTTGAGTCATTTGTGGGTTTAACTGCACACATTCAAAAAGAAAAAAGTGGCCAGGCACGGTGGCTCATGCCTGTAGTCCCAGCTACTTGGGAAGCTGAGGTGGGAGGATAGCTTGAGGCTGGGAGGCGGAGGTTGCAGTGAGTGATGATTGTGCCACTGCACTCCAGCCTGGGTGACAGACCCAGACCCAGTCTGAAAAAAAAAAAAAAAAGCCCATCTCTATAAAAAATACAAAATTAGCCAGGTGTGGTGGCATGTACCTGTAGTCCCAGCTATTTGGGAGGCTGAGGAGGGAGGATCACTTGAGCCCAGGAGTTCAAGGCTACAGTGAGCTGTGATATACCACTGCACTCCAGTTGGGGCAACAGAATGAAACTCTGTCTCTTTAAAAAAAAAAAAAATTAACATATATGCTTGACTTAACAAGCCTAAAGTTTATCAGTATCTCTACCTTTCTCCTAAAATATACAAATAACCTTAGAACATTTTAACATCAGTCACTTGCCTCTTGTCTGACATGTTTTTGTCTTCTGATAGTTTTGTGCCTCCTTATGTCCCTCAAATTCATCATCATCATCATTACTATTAGCAGTAGGAGTGGTGTTTTCTACAGTCAGTGGTTGCTCTGGTTTACCCACATTTGCTATTTCTTTGGAGATCATTAGTTCTTGCTTTCTGCATCTTTCTTCTGGTTTTGATTTGCTCCTTCTGGAAGTAAAATGTTCCCATAGTAACATTTTCTGGAAGGGCCTATGAATGGTAAACTCAGTCTTTGCCTAAAAATGTCTTTTTTCTGCCTGACTTTTGAATTATAGTTTAGCTAGTTATAAAATTCTAGCTTATCAGTTATTTTCCCTCTATATTTTGAAGATATTTTTCTGTTGTCTTCTGGCCTCTGACTATTGAGTACTGTGCTGTCAACTTATTTTTTGCTTCTTTATAGGTAGTCTGTCCTTTACCTCTGGTGGCATTTAGGATCTTCACTTTGTTTTGTGGTCTTCAGTTTCCCTATTATGTGTAGTGTAGATTTATTTTCATTTCTTATCTTTGGTCTCAGTGCATGCTTTTATTCTGCAGATTCTTTCCTTACAATTCTAGTAGAGTCTATGTTATTATCTCTTTGAATACTACCACCTCACTATTCTCCCTATTACTGTTTCTGGAATTTCTATTAAATACATATTGGACTATCTCATTCCTTATGCCTCATAACCTCCTTTTAACATTTTCCATCACTTCATCATATTGCTGCACTTAGCACAATTTCCTCAGATGGGACTTCTAATTTACTAATTCTCCCTTCAACTTCTTTTCAGCTTACAAACTTTTAGTAGCTAGTTCTCATTTCTACACATTCTAATTTATTTCTGTTCAAAATATTACTTTTTTTTTTTTTTTTTTTTTTGAGACAGAGTCTCACCGATGCCCAGGCTGGAATGCAGGGGCACAATCTCAGCTCACTGCAACCTCTGCCTCCCAGGTTCAAGTGATTCTCCTGCCTCAGCCTCCCCAGTAGCTGAGATTACAGGTGCACACCACCATGACTGGCTAATTTTTGTATTTTTAATAGAGACAGGGTTTTGCCATGTTGGCCAGGCTGGTCTTGAACTCCTAACCTCATGTTATCTGCCCACCTCAGTCCCCCAAAGTGCTGGGATTACAGGAGTGAGACACACCTGCCCTACTTTTCTTTTTTTTGTTACAATAGTAGTTAAAACTTACTCTGTGCCAAGCATATGTGTACTCTTCTAAGCACTTTACATATATTAACACACTTAATCCTTACAATAACCCATTGATATAGATACCATTAGTATACCTACTTTACAGATGAGGGACTTGAGGCACAGAAATATTAAGTGACACACCCAAGGTCACCCAGGTGGTGGTAGGTGATAGTGATGAGATTTGAACCCAGCACTTTAGCTTCAGTTTCTGTGCTCTTAGCTACCGTGCAACAGTGCCTCTCATGAGGTTTGTTCCTTTCTTGGTGTTTTAATTACATCTTTTAGGGCTTTAATAATTTTAAACATATTTATTTTACATTCTCTTTCCAATTGTCATTCTATTATATGAAGTTTTAGGGTGTCTTTTAGTGCTATTTATTGTGTCTGCTGACTCTTAAGTCAGCAGGATTTTGTCCTCCTGCATTTCATTATTTGTGTTTGTGAGCTTGTCTTTAAAGAAGGCTGTTTTTCTGTGAGAATCCCCGTGGCCTGGGTTGTACATGTGTCCCTCAAGAGCAGTTTTGCATTTGCCACAGAAAGATCACCAGATGTGGAACTCTTTTTTGGCTGTTTATCATTTTGGGAGTCATTTATCATCATGGTTCCTGGACCATCTGCAAATTTGAACCTCCAAATTTGAGGTAGAAAAAGACCCTGAGAATTCATTTCTCAGAGGACATTTTTCCCCATCCAGACAGAGGCATATAAATTCTTTTTTGTCTCTCCGTGCCAGTGCATCGATGGCTTTCCTAATTTAATCTTTTCAGTGTGGGTGTAGCCTTTTAAAAACTGCTGCAGTTTTTTAACTAAGCCCAGCTGTGGCAGCATCCCACATCCTTACCACTCACTTCTCTCTTTGTTACTGACACACCTGGAGACTTCCTTTCTCTCTTGCCAGTTCATTCATGCATTTAAAATAATTTTTGCTGTATTTTGTCAAGCATTTTAAGGCAGTATGGCAGGAGAGTTTTCGGACTGTTTCCCCACATCTTCTTTTAAGAAAGTTAAAAGTCTCATTCCACCCTTTAAAAAAAGTATGATGTTAATTATTTTCTCTTGGTAAGCCTGATTTAAAAATTGGGGACATCCATAGAAGTGTTAGGAGGAAAATGCAAACTACTCATTGTACCACTACCTAAAAATGGCCATGTTTTAAATGTTTTCTCCTTTTTGTATTATATGTGTTTAGATATACATATATACATGTATATATGTATACATGTGTACATATATACATGTATATATGTATACATGTGTACATATATACATGTATACATGTATACACATGTATACATGTATACATGTATATACATGTATATATGTATACATGTATATACATGTATACATATATACATGTGTATACATGTATATACATGTATATACATGTATACATATATACATGTATACATACATGTATACATATATACATGTATACATACATGTATACATACATGCATACATATATACATACATGCATACATATATACATGCATATATACATGTATACATATGTATACATACATGTATACATATGTATACATACATGTATACATACATACACGTATACATATGTATACATACATACACGTATACATATGTATACATACATGTGTTATATATGTATACATACATGTATATGTTTTATATGTATATATGTATGTATACATACATATATACATATATACATACACATATATGTGTGTATGTATATATGTACTATATAACTTGATTCATGTGTGAATATCTGTTTACGTGTGCGATTTTTCACCTAACAGTGTATTGTATTTTTGTTACATCATTAAAATTCATTAAAGAACAAACAACTGAAGAAAAACTTCTGCCTTAGAAGCTTAAGGATAAATGAGGGGCATCTTCCTGCATATATTTGATTAGCTGTTCTGCAAATCTACTCTTCTGCACCTAGCAACCTAGAAATAAAAAAGGGAATAGCTGCACTAAGAGCCCTAGAATCCTAATTAACATTGTGCCGCTCATAGATGCCTTACATTTAAAGCAAGATCATGTTGTTTCTCTCCCATATAAATGATTTTCATTGACTGTTCTGAATAACTTTATATTTCCGGTCTCCAATTTGCTGCAACTAAATCTTAGCTACCCCCCCATTCTGGCTTTCTTGTTGAAAATTGCTCTCTGAGCAAAACCTGGAATGTCTGAAGTCATTCCCCAACACAGTTGCTAGAGATGGGCTGTGAAATAACAGAATTTAGCAGCAAGTCTCTCCACAGGCCAGTGTATAAAAAGGATCTGAAACCTAGGCTGGGAATGACAAGTATGCTAGAGGGAATGGCACTCCCCTGCCCGCCTTCCAAAAGCAGTTTGGCTTCAGGAGAGTGGGTGTGTGTTTCACTTGGTCTTGCAAATGTAGGTCTAACTTTGTCACCGCCTTTCCGTCTGCCTTCCAGCATCTGTGCCCAGTTGACGTAATGACTGTGGAAGGCAGATTGAACGTTATTAAGGAGACAGTCTGGAAATTGTGAGAGGCAGGCAGGGTCAAGGATAGAAAGCATTCTTGGGAGACTGGGGTTCTCAGCTCACAGTAATTGAGAAATCGATTCAAACTCATGCCATACAATGAAATTATATGTGTGTGTGCATTTCCTAGAAGTTACCCCATGGCCCTTCCCACTTAAGTTAGCACTATACAATGTCTTGGCCAAATGAATTTGAGTTCCAAGTTAGGTTCTTGAGACTTAAATTAGTTCCAAGTTAGTTTCTTAAAATTTGTAGTAGAAGTAATAGCCTTAAAATGTAATTTATTAAAAATTAAATTTAGGGCCAGGCACGATGGTTCCTGCCTGTAAGCCTAGCACTTGGGGAGGCTGAGGCGGGAGGATTGCTTTAGCTCAGGAATTTGAGACCAGCCTGGGCAACATAGTGAGACCTTATCTCCACTAAAATAAAAAAATTAGCCAGGCATGTTGGCACACACCTGTAGTCCCAGGTACTCAGGAGGCTGAGGCAAGAGGGTCACTTGAGCCCAGGAGTTCAAGGCTGCAGTGAGCCATGATCATGCCACTGCACTCCAGCCTGTGTGACAGAGCAAGACCCCCCTCCAGAAAAAAAATTAAAATCTTTAAAAAACAACTGTTTTGATTTACAACTGCCAGAATTTGTGAGAAAAAGAATTTTAAGTTTCAAAAGTTTAGTGTGCACACTAACAAAATGAAGGCACAAAGCTTATGTTGCCAACAAGATATTAGAAACAGATTAGAAGTATAACTACACAACTCTACTTCCTGTAGATTAAAGATTGCCAAGACTTTATTCATATTTTTATTTTTTTAAAAATTTAAAAACTGAGACGTGGATTCATTTCTAACAGGGACACGCAAATGTCTGATGGTGGCCCAGGAGGGCTGTCACTCAGAATCAGGCGGGTGCAGAGTGGCCTGCAGGACATGATGACCCAGCATGAGACAGGATGCATCACATCTGGGTGACGCCTCTCTCCAGGGGATCAGCCTGGACTAAATGCCTCTCCTGGGCCAGGATGCCCAGCAAGCCCCGAGATGCCTCCTGGAGAGAAGGAAGTATGTGAGAGTATCCTGAGTTAAGTGAGACCTAAAATGCCTGAGAAAACCCTGAAATGACTGAGTCTATCTGGAACTTATTTGATTGTTTTTCTGCCATGAGATAGAATGAGGTCTCAAAAGAGAAATTAAATTATATTACAAGAAAATAAAGCTCAATTGCTTGCCTGTTTGAGTTTGTGGCCTGTGAAAATCTTGCCCACCAAACTACGAGAAGCAACATGAGGGGCTTTATAATAACTCTGCAGGTAGGTGGACAGCTCATGGAATCCAAGGGGAAAGGCATGGGCTGGGCTGAGAAAGGACTAGAACCAGGAGCTGAAAGCCATTGGGATCTTTTCTCAGCTGCCATGGCTGCTTCTTACTGCATATCTTTCTGTCTTCTCTCTCTGAGGCCCATCTTTCTTTTTTTTTTTTTGAGACGGAGTCTTGCTCTGTCGCCCAGGCTGGAGTGCAGTGGCGCGATCTCGGCTCACTGCAAGCTCCGCCTGCCAGGTTCATGCCATTCTCCTGCCTCAGCCTCCCCAGCAGGTGGGACTACAGGCGCCCGCCGCCACGCCTGGCTAATTTTTTGTATTTTTAGTAGAGACGGGGTTTCACCGTGTTAGCCAGGATGATCTCGATCTCCAGACCTTGTGATCCACCCATCTGAGGCCCATCTTTCTCCACGTCTCCCATTCATCTGACAGAATATAGTGGCATCAATGCCTAAATTACGTGACACAGTTTTAGCCACATGCAGATTCTACCTTTCTGTATCTTGGCCTCATTCCCAAATTCTTGTACAAGAATCTGATTGGCCCACTTAAGTCCCATGTCTGTCTTCCTCCATTCAATCAATGGTGGCCTGAGGGGCATTGGCCCATGGTACAGACATGACTGCTGTGGGTTCATCACCTCGGGTCAGGGGACAGTTCCCAGGGAATTGGAAATGGCTGTGAGCTGGGAGGGCACCCCAAAAGATGATGACTTCTGAGTCACTACGGGACCTATCCCTCACTTTTCCCATCTAGAAAATAGAAGGAATAATATCTATAATATTCCTAATTTTAAGTGAAGGCAAAGGGAATTAACATGTATTGACTTCTTTCCATGTAGGAATCTGCATCCTGAAAACAACCCTAAGAGGTGGGCATTTTAATTTCCTCCTTTTTAGATGAGAAAATTGATGCATGCGGAGGTTAAATCTCATAGCTAGTACATGAAAGCTCAGATCTAAACCCAGACAGAACTTGTGCTGCAGCCCCGGAGGCAACTGTTATTAAGATTGAGATAATGTCTCAAAGCCGTGCATTACATTCTCAGCTATTAAGAAACTGCCGAGGACAGTATCTTATATGTAGTAAATGCTCCGAATTGGAAGTCTCATTAATAAGAGCACTCTCCCTTCAATTGCAGCAGAAGTCTTATCATCACAGTGTTTTGCTCACATTAACCCACCAAACACCTCTGGGAAGTGGGCACCCATCTCCTTTGGAGAGGTTTCTGCCAAGACACATTTTATTACAATGAAAAGGGAGATGAAAACAGCCGCTTATACCTGTTTTAACTGTAATTGACCTTCAGCCACCATTTTGCTGCATCAGATTCGAGAGCTTCTAAAGCTTCCACCCTGCTTCATGTTGAGGTGTGAATTTGTCACCTTAGGAGCCTGTTGTCACAGTCTTTAGGATGTATTTATGTGCTCTGATCTTCTGGCCTCCTGACACTAAATATAACTCTTTCTTATTGGTACTCAGCTGATATACACAACTCAGGCTCTTTTTGTGAATGTTTGCTGAATGAGAGATTTGTTAACACCTACTGTATTCTCAGCTCTGAGAATATTAAACCTCTAAGATACAATGCAAGCCTCTGAGAGCAAACAGTCTTCTCTGTGCTATCAAAAAGCTAAGAACTTGGTCATTAGGGAAATGCAAATCAAAGCCACAATGAGATACCTCTTCATACTCAGTAGGATGGCTATAATACAAATAATTTAAAAAAAACAAACAAAAAAACCAGAAAATAACATGTTGGCAGGTGTTAAAAGAAAAAACTTTAGACAAATTAAATTTAACAGAGTTTAACTGAGTAAATAACAATTTGAGAATGGGGCAGCCTCTAGAATCAGGGCTGCTACATGGTGGGCTAACATTTACGGACAGAAAAGGGAAAGTAACGTACAAAAAAGCGGAAGTGAGGTACAGAAATAGCTGGATTGGTTACAGCTCAGCGTTTGCTTTATTTGAATACAATTTAAACAGTTGGCTGCCTGTGATTGGCCAAACTAACACCTGTAAAGGAAAGCAATATGCCTATTGATTGGCCAGAACTCTGCGACTGGTGCAAATGTAGGTTACAACAGTCTGTTTACATATCCAATTAGGTTTCAGTTAAACATTTAGGTCAGACCTAAATATGTAAGGAGGCAGCTTCAGGCTAAACTTAATTTAACACAGTGATGTGGAGAAATTGGAAAAAACACTACTAAGAACCAATTTTAAAGTCACCAGTCAGGTCTAGTTTGGGTGAAATTAATGCATGTTCACTTGAGAGCATTAGTTGAAACTTCCTGTAATTCAGTTGGCTTGATTGGTGGCCAACTTGCTTTGGTTAAAGATACAAATAAGGGACTTCAAACACCATAGTAGGTTTCTGATCTGCTTCTCTGAGCATTAGTACCACAGGTAGAATGATCGTGTAATTGATCATCCAAACTGTGACAATTATTTCCAAGACAAATGCTAAAACAAAAAGGACACTGGGACAGAAGGCCAACCCATGGTTGCCTTTGCTGAGGAATACCAGTAACATATTGACACCAGAGAACTGACTTTTTCTTTACCAAATCAATCATGGTAGATTTTACGATTAATCTATTTAATCTGTGGGAAAAATGTAACAATGGCCCAATGATAGAACCAAAGGATACATACTGTGATTTACCAGGAAGCAGCAGTGGCAGGGTTCCACGTGAAAAAATAGGTATCTTTTTCTCTTTTTCAGGTTTGCCTCTTTTTTGACCCACGCATGCTTCCGTTTTCTTCCATGGGAGGTTGGTCAGAAAGTGGCAGCTCAGGGTAGATGTCAGGAAGACAGTGGTCAGAAACAGACCCGGAGAGGGATTTGGGCCACCATGATAAGAGAGGAGTGGCCAAAGGGATGAAGAACTTACAGTTTATTGGCTGGGCACAGTGGCTCCCACCTGTAATTCCAGCACTTTGGGTCGCTGAGGCGGGCAGATCACTTGAGATTAGGAGTGCAAGACCAGCCTGTCCAACATGGTGAAACCCCCTCTCTACTAAAAATACAAAAATTATCCGGGTGTGGTGGCAGGAGCCTATAATCCCAGCTACTTGGGGGGCTGAGGCAGGAGAATCGCTTGAACCCAGAAGGCGGAGGTTGCAGTGAGCAGAGATTGTGCCACTGCACTCCAGCCTGGGCGACAGAGCGAGACCCTGTCTAAAAAAAAAACCCTACAGTTTATTGATTTCCTTTCCTTTACAAGGAAAAAGAGTTGGCTGCCTTCATGTATGACTTTTAATCTTTGTATCTCTGCCCAGAGGCACATTTTGGAGACGATGCTGTTTAAATTTCCAAATCAATAAATAAGCAGGGTCAAAGATCCAAAACTAGCAAATTGCTATTTCCAGGAAAAGATGCTGGCCTTGTCAATGTGGTTCTGTCCTGCACATACCAGAGAGTTCACGCTTTTCCTGCCCAGGCCTAGAGTTGCTTGGAGCTATTCATTCTACAGAAGTGCCATCCAACTATCTTCGTATGATTGCCACAAAGAACTTTTGAAGAGGGCTGAACTAGGTGGGCCTTAGAGACCTATAAAGGAAAGTAATATGCCTAGATTTTTATATGTGTATATAAAGCACTGTAAGAGCTATGACTAAAGAAATGAGAATGTCAGTGTGAAACTTTTTGTGATTCTGCCTGGGCGTCCATCAGATGGCCTTTCTTCTAAGAGGTAGAGTCAGAACACATTGGCTTAGAAGCTGCTGTAGAAAACTGGCCCATCTGGCTATTCTAATTGTTTCAGAAAAGAAATACCACTGTATCTATATATGGATCTCTTGGTGTCCTCACTGCCAAATATACATAGATCATACAAGACCCTAAAACCGTTATCTGTTATGCTTTTGGCTTACTTTCCACTGGGCTTTTTTCCCCCACTTTCTTAAATAAGGTTATTATGACTCACATTCAGCTTCCTATATTCTATGAATTCACCCCCTTGCAAGAAGTTGCTTTTTAAAAAATCATGGTTGTCTAAAAGCCTTATAGTTGTAAATTTCTCCTTTCCTTCTGGTAGTACCTTGCACTTGTATGTATAGAAAAACGACCACAATGTAACTGTTGAAATAAATACCTTTTGCAATGTCTTCCCAGCTCAGTACCCCCTTCCATTGAGAATATCTCCATCTCCATAAGACATAACGTTTGTGATGGCTCACTCTGCTCTCCTGTCCATGAAGGGACTCCTGAGTTTGAGGTGAGCCAATCAAATTGGAGCTGGGGTTCAGTAATAGACAACCTGTTAACTGGAATGAAGGTAATGGAAACTGATGAGCAGAAGCTGCCATCATAGAAAAGCATTCTCATCCACATGCCAGGAGAAGCAGGAAAGTGGATATTTTAAGAGAAGAACAGAACAGATGTGCAAAGTAAAGGATGGAAAATGATCTGGCTAGAGACAAAGAAGAGGAGGGGTGGGAGAGAGAGGAAGGGACTGGAAATAGTAGTTCCTGGTAGTTTTCTAGTTCCTGGTTCTCAGCTGTCATGAAACCCACTCCTGTCCTTGGGTTCTGTGAGATATTCTGGACTTTTATACAAAGGTCTCCTGACTTTTCCCCCGCTAAGCTAGCTTGAATGAGTTCCTGTTATTGACAACCAGAATACCATTGACTAAGACAACTAGAACCCACTTCTCCATTTTCTCATCTGTTTTGAGTCCCAGAACAGAAGAATGAACCTGGATTCTTCCTGAATTAGTGAAATACAATTATAGACATTTAGATCTGAAATAATCTAATCCAACATATTTATTTTATGGATGAAACAGTAATGTCCAAGGAAGTTAAATGGCTTACCCAAGGTCAAGGTCACACAGTTAGGGGATAGTAGGATTAAAACTAAACCTTAGGTCATTTGAATGCCAGTCTGGCTTTCTTTCCACTAAACAAATCTGCCTTTTAATGAAAACATTTCAGCATCACACTTGGTGCAGAGAACAGCTGCTCCCTCTTCTGAATGATGTGGTAGATCCTGCAATCAAGGGATCCCCGTCCTCAAACACAGTGGTGGGCTGAGGATCCAGGCTGAGCTTTTAGAGTATCACAGACCTCTAGCATCAGTGATTGGCTCAGAGGTGGGCTTCAGCTCCAAGTTAGAACTACTTAAGGACTTTTTAGGGAGAATAATCAGGCACTTAGACAGAAGGAGAGAATGTGGATCTCTCGTTTTTGAGCTCTGAGAAATTAAGGATCACATGAGCTTAGAGCTGCTAGGGGTTGTCTTTTCAGCATGAGAAGACAGCCTGCTGAAGAACAGAGCCCGCACAGAGGAAAACAGAACCAAGAGATGGAGAGAGAGAGATATCCGATAACTTTACCTGGGCACCTAGATTTAGCCATGCCTGAAGTTATCCAATTCCTGAACTTATCAGTTACCTGACCCAGTGCATTTCCTTTTCTACTTAAGCTAGTTTGACTTGACTTTCTAGTATATGCAACCAAGTGAGGTATAATACCAAAACATTGATGGCTAATCCTAGTTTAACTTTATATACGTTTGCTGATTTTTATATGCTACAGAGAGGCTATATCTTTGGGTCGTTGTAAACAGATGTCAGCTATTTTGGTTAAAATGTATTTAATATGACTTATTAAGACTAAACTAGGAGCAGTAGTGACAAAGAAATATAACTGTGTGTGTGCTTTTGTTTTCCGAGGAAGAAGAGTAATTTTTCCTAAAGCAGTAGATGGGCTTTTTTCGTTGTTTCTGACCCCTTTTACTTTTAGGACTTATTGAGGACCCCAAAGAACTTTTGTTATGTGGGTTCTGACTATCAATATTTACTGTATTAAAAATAGAAACTGAAAATCTTCAAAATATTTAGTGATTCATTTGAAGATAGCAATGATGAAAGCATGTGAACATAAATAATATCTTAGTATTATAATAAAATTAGTTTTGACCTTGCAGGCCCCCTGAGATCTGTTCTAAAGAAAAATGTCAGTTTGTGTGGGATAAAAAAGAGCAAAATGTAGGACAAACTTGGAAAGTGAGTTTTATTTGCCTTCGTTTATAACACTTGAGTCGGAAAAGGAGCTCCATAATCTGTTGAAATCTTAGCAAAGTTTGCCTAATTTTGGTAAGCCTTTTTCGTTGTTTTACTGATTAATGCTTTCACCGACAATGTAAAAGGTTATTCATTACTTGCTGTGTAATCTGCCTGGATAGCAAAGATTCTAGGTCTTACCAGAATAATTTCCTGTGCTTTCTGTTGACCTTACTAGATCCTCGACTATTTAAAAAGAAAAAGTACAAAAGGTTTTCACTTATGAAAGAGCAAAGGTTCTTTTTAATCATGTTGCCTTCTATGTTTATTTCAAAATGCTTTTTTGTGACTCAAATAAGTAATAAAGTATTGTTTCTAAGGCACCCATGATCCTATCTTAATCAAGCATTCAAATATGTTCTGATAAGTTTTTTTTTTTTAATTTTTGTTCTCCCAAAAAAATTAGATCTTAAATTTAGGAAAAAATTTAAAAAATCAGAATTTTTTTTTGCCATTCTTTCGTCATAATTTTTTAACCTTTTTATGATAATAAAATACATGGAACATAAAATTTAACATTTTCCCTATTTTTAAATGTACAGAAAATTAGGATATCTTTTACACCTAAATTATCTTTGGGATTTTCCAGTGTATCCCTTGAAAATCACAAACTTGTTTCTTTCATCACATAAAAAGATAAGGGCTAGGTTTCTTTGATGTGTTACTATTGTAGGATTTGTATGAGAAGAGTTATCTAACCAGAGAAGGTACTTAGTCTTCCCTAGGTTAGATTTGTGTAAATAAAATATTGTTAGTGTAACTATTTCAGAAATGGTATACAGATGGTCCCCAACTTACAATGGTTTGACTTATGATTTTTCAACTGCGTTTATTGGGGTAGTAAATGCATTTTTGACTTCTGACATTTTTTATTTACAATGAGTTTATTGGGATTTAACCTCATTGGAAGCCAAGGAGCATCTGGACTTTAGAGGAAATCCCTGGAGATTTATCAGTACCCTGGCTGTCCATGATTTATTTTTACCCTCAAGGAAAACACTGATCAAACTCTTATGAAATTGGTTTGTTGTGTTTTCTTTATTTATCAGAGTCCTGACAATGCTTTGCCTGATGATATTAGACAACGGTGTAGTGTTCTCAATCCTAATTTCAGTTATTACTTAAAATGTTTCCTTAGCCTGGCCACAGTCTTATATTTTTAATTTGAATTTACTATCTCCTAAGCTAGTTGTTTTCAACTATGGAGTTTTATAAAAAATAAAATGCCTAGGCCCTACTGCTGAATCTCTTTACTTCATATATTTGGTATATTATGTCTCATAATTGTTATATCTCAATTTATTTTTCTATATAAAAATTGTGTTCCTCCATTTTTATAAATCAGATTTTTTTAATGAAAACTTAATTATTATCCTTAGAGACAACTTGCCTATTTTTTAATTTTATTTTTTGGAATGGCTTTATTATCTTTGGCATGCTACAGAAGCAACCACATTTCTTTACTGGTTGCATTATAATTATGCACCCCTCATCTGACCTGTCACATTTGAGGGTTACCAGTTATAAATTAAAAACAGCCACTCTAAGTCTCTGTCATCTACAGATTTTTTTTTTTCACTCTGAGGCTTGTGTGAACGCCCTGGTATAAGCTACAGGCCAGATTTTGTGTCTTCAGCCAAGGACAGTCTCAGGCTTGTGTGAAGGCCCTGAAGG
This sequence comes from Pan troglodytes, assembly GCF_028858775.2. Classification (NCBI taxonomy): domain Eukaryota; kingdom Metazoa; phylum Chordata; class Mammalia; order Primates; family Hominidae; genus Pan; species Pan troglodytes. The sequence goes on from NC_072404.2 coordinate 35,914,009, forward strand.
CTTGTGTGAAGGCCCTGCTATAAGCTACAGGCCAGATTTTATGTCTTCAACCAAGAAAGACAGTCTCAGAGCTTCATGGAGAAGGACTGTATTGGATATTTCAAACTGTTGACACTTTAAAACATAGACTCTTGGGTATAGCTTTCTGAGCTGATATCTCTTAGATAACTCTCAGCTCAGATGAGTAAACTCAGTCAAGATCTCTAGGACTCCTTTTAGTCTGGAGAACTGCTAACCTAAGATCCTCAGGACAAGAGTTACTTACATAAGGCTAAATGAACTGATGAGGGAAATTTTATTTTGTTTTTTAAAATAATATTGTTGATTTTGTTTCACTGTTCTATAGTCTGGTTGTATACATAAACCAATTTCTTTTTTTCTAAGCTATCTACAACCTATAAAATTTAGTAGACTACTTTTGTAAATTGTATTAGTTTGTTTTCACACTGCTGATAAAGACATACCCAAGACTGGGCAATTTGCAAAAGAAAGAGGTTTGATGGACTCACAGTTCCACATGGCTGGGGAGGCCTCACAATCATGGTGGAAGGTGAAAGGCACGTCTCACATGGCAGCAGGCTAGAGAAAAGAACTTATGCAAGGAAACTCCTCTTTATAAAACTGTCAGATCTCGTGAGAGTTATTCACTATCATGAGAATAGCACGGGAAAGACTCGCCCCCATGTTTCAATTATCTTCTACTAGGTCCCTCCCACAACATGTGGGAATTATGGGAGCTACAATTCAAGATGAGATTCGGGTGGGGACACAGCCAAACCATATCATAAACTGAAATGAAACATCTTAAATTGTATTTGATTCTCACTGATCCTATAGAATCCAGAAACTTACTGAATCTCTTTGCTTTTCATGGCAACGTAGTTTTATGTAAAAGCTCAATAAGAATATCTTCTCCTTCTTACTAGGATATAATTGGATGAATCAGTTGTACAACCAGGGCCTTACCTGGAGTGTCCTTTTTGAGAATGATGCTTATTTTATCAGAAGTAACCAGCCACTTTTCAGAAGCTAAAGTTGACGTTACTTATGGAGCCAATGCATACAAAGCCCTCCTAGGAAAACTGGCTGGTGTCTGGCTTATAGGATCCCAGCCTTACAGGAGGTGAGGAATATTATTCCCGTCAGGCTAGAAACTCAAGAAATTTGGAGGAATTTAAGAAGAAAGAAATTCACCCAAACATATAGATACTATGGGTGATATTTTTTGGTAAGAGTTTCTAAAAGATCATTTGGGATTCCTTATTAAAACTTCTAGACAGAAGTTAACTTTGTAAGTGATTAATACTATATGGACCTGGATTTTGCAAGCCAAACTTAAGAATAATCTTCCTTTGAAATTGTTATGATCACGAAAGGAAAGCGGACGCTAGGGAAAAATTGTGAAAGACTGAAATAGACCGAAAGGTGGACTGGTGTCTTCAATGGAAAACTATGCCTTGTTTTAGGGCACCCCCTTCCAAGTTTTCTGATTCTATAAATGCTGTGCCTTTCATTATCTTTGAGCTCCTATATAGAACACTTATAGGAATGTAAAAAGTTCTTGTTTATAGAAATAAAAATTGTGTTCAGTGAATAGCAATTGATTATTGTCCCATGGATATTAACCAATTTTACATCTATTTTTACATTCATTTCAGCATTCCTGATTCAACGATAAAAGTGTAGTATATTGAATTCTCCTATACAGCATCTTACTGGTTCCCTTATGAGTTAATTAAAAAGTTAAATAAAATCTTTGATGTTTCATCCTGTATTTTTGTGTCATGATTTTACCTTTTTTTAAACAAGTATCCTTTAAAGTTATTTGCCTATTGTGTATTTTCCCATTTCTTTGCTTTCATACTTTCTCTATTAGAAATTGTGTCTCTTGTAAACAGCATATAGATGAGTTTTACTGTATTATTATTTTTTTTTTTTTACTTATTTATTTATTTTGAGACAAAGTCTTGCTCTGTCACCCAGGCTGGAGTGCAGTGGCATGATCACGGCTCACTGCAGACTCAACCTCCTGGGCTCAAACGATCCTCCCACCTCAGCCTCCTAAGTAGCTGGGATTACAGGCATAGGCCACCATGCCCAGCTAATTTTTTATTTTTTTTGTAGAGACAAGGTCTCACTATGTTGTCCAGCCTGGTCTCAAACACCTGAGCTCAAGCAATCCTCCTGCTTTGGCCTCCCAGAGTGCTGGGATTATAGGTGTGAGCCACTATGCCCGGCTGTTTGGTTTATTCCGTCTGGCACTCTTATGTTTTCATCTGTGGGTTAAGTCACACATTGATTCCTATATTCACATTGATTATGATTACACTTAATTGGAATTATTTATTCCATCTTGGTTTCTTTTTATTTCTTTCTCGCTGTCTACTGGATTGATGGAGTTTTTTTTATTTCCCGTTTTTCTTTCTACTCATTTGGAATTTTTCATTCTTTTTCTAATAGTTAGTGGTTACCTTTGTGGCAGACACTGTTAGATGCCCTGTGTCTTAGTCCATTTATGTTGCTATAAAAGAATACCTGAGGCTGGGGAGTTTATAAAGAGAAGAGGTTTATTTGGCTCATTGTTCTGCAGGCTGTACAAGAAGCATGGCACCAACATCTGCACCTGGTGCAGGCCTCAGGCTGCTTCCACTCAAGGTGGAAGACAGAAGGGGAGCCTGTGTGGAGAGATCACATGGCAAGAGAGGAAGGAAGGTAGTGGAGGGGGCAGGCTCTTTTTAACAACCAGCTCTCGGGAGTGAACAGAGTGAGAATTCACTCATTACGGCAAGGATGGCCCCAAGCCATTCATGTGTGATCCACCCCCATGACCCAAACACCTCCCAATAGGCCCTGCCTCCACCACTGGGGATGAAGTTTCAACACGAGGCTTGGAGGGTCAAATATTCTAACTACAGCACCCTGCAATAGTCATTCTCCTTTTCTTCCTTAGCAATAAGATTCTGGAAAATATACCTTGCTGAAAAACTACTGATACAAAGGAAACAATAATATGTAACAGGAAGTTGCTGGTTGGGACTAAAAGAGTAATGACAGTTGGCCTGTGTTCCTCTGTCCTTCCCTCTTTTATCCTGGTGTAGGTGTAGGAATGTGGGTGTAGACGGAACTCCAGAAACCATCATGGACCATGAGGCAACTCTGAGGATGGAAGCCACACACTAAGGACGGTAAAGCAGAAAGAAGAGCTGAAACCCTGATGATAAAGAAGCAGCCAATTCCGTCCTGCACTGCCCACCTCCAGATCTCATTCATGTGAAACAAAGAGAAACTTTATCTTGTTCAAGTCACTTTAGTCAAGATTTTTATTATCAGATGAATGCAATTTCTAATTGATACACCTTAAAATTTTCAACATGTACACCTGATTTAACACAATCTAGAATTAAGTCAATACTTCTACATGCGTTATAGACCAAAGGTCACTGCTATAAGAACTTTGGGTATATAGTCAAATTCCTCACATTTTTAGAAACTTGTTTATTCATTGCATCCCTCCCCCATCTCACTCTCTCACACGCTCACATATTTATTTTCTCAGATCCTTATAAGTTCATAAGGCATATGTCCTTATTCCATTTTTACAGATGAGAAAACTGGGGTTTGCAGGGGTTAAGTAACTTATCCAAGATCACACAATTAATTAGTGGCGAAGTCATAATTTGAAGTCTTTCTAATGCCCAAATGTTTCCATTGTGTCACATATCGGAGCTGTGCTCTTTCCATCAGCCAGTTTCCCATTATCATAGCTGATGACATGCACACCCACCATCTGGGGCAGGCTTTAGTACAGCACTCTGTGCCATCACCCAGATCACCAAATCTTAGTAAATGGACGTGTCATAAGAGATAAGGCTGCCATAGAATCACAGCAGCTTCTGGCTTAGTAAATTACCTGGATACACACCTTTTCCTAGAGGAAATCGCACATCTTCGTAGGAGATCTGGTGTAATGCTCTTGGGACCTCTCTCTAGAGGATGAGCTAGTATCACTGGGTCCTAGTAAGTTTCAACAAATATAATAGAGACAGAACTGTCATCATTATCAGAAAAGAAACAGAGAAAAATGTTAAAACAATGGTTTTGTGACCTTAAAGTCTGTGTTAGTCCCTTAGCACCACCGCTGAGATTTTGCTGAAAGGGACGTTTTGTGTGTTGGGCTTCACTGAAGGAAGCCCCTGAAAGTGTTCAGAAATAGGGAAAATGAGAAACTGTTCCAGCTGAAAATACGGGCAAGGGGGAATCATTGAAGAAGACAGAATATTGAAGTGTTCAAATGAATAAAGAAGCTAAAAACTAAATCATAAGTATTGTTTCTTTGATATATATAAAAGGAAAATGTTTACCAGGTGAATGTGATCAGCTAGGCATGTTTTGAAGGCAATTGTAGCCAAAATGTAACCCCAACTCGCTCAAATTCTACATCCAAACCTTTCAGAGGAATGTCCAAAAAAGAAATAATTTTGTAAAAACTAAGGTTGGAAGATTTAGAAACAAAATTCAGAATGAATTTTGTAGGAAGGCTGAAGGAAATCCTTTTCCAGAGCTTTACTGGGCATTTGGGGTAAATCACAATGACTCATTTATATAGATCTTCAACTTTTCGCTGATCTTCCAACTTGATTTTCTTTCAGACTCTAGTTGCAGTGACACATAAACTATGGCGCAGGCTTAACTCATGTCTGCCCTCTACTTATCCTCCCCGCCCCACTGCTGGGCTCACTGTTCTGGAGCACAGTGCAGGGAGAAGACAGCTCTCATCCTTCCTGTGTTGCTCTCCTGGGAGTTACTTCTCCAGATCCTATGGTCTTTTCACCTCTCCCATCACCACTGTGACAAATCAAACACCTCTCTCCTGACCACCGTCTCCTGGAACCTGGGGTCTACAGTCCCTCTTGATACAATGAGATGACCTTGTGCTCAGGTGAAGGGTGAATGTGGAACCAGCTACGCTTCCCTCTCTACCTACCTCCTCCTACTGCATAACCACAAGGCTATGTGCATGGAGCAGATTTATCAAAAACTAGGGCTAATTTAATGGACTTACAACATAGGAGTGAATCAAAGGTCAAATTATATGTTAACATCAAACTTACACTAGAATAAAAGCCATGGAGAACTTCAGAACAGAGATGGGCAGAAGAATCAGCATTAGCAGGACAGTCTAGGGTGGCCTTTGCATTCCATACTGAGCTCCTGATGTCCTAGCCAGTGGGGTTTGAATATGTCTCCTCTTCTTGCCAACACACATCTCCCAAAGGCAAATGGTGATTTTCAGAGACAGCAAAGTCCAGATTTCTATAAATGAACAGAAACGTTCCTTAAATACAATGAAGACTGTACAACTCTGCCTACTGGTGGGGATAAGTTTTTTTGTCTGTTTGTTTTGTTTTTTGAGATAGGGTTTCCCTCTGTCACCTAGGCTGGAGGGCAGTGGTGTGATCATGGCTCACTGCAGCCTCGACTTCCAGGGCTCAAGGGATTCTCCCACCTCAGCCTCCCAAGTAGCTGGGACTACAGGCACATGCCACCATGCCCAGCTAATTTTTGTATTTTTAGTAGAGACAGGTTTTCACCATGTTGCCCAGGCTGGTCTCAAACTCCTGGGCTCAGTGATCCACCCACCTTGGCCTCCCAAAGTGGTGGGATTACAGGTGTCAGCCACCACGCCTGGCTGGGGAGAAGTTTTCATTTTCCTTCTACTTCCAAACCATGGCCAAAGGCTATGGGAACACAAGAAAGGGGGTATGGGTAGCCCTGGTGTTTCCTCACCTACTGGCTGCACAAAACACCTGGCTAGAGTTCTGAAATGACCACTGCCCTGTGCATGAGGCCTAAATACACCCCTACAACCTGGGATGCCTCACAGGACTCTCCCCAAACAGGAGGGAGGCAGGGCAAAGGTTTATGATCTTCTTAGCTAAGCAACTGGTGGCTTTACCAGTTGTTCTAAGGAAACAAAATTTCAAGCAACTTCTGCAGATGAACTTTCCAGGATGAATTTCAGCCGCTTTATGTGCACACCCTTTCCATTAGTTAGTAAAAATGACCAAAACACGACTGTTGCAAGACTTTTCTCTCTAAATCTGTGGTTCTCAAGTAGGGGCAATTTTGCACTCAGGGGACATTTGGCAATGTCTGGAGAAATTTTTGCTTGTCACAGTGGAGAGAGGGGAGGGTAGAGGGAGATGCTACAGGCATCTAGTGGGTGGAGGCCAGGGAATGTGGCTAAAAATCCTGCAATGTGCAGGACAGCCTCCAACAACAAAGAATTTTTGGCTTCAAATATCAATAGTGCTGCTGCTGAGAAACCCTGCTCTAAAGACTTGGGGAAAAAAATGAGATTTAGGTTCATCTGTGACCAATATTACCAGTCATATCACTCCTGAATTTTACTTTAAAAATTCATTAGCTGATCTTCTTACACATCATCCCTAAGAAGTAGATTAAGAGTAATAATGGCATTTACTGAGTTCTTACTATGTGCTAGGTTCTGGGATAAGGACTTTATATACTTTATCTCACTGTTGTCCCTGTTTTCAGAAAAGAAAACTGAGCTCCGAGCAATGAAGGAAGTTGCAGATGCACATAAAACTTAAAATGGCAGAGGGAGGAATCAATGCAGACATGGAGTTCTGAAGCTTTTGCTGTTGCTCTCAGTGCATTTCTAAGGAAACCCAACGGTATCCATTTCATTGACCAATTGCTTTGTACCCAAAATTTTATTTTTCATAAGAACTTTTCATTTTCTGACAAAAACTATTTGTTAAATAAACATAACTTCATAATTCTGATCACATCACTTGGAGCAAATTTGACTGATACATTTTAAAACACATGGATTAAAAAAAAAAACTCCTTCTTTCCCGAAAAAGGAAAAAAGGAATGTATTTTTCATATTTTCATCTCCAATTTAAGGAATTCATTTTTGGAACACATATTATGCTTTAAATGGTGGTGCCAGGTAAAACTGCAAGGAAGCTTGTGCTATCTGGAGACACCCATACTTTTTTTTTTTAAGGAACATTTTGTAACTTTACAACAGCATATTGCATTTTTATATTCATGTGCCTGTCTCCTTCATTGTCCTGTGTATTAGTTTTCTACTGCTGCATGAAGAATTTAAACAGACCTAACAGCTTAAAACAACGCCCATTTAATAGCCCACAGTTCTGAAAGTCGGAAGTCCCAGCACAGCCATGGCATCACTGGGTTCTCGCTCAGGTTCTGCCAAGGCTGCAATCATGGTAATAGTCAGGCTCAGTTCTTGTCTGGAAAAGACAACAAGTTTGAGAAAAAAATCTGCTTTTCAAGCTCATTCGGGTTGTTGGCAGAATTCAGTTCCTTGCAACATTGGCCTAGGCAAATAATTTATGACTAAAACCCCAAAGGAAGTGCAACAAAAACAAGAATAGACAAATGGGCCTTAATTAAACTAAAAAGCTTCTGCACAGTAAAAGAAACAATCAACAGAGTAAATAGACAACCTACAGAATGAGAGAAAATATTTGCAAACTACGCATCTGACAAAGGACTAATATCCAGAATCTACAAGGAACTCAAACAACTCAACAAGAAAAAAAAAAAACCCATTAAAAAGTGGGCAAAGGACATGAACAGATATTTCTCAAAAAAGACATACAAGTGGCCAACGAACATATGAAAAAATGCTCAACATCCACTAATTATCAGAGAAATGCACATTAAAACCACAATGAGATACAATCTCACACAAGTCAAAATGGCTATGATTAAAAAGTCAAAAAACAACAGATGTTGGTGAGGGTGCAGAGAAAAGGAAACATATATATGTGTTGGTGGGAATGTAAATTCGTGCACAGTGCCTGGTTCAGAAGACACACTTTAAAGAAAAAAGCTGGCTGAATGTTTATAACGTGTCTGTGTTTGTAGTGTTCAAGTCCTGAGGGCGAGGACCCTAGTGCATTTTCTGCAATCCAGTAATGCCTGTCCAGTATATGGCAGCCAGTGAGCACTCAACAGGTGCAATCGTTGGGCCACACACTCTTGTTTTAAAATGTGCTTTATCCTCTTGAGCTTTTTAGGTTATGCAATGTGAATTCAAGCTGAATAATACTGAAGCCAGTCTTATGAGGCTCATTTCTAAGAAATATTCAGCTTTACGTAACGCAAATAAAAAATCACACACGCCCTTCCTTTGCAAGTGAACATTCATATTAGTGTCTGATAAATGCATTAAGAAGACACATTCCCTTAAATCAATCGGAGAACAGAACTTTGGTTTCTGCAAAAAGAAAAACTCCCTTTTCCTTAGATTTTCTCAGCTCCTCCACTGCTAGCCCCAGACAAGTTCCAAGTTATCTGCAGTTCTATGGCCTCCCTTGCATTTAAATCGCATTTGGGTAAACGTTTCCTGGGCTTTCTAACTCCACAGAAACGCTAACCAGGTATTGGGCGCTCGCACCGCTTCCAGGTAACCCGCGGAGCTGCGGATTCCAGGCTCGCGCTGTGACGTCACCGGGCTCGCAAGCCGCGGCGCGGTCTCAGGCTCCGGTGATTGGCTGGGGCCCATGACGTCACGGCCCGGGGCGGCACCGCGATGGCCAGGGCCCCGGGATGCTCCGGGTTTGTTTAAAAATAAAGGGGGGGCGGGAGCGCCCAGGAAAATCCGGGCGCCCGCGGGGGTGCCGGCCGCTCCTCCCGCCGCCCCGCGTCCCGGCCCGGCAGCGCCAACCCCCACGGCGGCCCGCAAGGGGGCGGGGGGAGGCGGGGCGGAGGAGGAGCCGCGGGCGCGGCGCCGCGCTGTCCCCGGCCGCCGCCCGCCCCACTCCGCACCGCATGTAAACAGTCCCAGCCGGCCCAGCCCGGCCCCGGAGGAGCCCGCGCAGGCCGAGCCGAGCGCCGCGCTGCCCGCCCGGGAGGAGGGCGCCGAGGAGCGGGAGGGCGGGCGGCGGCGGGAGGCGGGCGCGGGGCCGCGATGGATTTCCAGCAGCTGGCCGACGTTGCGGAGAAATGGTGCTCCAACACGCCCTTCGAGCTCATCGCCACCGAGGAGACCGAGCGCAGGATGGATTTCTACGCCGACCCCGGCGTCTCCTTCTATGTGCTGTGTCCGGACAACGGCTGCGGCGACAATTTTGTGAGTGCCTGGGGGAGGGACCGCCGGAGCCGGCGGGAGTGTGGACGCGGCGGTGCGTCCCCGCGCCCGAGCTCCCGCGCGGTGGGCGGCGGTGGGCGCAGAGTGGGGGGGCGTAACCTGCGCCCCGCGCCCCGCGTGCTCCGCCGAGGAAGCCCCGGGCCGGGCGGTGCGGGCTCCGCTGCCCGGGTGGGGCCCGGTGGGCGGCGGGCAAGGCGCCCGGAGGATCCGGGGAGCCGGGTCGGGGCGGGAGGTGTGGCGTCCCCCTAAAGGCCACCCCTCTCCCCGCTGCTGCGGGCGCCGTTTCGGGAACCCGACCTCGCGGCCCGTGCGCGGTGCCTGGCATGGAGCATCCCTGGGGTGTGGGTGTCACCTGCGTCGGACCAGCCGGGTCTGGGGCGCACGGACCCTCCGGCAGGAGCCCAGGTCCGGAGCTTCCCACATCCAGGCGTCCCGTCCGGGATAGGAATCCGGCTCCCCTCCGGTGCCCAGCCTCGGCTCCTCGCATTGCCCCTCCCGGGAGAACCCCACTCCCCGCCCTCGCGGGTTAGTCCTTGCACTGCCTGTTTGGACACAAAGCTCTGTCCATACTAGCGATGCCCGATCTCCTGGACCTTCTTTGCGGAATTACACCCCGGATCTTAATACGCACGCGCGCCTGCGCATACACCCCAACACACACACACTCATGCTCACACCCTAACCCTCACACGCGCACACTCACGCGCACACGCGGGCACGCCTCTCCCCCTGCCCCCGCGCTGCCCTCGCTGCCTCTCTGAGCTGCCCGAGAGGTGTGTGTGGCCCGGGCGGGTTCTCTCCAGCCGAGGCGGTGGCCCTGGCCCTGCTGAAGCCCGTCGGCTTTTCCAGATGACGGGGAATCCCCTCAGCCCCGGCTCAGAGGGACTGGGAACTGGGACTGCGGTGTCCAAACCTTCCACTTTGAATCCTGCACCCACCTGGGATCCCGGCTCTGGCAGTTGAGGAAGGGGATGCGGAGGGCAGGGGAGTCGGGGTGGGAGGGGTGGAGTAGGGCGAGCACGGTGCTCATGAAGTGTTTGCAAGGTCGGGGAATAAATAATGATCCCCAAATGTAAGATGGAGGCGGCCGTGGGCGCGGGTGACCGTGTGGTCGCGGGCCTTGTGGGCGGAGGTGGGGTGGTGCGGGGCGCGGCCTGGTGCACGCTCCTCAGGTGGGGGAGACAAAGCTGGGCCGTGGTCCTGCCGCCGAGCGCCCTGACCACCTACGGGAAGTTCGCGAAGGAGTTAGGGAGACTGCAAGACCGCCTTTGTTGGTCCTGGAGAGGTGAAGGCTTATGTATGCCTGGCCAATAAAGCATTCCCTCCGCCCACACGCACCCCCTGAGGAGGGCAGGGATCCACCTGGGCATTCCAGAAGTGGCACTCCAGAAGAGGGATGGCCTTGTGTGACAGCCAGATTTGAGTTCTGGCTCTGTGACTGCTCAAATACCCTCCCTGAGCTCAATTTCCACATCCAAAAAAATAGGTATAATAATGCCAGCACCCAGGCGTTCATATAGGTAACGCACCGAATAGTCCCTGACACACAGCAAGAGCCCCACAAATTTGGGGTTAGAGACCTGGGGTTTCCCAGAATTTAGAGCTTGTCTCATTTTTTAAAGAGCCTTGGTTTTCCCACCTGTAAAATGGGGCTAATCAGAATACCTCCAGAAGAGCCAACTGAACAATAATATTAATGCCTGTAAGCCCATCTTAACTGTAGGTAAAGTAAGTAAATAAGTGTTCTTTTTGGAAGGAGTGGGAGATCATTAAAAAGGGATTCACTCCATTGCAAAAGTGTGAGAAAGCCCCCAGGATACAGTGGAAAGGGCACCAGAATCCAGCTGACTGTAAAATGTTAGGGTTTGGCTAGGGTCCCTTCCAGCTCTGGGCTTCCTTCATCTGCCAGCGTCCTTTCTCCCTCCTGACCGTGTGAAACAGGGCAAGAATGGCTCATGGTTCTGGATTTCACTGGGGAGAAGCCCACACAGCCTTCCTGCTGGGACCGCCCAGGCCATACCCAAAGAAATGACTCCAAAGACAGTAAGTGGGCCAGGAAGACAAAAGGCTGTTCTCTTGCCATGAATATGTGTATCCAACCATCGTTCAGAAGTAAGAAGTATTATATTATTTGTATCAGGCCTTTCTCTTGAGGCCACCCATATTTTAAATATTTTCCCATCTGCATGAGAAAAATGCTTGAAAGTGTCATGTAAACTGACAATTTAAATAGAATAGATAGAAAGATAGAGGATGGGGGTGGGCAGATGATTCCTTGGGTAGAATGGAACTTTCTCCAAGTTCTGGAGGCTCTAATGGACAAGATGCCAACCTCGGGAGTTTTCTTAGCCAGACCTCTTGAATCTGTCCCAGGCCAGGTTTGTCAAGCTACTGTTTGCCTCTAATAAGTATCCTGCCTCAGTTCTTTTCTTTTTCCCTGGAAAATGTGTTAAGCATTAGACAAAAATGTGAGATCAATGGAATTTCTATTAGTTGAAGGATTTAGCAATCAGAATGTCTACATGAGCATTTCTCAATTTACAAAAGTATTTCCACATCATTCATTCATTCATTCAACAAACATTTATTGAGGGTTTACTTTGTGCCAGGCCAGTGCTATCTAGAATACAAATAGGGTCTCTGCCTTCATGTTCCTGGGGCAATTTTTACTTGTCTAGGAAGCAGTGTGGTGTGGTGGTTAAGCACACAGGCTGTAGATCAGACTACTTGGGTTTGCACCTCAGCTCCCCATATTTGTGTGCCTTGGGAAAGTTATTTAACCCCTCTATGCCATAATTTTTTTTTCTTTTTCTTTTTTTGAGACAGTCTTGCTCTGTCGCCCAGGCTGGAGTGTAGTGGCGTAATCTCGGCTCACTGCAACCTCTGCCTCCCGGGTTCAAGTGACTCTTGTGCGTCAGCCTCTCCAGTAGCTGGGATTAAAGGCGTGCACCCCACGCCCAGCTAATTTTTCTATTTTTCATAGAGACAGGGTTTTGTTACGTTACTTAGGCTGGTCTCGAACTCCTGGGCTCAAGTGATCCTCCCACCTTGGCCTCCCAAAGTGCTGGGATGATAGGCGTGAGCCACTGTGCCTGGCCTCTATGCCATACTTTCTACATCTGTAAAATCGGGATGATAATATTAGTACCTTCTGAGCAGAGTTGTTTGAGAACGGTATCTAAAGTAGGGGCAGCTTAGATAGTCTAAGCCACTGTCGTTTTTCATCGTATCTCCTAATTTGTCTCCTTGCTTATAACCTCCACCTCACTCTTACTGTAGTACTGAAGTGGGGGTACTAAATAGATCCAAAATGACTGCTTGGGGAGACTGACTCTAAGCCACTGTCTACCCAGCAGTCATTTTGGATCTATTTAAAATATAAGCCAGATCATGTCACCACTATCCCCCACCTCAGCTGAATTGACTTCCCATCTTTTATAATAAAACCTAAGCCCTTACCCTGGCCCCAAGCCCCCACATGAGCTACCTTCCTGCCACACAGACCCTGCTGGTCCTCAGATGTGCCAAGCGTGTTCCTGCCTCGAGGCCTTGGCACTTGCGTTCTGTCTGCCTAGAACCCTCTTGCCCCAGATCTTTCCACGGCTGGCTCCTCGATGCTCCTGAAGCCCAAGAGAAACCTTCCTGACCACATGTTCTTTGATCTCACCCTCTTTTATTCTTCCCATAGCACTTGTTAGACTTGGCATTCTCTTTTTGGTTTTCTGCCACCCCCACTAGACTCTAAGCTTCATGAGAGCAGAGGCCTTGTCTGTGTTATCACTGTGTTTTGGCATTTGGAGCAGCATCCAAACATGATGGGTGCTCAGTGCATATCTATAAGGATGAATAAATTATAGTCTAGTGTAAAAGACATGTCAGATGTCAAGAATTCATTTTCAAAGAATAATAATAATAGCCATCACTTATGTTCAGTTTACTATGTAGCAGACGCTGCTCTCGGCACTTTACATATGCCAACTCATTTAACTTTAGTACTCTCACATAATTATATAATCTGTATAATTATCTCTGTTTTGCAGAGGAAGAAACTGAGGCATGGCAAACTTTACTAACTTTTCCACAGTTAATAAGTGGTAGAGCAACTTCAACTATAGCCCTGTATTTAATGCATGGCATCACAGGAGTGACAACAGGGGACCCAATCTAGACTGGGTTCAAGGAGTGCTTCTTATTGGGCCTCACAGAAATTCATTGAGGTAGATATTATTATTCCCACTTTATAGGCAAAGAAACTGAGGCTCAGGGAGTTTAAGAGATTCATCCAGGACTGTACCACTAAGAAGTGACAGAGCAAGGACTTGAGCCCAGAGGCCTGTCCTCTCCACCATGCAGAACAGCCCACAGGTGGGGGCAGGCCAGTAGTTCCAGGGGCCCATGTTTAATAAACAGGACGCCTGTTTATTTTTCCTCCATTTTGGGTCCCTTGCACACTCCTTCTCTATCTCGCTCCACAGGCCATCCCATCCATGCTGACCCTTTCCAAACTGTCCCTCTACCTGGGACCCCTCTCTGTGGGCCCCATGATCAGGGCCTGGGGTGAAACAAAGCTGCTAGTGCCCTGTGTGTGGAGGAAATTCAAGGGCATGGCCACCCTGCCTGGCTCTACAGGTTTGACAAGGGAGGGCTCCTGGCCCTGGTCAGAGGGGTCCAAGGAGTCCTTTCTGCGAACTTGGAAGGTCCTTCGGGGCTTGGTAGGCTTGGAATGGGGTGTCAGCAGCCACTTGGATGCCAGATAAACAGAGGGGCACTCCTAGGCATGGAGCACCAGCTGTGTTCCTTCCTTGTCTTAGGCCACGAGAAATGAGGTCTCCGAGCAAAGAGCACTGCCCAGCCCATCTGGGGGCCTGGATCCTGATGATTGCGGGAGAGAGGGAGGGATTCATTTCCCAGATTGCCCAGCCTTTCCTGTCAGCCCAAAGACACGTTGGACTCTAAAATTTTGTATAGTTTAATCCCTCCTCAGCACAAAAACAAAGGTAGTAATCATGATATTATTAAAGAAAAAGGCTTTATTTATGGCAGGACTGTGATTTAATTTTACATGTGTTTGTAGAGGGGTGTGTGTGTGTGTGTGTGTGTATGTATATATATATATATATCCCCAATTGTGGTCTGAACACATCTTTATTATTAACTATGTGATCAAATAACAGCCTTCTTATTTGGATAAAGAAAATAGAACTTACTTAAATGAGATTGAGTCCCGCTTATGTGCTGGTATAGTGGAGAGAAAGTACTTTCTTGTCTGATTTAAACTCTACCCTGTTTCCTCCTCTGTCAGATAGGGACAGTCATGCCTGTATTACATGATTAGTGTGGGGATGAAATGAAGAGCTGTGCATGTGATGTGCTCAGTAGACATAAGGCCATTCCACAATGGCTGTGCCTGTTCATATAGAGAGGTTATTTCTGGGAAAATGAGAGGTCCTTTGTATATTCTTTGAGTGGTAGTCATGAGGAGAGTAGTTATGTTAATACAAGCTCAAGTGGATGGGCATAATCGCTTATTGGGCCCCTGCTAAATGAGAGTCAGTTTACAGGTTGTCCCCTGAAATCTTTAGATTCCCCCTGTAAATATAATTATTTTCTGTGACTTACAAATGAATACACGAGGCTCAGGTTAAACATTCTGCACAGAGTGTAGTTGAAAGGGTGTACACTCCTCTGTTGACATTCTGGCTCTGCCCTTGTTCCCTGTGTGACCACAGGCAAGTTACTTAACCTCTCTGAGCCTCAGTTTCCTCACTGGTAAAATGGGTCAGTGGCTGACACACAGATCGGGCTAGTCCTAGGTATGGCCAGCTGTGCTCTTCCCACCATGTGCAGTGGCTCACACCTGTAATCCCAGCACTTTGGGAGGCCGAGGCGGGCGGATCACCTGAGGACAGGAGTTCGAGACCAGCCTGGCCAACCTGGTGAAACCCTGTCTCTACTAAAAATACAAAAATTAGCTGGGTGTGGTGGTGGGCACCTGTAATCCCAGCTACTTGGGAGGCTAAGTCAGGAGAATCACTTGATCCCGGGAGGCAGAGGTTGCAGTGAGCCAAGATCGCACCACTGCATTCCAGCCTGGGCGACAGAGCAAGACTCCGTCTCAAAAAAAAAAAAAAAAAGAGAAAAAAGAAATATGTTGGGAGGCGTGTGGTGGATTGTGGCTTTTATCTTTTTCTGCCATCTGTTTCCAGGACAAGAATCAGGGTTTTGTTTTGGTATTTTATTTTGGAAACAGGGTCTCACTCTTGCTCACGCTGGAGTACAATGGTGTGATCAGAGCTCACCGTAACCTCAAACTCCTGGGCTGAAGCCGCCTGCTGCTTCATCCTGGCAAGTAGCCAGGACTACAGGTGCGCACCACCACACCCAGCTATTTTTCTTACTTTTTGTGGAGACTGGAGTCTTGCTCTGTTGACCAGGTGGTCTTGAACTCCTGGTCTCAAGCAGCTCTTCCGCCTTGGCCTCCCACAATGTTGGAATTACAGGTGTGAGCCACCAGGCCTGGCCAGGGATCCATTTTGGATTAAGACACACCAATTCAAAATGGACTCCCTCGGTACCGAGTGGCAGAAAACCCCCACTTCAGTACTACAGTAAGAGTGAGTCCCAGAGCAAGGGCCCCAGAGGGAGGAGACACAGGAGTGTGTTCTTACCTCCCCTGCCACCCCCACCCTGCTTAAGCACCGGGAAGTCCAGCTGCATACCCACCAGGATTTAGAACAGGAGGGGCGCACACATTGTGCTCCCCCAAAAATGTCTGTAGGGTTGGACTACTTTAATGACTGGAGACCACTTTTTGATAAACTGGATATTCCGATCTACATTGTACAAAACAGGAAGGTGCTCATTTTCCTATTTGCAGGTGACATAGTTATATTCTCTTAAGCTGGGCAAGCTTTTATGATAAACTCTGGCCTGACTTTACAGGAAGAAGGGTCGCAGATGGCCTATACTCAAATCAAAGTGCTTATCGGATTTTCTGTAGGAAAGAGTAGACCACTCAGGCCAGGTTCGATGACAGCCACTTCACTGCAGCTCAGGCCAACCTGAGATTTGGAGTTGGCTGTAGTCAGTAATGGCAATTGCTGTAGTTCTCCCGGAAAGATATTTAAATGTCACACCACCCACAACCCCCTTCAAATATGTAGTTAGCCAAAGTTCTGCTGTGCCCATGGTTCTCAAAGTGTGGTCCCAGAACCAGCCACATGAGCATCAGCTGGGAATTTGTTGGAAATACATATTCTCAGCTCGCTGAATAGTTCATTAGCTAAATAAACTGATTACCAAGCAGAGGTGGATACGTTGCAATTCTGTCATTGTGTTTGAGTGATACACTTTTCTCAGTTAACTTTGCAGTTTAAACTCTGCCCCCGCAGCACGCAACTCTGATCCACACTGAAGCTTGAGAACCGCTTCCCTCTACTCCCTGAAGCCTTTCCAGGCATTTCTCCTTTAGTCCAAGGGAGTCCTGCAGGCTGTTGATGCTCTGACTACCGCCTTATTGGAAAGTCAATACTTTCCGTACCCAGATTCATGTTTGCCAGGGCGTTGCATTGTTCAGAGCTAGAGGTTCTCTGATTCCTGCTATAGTTTTTTTCCTGGTCAAAATGAGTATTTGGTTACACATGCTTAAAATATTTTCCAAGTTGAAGTTACTGTGGCCACGCCCAGTGGCACAGGACTCCGGGCCTTCAGTTGTGCATTTGTCTTTGTACAGGACTAAATCCTGTTTTCAGGAGCACCAGCCCTGCCCATAGATGGTCTCTCCACTCCCCTTGGTTTTGGAATGGGCCCCTGTATCTTCCTAAGAGAATAACCGCTCTGCCCCCAACCCCCTGCCTGTTAATTTTCCTGAAGAGCACGTCTGTTTTATCTGTGGACACTACGTCGTGAGATTGATGGTGCCTCTTTCTTTGCATGGGCTACTTAGAAAGCTTTGCTGGCAAATCTGTGTCCCATCTGTAGTAAGTAGCCAGGCCCTCATACCTTGCTCTGTTTGTCCTGGTCTCACTCTTGGATCTTATTTCCCTCCCTTTGTCCTCCCCCCCCCCCCCCCATGACAGACTTAATTTTTAGTTCATTTTGTCTTGTATCTCGTGATACCTTGCCGGCTGCCTTGATTCATTTTGAAAGGAAGGAATTTAAATGGAACACTTCCTTGTTATGAGATACAATGGATATGAGACAACTAGCATTTAGTAAATGATGTCTTTTAAGTGACCGTGTACACCCGAATCTGAGTCCAAACCCCATGCCACTCTATCATGTGGACAAGGATTCAGTTACAACATTTTTTAAACCCCAAAACCTAACAGAACTGGTAATAGGTGGAGATAGCCAAATGAAGGAAGTTTAGACAGAAGGCCCTTTCGTGGGTATTAAGTCTTCCTTCAACATATAGTCCTAAATTGCTCTAAAAGGAGAGTAATGGAAATTGTGGCGTGAGCAATCTCTTCACGAGGTTAGAAATGCCTTAGAAACACTTAGCTAAATATACTGTCTGATTACCAAGCAGTGGTGGCTACACTGCAGTTTATGATTCTGTTATTGTTTGAGTGATATACTTTTCTAAGTTTACTTTGTAATTTAAAGCCCAGATGTACTTACTTTTTAACAAAGTAGGTTTACAAGCTTGTCATAGGTGCACCTGCTTCTGACTTAACCGCAACCTGAGTTGCCTCAGGCAGTGCTCTCAGTGAGTCACATTGGGTGTCTGATTTACTCATTGCGTGACCATAGCCTTGTGGCAGATGGTAAGCCCACCCCTTCCCCTCTGTCTCCCCCATCCTCCTGCAGATGCAAAGGGGGAAAGAAGGTACTTATGTCCACCATTTACTGAATATTCACTGCATGCCAGCCAGGCACTGTGCCAGGTACTTACTCAGCTTTTAACTCTTTCTGTCATCTTCACAAGTCTACAGAGGACAGCCTTCAAGTTTTCGAAATGTGGTGGTAGATGTTAATCCCCTCTTTAACTTGGATAATAATTTGAAATAAGCTGGAACTTTTACACATTTGAGTATGAAAATGGATGCTGAGCAGAACTTACTAAGTAGAACTTTTGTTGTTCTTCCAGAATCTCCACTGATTAAGAATCAACTGGCATAATGGATATACAAGTACTTTGTACTATTACACTTTTGTACAATGGAAGAGACTATTACATAAATGACATTGTGGTGGTTTGACAGCTTTAAGGGTCTCTAATTAGTAGGGAAGAGCATTTGAGCTGTTCGCTAAAGCTAGAGAGCCCAGACGTTGTCTTTATTGGGTTGGGGAAGCCTCTAGAGAAGTCTGCTGGCATGAGAGCAACGTGTGTCGAAAATGGACCTTTGCAACTATGAAACACAGATAATTGGGGTATAAAGATGGTACATTGGCACCTAGTTATTCTCATTTGGATCTGAGCAGTATTTTAAGTCTGTAGGTCTAGTTCTCAGAAACCCTGCAATGAGAAGAAAGGAGAGGAACTGTGTTTATTGAGTGATAGGGATATGGGGCCAGTGTGTGCTTGGCATGGACCATGTCTCCACATAAGTCTTATATCCTGCTATCTGGCCCCTGCATCTTGTTCTTATCTGCCAGATGTCTTTCTTTCTCCCAGACCTCAATACGTTTTTTTTTTTTTTTGCCAGTGTTTAGCCATCCTGGATCCGTCCCCCCTAAAGAGTGATTCTTGGTACCTGACAGATACTCTGATGTTACCCTGGAAGCCCCATGTCCCTGACTTGCTTAGAAATGCAGGGCAGGGTATTCTGCATTAAGAATTCTCAAACCTATTTCTTGGCCTTGTTCCAGGTCTTTGAACATTTATGAGAGAGGTTTGCCTAGTCTTAAAGATGTGCTAAAATGGATATCCTCACATGGAAAAAAGCCTTACCCAGTCTTCAGAAAAAATAAAACCTAGACTGGGCATGGTGGCTCACGCCTGTAATCCCAGCAATTTGGGAGGCTGAGGCAGGTGGATCGAGACCAGCCTGGGCAACATGGCGAAACCCTGTCTCTACCAAAAATACAAAGAATTAGTCAGGTGTGGTGGTGCGCACCTGTAGTTCCACCTACTTGGGTGGCCAAGATGGGAGGGTCACTTGAATCTGGGAGGCAGAGGTTGCAGTGAGTTAAGATCATGCCACTGCACTCCAGCCTGGGCAACAGAGCAAAACCCTGTCTTAAAAAGAAAAAGAAAAAGAAACAAAAAACCTAAAACCAATCTCCTCTTAGTATGTGTTAGATTGTGAAATGATGCTTTGATATGATGTCCTCTTAAAGCATTTTAGGGAAGGGAAGTTTTCAGAAAGCCTTTGTTTTCCAGTGACATAGTGGTGACTTGGTGGCTTCTCTTAAGTTATTTGCATTTGGAAGTAAATTTACCACCACGCCCACTCACAGGCCGATCTGGGTAAAGAATGTCTTGTTCCAAGTTAATGCTTACAAACTATGCTTAATTAATCTTTCAGCCATAGCTGAAAGCAAAGTTAAGGATTTTGAAGGCAAAGGCTCTGGTTTCTCCTTCCCCATGTCTGAAAACCGCCCTTAGCCTGCACAAGGTGAACAGTGGAAATCATTGGTGAGGCATGGCCACCCACTGCCCTCTTTACTGTGTAGGAGCAGATCTGATGACGAACAGAGCAGGTGAGGTATGGACCAAAAGCTCGGGGGCTTCTATAGATTAGACAGTTTTTCTTCCCTTTCAACGCAAACAAATCAAGAACGCATGTATGAATTTTACTGTAGAATGGAGGCCTTCTTCAAATTGATGTTATTAAGAAAATCTGCTTGGCTTTTCTGAACTTCACACTGAGTGTAGTGACTGTGTGTCTTTGTTTTCTCCTTCCGTCGCCCGTGGGCACGCAGCACGTGTGGAGTGAGAGCGAGGACTGCCTGCCTTTCTTGCAGCTAGCACAGGATTACATCTCCTCCTGCGGCAAGAAGACGCTCCACGAAGTCCTGGAAAAAGTCTTCAAGTCTTTCAGACCTGTAGGTGCCTGCTTGGCTTCTCACCACAGCTTGTTTTCTATGATGATTGTGTTTAGAATAACAGGGGCGGTGGGGAAGGTGGGCAAAACCTGGGATGACTAATTGTTTTTCTCTTGTCTGTCCTGTGGCTTAGAGATAGCAGCCAGTATAGGGAGGCCGAGGGCGGGAGGAGGGGGACGGGATGTGACACAGCTGTTTGCTGCAGGGATGATGGTTATTTCTAGCATCACTTGAGTTGAGAATCCCTGATGGGGGGGGGGAAGCAAACAGATCCTTTATGAGACAACTGAGTATTCCTGTTCTCCTCCAGGAGACTTGGCACCATGGCACTAGCAAGCCCGATGGAGGTTCTTTTATAATAGTGGGGCGTATATTTGGGGATTGCTGGGAAGCTGTATACAGGTTATATTAATACCTCCACGTTTGTGGGTATGGAAAAGGATGAAACTGGATACTGGCTCTATTCTTTTCTATTTTTAAAAAGTCTCTGTTATGAGCTACTGTTGCTTTGTTTTCCCCTTTTGGGATTTAGGAATGTGTATTTCTGTGGCTAGCTGACAGTCTGTTTTCATTCTAGCTGATAAACCTTTAAAATGAATGCTCACTTCTATTTTGAAGATTACCTACTTCCCTTTATCTTCATTGGAAGATAAAGTCCCATCACCAGTGTCTCAGTGTTTCCCCTAAGTTCGATTCCCTGCTCACTGTAAATACTGCACATGTTCAGTGGTATTTGCTAGAATTTCTATTTATTTTTCAAATCTGTTTTAATGCTGTCTCCTTCTCTGCTGCGTTTTTCAAGCTTGTCTTCTGTTTCTTTGAACATAGGAAGCTTGGTTGCATAGTAGACTGTGTCTGATGATATTTCATTTTGTAAGTCTGTTTGGTCTTCTTTTGTTTCTGCTAGTTCTCAAACCTGGTATCTTGTTTCTCTGTGTGTGGGATTATCTTTGTGTGCTAGTTATTGTATTTGAAAGTTTACATGTAGGAATAAAGTGAGGCCTGAGATGACAGTACCTTACTCCAGAGAGGATTTCTGTTTGCTTCCGTCAGGACTTGGGGGCCTATTAGTTTGAGACACCTTAGCACAGTTTAAGTCTTGTGGTTCTCTGATGGCTCCCGGGGGTGAGAAGGCAGGATACGGGTCTGGCCTCCTGTGCCTCCTCCTCGTTCTGAGGGTGTGGGCCTCTGGGGGCCCAGCTTCAAGTGGGGATGGTATATAGTCTGCTACTTTGGAAAACTGTTAGAGTAGCCTGAGAAAGCAGTGAAGTTTCTAGCTGCTGCTTCCAGGTCAGCAAACGCCCCCAGGACAAAAGCAGCTTTTTATGTTTGGCTTACCTCTCCTGGTTAATACTTTATATTTAAGAAGGTATTTTTCATATTTAATTCAGCTTTTTTTAGTCATTCTCAATGAAAGAGTTGGACCCAGTCACTTTGTGCACCATTATAAGAAATGAGATTTCAGTGGCTTTTGTCACTCTGATTTGCTTAAGCAAATGGTAGAAATCAAATAGAGTGACAAAAACCACTGAAATCCCTTTTTTGTTTGTTAATTTTCTAAGCCAGTTTGGCACATTCAAAATAGATACTTGACTTAAAAGTACCAGTCTGTCCCACATTCATTCATTCAATAAATATGTTTTGGGTACCCACTGGGTACATGGCACTGTGTACTGCATTGTTCCTGGCACTGGAACTAAAGCATGAGAAGCTTAGATCTCACAGAGCCTGTGCTCCAGTGGGGGGAGACAGGATAGACAAGGACACACTTAATGTCGTGAAATGATGCTAGTAATTAAGTGCCAAAGAGAAAGGAAAGAAATCAGGGAACGGGGTAAAAAGTGTCAGGGGTCCTGGAATTTTTGAGTGGGGAACCAGGGAAGACTTTGCTGAGAAGGTAACATTTGAGGAAAAACTTGGACTACAGAGTGGGCCATGAGAAAATCTAGGGGAATAGCATTTTCAGTAGAGAGAGCAGCAGGTATGAAGGCCTCGGGGTTGGACAACACCTGTGTCCGGGGAGCAGGAGCAGCCAGTGTGGCTGAAGGAATTAGAGAGAGGTGAGCTGGAGGAATTCCAGGAGTCACAGAAGGACATGGGCTCTTACTCTGGAGTGATGGGGAGCCCCCCAAGGGGTTAGGCAGAAGAGGGATGTGACCTGACTTCACATCTTGAAAGCCTCCCTCTGATGACTGTGTTGAGAATAGGCTGTGTTAGGGGAGGGACAGAGAGGCCATTGCTGTCATCCAGGTGAGAGATGGTGGTGGCCTGGACTGGGACGGTCACGGCAGAGGCGGGGTGAGGGGTTGGATTCTGGAGATACCTTGAGAGTAGACCCAGCTGGACTTGCTGGTGGATCAGAAGTGGGATGTGGGAAAAAGGGAGAGAAGGCTGACCCTGAGTTTCTTGCCCAAGCAGTGAAGGGAATGGCCTAGTCATTTACTGAGATGGGGAAGGCTGCGGGGGCGGGTGGTGGGGAGTTTGGGGTTGGTAATGTCAGAGCTCAGTTTTGGACATGTCAGTGTTTTAAATGCCTGTTAGACATCGAAGAAGGGAGATCACATTAGGCAAAATTAAAAAGAAATGGATTCCTGTAAATTTTAACCAGAAGAATACCTGTTAGCAACTGAGGTTCGCTTTGCAGCAGGTTTCCTCACAGGGGCTCACTCATTGACTTGCCGCCAGCTGGTGTTTGTGGGTGTTGTCTGTGGTGGCAGGCAGCCTCCCCTCCCTGCAGAACTGGCTCACCTGGGAAGGGGAGCTCCAGCCGGGAGTCACTGTGCTGTTTTTCTTTACCAAGGCTCTGGTTGTATTTTGGCAACCAGGCTAGCCACGTTAAATGAGGAAACAAATGCGGTCCAAAAGAAATCCGGATGTGCAGCTGAAAGCAGTTGGGTTGGTTGAGGAAGTTCTTTCAGGTGGCGCTGAGATGTGTCACGTGGGCCCACAGCTTTGGTGTGCTGTTGCTGGGCTTCCAGGTTTCCTTTCTGAAGTGGAACTTTACCTTGTGGGCAGGGATGTGGCTCCCCAGGTGAGGAGGCCTTGACGTGGCACAGCATGCCCTTTGGTGAGGAGGTTTGTGGGCTGGGCCGCCCTCTGGCAGGGCCGGTTTGCCCCTGAGGGCAAGGCTGGTGGGAGGCACCTTCCCGGACTGGTAAAGATGAAGTGCTGAAGGCCTCAAGTTTCTCCCAGTCAGGATGCGCCCCAGACTGGATGAGAGGGAGCGTCACAAACCGGAATAAAGGACCACAGAGATCCCTGGAGAAACTTCGACACTCTCCACCTCCACCAAATAGAGCACTGCTTCCCAATGGCACCATTTATCTGTTTGTTTTACGTAAGGGAGGTTTGTTAAAAATAAGACATAGGTAGGGGTTTTGTTGCTGTCATCACAGTTGAACGTATTTGTTGAAACGCTTACCCAAATGCTACAGGTTATCAAGTGGGTAAAACCAGCACATCATTTCCCTGAAAATACATGGGAATCTGATCAATCCATGTAGCTGCTTTTTTGTTTATCGTGGGCCAGCCCCAGGAGGAGTGTTTTTGCCTTCATCTTAGAGCAGTCTCCTGCTCTGCCTACTGCACTCTACTGGTTCTTGGGAGAGCTATTTCTGTGAGCATGTTCTGCAGGGGGTTGCTTGTCATCTCTTAACCCAATTATGAGGGAACAGGTACTACAGTCATGAAGAACCCAAGGTCTGTTGTCAGGCTACCCGGATTTAAGTCTCAGTTCTACCACTTGCTGGCTGTGTGACCTTAGACAAGTTACTTAACCTCTCTGTTTCTCAGTTCATTTGTAAAATTAGAAAATTAATGATGATAGTTCCCTTAGGGTTGCAGTGAAGATTAATGGAGTTTTTGTTGGGTACTCAGTGCAGTGCGTTATCCACGGTAGGCACTAAGTCAATGTTAATATGATGTGGATAGGATGAGGATACTAGACAAAATACTGTGGAGAAGTGAGCAGGTTACCGTTGGGGGGAGCCTTAGATTATTGGTGGAGAGAGAAAACAATTTGCTAAGTGATTTCAACATGAAAAGGCATTAGAAGGGTAAGTCAAAAGTTTATCAACATTGGTTTTGGTAAAATTACAAGCATTCACTGAGTACCTGATCCACACGACTCACTGTGCTAGAGGCTAGGACTCCATAGAGGACCAGTGGATGCACCTGTCCTCCCAGAGGGGCACGTGGCCAAAGCACTCAGGGTTATGGATGATTTTTTATTTTCTTCTTTTCCACATTTTCTAAGTTTTCTATGATCACATTATCAGAACATATATTTTTTTAATGAAACTGTGGCTTCCAGCGTATTCGAAGGGCTAGGAGTATCAGTGTGAGCAGGCTCATTGAGGAACAAAGCCAGGCAGTGGCTTCATGAGGAGGTGGGACTGAAGAATAGCCGGACCTAGACGTGCTCAGAGCAGGGGCAGGGCTGGCCCAGCAGGACGTCCAGGAAGCGTCCATCTTGGCTGCCTCAGCTCCGTTTCCTTAGAAATGGCTCCATGTGGTGGAAGGTAGATCGGCTCTGCCCTGTTTTGCTCCCATGCTGTGTGGCCTCTAACAGGTACACTTGGCCTCAGTGTCCCCAGCTTTAAAATGGGGGCAATACTGATTTAGCTGTCTTGTGGATTCATGGGGAACTTTGAAGTCAGACTGAGAACCCAAAGGATTGTCAAAACCCAGACACTCTGCTAAATTTAGTCTCAGTTTCTGGCTCCTAACAGGTATTAGGAAATGTTTATTGGATGGGTAAATGACTGTGGATGCAGCCGGCCACCTTCCCTCGAGTGACCCACATTCTACTCCACTCCAGTGACCTCCTACTTGCTAATGTTGATTGCTCAGAGAGGTATGAGTTTTACCTATTTTTTCTTGCTACTGGCATGTCGTATCCAAATGGCACATGTATGCAAATGACAATGCCAGGCAGGCTGTTGTTGGCATCCACGAGCAGGTACTGCTACTTGTAGTGGTTTCAGAAACCCCCATCAATCACTTTGGTAAGTGTGAGTTGGATAATCGTCAGAACCTTGCATTTTTCTTAAGTGACCCTCCATTGACAGTTGCTGGTCATACACGATTGAGCTGGAGAATGAAACAATGGTTATGGACCTAAATAATGGTGATCATGCCGTTCAGTTTTCCCCACCATCTTTTCATGTTTTATATTTAGTGTCAACTGACAGACTTACTGCTGGGTAGAAAACAGTTTACAAGAGAAGAAATAGCCTACTGTTTCCAATTTAGCAGTGAAACTAGACTTATCTTTGCCCTTTCGAATTCTCTCAAAGTGTTATGGGCTTAACAAGGAACTATTGCTTCCTCGAATGTGTTCTTCTCCTTACCAACGCTGTGGACATTAGGGTCCTGAGTCCCCTATTGCTCTTGCAGTTTTGTGTGCTGTCTGGTTGTTGTTGCTTCCATGGCCCGGCCTGGAGTTGGGTCCTGTGGTCCTTGTAGATTCTCACTCAGTTGGCCCGAGTCCTCTCCTGGGCTTGCTGTGTGACTCTGCGTTTCTTCTCTCAAGAATGAGAGACATTTCTGCCAGAAAAATCCCCCTAATTCTGGTTCACTGGCATAAGCAAGATTGATATTTTCAGTTTGCCACAAGTGGCTGGAGAGCTGCGGCTTAAATCCCACAGGAAAATCCTGTGTCCCAGAAAAAGTCCAATTCTTGCCTCTACTCATGGAGTCTGGTCAAGAGCCTGGAAAAGAGAAAGAATCCACCTGTGAGAAGCTGCCTGGGTGGATCAGGGAAAGTCTGATGAGAAAAGATTATGCACACACGTGGGTTTCATAATAAACATTGAATATTGACAGTTTATCTTTTTTTTCTTTTTTCCTTTTTTTTTTTTCTCACTCATGTTATGAACATTCAAACCATTCTCTTTTTTAGAAAGTATGATGGCCTCAAAAGGTAAGAGAGTGCCTCCTCCTGCCCATTGTGCTACATCCATCTTGCCACCCTTTTTTCCTTAGGGTCAAGAAGACTGACTGACAGACCAGGACCCCACCAGGGGTTTCTCCATACCGCCAGCATCATGGTCATGAAGATAAATGGTGCCACATTTCCCAAATGCTTTAGAGTCCTACCACCCTTGGCTCTTGGACTAACAGTATTCCCATCACCTGGGAGTGTGTTAGAGATGCAGAACTGGGTCCCACTTGAGACCTGTTGAGTCATCATCTGCGTTTGAGGTAGATTGCTGAGCACGTTATCCACACCTACACATAGTGAAGGAGAAGAGAGACTGCCTAAGGGGAGTCCCTGGAAGGTACATACAAGGATCTCTGAAGCCACAGGGCACTTGCTCGATGCACAAAAGCCATGGTTGATTGGCCGTGCTCTCCAGGGTACAGACACCACCTCCCCTTCCTTTATGAAGACCTTCTAGCCCACTGTGCTGAGTGCCCCCTCCAGAGACAGTAGCTGCTAAATGCCACCTCAGTATGGCCTCACATAGTTTACACTATTATCTAAAAGACCTGTAGTCGGCCCTACAGATAACAGATACTCTCTTGGGTCTGAGGAACTGAATTCTCCGGAGTTGGCAGCTCTGCCTTTCTGGTGCAACCTGTTTGGATAGATGGGCCCGAGCAGTGCTTATGTGATCACCGATAGCTCACAGGAAGCTTTGTGGACAGTGAGACCCTGGAAATGCTAACTCTCTTGTCCAGAGTGAGCATAAGCTATTTTCCCAGTCAGCTGAAAAAAAATTCACTGAAATAGGAATAAATGATTATAACTGTCAGGAATAATTTAAATATACCAGTCACTTTCATTTTTTGGCTCACCTTTTCGGTATGAGAATGTGTGGTTGCAGTAAAAGCCAGGGCTCCAGAATTCTTCCCAGTCTGTGTGTACGCCTGTCTCTTCTTGACTGTTGAAAATTGGGATCCAGAAGTTAAATTTAGACTTGCCCACCATAGGTGGGATTAAGCATAGAGGTGAGGATGCTAGATTACTACATATCTGTAAGATATGTCCCTTAGAATTCCAGGCAGTCTATTTCTGGTGCTTTCTATCCATGCTTCCAAATTGTCCCTCCTCACAAATTTAGACATTAGCATTTCATATTGCATTTTTAAAAAAGATTTATTCCCCAGCGGAAAACATTGAAACCTCCAGCTAATAGGAACCGCATTAACAGCTGAATGGGAGTCTCCTGGGTGGCCTGGTGGGTAGGGATGTGAAGTCTGCTGTCAGATCACCCAGGTTTGAATTGAATCCTGGCTCTGCCACTTACTGGGTGACTCTGGGCAAGTTACTCAACCTCTTAAGGTCTTATCTGTAAAAGGGGGGCAATAAAAGTGTCCAACACAAGGTTATTATGAGGAGCAAAGGAGTTAATGTGTGTAATTCTGCTTAAGACAGTGCATTTGCTGTGCCAAACCCCCTTTTTATTTTATTTTATTTTATTTTATTTTATTTTATTTTTTTAGATGGAGTCTTGCTGTGTCACCCAGGCTGGAGTGCAATGGCACGATCTTGGCTCACTGCAACCTCTGTCTTCCTGGTTCAAGCGATTCTCTCACCTCTGCCTCCCGAGTAGCTGGGACTACAGGCACACGCCACCATGCCCAGCTAATTTTCATATTTTTAGTAGAGATGGTGTTTCACCATGTTGGCTAGGCTGGTCTCGAACTCCTGTCCTCAAGTGATCCTCCTGCCTCGGCCTCCCAAAGTGCTGGGATTACAGATGTGAGCCACTGTGCCTGGCCTAAACCCCCTTTAACCTCAGTAGGGAAGGCACCAGGTTCAAGAGGCCAAAGAAGAGACCCAGAGCCAGCAAACAAGACACGGGGTTTTACTGTACTGACATACAGGGGAGAGAGTCCAGCAGCAGGGGCTGGGCAGGAGAATTGCCTTACATGCAGTCCAGTGGCGGCAGGCTGGACAGAAGAACCACGTGGTCCCGTGGTGGTGGGCTGGGCAGGAAAACTGCAACCTCCTGCAATCAGTGTGCAGTGTATATAGGATTTTCACTCAACACCCTCCCGCTAATGACCTCCACCTGGCAACATTCATTTAACCCAGAACTCAGGGCCGATTTTAATCCCCTATAACGACCCATGTTCCCTGGGATAGGCCATAGGCTCACGTGTTTCTTATAGATAAGGAGTGACTCTCTTGGCCACTCCCAGTTTCCCTAGCTCCTTAGAGATAATATAGCTAGATTACATCACATCACATCACATCACATCACATCACATCACATCACATCACATGTAGTTACATAAGGCTCCATAGTTTGCAGATCATGGCTGCCTTCAATCTCTCATGTCATCTCCATAGTTACTCTGTGAGATAGAGCAGGTATCGTGGTGCTTTACAGAGAAGGACACTGAGGCTCAGCAAGGTGGTGACTTGGCAGAGGTCTCCAGCTAACTAGAGCTCTGGCCTCTGGACTCTAGTGCCAGTGTCTTTTTCCACACACCCTCTCAATAAATCTGTAGACCCTACACTAAGGTGCTTCAAAAGTCCAGAAGGCCACAGAGAACTGCCTCTCCTCTCCCCTTTCCAGAAGGGCAGTGAGTGAGCAGCTCTTGAAAGAGCAGTCAGAAAACTTCCAGCCTGGGGACCTGTCAGTAGATGTGCTGGTTTCATCTGAGGTAAGGTAGGGAGCTGGAAAAAGGAACTGCAGAAGAGGGGTGGTCATGGCTATGTGCTTGGTTTCCTGGGTCTTTTTCAATAAGGTACCCTAAGCTGAAGAGAGGGAGGGTGTTGAGTGCTACCTATGGTTTGGGTCAGTATGAATCACCTAGGGGTGTTATGGAACAGAATCGCCCATGGTACATCTCTTTTGGATAAAGATGGCAAATATGCAGATGCACACCTCAGCTGCGCCCTTTTCATGCAGGACAGCCATTGCTAGTTGACCACAGTGTTTTCCACGGGGCCTCAGAATCCTGAAACTCCAGGCAGCCACTCCCTGTCAGGTCTGTTAAGTGAGAGGGAACCAACTGGTCATTTCTCTTTAGTGACATCCCTTCAATACAATGAACAATTATATATATTGTTTAGGTGTTTAGGTAATTTTGGAGTTCCTGGTGGTGGCAATAGTGTTTATATTTTACCAGCTATTTAAATGTTACCACTTATTGACACTTTCACCTTGCTATGTCATCGAGCAGCTCTCCAAATAAAAAATTGACCACCAAGTGTAGTCATCGACGTGCCTTACGACTAGTCATCTTTTCTCTCTTTAGAGGCAAACTTGGTTTTTTATTCCATTTACTAAAATCTGGAAGGGAGACAGGAGCCGGAAAAAGAGACTTGCTTCTCCCAAGCACACTCAAGATTGGAGCACCCTCTCCAGGGAGCTGAGAGTGCTCTTCCTGCCCTTCCCCTCTACATCCGCAGAGTCTCTGAGGCAGCTGTGGCATGCCCAGCTCTAAGGGGCGAGCGTGTGTCTGCAGTTGACTGTGTACGCCTTGGCAAGCCACAGGCAGAGTGTGACCAACAATGCCTAGCAGATGATTTTGTCCTGAATGTGTTCATAGGGTGCTGGGAGACTTGGGAGAGCTGCAGCTGGAGAACTTCAGAGTGAAGGCATTATTTTCATCAGGACTCTGCTTTCTCTTTCCCCATTTCAGCCGTGGGAGGGAGTGAGAGGAAGGGGGTGGCAGGACACCAGGGAGGCAATGCAATTGAACAGAATGGTCAGTCTTCTTTTTACTGTCTTGATGCAGTTAGTGTTTAGATCATTAGGGCCACTCAGTGAAGGTGCTTGAAATTGATGGCCCTGGATACCCCTATGTAAGAAGTCCTTGGGCCACAAACAGACTGTAGATCTCATGAAGGCACCAGGAGACAGAAGCCTGGTTATCACAGGCAGGTCCGACAGCTAGGGTTGTGGCTTCTTGCCTGCACCAGGGGGTGGTGTTCATACTGATCAGGCCTAGCAAATGGCACTTGGTTTCTAACGAAAGACCAGCCAGTGCTTTAAAAAACAATGTTTATTTTGAATGTCCCACATAATTATACAGCAATTGGAAAATACAAAAAGATAAAAAGGAAAAAATTACTCATAATCTCACAATCTTTAAAAAAACCTTAAAATTGGGGTGTATTTTACTGAAGTCTTTTTTCTATGCATATGTGTATAAATTTTAAGAACTCCGGGTCAGGTGTGGTGGCTCATGCTTGTAATCCCAGCACTTTGGGAGGCCAAGGCAGGAGGATTGCTTGAGTCCAGGTGTTGGAGACCCGCTTGGGCAACATACTGAGACCCTGTCTCTATTAAAAATATATAAATATATATACATACACACATATATAAAGAAACTCTGGGTCAGGCATGGTGGCTCACGCCTGTAATCCCAGCACTTTGGGAGGCTGAGGCAGGCAGATCACAAGGTCAGAAGATCGAGACCACCCAGGCCAACATGGTGAAACCCTGTCTCTCCTAAAAATACAAAAATTAGCTGGGCGTGGTGGTGCGCGTCTGTAGTCCCAGCTACTCAGGAGGCTGAGGCAGGATAATTGCTTGAACCCAGGAATTAGAGGTTGCAGTTAGCCGAGATTGCGCCACTGCACTCCAACCTGGCAACAGAGCGAGACTCCCTCTCAAAAAAAAAAAAAAACAAAAAACTCTATCATAATAAAAGTGCAATTTTGTCATGCTTTTTTTACACTTATGTGCATCTTTTTAATGTCATCAAGTCATTCAAAAATGCCATTTTGAGTGGATATATAAGATTCCATTTCAATAACACCATAACCATTTTGCTGTTGAACATTTTAGTTGTCTTTACATTTTTAGAAATGTGTTATAAATAGTAGCACCAATAAATAATAGCACCGTGTGTTTTTAGGACAGAAAATACAGAATCAGTTTTTGACATCTTGGTGGGACAGTGAGCACAGTTCATTTCATACTACTGCTGACATCCCAGATGTGTGTGTGGGCACATAGCTAGCTCTCTGTGCATATGTGGTGCCACATTTTGATACTTAAAAATAGAGACTCTTCAGGCTCCCCAGTAAAACCTAGCCCTTTGGGCACTAATCCATTGAAAGATTGACATTTCCGTCTAACAAGTTTATGAAAATCATTGTAGGGGTGGTTGACGGGGAAGTCTGCAGCTGCTGGGTTAAGTACTGTTTAACGTGGATCCGATGCCTTTGGTTGTCTTCCTGCCTGTGGGCCATTTGGCGCTCACAGCTGCTTTTCTCTTGTTCTCTCCCTGTAGTTACTGGGTCTTCCGGATGCAGATGACGATGCGTTTGAAGAGTACAGTGCTGACGTGG
Source organism: Pan troglodytes (assembly GCF_028858775.2). Classification (NCBI taxonomy): domain Eukaryota; kingdom Metazoa; phylum Chordata; class Mammalia; order Primates; family Hominidae; genus Pan; species Pan troglodytes. Next base: position 35,945,412 of record NC_072404.2, read on the forward strand.
AAGAAGAGGAGCCAGAGGCGGACCACCCCCAGATGGGGGTCAGCCAGCAGTAAATCTGGGGGCTCCCCTGAGAAGGAGAGTGAGCCCCACAGTAACCTAGGTGGGGTCACTGCCCCTCCTGGGTTAGCATTTTGCATTAGCACTTCGAAATAGGACATCTGGCTCCCAGCATCCAAATTAAAATGAAATACCTTTTTAACGACCACAAAATATCTGTGATGAGCTTTGCTCAGAAGTGACCTGAATTTCACTCCCGCTTCAGTGGGGTTTCTATGGAGTTGTCTTGGTAGCCTTTGCCATTTTGAATTTAGAGTCCGTTTTGTGGCTGACTATTCTCTTGAGTTTATGTTGGAGAATTAACATTCGCTGACTCGAATGTAGAGAACTCTGAATGTATTAAGGATATGTTTTGAGTCCTCACAGGTGACCTTACTGAGGGAAAGCATGGCAGAGAAGAAATGCAGTCTGCACTTTTTATGTACTTTTTAAGTGTCCGTAAGTGAAAGGTTTTGCTTATAAAGCATGAATTTTAATATCTAGTCATTAAACTGCACAAGTGCAAATACAAGGGCAGGAAAGGATAATCACTTAGCTTTGGACTAAGAGGGTAAGAGAGGCCCAGAAGCCTTTAAGTGTTTTGCCATTACTGAGTTACCTGGGTATGTAGCGACTGGTTCGTGGTTAGGTGTAAATGTTACTTGCTTGTTCGACTGTTTCAAAACATGCTAATTCCAAAGCCACTTTTAAAGTCTATAGTGGAAAATATAGATGGGGTGAAAGATATAATTTATTGATTTTTAAAGCTGTTTATAAGCCGTCCCACGTATAAAATGAAACATTTTACCTTCTCTCTTTCTAATGAGATGGCCACTTGTTAAATCATGAAAACATCCAGAATTCAAGTGCCACTTAAACTTTGAAGCCATAGATAAATTTGTTAGAAAAGTAAACCAGGATTAAAAGTTTTTAAAAATATGATAGAATCCTTCTTTACTTTTTAAGTCTTTTATTTAAAAAAAAAAGTCAAAAAAAGGATTCCATTGTGTAATTTATTTAAAAATTTAATCACATATTTCGAGGGACTTAATTGTGCTGTATTTGTAAAGGGACATGAAGTTAGGAATCTTTTAATCGTGGGTTAGCTTGGTTAAAAGGGAACGTTTTAATAATCAAGATACTCAGACAACTCACAGAAACAACTTCTGTAATAACTGGAAATACTGCTGTTATCATTTAGCCAACAATTACTTACTGGGGACATCCTTTGTAATGCTAACATGGAATTATTCCTGGACCCTTCTGCATCCCTGGTTTTAGTTAACCTAGGATGCGGAATGCCTCCTTTACAACACTAGATTAAACCTAGCATCTGGGGTGGGTACGTTTAAACAGTCACACATGTGCCTGTTAGGTTGTGAAAGTTTTGAATTAAAAACAAGCAGTAGCAGCAGAGGCCACAGAACTTATGGGAGTCTTGTATATCTTCCAGGCATGTCGGTGTAAACCTGATTGTCTCGACATTTTCTGTTTAATTGATTGGTGCTGTGAGGAGTTCGGCTGCTCGTGGTAAAACAGCGTACTCCAGTTTTAAGTCATCGGGTAAAATACTAGTACAGTGATTTCCATCTGTGCTTCAGTACCCACTTTGTGTTCTTTTCTTGAAAAGTCATACTAAAGGTTAATTTCAAGTAAAATGAATTTCCTTCCAAGTAGCCTATTAGTAAAACACAATTTAGTGTTTCATCCATTGGGGTGAGCATATTCTGCCCTTTGCAGCCCTGCCTGTGTTCTGATTGGCTCCATTCATGAGCAAAGGTGATTGTGAGCTGTATATTACACAGGTGTCGCCCAGGTTTCGTAACCTCCACTTTAATGCAGTAAGCTGCAAGAATGACTTCTGCAAGTGAAATGAGGAAGCTTCACTAGCTTGCTCCATTGGAAGGTAAACTGAAATTTTATACGTTGAAGCTTAAAATCTAAATTTACGTATGTTTGGAAATGGAATGGACATTAACATAAAATGTATTTTATCAAAAAAGTGTTTAGACTTTGACCAAATACATGTTGGTATTATCATGTTAATGTTCTCTGTTTATAAAAATTGAGTGGAGATAGACTCGGCCATTCTGTGGGCTGATGAGAATTCTGGGCTTTGTTTTGCACCAGGGGTAGGAGACAGAGAACATGTCTGTATGTTACTTAATTTCCATAGCAAAATCCCAAACAGCATTAGCAGATCGAATTGTTTCTTCTAAGACTTCCTTTTTCTGAATGTGTACACGTCCCTTCTCACGCTCACACACTTGCCCACACACTCACTTCTTCCTGCGCTGTGGCTGCTCTAAGCAGGGCTGTGCATGGTGCAAAGCTGCAGTCAGTGAGCCTGGCAGCCTGTGGTTTCTGTTATGGAAATGGTTCCATGGTGAAACACATCCCTGACCCTTCACAGACTTACACATTTACTCACCAGGAGGTGGCAGCGGTGTGGGAGGAGGAGTGTTGACCTTGGACGCAGGAGAGACACCTGGGTTCTAGTTCAAGTCGGCCAAGGATTGTGTGACCTTGACAAGTCTAACTGGTCTGTGAACAAGGGGCATTTGCCCTTCCAGCTGTAAACACTGCCCTTCTGTGCCTGCCTTATGTGTGTGTGTGAATAAGGAGCAACAGTCAAGGAAACTTTTAGGGATTCGAGAAGAAAATACATGTGGGATCTTGCCAAGGTGCTGCCTTTAGGATGCTGACCCCCGCACTACCTTAGAACATGTTGGTCTGTGAGTGCCCAAGCCCCTGAGGGCTCGATCTCATGGGGCTGATGAAATTCTCTTCCTTAGAGGAAAGGGAAAGGTGAGGCCCCAGAGGACTTATCTCAGCTGTACATGCTCTGCCTGTGGAGACATGGCTTTTCTTTGTGCTGTGGCAGACTGGGGCTTTGGAAGTGGTGTATGTTTAACTTACAGAGAGTGAGAGATGTGTAGGAAGAATAGCTGGAAGAAAGTGAAAGATGAGTGCCAGTACTTTTGGCCTGTTATCCAGTAGAGAGAAAGTGACAGTGAAAGTAAAGTGAGAGAGAAAGAAAGAGTGTGAGTGTATATGTGAGAGAGAGAAAGAAAGAGAAAGGAATGCTTGATTGCTTGTTGTTCACTGGGCCAGCTCTGAAATCCAAAATCATGCCTTGATAACATTACAAAACCGTGATCCTGGGTTTGAGTGAATCCTAGAGACATTGTTCTTATGGCTGCCTGGTTTCCGCAGCCTGATCACCATATCGAGCAGACGTCAAGGAATCAGAGTGAAGTACAGAGCCAGGGAGGGAGGTGAGACCCCGCGTAGTGCCTGTCACCACTATGGATTCACCTGCACTCAGGTGTCCACTCTTGTCTCCCAGGCCCAAAGCAGCACATGGTGCAATTTGTTTTTCCACAGGCAGAGCGTGAAAAGTCTCTTATGTAGGGATCCTCCTTGTGTCCTGGTGCCAGAATTAGGTTTCCAGTGTACTTTAACGAAAACTTCTCTCCTTTATAGTTGTTGTCATCTTTCATGTATAAACAGAAACCGTCTCTAGCACAATATATTTCTGAATATTGTTTCTGTTTCATAAGAGCACAATGTACATGGACCTAGGGGAGCTGTGGTCCCAAGTGTCATTGGAATTTATATTTTAGGAATAGGCTTTGCATGTTAAAATTCACAAGTTGGGAAACTGGTATGAACAGATCTGATTTCTTACAGAGAGGCATGAAGGAATAGGCAGGACTTAACTTGGGGTGGGAGGAGATGAATAAGGGAGAATGGGAGAGTTGGGGTCTGACAGTTACCACCTGAGCCTCAGGAAAACTGTTTTCATTTTCACGGCTGTCTCACTGGGGGCCTGCTTTCCTCAAAGGAACTGACCGTATGTTGAGAGGCAATGCCTTGTGTTGGCATGGCTTTGCCACTTTAAAAGTGCCCCCCAGCCAAGGAGACCAGCAGGGACCCTGCTCATCTGGTGGGGCTCTTTCCTTCAGTAAAACCAGCTGCCAGCCTGAGAAGCCAGTCTTTCCCAAATGCAGGCAGATCTGAGAGGGGCTCCAGGCACCCGGCAGGTAAATCACAAAGCAAACTTGGGTGTCCTTGGCAGCGGGGAGGAAGCAGGAGTGCCCCCTCAGGCCAGAGGGCAGGGCCAACCTCCTCACTGTGCTTCAAGGTTGTAGAAAGAGCACAATTAATGCTTAAGCGATCACAGACCCCTCTCCCCTGCAGTGGGTGTTAGCTCCAAAGAGATGCCATTGCTGATCACCCAGTCTTCGGAGAAGCCTAAAATTTCTTTGAATTAAAAACTGATCCTTTTTCATAAAGACCCAGTCACTTCTCCCAGTTTAGTGATAACAGGTATGACACAAGAAGCTGAAGTCTTTTAGATTTTATAGAGAGTAATTCTGAAACCTGCCAGAATGCTGGTAGCCTGTGGTGTCCATGGCAATGGGTGTCCATGGTAAAATATCTATAGCTTCTGCTCACTGGGCAAATTGTTAAATAATATGTTGTCTTTTATATTTTTATTTAAATCTGGATTACAAAAATATAGTACCCATGAGCATTTCATGTTAGAAACCCCATTTAAAGCACTATGAGGCTGAATAGGCACAAGCGATTAAAAGTAGATGCCAGGCCACATAAAAATAAATGTTTTAATTTACTTAGAGCTGTATTCAAGTTGTTTGATACCAGACAGAAAGCTGACAGTCTGTTCTTTGTAAACTGCCTTTCCCTGTTTTTCTGTTTTGTTTTGTTTCTCAAGTTTCATTTTTTACTAAGCCCCTTCTGACACCTAGGCAGATAAAGAAAAGAGTAGTGCACAGTACAAATGTCAGCTCTGAAGAGGAGGAAGTAAATCTTCAATGCTAGGGCAGATCTTCACTATCCGTGATCCAGTCTTAATTTGAGCATGAGAGCAAAATTTAGTCATCTACACAAGAAGCAAAAGCAAGGAATAGTTGTTGGGTTTTTGTTTTTTGGTTTTTTTTTTTTTTTTTTTTAGGCAAGAAGTGTTGCCGGTAGGGTATGTGTGCTTTCTTTGCCTTCCTATTTCCTTTCAAAGAAATCTCTTGTAAATTACAAAACTGTGAATTGGGTTGCCAAAAACTGTTGCCCTTCGTTAGATGCTTCAAACAGTGTAAATCCTATACTGCACCCTGTCCACCTCTGCTCCCTCCTCCCTCCCCTGAGAGTGAGGACCTCATCCGACCATGTAATTACCATTCGCTTGCTATTAAAGAGCCTTTCAAACTCTGGTGGTGTTTGCCTCTTTTTTTCTGCCTCCACAATGTTTGGTCCCAAAGGACACCTAATGTGACTTATAAATGAAGAGCAAAGAGTAAAGGACCGGCAGCTCGCTGTGTGGTTGCTGTTTGTGAGGAGGCTGGGGGAAGAGAGGGAGGAGCTGGTAACATGAAACACTGCCATTGTTCAAAGATTAATCATTTCTGTGTGATGCATTCATATGTCTATTCTGATGCTATAACTGGTAGTTAGTAATTTTCTACTTCTTTGAACCAATACTTTAGTTTTGTGTTTGAGAGCCCTATTTTTTCTAGCTTACTTAGGAATTCTTTTTGGCATTAATTAGAAATCTGTATTCTGTGGTCATTCTATGACATGACACCATGTCTCCACCACCTTCCTCCCGGTTATTTATTCACCAAACATGGCATTTAAATAACTCATCTGGAAGTTGATGGTAAGTTCTATTATTTTATTAAGAGCCAGTTTCTTTCTCCAAATGAATGAGTCTCCATAGAGAGACCCATTAGATTCAATTAGATTTGAGTTTTGCTTTACAGGCACAGCATAAAGGCTTGTGTGTACGTTCGATAGTGTGTGGTCCTTTGTTTTCGATGTGGCTATTAGAGATTGTACTCAAGTGGTGAGCTCTGTGTCAGCAGTCCCAACCCTGCTCGTGGTGCAGCAGCGGGGGCAGGCGAAGTCTTACTTATGGACTTCCTTTGTTACAGTTATTGTATCCGTCTCACAGATAGAGTTTATAAAATGCAGGTTGGCCCCTTTAAGTGCAGGCACTGGTGTTAAAAATACCCACATTTCCCCCCGTGTAATCATTCTGAAATCAGTGGCTGAGGGCAAGAGGTTCTAGCCCAGACTCCTCCTGGGCTGACTGTGGCCCTAGGCGTGTCCCCTCCCCACCCCACCCACTTCCGGCTTTGTTTCCTCATCTGTAAAAATAAAGAGTGGGAGACTTGTCCCCGAGTTCCCTTTGGGCACTAGCCCTGACTTGTCTAGGGGAGTCAGGAGTCGGTAGAGAGGACATGAAGCACAGTTATAATGGAAACACTCACAAAACCAGGGTGGGGCGGCCAGGATTGGCAAAACTGTCCTTCTGGGATTCTGAAGCCCTTTCCCCTAGGATCCCTTTTAGAATTGAAGACGCCAGTTGATATCGTGGCTGTGTGTTAGCCCAAATGCTTATGTCCCTGCGTGTTTTCTCCTGCCTTCCCACACCTTCCTTCCCTTCGTGAAAGTAATAAGGAGTCAGAACTACAACAAAATAAACTTGGGGTGTTCAGCTTAGGGATGTAATCAACAGTCTCACTCCCTTTAGAAATGAGCCTTGTTTCCATAGTGAAGTTGGGCCGAGTGGTATCCTCCATTGTCATAGAGTTCTTTGTGTACAGGTATGGGTTGAAGGACAACAAAATAAACAGAACCAGACCCACCACCCAGCATTTGGACGCCACACCGGGGCTGGACAAAGTGGACTTGCTGTCCGTGTACCTGAGTGTCAGGGTGGTTTTGCCCTGTGCCCTGCCAAGTCAGAGTGAATGAACATTCCTGTCTCTGTTTAGCAGACTTGGCCCTTTGGAAACTCAAGAAATGCATCCTGAAAAAGCTGGCACTGTGCTTTCCTCTTAGGACCACAATAGGCAAAAAAAAAAAACTGAAGTACTTTCCCTATCTCTAACCCTCCTTTTTTCCTTTTTGGAGTAAACAATGACGTTTGTAATGATCTGGGCAAGTTTTAATTAGGCAGTCAAGGAACAAGGTAGGCATTTTTTTAGGGATCATTTAAAGTAACATATTTTATCCTTATTTTGTTGGGAAATAGGGCAACAATGTACAGTGTAAAAACCAGCAGTAAAATTAAGTTGGCCCTTTGGGATGCTTTTTAATTAGAAGCCTCTAGAGGTCAGCACCACATAAAGAAAGGGCTTTTGAGTTCAGGGTGATCATGATGCCCATCTCCTTGTGGAGCTTTTGGGAAAGGAGGGTTGGTGAATGTCCAGGCTGGGGAAAGAGAAGTGAAGAGCCTCCTTCTTTATACATAAACCCTAACATTTGACTGGGTTGTTTTTTTCACTGCTCACCCATCTTTGCAGCTCCCACACCCCTGCGTCACACACTGTCAGTTCGATAAACATGATTTATTGACCGGTCGATGAAGTGTGGCATTTAGCTCATGCTGAGAAGGGCTGGGGAAATGCCGAAGATGAGATGGAAGGCACATTGCATTTTGCTTGGAGCAAGGTGGGAGGATGCTGGGTGTTCCAAGGCCTTTCAAAATATTTGTTAGCCCGTAGCCTGTTAAACTCTGCAACTTCCAGTGGAACATCAGGGAACACAGGTTTCTACCTAGAATCCATATCTGGCTCCCTGAAGCCTGCACAGATCAGGGGTGGGCTGGGGGAGGATTTGAGCATCTTCAGGAGGTCTGGCCAGAACTGAGATAGTTGGGAGCCCCTAAAAACTTGCAGACATACCTGTGGATCCCCAAAGTACAAGACCCAAGAGCACTGTGCAGTGATGGCCACAGGCTTCACAGACCACCGGAATTCAAGTCCAAAATGACAGGCAGCCTTGGGAGGCCACAGAGGCTCCTGGTGTTGCCGCGGGGTTTCATTTTGGCCCAACAAGGAACAGGAAGGGGAAACAATACAAAGGCTTTCCTCCCTTCTCTTTCCCTTGCCCCTTCTGTTCAGGGTTTACTGTTCCTGTCTACTAAGGAAGGCTTGACCCATAACACAAATAGTATTGACGGTTACTCTGCTGGGTGATTAGATGAGCCTTGGACCCTGAGGTTCTTTGACTCACTGAGAAGATACATTGGTGGAAAGGACGACAAATATGTCACAGGCACGATGGAAGCCCAGTCTTAACATCTTAGCACTTAGTGGCATAACAGCGATTTCACTAGTACTATTAGATTTCAAAATGCTGGGTTTGGATCCTCGTGAGGATGGGCTGTATTCTTTGCAGGTATGGAACAGTCTGATTCTGATGACTTTTCAATTGTTTTGTCATGAAGCCAACAGTGCTGAGTAAATATGCCCCACCTGTGTGTGCTATTACATACAAAAATTTTTTTGTAACAAACTTTTATGTAGTCCTTGCTAAGTACCACACACTGTACTAAGTTTCTTTTAACTCATTTAATCCTTCCAACAATCCTACAAGGTAGATATTATGGTTGATATTCTCTTTTTACAGATGAGGAAACTGAGGCACAGAGAATCTAAGTAACTCTCACAAGATCACACAGCTAGTAAGTGCCAGAGCTGGGATTTGGACCCAGGCAGTTTGGTTTCAGAACTCTTAACTACTCTGCTGAATAATGAATGTCATGGGTGTTGGTCTTACATTTACTGAAATCTATGATTTTTTTTCACACCACAGCACAGAGGCCCTGCCTGCCCGTATACTTCACGCAGTGCATGCTGCTAATATCCATGGTTGCCTGAGAACAGATGGAGTAAAGAGAGCATTTCCCTAGCTATTTGCCTTGCCTGTGGTCAGGTTGGCCGCGCAGGGTGGTTTAGGATAATAGCAGACACATTTTTTCTGGTATCCATGTACTTACAAAGATTTTTGAAAGTGACTGGAAGAACCTGGGCGACAAGTTTATAAAACAGGATCCTCAGATGGGGGCAGGGCTGGGGAAACAACCAATTGGCTTTCCATTCTGTACCCTTCTTTCTAGATCTTGTTCCCTGAGGAGCCCTCTACAAGGGTGTTACAGACTCCTCTAAGTGTCTCCCTCCTCATAGCGAAGGGGCTTTTACTCAGAGTTACCTTGAAGCAACCAGCAGCAGAAATGCATTGTCTAGTCAAGAGGAGGCCTGGGAGCAAGAAGAAAGCTCTCTTCCTCTGCTGATGTGTGGTAACATGCCATTGAGTCACCATCCCACACCAAGGATTCCAGTCTGTGGCCCTACCCCTCAGCCATCCAAATACATTTCTAGCCTGCCTTCCTGTTCCACGCAGAGGCAACGTGCACAAACACCCTCAATACCACCGCCACTGCTGGATGACTGTCGTGCTATTGTGCAGAAGGAATAAGTGCAAATCTGAGACCCCATTTCAGAGGCAAACACAATTCACTTTTGAGCTCATCGGCTTGTTTGGATCATCTCTGCCACCATTTTCTGCATTCCTATGCGAAAGAAAAGCTGGCCAGATCAGTATCCCATAAGAAATGCAGACACCCCAAATCTGCTGTTCTTGCTTCTAAGATTCTGAGTGCTATCACATGGTTCCCGAATGACAGGCTCCAGGTCCTGCCATGGGAGAGTGGGCTTGCTGGTGAGTGGCTACAGGGAGAGGGTGCTAAACCTCAGGAGCAGCACTTTTGTGTTTTCCAAATGATGCACGGATGAGAGAAAGGAACGCAGGAAAGGTGAGTCAAAAACAAACCTTTGGAAATACAAAAATAAGGAGCATAGAGCTGCACAGGTTTGGAAAGAGGAGGAGGCAGTGTCATGTGTAAATGCATGTTGGGTTTCTGGATCTGATGCGTGCCTTCCTGCATGACTTTGGTCATTTAGATGTTTAGTTTCTTCTACTCAGGAATGTTAGGGGGCATTTTGAGCCTGGGGCTACAAGGGGCTAAAAAAAAAATACAAACTGTTGTGCAGAATCAACTTTGGAATAGATCTGGAAAGTCAGAATTTAAAAATTTTACTTCAGTATTCCCTAAAGTCAGAAATGTAAATCCAGTAACGGGAAAGGACATGAAATGTACAGTCCCCCCTCAAGTCTCACTCTGGGTGATGCCACTCTGGGTGGATGCTTTCACTTCATCAGATGCATCTGGGAGAGCTGGCCTGGGTCTGTCTGTCCCACCAGACCCCACGCTCCCCCGCTTCTCTCCTCTCCCACCTTGCCTGATGTGGAGCACTTTGTAATAAAGAGGTTGATTCCCTGAACTTAATATGGGGTGTCATCAAGGCCTTTACTAGACAACAAGCATGTCCTCTCCTTCCCAGCAGCGATGACCTCCCCACAAGAACATGCCTCTCACCGAGGTCTTCATCCCTCTCCAGAAAAGGAGACCCAAGCAGCAGCACCCAGGGCAGAGCCTCCGTTCCTACTTCATGGATGTAAAATACCCAGGATGCTACAAAATCACCATGGTCTTCAGTCACAAACGTGTGTTGGCCGCGCCACCATCCTCTCTCTGCCAGCGCACAGGAGGAAAAGCAAGACCCACAGAAGGACGTTCCTGTAGGAGGAAGCAGCACAGAAAGCACTCTAAGGGAAGAAGAATGAGATACCATCCCCATACACACATTCTGGGAAATACAAAACATGCCCTTCATATTTCCAAGTGGCCTTAGTTTTCAAACTGTACTCAGAGAAAAATCCCCATCTGAAAAATGACTCTTGTTTAGCCCGCATTGTTTGCCAGCTGGCTTTCCGTGGCAGCTCTGGCTGGAGAGAACCCTGGATGCTTAAGCAGTCCTTTTCCTTCCTCCTGTTAGGATGATGTGTGGGGAGAGTGAGGAAGAGGGAGTCAAAAAAGGGAAAGGGATGAATGAAGTCATCTCAACGCACATGGGTTGTTTCTTTGGTGTTTTGTGGAGATTTCACTCCAGGGGCCTTGGGCCAACCAGTTTACTTGGGTAGAAGCATACGTTGCTCACCTGGCCAAGTTTTCTCGGTGGAAGATGGCTTAGCCATTCTTTGCCACGCTTACTTTTGGTCCTGTATATGTAAAGTTGACCAAAACCCTCACAAAGGCCATGATCCGATCTGCTTTCTCCCATCGTCTGCTACTCTCCTGCCTATCTCGCATCCCCAGGCTAAAACTGGTGGTTTGGCTGAGGAGTGGGTTATGCTTCATGGTACAGCTAAAGTTATCCTGATCTCTCTTGATATCCCCTTCCTTCAAAGACTCTGTTTCTGACCCTGGCCAGCTCCCAAATAGCTCCTGTAATTGGTTACAAGCAAGGCTAAGTGAGATTGTGATTTGATTCTGGAAGCACAAACCAGTGCCTCCCTGGTGGGTGGGAAGCATCTTCTCCATGTTCACCCCACAAGCTTTTGAAAAAAACCTATCATTCAGAAGCAAGCCAAAACTGTCATCTCGCTCGATGCTAATGAACTCATCAAATCCATTCGCAGGGTTTCGGCTCTTCAGAACTCTGGCCAAGCCTTTGCTTAGCACATGAAAGAATATTCCCTGGGGTGCTTTTCAAACCCTAATTTGACCCCATACCCCTAAACTGTGGAAGAACACAGACACAATTGGCCACATGCTCTTGAAAAATTCAATCTGAAAGCTAGTGTTGGTGACTACAGACAGGATTTTGATAAAAGTAAAACACCGAGCCGGGTATGCTGCTTGCCGCTAGGAGTTTGTCTCCCTGGAGGACAGTCCTGCCTGCCCACTGCAGAGGAAGAGCATTCCATATGTGGAGTGAACAGGGAAGCTCCTGGGAAATACAGTGACCTTGGCCTCTTAATCCATCAACAAAATAATGGCACTTTTATGAGAACTCTAGAAATAGAACTTTTCATCCGGCACCATCTTATGCTACGCTTTGGAGCAGTGATGTCACCAAGGAGACAGAAACTAGGGAATTCATCCTCTTGGGCCGGGTGACTAATCCTGTTTCCCAACCTCAGAACATTTGCTGATATCATCCATCTTCCCGAAACCACACCAGCCTGGGGGTAAGAAGAGAGTGACATCAACTCACAAATTCACATTTCTGTGACTCTAACGCGTACTTTGGGGATTCCCAGCCCTTCTCGTATTCCTCCCAAATATTCCGGGAGGTGGTCCTCGGGGGCTGACTCGTGTGCTTCCCAAGTTCATCTTCTATGGCACCGGGTGTTCTCCCTGGCTTTAGTGCACAGCCTCTCTTCTGATGCTGCAGAACCCCATAATGGCAGTGGGTTTGCCAGAGCCCACAGAGGGGCACAAGGTCACCCACCAGAGGAGCCCACTTTCCTGCCACTACCCACCAGTGTTTACCCTGAGGCTGCCAGCATGAGGCAGTGAGGACCTGGGTGTGTGGTCCAGGGTGCTGTTGCCAGTGACCACAGAGAGTGCCACACCAATGAGCAATGAGTGATGCCCCAGTGACAGCTCTCTCCATTTTTATTCATCTTTCATTCCAGCCGCTCACCGAAGGGGCATGAGTCCAAACAGTTGGACATTGCTCTGAGTAACAGAGCCAGAATCTCCTTTTCATCCAGCCTTGCCATTGTCACCCATGAACTCAGTTTGTGAGCTTGACATGTTTTTCTTAGGATGAGCTCTGCCCACTGAGGCTCCTTGGGTCCTCCTGTAAGGAAGCTCCTGGCAGATCCACCCTCCTGACATACCAATATGTCCAGAAATAACATTAGCTGGGTCTTGCCATCCCCCTGAAATAGGGAGGGTAATTCCTTTGGGTGGCCCTAAGGTGCTGAGTGGAGGGGATTTAGCCAGGGCAGAGGAATGCTAAAGTCCCGAAAGTCTCCCTTCCCACACAGAAGTACTTTGGTGAGGAGGCTGTGGGTCAGGTGACTCTCTACACCTATGAAAGCTCTTTTGCTTAGGGTTGACCATTAAAAAGTGATTTCTTGACCCTCAGGGTAACAAAAGCGTGGCCCACCAATCAAGGCCAGCAAGTCTCAAACTTTAAGGCTCCTAAGAATCACCTGGTGGTGGGGCCAGAGCAGGGGGGCGGTGCTGTGAAACATGCAGATTCTTGGGCTGCGCTCCAGAATCTGGAGACAGAATCTGGACACAGGAAGCTGCAAGTTTACAAATACTCCAGGTTTACAGTTTACAAATATGTCAGGCCGTCCTCATGTAGGTGGTTCATGGACCACACTTTAAGAAACTCTGGGTTGAGCCGGCCTCCAGGCTCACCATGTCATTCACCATGTCTACAGGGAGCCAAGATTCATCACAACGTGACTGGGTGCCAGGAGCTGGGCAAAATTTCCTTCATGATCCTAACACATCTCATTCTATAAAAATAAAATCCTTGTACAGATGCCACAGTGATCTCCATTAACATCTCAAAACTTGGAAAAAAAAAGTCTCTCTTCTAAGCTCACATGGTGACAGAGCTGGGGGCAGCTAGTTGTGCCTGACTCCAAAGCATGGTCTCTCATCATAGGATGTCACATTGCTTCTGTGACATTTAGGGGATATGAATGAGCAGAGGCCAAGTTGTATTTGGCTGCATGCTTGATTGCGTAGAAAAATGACGACACTACCCTTGGTACATCTATTGGCCCCAACAGGAAGGAGATGAAAGTATTGCAAAGGGAACAGTGAGCCTAGACTGAATCAGAGGACTCCCAGAAATTCACTGCACTCTCATGATATAATTATGCCATCAGGTTGGCCAGTTGAGGATTACACTTCAGAAGAAGGCAGATGTCATTATCTAAATAGGTCATTCTGTACTCATTTCTTTGTTTGCTTGTTTCTTGCCAGTCCATCCACTGGATCATAAACCTTATGAAGGCAAAGCTCTGTTTGTCCTGTTCTTCACAGAATCCCCAGTGTTTAGCACAGTCCTGGCCTTCTAGAAACCTTTGTCGAATGAATGAATGAATGGGTCATGGGGAGATGAAAGGCAGTGTTACTCTTTCTCTGGGGGGACATGGGAAGGCTGCTTCACTCTCAGAGCAGTGCGCTCTCATTCATGTGTTGAGTGGCAGGTGCTGGAAGTCAGAGCATCTGAAATGCAAGCTCCTATGCCCCTTCCCTGGACCTCAGGTCTCCAACAATGGGGCATGTGGTTGGTAAGTCTCTGAGATTCTCAGGTATATCAGGGAATAGGAACTGGAGGGGGTGGATGGTACAGGTCTCTGTGCCCCCACCCCATGATCCCTAGATGACCATCCAGAAAGTGTCATCAGCCAATTGGAAAGTCATGAAGCAGACACAGCCCTAGACTATTCTAGTGGGGAGGCAAGAACATGTGCTGTGTCCCCGCCTGCTTTCCAACCTAAGGTAGAGGCTGTCCCAGGCACAAGAGCACTTTCAGGTCACTGGTGTAGCTTTTCCAAGGCTGCCTGCCTCTGCACCATCTCTGGGAAGATTCCGAAACTGCCCCATTCCAGTGGGGTGGCCTAGGGGCAGAAAAATGCTCCATGTGCCTCCCAGGCAGAGGTGGGAGCTTGGGGTGGCATTTCTTTAATGAAGTCACCTAGGTTTTCACATCTAGAACTGTGGACATCCAGGCTCCTGCTCACTGCTCTGAGTCACCGGAAGCCTGGAATGATGAGGCTTTTTTTCAAACACTATCTAAGAATCTTTGATGAATCCTCATCATCTGCCATCAGACACCACGATTTCATGATCCCCAAAGGAGTAGGGCAGGTTCCTGAAGGTCTCCCGGGGTCGGTCCACTGGCGCTGGGCCACTGACTCCATGGAAGTGGTTGGCACAGCTGGCCTTTGAGACTCTGTGCCTTCAGAACCTGATATAGTCTGGCTGTGTCCCCCACCCAAAATTTCATCTTGAATTGTAATTCCCATAATCCCCATAATCCTTAAGTGCCAAGGGCGAGACCAGGGGGAGGTAATTGGATCATGGGGGCGGCCTCCTCTGTGCAGTTCTCATGATAAGTGAGTCTCATGAGATCTGATGGTTTTATAAGCATCTGGCATTTCCACTGCTGGCACTCACTCCGTCCTACTGCCCTGTGAAGAAGGTGCCTACCTTTCCTTTGCCTTCTGCCATGATTGTAAGTTTCCTGAGGCCTCCCCAGTAATGTGGAACTGTGAGCCAATTAAATCTCTTTCCTTCATACATTACCCAGTCTCAGGTATTTATTCATAGCAGTGAGAACTGACTAATACAAAACCCTATTTGTTTTTCGCTTCCATCTGCTTTCCTTTTCCAGTTACTTCATTCTAATTGGTGTTCCTTTCCTACTTCTGGGTTCGTACCTCCCTTCTCATTACTGCTGTGACACATTCTCCCTCTACTGACTGGCAGGCCTGCCCTTCTCCCTGGTGACGTTTCAGGCAGGCCTTAGTGACCACGTGTGTTCACCCTAACCATAGACTTGACCTTTCTGCTTCAAACCCCATCGGAAATTGTCATTTCCTTGCTATTCTGAAAGATGGGAATGGGAATTTGGATTTGAGAGAACTGTAATAGAGCTCTGACACCTTCCTAGAGTCTGGGTGGCAGACTGGGTTCTGACTGGGACCAGATTCCACTTGTCCTTCCTCCTGGCAGGGTGTGTGTTAACTTCAGGGAGCCCAAGTCATTGTAACTCGTGTGCACAGACTAGAATCTGTGCCCAAGATGGGTCAGTGAGTCTGGAGTGATGATTCAAATTCATTTTCTTGCCAGGCAAACAAAATCTCTGACTTGCCTGGACTCCCCGTGAAGCTAGCTGCAGCTGCCAGTGCTGGTCTGTGGTGGCCCCAGGCTATGGGATTTGAACAGCTGCCTGCTAACAGCACCACCTCCTCTCCTGGATTTATCTTGCACCATTGCGCCCACAGCTGGGCCTGTGCAGAATGTACAACATGATGCTGATGCTGTTCAGGCTGCCAGCCCATTGGAAGCACAGCAAATGACTTCTATTTATAGAGAAGGCATTCCTGGGCCACACACAGCACTCTTGGCCTGCTGAGAAGTCGGCCAAGTCCCTGACAGACACCAAGGGGCAAGACTGCAAGCCTCCTCTGCCAGAGAAGGCATTGTTCTGTCGCACACAATGGTAGAGCGGCCCTGGCATGATGTCAGATGAGTTGACAGTAGCAGCAGCTGCCTGTACGTTCCCTCTCCTCGTTTACAGCTGAGCTCTGCCAAACCCAGGGAGCAGTCCGGAGTTTTAGGTTTGGATTTTGGAAAATGAATTGCACCAAGAGGCCAGGACCGTCTTGCTCCAGTTGGCTTAGTAAGGAAATGGCCACAAGCCATAGGTGGTAATTTAGCAGTGGCTGCCTGAGTCGTTAGGGGAATATAACCACAAAAGGCAGTAGAACGGGCAGCCAGGGCCATTGCAGGGCACAGTCACAGTGGCTGGCCAGGAGGTCTGATGGGGAGGCCTTTCCTTCCTGCAGACCCAGCCTCCCCTGGAATCCTCCCATTTCCCGAGGCCTAGCTGGTGGCACCCAAAACCCACGAGAGAGCTGCAACATAGAGCTGGGCTGTCTCAGGTAAATGCAGGAAGGGCTACCCCTCTGTGGGTGAGTGATACTAGCTTCCTTAGGCAGCCTTTAGGTTTCCATTCATTAGTTAACTCTGGCTATACCTGAGAAGACAGAGTAACCGGCCTGGTGGTTGAGTGTACACTGTAGAGAAACACAGAGCCAGCCTTAGTCCCAGCTCCACCACTTGCTAGCTGTGGGGCTCTGAGCTAGTTAATTCAATTTGTCCAGTCCTCAGATTTTCCACTAGTAATTTGGGATTAAATAACCCGATAGGAAAATGAACCAAGGACACAGAGAGGCAATTCATAGAATAAAAAATACAAGTGGCCAATAAATATATGAAAATGTGTTCAAGCTCTCTAGCTGTTAGAGAACTGCAAATTAAAATAAGGCCTCATTCCTGGCAAATGTTACAAGATTGATAATGCCCAGCACTGGCACGGAGGCACTGGCACACACTATTGGTGGGAACGTAAATTGGCTCAGTCACATTAAAAGATCATTTCTCAGTCTCTATAAAGATTTTATGTGCAAACCCTTTGACTTCACAATCCTGCTTCTCAAAATCTATCCTGGAGAAATAATTGCATGTTATGGATATAGTGGTCAGTGTAAAATTGCTTGTAATCTTAAATAAAAGGACAGAAAAAGAAAAAGGAAAGACTAGCAGAAAACCCAAGTCATGAGCATGTAATTGCAGGTAAGAGCTACAGGTTCTGAGATGGGAACAACTCCAATATACATGGTTATCTGGAAAGAATATATCAGGGGAACAATACATGTAGGCCAATCACATTATATTAAAAAATGTATATTTTCATTTTTCTAAGTAAGGCCATGGAAAAGGTCCAGGAGGCTGCACTTTCCACTGTGCACAGTGGTTACCTCTGGGTGAGGACAGTCGGAGAGAGGGAGGGAGACTTTCATTTTTTACTCCATATACAGATGCCCCTCAACTTCGTAAGCAAAAATGTCATAAGTCACAATGCATTTAACCAACCTGCCAAACATCGTAGCTTAGCCCAGCCTACCTTAAACATGCTCAGAACACTTACATTAACCTACTCCTGGGCAACATCATCTCACACAAAGGCTATTTTATAATAAAGTGCTGAATAGCTCATGTAATTTATTGAATACAGCACACTGTAAGGTGTCACTTGTTTACCCTCCTGATCGCGTGGCTGACTTGGCAGCTGAAATCTTACCACATAGCGCTAGCCCGGGAAAAGATCAAAATTCAGAATTCAGAGACGTGCATTGCTTTTGCACCATTTTAAAGTCAAAAAAATCATAAGTTGAACTATTGTAAGACCATCTGTACTCTATGTACTTACATCTGTATTTTTGCATTTTTTACAATATACACTGTAAGGTTATTGTTGTCCTCTATCATCCCAGTTTCTTGTAAAGCTGTCAGAACTAGACTGAATTGGGGAAGGCTGCAGCTGGAGCAGAGTGCACAGGAAATACCAGGCATTCAGATTTGGACGTGTTAAATGTCAGGCGCCCATTAGAATCTTAAGTGGAGATGCTGAGCAGGCAGATGGATAGAAGAGTTTGCAGTTTGGAAAGGAGATCCGGGTTGGAGAACCACATTTGAAGACGAGTCCCCTAGGATGTATGGGCATGAGGAGGAAAGTCCCATTAATAAGATGGGGTGGGGCCCAGAGCCAAGTGTGTGGGCACCCAAGCCCTGGATTCCAATGTCTTTAACACAAATCAGTTTCTGCTACAAATCTAAACAAGTATAGGGTCCTAACTGATTCTTCCTACACACCGGTATCACTGGCACCTATAAAAAACTCCTTGTGTCTTATTCTTAGCACTGCTCCCTGCTTTTCCTTTGAATGTCCAGCTTGGTCTGGCTGAACTGCTTTGGTGGTCTCTGGGTTTCCCAACTTCGCCTTCCCTTGACATCCTGTCTGAATCTCCCTTCTGCAAGCTTCATGGCTGCAGAGAAGCCCTGCCAACTCCTGAGTAACTCCACCCATCCCTCACTCTATTCTTCAAGCTCCAACCCAGGACAACTGCAACATGTGTATAGTTTTTCACACAGTTGCTCATTTAATTCCCAAGAGGCAGATATATTATTAGCATCACTTTTACTATTATCCTGCCCTCTTGACAGATGAGAAAACTGAGTGTTGTGTGGTGGGAAGTGTCTTATCTTCCACTAGAGTCTAGCAAACTACCATAAACTTAGCAACTTGAAACAGCCCATATTGGGGCCGAGTAACGTAGCTCATGCCTGTAATCCTGACAATTTGGGAGGCCAGGGCAGGAAGATCACTTTAGGCTAGGAGTTCAAGACCAGCCTGAGCAATATAGCAACACCCCATCTCTACAAAAAATTTTAAAAAATTAGCCGGGCATGTGCCTATAGTCCCAGCTACTCTGGAGGCTGAGGCTTGAGCCTAGGAGCTTGAGGCTGCAGTGAGCTATGATTGCCACTGCACTACAGCCTGGGCAACAGGGTAAGAAAAAGAAAATACAACAACAACAGCAAAAACACATTTATTATCTCACAGTTTCTGTGCCTCAGGAATCTGGGTGTGTCTCTACAGAATCCTCTGCTTCAGGGTCTCTTCTGAGGCTGCAATCCAGGTGTCAGCTAGGGCTGGGGGCTCATCTGGAAGCTCAGCCGGTCAAGGAGCTGCCTCTAAGGCATTCCGCAGTTGACAGAATTCAGTTCCATCTGAGCAGTTAGACCAAGGGCCTCAGTTCCTGCCAGCTGTTGGCTGGAGGTCACTGTCAGTTCCTTGCCACATGGGCCTGCTTACTTTATCAATGTGTGTGACCCGAGAAGGCAATAAAGAATCTGCTTGTGAGGGAGGCTACAATCTCTTGAAACCTAATCTGAGAAGTGACACCCTGTCACCTTTGGTTAGAAGCAAGTTGCTAGGCCAGCCCACACTTAAGAGGAGGCACCCCCACTACACAGGGTGTGAATACAAGGAGCAGGTCACCAGCCATCCTAGTGTCAACCCACACAGGACATAACACATGGGATTTGGGCACAGGCATGTCGACCTCCAATGCTTGGCTGCTTCCGTCTATGCAATCCTGGATCCTCCATGATTGTGCTCTGCTGTGGCCTGAACAAAAAGGGAACAATGATAGTTCTTTCTTCATGTGACTCTACTAAGTACTCTTTTAGCCAGGGAAGTTGAGTAATCTGGTTTTAACAATAGAAAAGTGGGACTTGCAAATTAGCATGGGTTTCCAAAACGGAATGCAATTTAAAGCTGAGAAGCTGAAGTGATAAATGGAGGAACAAACAGTGTTCTGTCTATAAAAGCAGCTGATAAAAATGCCTGTCACCTTTCAAACCAGTCCTGCACCCCACAGACCACAGGTAAATCATCTCTCTCTACCCAGACCTGCAAACTGTCCATGTATGTAACACTACCACTGCAGGGAAGGAGGCGGGCCAGAGGAGCAGGAGAGAGCCAGCCACCACCTCACCAGCCTTCTCTGTGAGTTGCCTTCTCCCAAGTCCTTTGAGTGGAGACAGCCCAGTCCCTGATCAACAAAGTGCCCTGCAGTGACAGCTGGGAAAGATGGCAGGTGTCAGCCTTCTCGCCCCATCTCTGCCACCACTGCTCCCTGAAAACTTCTTGCAGGGATGATTCCAGTGCTGTGGCTTCTCGGTAACCCAGCTTCAGTCTCGGGCACCCCTCTTCTCCCAAGCCTGTTTCTCAGCCTGCCACTGAGTAGACTCTCTTTTCAGTGCTCCTCAGAAGAGTTACTCCAGTTCCCAGGACCACCCCGATTCATCTCCTCAACTGGGACTTTCTATCTCTAGCTCGACCCCAAATTGTATATTGATTTAATTAATATTTATTGAAAACTTACTAAAGGCCATATATATCCTTCTAAAGCACTGAAAAACATATTCCTTATACATGGGTATGTATGTACATAAATACCTATAACATAGAGGCTAACAGCATGGTTTTAAAATTAGATCTCGTCATTTAGTAACAGTGAACTTTACTTTGGCAGGTTACTCTAACTTTCTGAGTCCCAGTTTCCTTTTCTGTAATGTGGACATCATTTTTCCTACCTCAAAGGATCAGTGTGAGAAGAAAGTGAAATAGTAATTTGTGTGTAGCACTTAGCACTGTGCCTAAAACATAATAAATACTTAATAGCACTTCTGTGTAATCAGCACAGGACAGACCATTCCCAAAGATTCCCACTCCCACCAAATCGTAGGCTCTTAGAAGGCTAAAACCACAACTGTCTTGTTCACCCTTATATCCCCAATACCTGGCACAATGCCTGGCACATGGTAAGTGCTTAATAAACATTTCTGCAATGAGTTAATAAGTGAATAAGTAATACTGCAGTTAATGACAAAAATATTTATCTGGTGCAACTTTCCAAGGAGCTTAAAGATCTCTCAATATTATTTAATTTGGTTTTAAAGTTCACCTTGGGGCCAGGCATAATGGCTCATGCCTCTAATCCCAGCACTTTGGGAGGCAGAGGTGGGAGGATCGCTTGAGTCCAGGAGTTCAAGATCAGACTGGGCAACAAAGCAAGTCTCCGTCCCTACCAAAAAAATATGAAAAATTATCCAGACATGGCAGTTGTACCTGTAGTCCTAGCTAGCCAGGAGGCTGAGGTGGGGGGAAATCGCTTGAGCCCAGGAGTTCAAGGATGCAGTGAGCTATGATCACATGACTGCTCCAGCCTGGGCAACAGAGCAGGACTCTAACTCTAAAAAAAAAGAAAAAAGAAAAAGAAACCCACAAAAAAACAAAGTTCACCTAGGATGGCAAGTAAAAGGTTTGACCATTTACTTAGGCCTTTGACCAAGGTGTAAAGGACTAAACTTGACTTGCCTAAAACCATGCAATAAATCTGGTTATAGGTTGGCATGGCTACAGGGTTGGCATTCGGATTCTTGTACTCATAGCTCCCTACTCCTACATATCTAGTGTATTGAGACCATCTTCCTAGCCTGACTGACTTGCCCATAGAGAAAAGCCCCTCTGAACTCCAAAATTTGAGGACTTTCTAATTCTTTGTGACCATGACTCACTTTATAAGGAACCAATAAGTTGTCCCAGGCCTTGGTGCTGAGCAAATGGTGGAGCAAAAGCCAGCTGCCTGCTGTCCGTTAGTCCAAAAGTGGGATCTGACATCCCTGCAGAGTCCGTCCAGCACCCTAGGGTTGATTTCCCTGGGGGTGTTGTTAGCCACTCAGGATGACCAGCAGCCATTCCTGGAGAATGAGAACAAATCTCAGAATCATGTGATCTGTCTCTAGTCCCAGCTGCACTAGCTGTGTGACCTTGGACAAGTTACTTAACTTCTTTCCACTTTCATTTTCTCATCTGAAAAGAAGGGGAAGTAACACCTTGTAAGGACAGAATAATATGATGTCTGACAAAAGGCACCGTGCCCAGCACAATTCCCAGAGACTGTTTGTGGAGTTTGGATCTGAATGCAGGGCTGGCGTTAATCATCCTTTGTGGGGAGCAGCCCAGGAAAATCTTCTGGTCCCCTGTTTCCCTCTCATAGTCCAGTCCAATTCCCATTGGCACTTTGGGGAAGGCAGTGATTTTCAAGATTTATCTCAGAGCAGAACTCTTTTGTCAAGCAAACTTAACATGGAATGGAACGGAAGTATATAAAACTGATAAAGCTGAGCTCACTTGTCAAAGCAGGGCTGGGGACAACCTAGATCTCTCTTTGTGATTTGCCCCTCCTCATTTTGCAGTGGCCTCCAATATAACTCCATGAGCCCCCAGACTGCCCAGAACTTGGATGGAACACAACTCAACTAAAGTAGTATTCTAGATGGTCTCTGTCAAATTAGTAACAATATCAACACATTATTATAATATAAATGCTAGCTATAATTTATTATTATTATTATTACAGCTAACATTTACTACAGTGGTTCTCAAGCTTTAGCTTACATCAGAATCACCTGGAAACCTGATTAAAACACAGATTAATGGACCTCACCCCCAGAGTTTCTCATTCAAAAGCTAGCATGGAGCCGAGAATCTGCATTTCTAACACATAACTAACTAGTGATGGTGATGCTGGAGTGTGGGAAGACACTCTGAGAACTGATGATTTACTGTGAGCTAAGTGCTAAGCATTCTACGTGGAGACTGCTTTTAATGCTCACAACCACATGATGAGATAGGTATTGAACTATTTACATCCCTTTACAGATGAGGAAACTAAAAGTCTAAGTAACTTGCTCTAGGTCTTAGTTACTAAGTGGCAGATTCCAATCCAGGTCTGACTCCAAAGTCCTCACTCCTAACCATGATGTTAAAATGTTAAAATGGAAGCCTATTATAAGGAATAGGTCCACTTATTTGCATTCATTAACCAGCATAAATAAGTTCATGTAATGAACTGGCTCTGAGAGAAAGGGTTCTAAGGTAGTTGAGGTTTGATGAAGAATAGAACAACCAAACAAATCAGGAAGGTTTGAGTAACAGGCCATTGCTTATCATAGTCTGCAAGGTATCTCAAGAATTTGACCAAGAGAGACAGTACTTGTGACAAAAGATAGAAAAGCTGGTCAAAAAGACAAATTTCACTTTATTCATTATTCATGTAGTCACCAGTTTATAAAATGCTTATTGAATATGTACTATAAGCTGGGGGCTGTTTGGTGCTGAAGATATGAGGGAGAGTAAAAGTAGACAGGGTTCATGACCCTCAAAGCTTACAGACCCCTCAAAGCAACAATATTAAGCTTAGTAACAATTTTGCCCAAGTCACGAAATCTTCACATTCAGCTTTGGCCACATGATTCTCTCAGGTCCTAGCTCTTTTGGGTCTGACTCTTCTGAATCTTATTATCTTGTATTATTCACTCTATCTGTTGACCTAATGAATTTCCATTCTGATGTGTGCAGTTCAGCACAATCCCGACATCATGAACTTAAAAGCCTGCCTTGTTAATAGATTTTATTTTTTGAGTGTTGACTATGGACAGGATTGGCTTGTGTGTGATAATTGGTAACTATATGACTAATAGGAGGAGGTTTTATAATTGGTCTGCTCTTGTATTCTTACTCATCACTGCTAATTACCCAGTGTGTCTGATATGCCAGATGGATATTTAATAAATGGTCTAATGATTGGATCTGAAATAACATATTCAGGTTCAAGAGAACCATGGTCCTGGGAGGGAGGTCACACAGTTCTCCATTCTGCCATCCAGCACCGTTGCTTTTAGATGAAGTTTGATGAGGCTGAATTAGATCCTGACAATTGTATGGCATTTTTGTTTAATTCCAAGGAAATTTTCTTTCATGGGCTTACCATGATTTCTATGAAAACTCATTTTGGGGAAAATCCTCAGTCTGACTTGTTCCAAGTTGGATTTACTTACTCTGGCAAAGTTATGACCTATTAAAAAGTGCTAATGGAGACAACTGAGAAGCTAAGTTTCAGGGAACCGTGTTGTCTTAGTCTGCTTTGTGTTACTGTAAGAGAATACTTGAGACTGGATGATTTACACAGAGAGCTGGCATCTGCTCAGCTGCTGGTGAGGGCTTTCATGCTGCGTCACAACATGGCGGAAGGTCAAAGGGGAAGCGGAAATGCGCCAAGGGGCAAAATCCAAGGGGTGTCCTGGCTTGTTACCAATGCACTCTTGTAGGAACGAATCCCTTTCCTGATCCAGCCTTCCCAGAATGAGATTTCACTGTCTACTGCAGTAACAGCACCAAGGTATTTGTAAGGCATCTGCCCCCATGACCCAAACACCTCCTGCTAGGCCTCACCTCCCAACACTACCCCACTGGGAATCAAATGTCAACATCACTTTTGTTGGGGACAAACTATATCCAAACCATAGCACATGTGAAGGAAAAAGGAAAGAAAAAGGGAGGGAAGAATATAAAGACTGTAGTAAGAAATCCATGATCGGTGCGAAACATGGAGTTTTCACAACGAGCTAAAGAAACACTATAGGCTGTCTCCTAGAGACACACATTTCTGCCATCTAATCTGCAGATTTGTTTACATTAAAAAACAAGACTAAATTTAAGCTTCAAAGTAAAAGCTCAACATTTAGGGAGACATATGGGCTGTTTGCTTTGAATGAGGGGCAGGAGCCAGCCTTCTCCGAGTTGGCCCAGAGAAAATTTTTGAAACACAGAAATGTAATAATAGCTGGCACATGGGATGTGTGGAATGAAATCAGCACTTTCAAAAAGAAAAGAATGAAGAGAATAATAATAATAAGCCAACGCATTCAGTTCTTTTGGTTAATGTCAAATTTTACTCACCAATCTTAACAGATCTACTAGTGATTACTCTTATTTGGGTATTTCCAGTGGAAAATTATCCAGTTTGTGAAAAGTCTCAGTCATTTGCTATGAAGAACACAGCTTTCATTTTGTCCCAAAATTAGATGGGACTGAATTACCCCCACCAAGATGATTCAAGCTGCCTACTCATGCCCAGCTCTGCCCTTGCTTTTGGCAGGGTACAGCATGGCATTTAGCCTTGGCGTTATCCCTGATTGCCTGGCCAGGCCTACATCAGAGTTAGTGGGGGAGGAGGAGGAGAAGAAGGAGGAGTTGGTATTGCTGACTGTTGAAGAGCTTAGGATCTGGAGCCAGAAAGACCTGGGTTCAAAGTTCAAATTTGCCTCTTACTATGTGAGCTTCAAGTTCTAAATAAATCTTAATAATAACATGAGCTTATTACAAAGATTTGATGAGATAATATACACTAAGGGCTTAGTTCAGTGCATGGCACATGACATGTAATGGTACCTGTTGTTGCTGGGAGTCTTGATCTTAGTATGGGTGGTTTAAAAGAAGAAAGTAAGTGGGTCAGTCTTAGTTTCTAAATCCATTGTACAGTGCCATCCAATAGAACATTCTCCAATAATAGAAATTTCTATATCTGTGCTACCCAATACAGTTTAGTATCTTGCTGCATATAGCTATTGAGCTCTTCAGATTTGGCTAGAGGAAGTGACTTTTCACATTTAACTGATTTAAATCTCAATAGCCATGTGTGATCTGTGACTACCATGTTAGGCAGCACAGCTTTATGAGATTAATATTGTAGAATCATGTGACAAAGAGCAGCATTGTGAGAGAACAGTTACGTGAAAATATAAGGAAGCATAGAGCTCATGGGGTTGAGCCAGTCAGAATCGCATTTTTAATGAGTCATGGACGCTACTCTTATTATGTCCTTTATTGTACAAACAAAAAAATAGAAAACATTTCCAAACCTTAAATGTCAAACAGTCCAGTGTCAAGATGTATTAGTTTGTTCTCACACTGCTATAAAGAGACACCTGAGCTTGGGTAATTTATAAAGAAAAAAGGTTTAACTGGCTCATGGTTCTATAAGCTGTATAGGAAGCATAGCTGCTTCTGCTTCTGGAGAGGCCTCAGGAAACTTACAATCATAGTGGAAGGTGAAGGGGAAGCAGGCATGTCTTACATAGTGGAGCAGGAGCAAGAGAGAGAGAAGGGATGTGCTACACACTTCTAAACAACTAGATCCCATGAGAACTGACCGTCAGGAGGACAGTACCAAGGGGGGGATGGTGTTAAATCACGAAAAACCACCCCCATGACCCAATCACCTCCCATCAGGCCCCTCCTCCAACATTGGGGATTACAATTCAGCAGGAGATTTGGGTGGGGACACAGATCCAAACCATAACACAAGAGCTATTTGACAAATTGTAATCCCACTAAAATGAAAGAGATTCAACTTTGATTTAGAATCTACAATAGCAAAATTTTCACCATTTAGTAAACAGCCATGGTGAACAC
This sequence comes from Pan troglodytes, assembly GCF_028858775.2. NCBI lineage: Eukaryota > Metazoa > Chordata > Mammalia > Primates > Hominidae > Pan > Pan troglodytes. Next base: position 35,971,595 of record NC_072404.2, read on the forward strand.
ATGATGCAGTATCAAGTCTAACCACTGAGCCCTGTCAAGCACAGGAGAGCTTCCTAAGTGTCCTCCTTAAAGTACATGTTGTACCTGTACAGGTGAGAGCCATTTTTTGGACAAGATAATAGAGGAATCCATGTTAATGTAACTCACTGCTGAGTTGGCAATGAGCTCGCTCATTGGCAGCCAAATGAAAAAGCCCATATGGGAAGAAATTAATAAAGCTGGCATGTTTTCTGTTCCTATCAGCATAACCCAAGATATAGGGATAAATAGTGTTTGTTCAGTAATGACTCAAATGTGTCACAGGCATTTTGAAAGAATGTCTATGGTAAAGTTTAAATATTAGGACAATTATAGTCCAATGTGTCCCAGGTCCAAGATGCATAAAATAGTGTTTCAAAAAGGACTGGGTTTACATAGTACTTCATATTTTACATAAAGACTCTGCATAGTTGAAATGAAAGTGGCCTGACACTGGGATTCAAGAGCCCTGGTTTTGAGACCTGTTTTGCTGGTTACCAGTTGGTAGTTCTCAACAAGCTATTAACGCTCTCTGTGCCTGTTTCCACACATTTGAAAATGGGGTTGATACTATCTCATAAGATTCTTATAAAGGTTAAATGGAAAACTAAAAAGTACTTTGCAAATGAGAAGCATTATCATCACCATCATCATTATCTTCATCATCATGATGTTATTTTTACTTTCTCAACAATCTCCTGAGGGAGCTAGATAGAGCAAGTAGACCATTCACAAATGAGGAGACTGAAGGTGAGAGGATTTAAGTAACTTCCCAAGGTCACACAACTAGGAAGACTAGCATTCTCATCACAGCTATGAAAAACTGGGTGAAGTTTAGCTGAGGAACATAAAGGTTTTCTATTTCTTTTGGATCTCATCCTTTAGATCATAGAATTATAAAAATGAAAAAGTCAGGACTGTGTTTAGATACAAGCAAGAGAGACCCCCACCAAAGGTCTTGTGTGTTAGTTACAACAAGGGCCGACCAACTGGACCAAATCCGGCCTGCTTTGGTTAATAAAGTTTTATTAAAACGCCGTCACCCTCATTCATTTACAAGCTGTCTTTGGCTGCTTTTGCACGACAACAGCAGAACTGAATGGTTGCAATAGAAACCCTATGGACCACAATGCTAAAAACATGTACAATCTGGCCCTTTACAGAAAAAGTTTGCCAACTCCTGCTTTAGAAGGCCCCAGTATCACAAACCACACAAAAATAAATGTGTTAAAGAACACATGGCTGTTCTATTTGGTGATTGGCACTAGAAGAGTGTGACTCATGTCCTTGAATAGCCACTGTTGTGACCAGTACTCCTCAGGCCTCAGGCCCCAGATCACATCTGCCTTGTGTCCTTGAGACCAAAGAGACTACCTCTGGGTGCCAGGAAGGTTTGGGACTTCTGCCATTGTTCACTTGGGCCAGCAAGGCCTTGGGTCTGAAGAATTTGAGTGGCCTAAGTACTCAGAAAACAGAAATGACAAATCAAGTAATTTGTCAAACCCTTCCCCCAAACAGCATAAACTACAGTAGATTCTTGCATAACAAAGTATCAGTTCCCAGTGGAGGCAGGCATCCTTGCCCTCTTTGAGTTTCAATTCCTGGTTTTGGATCTGGGGGTGCTCACAGATTGGCAAAGTACACAGATGCGCGTGGCAACTGGGGACCATTTTGCAATATTAAGTAACTCATGTTACTTGAAAAATTTTTTTATGGAGGTCATTGTATAACATGCATGAATTGTGATGCTTTTTTCTATATTGGCAACTAGATGGACGTTGAACAGCAGAATTGTGAATGATGTTATTTTCCTAAAACGATTTCATTTAAATAATTTTTATTTAAATATTTGACATTGTCCATTCAGGCTGCTATAACAGAATACCTTAGAATGTTTAATTTATAAACAATAGAAGTTTATTGCTCATAGTTCTGGAGACTGGGAAGTCCAAGGCCAAGATACCAGCTGACTCAGTGTCTGCTGAGGGCCTGTTTCTTCACAGATGGTGCCTTCTATGGGTTCTAACATGGTAGAAGGGCAAAAGGGGCTCAGAAGCTTCTCACACCTCTTTTATAAGGTCGCAAATCTCATTGTGAGAGCCCTCATGACCTAATCACCTCCCAAAGTCCCTACCTTCTAATAATATGAGCTTGGTGATTAGGTTTCAACACATAAATTTTGGTAGGATACAAACATTCAGATCATAGCAGATATTCATGTATTATAATTTGTATTTTGCTTCTTAATTTTAAAGATAAATTTTGAATTTTTAGAAGAAAAATACGCATTTGAAAGCACAAAAGTTTTAGATTGGGGGACTTTTAAATATTTATTTTAATTTAATTTATTTGATGAAAATACATTCAAATTGTGTATGCTTTAAATACCAATATGTCTTATTTTTATAATCCTTTGAGCATTACTGTCAATGAAATAAAATCTAGGCTTCTCATTTTTATTGGTAGTCATGCTTTTTTAGTTTTGGCAATAACAAAAACAATATGCTTATCTTTAATTATTTAAAAAAATTAGAGAACAGATGAGAAAGTGACTGAAGAGAATTATTATTATGGTCCTAATAGGGACTGTAGTTGGAATTGGGTTGATTCCATTCTACTCCAGTGTATTAGCCTGTTCTCATGCTGCTAATAAAGATATACCTGAGATTGGGTAATTTATAAAGGAAAAAGGTTTAATTGGCTCACAGGTCAGCATTGCTGGGGAAGCCTCAGGAAACTTACAATCATGGTAGAAGGGGAAACAAACCCGTCCTTCTTCACATGGTGGCAGGAAGGAGAAGTGCAGAGCAAAGTGGAGAAAAGCCCCTTATTAAATCATCAGCTCTCATGAGAACTCACTCTCTATCATGAGAACAGCATGGGGGAAACCACCCCCATAATCTAATCACCTCCCACGAGGTTCCTCCCCCAGCACATGAAAATTACAACTCGGATTACAATAGAAGATGAGATTTGGGTGGGGACATACAGCCTGACCATATCATTCTGCCCCTTGCCCCTCCCAAATATCATCTTTCTCACATTTCAAAGCAAAATTTTGTCTTCCCAACAGTCCCCCAAAGTCTTAACTCATTCCAACATTAATCCAAAAGCCCAAGTCCAAAGTCTTATCTGAGACAAGGCAAGTCCATTCTGCCTAGGAGCCTGTAAAATCAAAAGCCAGTTAGTTACTTCCTGGATACAATGGGGGTACAGGCATTGGGTAAATATATTCATCCCAAATGGGAGAAATTGGCCATAACAAAGGGGCTACATGCCCCATGCAAGTCTGAAATCCAATAGGGTAGTCATTAAATCTTAAAGTTCCACAGTGATCTCCTTTGACTCCATGTCTCACATCCAGGTCACACTGAAGCAAGAGATAGGCTCCCATGGCCTTGGGCAGCTCTGCCCCTGTGGCTTTGCAGGGTACAACACCCCTCCCTGTTGCTTTCATGGGCTGATGTTGAGTGTTTGCGGCTTTTCCAGGTGCACAGGGCAAGCTATTGGTGGCTCTACCATTCTGGGGTCTGGAGGACAGTGGCTCTCTTCTCACAGCTCCACTAAGCAGTGCCTCAATGGGGACTGTGTTGGGGCTTCCACCCCACATTTCTCTTCTGCACTGCCCTAGCAGAGGTTCTCCATGAGGGCTCTGCCCCTGCAGCAAACTTCTGCCTAGACATACAGGCATTTCCATACTCCTCTGAAATCTAGGTGGAGGGTCCCAAACTTCAATTCTTGACTTTTGTGTACCTGCAGGCCCAACACTACATGTAAGCTGCCAAAGCTTGAGGCTTGCAACCTCTGAAGCAACAGCCTGAGCTGTGCCTTGGCCCCTTTTAGCCACGGCTGGGATGCAGGGTCCCAAGTCCCAAGACTGCACAAAGCCCCAAGGCCCTGGGCCCTGCCCATGAAACCATTTTTTCTTCCTAAGATTCCAGGCCTCTAATGGGAGGGGCTGTCTTGAAGGTCTCTGACATGCCCTGGAGATATTTTCCCCCATTGTCTTGGTGATTAACATTTGGCTCCTTGTTACTTATGCAAATTTCTGCAGCTGGCTTGAATATATCCCCAGAAAATGGGTTTTTCTTTTCTATTGCATTGTCAGGCTGCAAATTTTCCAAACTTTTATGCTTTGTCACCTCTTGAACACTTGGCTGCTCAGAAATTTCTTCTACCAGATACCCTAAATCATCTCTTTCAAGTTCAAATTTCCATAGATCTCTAGGGCAGGGGCAAAATGCTGCCAGTCTCTTTGCTAAAGCATAGCAAGAATCACCTTTGCTCCAGTTACCAAGAAATTCCTCATCTCCATCTCAGACCACCTCAGCCTGGACTTCATTTTCCATATCACTATCAGCATTTTGGTCAAAGTCACTCAACAAGTCTCCAGGAAGTTCCAAACTTTCCTACATCTTCCTGTCTTCTGAGCCCTCCAAACTGTTCCAACCTCTGCCTGTTACCCAGTTTCAAAGTCACTTCCACATTTATGGGTATCTTTACAGCAGCACCCCACTACTACCAGTAGCAAGTTACTTTATTAGTCCTTTCTCATGCTGCTAATAAAGACATACCAGAGACTGGGTAATTTATAAAGGGAAGAGGTTTCATTGACTCACAGTTCAGCATGGCTGGAGAAGCCTCAGGAAACTTACAATCATGACAGAAGGGGAAGCAAACACATCCTTCTTCACATGGTGGCAGGAAGGAGAAGTGCAGAGCAAAGCAGGGAAAAGCCCCTTATAAAACCATCAGATCTCATGAGAACTCAGTCACTATCATAAGAACAGCATGGGGGAACTACCTCGATGGTCTAGTCACCTCCCACAAGGTCCCTCCCCCAAAACAAAAAAATTACAATTCGGATTATAATAGAAGATACAATTTGGGTGGGAACACAGAGCCAGACCATATTATTCAATATTTCTGGGAACCTATTCCTCAGGAACAGAAAGGGAGTGGGGGAAGAAGTTCTGTTCCATTTTGGGACTGCACAATCCCATTTAACTTTGCTTTCCAGTGGGTTTAGGTTTCTTTTTCCAGTGACTCATTTAGTAGGAGGCTGCTTCTCAGGGGGCTTCCTTCGATGCCAGCACAGAGTTCCTTGAAGCCCCACCTGAGGTTGCCTTTCCCAGGAGGAGGAGGGAGGGCTGCTGGGCTGGTCTGTAAAGAAGGCAGCCTTTGTTCCATTTATCCTGAAGACAGCTGCTTCCCCTGGGGTGCCATTAGGGCAGTCATTCAGGGAGCTGACAAAGAAAGCCATTTCTCTTGTGAAGACAGACACTCTTCCAGATCCACCCAAGGCACTCCTGGAAAACTGGCATCAGGTGTTTTTCATTACTCAAGTGGGTTCCAAGGCAAGCACTCAGCTCTGCCACCCTGGGCCTGGGGGAGTTTCTTCCACACTTCAACGAAATAATGCATTCATTTTTTGGCTCATTCATTCATTTAACAAATATAGACTGCACACCTATTGTGTGCCAGGCACTGTGCTAGGCATAGGAGCACAACTGTGAATGTGGTCAATGTTTTCTTGTGCTACATTAAATAAATTTGGTCTTTGTCCATGGTTCCTGGCACAGCACTCTTGAAACCCTTGGGATTTCCAGGACGGAGTATTTGTGGCTTGTCACCAGAAAGACTGAGTGATTAGAGGGTTGGAACTCTCAGCCCACCTGCCCACCTCCCGGGATGGGAGGAAGTGGGAGCTGGAGATTGAGCTCTATAAAAACTCTGGAACAATGAGATTTGGAGAGCTTCCATGTTGGTGAATGCAGCCATGTGCCGAGAGGGTGGCACTCCCCAGCTCCATGAGACAGACGCCCTTGTGCATGGGACTCTTTTGGACCTTGCACTGTGCACCTCTTCATCTGGCTGTTCATTTGTATCCTGTATAATTAACCAGTGTTGGGACTCAGAAAACAATTCACCAAAACGAAGGCCTCCAAAGCCACCTCAGAAGCAAAAGTTTTTCTCTGACCTTCTGCCCTCCTGTCTCTCAGTCACATTCTCCCCAGAGGCAAGCCATACCAGAAACTAAAATTCCTCTTCCACAAGGTGGGTCATAGAAACCAGAACCCCATTTCCCCAAAGCCAGCCATAATACAATATGACTCTAACTCTCCCTCCCTTTCTGAGTAAAAACTGGCCATAAAGAAATGATCTGACCTACTTTGTTTGACTGTAGGTCATCAGACTCCCATTCCAGAGAGGGTCCTGTCCCACACCCAGAAGGAAGGAACACTGCTCAGAGAGGCAAAGAGAATCTAGATAGATAGGCCTTGCTGGGTTTCCTCACTCAATCTATTAGCATCAGATCTCCCTTTTTGTCCAATCATATTTTTTTACATAACTCTTCATACTTTGTTGAACCTGAGCATAAAAATGGACCATTTTCCCTGTATCTTTGGGACTTCATCCTGAAGACTCCAGGGTCACATAAAATGATAATCAAATAAATCTGTATGCCTTTTCTCCTATTCTTCTACCTCGTCAGTGATTTTCAGCGAACCTTCAGAGGGCGAAGGGTAAGTTTTCCCTTGGCCCAGACACCAGCAAATGTAAGTAAAGTATTTTTCTGAGTCCTGTGAGCCACTTTAACAATATGAAACAGGGGGAAGGGGCTGTGGGAACTCCTGATTTACAACTGATCAGTCAGAAATATGGGTGGCCTGGGCCCTGCGACTGGCATCTGAAATAGGGATAGTTTTGTGAGACTGAGCTCTTGACTTGTGGGATTTGCACAAACTCTGGGTTACTAACTCTGGTGTCAGAATTAAATTGTAGGACACCCCACTGGTCTTGGAAAATTTGTTGGTGTCAGAAAACATCCCAGAGTTCCCTTACCACGTGTGGCAGGGAAGAGCTTACCACATGTGGCAGGGAAGAGAGATAATGAAACAAGTCATTATAATAAGATAATGAGTTTGAAGAGGGGGAAGGATGAGGTGCCCAGAGGGCCCACAGCAGGGGGATTTGTCCTAACTGAGGACAGATAGAAAGTGTCCCCGAAGTTGGGCGCAGTGGCTTGAGCCTGTAATCTCAGCACTTTGAGAGGATCACTTGAGCCTAGGAGTTTGAGCTCAACCTGGGCAACATGGCAAAACCTCATCTCTACCAAAAAAAAAAAAAAAAGTTAGCTGGGCATGATGGCACGCACCTGTAATCCTATCTACCTGGGAGGCTGAGGTGGGAGGATCACCTGAGCCCAGGAGGTCAAGGCTGGCAAAGAGGGCAAGGAAAGAGCTCCAGGGAGAGGGAGGAGCATGGGCCTGTGGGAGGGCTGGCTGAAGACCAGGCTGGAGGTAGAGTGGGCCTGCATTTGAAGGACACCTATGCCAAGTAAGACAAACACTGGAATAATCCTAACCTCAGGATGATAACAACTTCACAAAGCCTTTCAGACACCTGTGGATATTTCCCCTTCAGAATGCTCCTGAGCCTCATTCATTCATTCAACAAGTGTCGAGGAAGCATGTTTCATGTGCATGTGCTGGTGAGGAGCTGGGACTACTCAGTGAAGTCAGATGCCATCTGTACAATGGAGGAAACAACAGCCTGGCCCTGAGGAGAAGCATCATGGATGCAGGCTTGCTTCTGCCCATCATCTCTTTACAGGATAGCCCTGCTTGCAGTCAGTGTAGTTTCATTGGCACTAATGTCACCTCTGCTAGATCCAAGGAGGAGTGTGTGACCAGCCCTGGCTAATCAGAGTATCACAATCCTTTTGACCATTGTGATTGGTTCAGAAATTGACACATGACCTGAGTTCAGGTCAAAAATCCTTCCCCAGGACTTTTGGTGGAGCTAATGAGGAAGGCACTCACCATCTGAAACAGCAAATTAGAACAGGGTGAGCCTGGAGATGTCAGGAGCTGCCTTTGCCGCCTCATGGAAAAAGCTTGCCTGAAATTAGAGCCAACACAGAGGAAAGGAGATCTAAAAGGTGGGTAGACAGATGCTTGAGTTCCTGGGTCTAGCTGTAACTCCTCCTAGATGGATGGGTGTCTGACTTTGTAGTTATAGGAACCAACAAGCTCACTTTTTTGTTTAAGTTAATGGAAGTTGAGGCTTTCTCGACTTACAAGCAAGAATTCTGATTAATACAGCAGACACCTGGGCCACCAACTTCACAATGAGCTGATAAATGCCGTTATAATAGAGGAAAGACAAGGGGGCGGGGCAGTGTAATGTGGGAAGGGCTGGTGCAGCTCATGCTGCTGGCCTGGCTCATCTGTGTCAGCTCCACCCTGGACGTCCCCTGTGGCATCAGAAGACAGTTTTCATGAATATTGTCGGCTTTCTAGCTCAAGGTCCTGTGTAGGTGTGTGCTCAACCCAGCCACAGGGCAGGTTGGAAGTCCTGAGTGGTTAGGACTCAGGGACAAATCTTTAACCCATGAAGGATTGCGTTTAGAGTTTCAGCACCCCAGCTCCCCTACTTCCGGGTGGAATAGTTCAGAGGTGTTCTTTTCTTAACCCTTCAGAAGGTCCCTGGCAGGTTGGGCTGAATTGTCCATAGATGGACCCTTTTGCTGGCTTTCCTCCTTTCTCTGTCTCACTCCCCTATTCCTCACCTGGGTATCCTGGGATCACCTCCCAAATAGAGCATTTGCACCCAAACCCTAATCTCAAGGGTCTACTTTTGGAGAACACAAACTCAGACAGAAGACTTCTGCATGCCGACCATATAGGTTTGGATCCCAATGATGATGCTTCCTGTTTGACTTTGGACAATGTATTTAATCGTATGCCTCAGTTTCCTCATCTATAAAAAGAAGATGGTAATTTCACCAATCTTAGAAAATTGTTATGAGGTTGAAATGAGGTACCATATACAAAGAGCTCACAACAATGTAAGTGCTGCATAAATACTGGTTATTGTTCTTATTATTCTTCTTATTCTTGTTATTGAGTGTTGTCTAAGCACGACCCAAGGGTCTGGGAAATCTTGGAAGAGGTGACACTTCAGCTGAATCATGAAGGATCAGCAGGAGCTGGGATGAAAAGGAAGGAGAGGGCCACATCGAGCAGAGGGAATGAAAGGCTCCACTTTGGAAGTTGCTTCTCTGTCTAAGCTAGTAATTCTAGAAGATTATACCTTTTCTAAAGCATCTGAAAATACCTTCTTTGGTTACAAGATAATTTTTGATATCACTTTTTGTTTTGTATCCACTGCAGAAGAATTAGAGTAGAAGTGGCAAAAAGGACTTTGAGTCCTTTAAGAGTTAAATCACCCAAATGAGATGTGTGTGTGTGTGCACGCGCGTGTGTGTGTGTGTGTGTGTGTGACATTTTCTCCCAAGACAGGAAAAGGGCCTGCAGAATGTAGTCCGAAGAAGAGATATGCCATGCTCCATTTGAGTTCCTGGGGTTGACAGCAGGACTTCACAGGGGCATGTGTCTGGTGCACTTAGAGACTAGAGCCCAGACACCAGGGTCCCAGTTTGACAAAGAGCCCAGTCCCTGAGATTGGCATGAGAGCCATGGGCTTGGGAAAAAGCGTAACATCAGAGACTGGTGTTGGCTGAAGACCAGAGAGCCCTTTCCTGTATGTTTTGCTCCATATGCTGACTCTCGTTCTTGGTGGGTTGTTTTCTTATATGTTTTGTAATCTTACTTTAGTCAGGCTGTATCTACATGGTCTGGGTTGAAGATGTGGCCCTCCAGGGTGGTTCTGCTTTTGATTCTGCCTAATGTCTCAGGGGTATTACAGGCTTAGAACCAAGTTTTATGTTCTTTTCTTTTACCATATCGTGCAAGCAATGTAAATTTCAAGTCCTAAAATGGAAGCGGGCGTGTGGTTAGGAACGATCATGGAATACATTTTCCCCATGCAAAGTAGGACAAAAACAGACAAGTTTCCTTGTTGTCTCAGTTTGCTGATGAATGGATTTTACCCTAGCTAACTGTTTTGTTAAGTATATAGCTCTGCGGAGTGATGGTTTCATAAGGGGGTTTCAATTCTCATTCTTCATCTTATGTGGGACCAAGGCTTTCTCTCTGATTCACAAAAAACATTAAAATTCAAGTACTGTATTAATTGGGATATATTATTAGCAGCTTCAACAGAGACCCCAAATAGCAGTAGCTTAGATGGAAAAGTTTAGCTCTTTTTCATATGAAAGTCCATGCTGGCACTGTGAAGTAGTCAGAGGTTCAGGTTCCTTCCATATCATCACCTTATCATCCCTAGGGTGCTGACGTGGCCCAAAAGGGGTCTCAGCTATGCCTATGTTCATGGGTCAAGCTGAAAGTCATTGAAGGATTGAGAACAAGGATATGGGAGAAATAACAAGACCAGTCTCTGCAGAGACTGCAATGCCTCTGCTCTAGTGGAGTTGAGATCACATTTGGATAATCAAAGACATGTGACACGAATTCAGCACCCATAGTAGATGGTAATTAAGCCCACAGCACTTCGAGTAGTGAGGAAACCATCAGGCCATGGGTGGTGTAGACAAGCTAAGTAGGTGTAAAGTAGTAAACATATTTGTGTATATATATATATATGTGTATATATATACACACATATATATGGTGTATATGTGTGTGGTATGTCACTGTGTGGTGTGCGTGTATGGTGTGTGTGTGTATGTATGTGTGGTGTATGTGTCTATGAGTGTGAGATGCTGTACATGTCTTTGTGTCTCTGTCTCTAGTGCATGTGTTTGTACAGGTGTGTAGGGGTTATGTGTGTACCAGTGTGTATATTTATGTGTGTTGTGTGAATGTGTGTCTATCCATGAGCTCCATGAAGCTAGACCCTTTTTTCTGTCACCATTCATTGGAATAAACCATACCTTTAGGATAAAATTATTTTCTAGTCAATCATATTAAGTTTAAATCTCATTCCACAAACACACGTGTGCATGAAATAAAATATCGTTTTTCTTCAGCAGAAGTTAATTTCCATCATAACTCCCATCACCTCCTCCCTTTGAGATTGTCTGAGTCCCAGAGGACTCATGTAGCACCAGCATGTGAGACCTAGGACCAGGGCTAGGGGGGAAGCAGGAGGCAGGGAAACCTGTCCCAATTTCCAGGGCCAGAGGTCTAGAAGGAGATCTGGGCCCAGCTATGCTGTGTATCATACAGTGGTGGTCGAGCACCTCTCAGAGGCCCTGCTTGGGACTTGGGTTGTGGATTGTAGTCATTTGCTGTTTTGGTTGTTGATTCACTGGTGAGTGACCCCTTCTGTCCCTGCTCTTTGTGCTAGTTTAGTGCCACCCTTGGGCACATGTGAGCCAACTGCTGTCATGGAAAACTTGGTAAGTTCCGCAGCCCAGCGCTGCCATCTTGCCACTTCCACAGATCTCCCACACACTCTGCTCTCTCAGACTGTGGCTTCCTGCCTGCCCCTCTCTGAGTCTCAGTCTGGAGCAGGCATGGTGTACCTCTCCACAATCCACCAGTGTCAACCACTGCTGCTTCTCTGCTGTCCTTTACCTAATTGGGAGAACTTCAGTCTGGGTGAGGCAGGGGGCAGGGGGGATGAGGTAAACTTTATGTCCTCCCATCAGATACTCTTGCAAATCTAATGCACATGCCCTATGTTTTTCCTATTGCTCCCAAGGCTTAGGCTTTTGGAAATTAAAAGCCACGAACTGACTCTTTAAATGTTTTCTCAACTTTCCGCTGTGCCTCCTTATCCCAGAGGCAAGGATACTGTGCCAAGCTGACTGATGCGGAAAGGACACATGGTGGAAAGACAGAGGAGAAAAACACATCAGAAAATACATCATGAAGCATATGACCATGCCAGGAGAACCTCATGCTGCTACTGAATAGGATAAAATAGCTTTCTGCAATCAGGACTGGGGACCCTGTTTCACACAACAGTGTCTGGCACATGTTTTTGCCCTAGAAGCCTGCATAACCCCTGAGACTTGTCATCAGTGTGACTAGCTGGGGCTGGTGTCATGGGCAATAAAGGAATTTACCAAGACAGTTGTAGGTATAGAAAGGCAGAATTATTAGAGAAGGTATGAAAGTATGTTGCAAGGTTGCAATAGGCAGCACAGCAGAGAAGGGGCTACTTGCGAAGAGGCAGGGGCTGGAGGAGAGTTTACAGGGTCGTGCTGAAGGGGGCTACAAGTGGAAGAAGGTTGTGCTGCTGGGGCTACATGTGGAATAAGGTCATTGTGCCCTTGGGTTGTTTGTAATTAGCCATCTCTCAGAAAAATTATTCATGGTTCTCCCCACCTGGGGCCCCTTCCTCATTGTTGCTTACTTTTCAGGACCCTACATTCCACCCCAAGAGAAAACAATGACAAATCTTTGGCATTGGGGGAGAGAACTCATCTTCCAACTACTTCCTGCTGGCCTGGGGTGTAGAATTGACCCTACCTATGGTTGTTGGTCTGGTAGGAGACCCTGTAGGTCATTGTCCCGGATTGTGGGACTTAGGATATTGCATCTTGCTGGAGGAAGGGACTCATCACAAAGGGGGAACATGTCAAGGGGAAACTGGTGTCTTGCAGAATCCAGGGGAGATTCATAAAGGTAGCAGGCATCCCTGGGGTGAGACAGATATTCCATTCACAGCATCATTTGAAGGTGAAACTGCTCAATTCCAGCAGGGGAAATTTTGTTTCTTAAGCCAGTTACCAAAAAGGCAAAGAAAAACCTTTTGCAGTGTGACTGTTTGTCCTTATTGGAAGCCCATTTAGATAACCTGGAAGTTGAACTCAATGAAAAAGTGTTTAAATTTAATTAGACACAGCATAGGGAACCAATTTTAGAGAGACTACTATACGTTAATTACATACAATATTCCTTTTATAAATTTCCATTCATAAATTTTCTCATGACTTACGCAGACCATCTATGACACACTTGGACTTTCTGACTTGTCCTAAACATCCCTCTTTTTAAAACAACCAGTCATTTTACTTTAGGCCAAGAATTTACCATATAAGATCCTTTCTTATATAAATCCTCTTTTCTACAACCTTCCTTACCAAAAAATACCTCTTTACTTTTATAACCTTTTTTATGTCTCTCTTATTTCCTGATTCCTTTGATCTTATTTAATATAAAACCTTTAAATAACCTTTGAATTAGACAAAAATTATTTTTATTTTGTTAGGAAGTTAAGGTTTGTACTGCATATTGCTGTGTTAATACATATTGTCCATGAAGGGGGAACAAATGAGGACGTGATCTACATACTGTAGGTTATCCCCCCTCAAGAAATTGTTGGGTTAGATTTCTTGCTAGGACTTGTCTGAATAAGTGTGAGCTATTTTTAAAACCCTGAGTTAGGTAGGACTATTTAGGTTGAAGTTATTGGTAAAGATTTATGTAGCTTTCCTGGGAGAAATAGGACTATTAGAGGGAAAGATGAATGTAGAGGTTAGGCAAATATTAAAGCAGGCACCCATCTTGGAAAGTATATTTCTGTCCCAAAGGGGTATGAAGTATTTAGACATTACTGGGGACTTGGGAGAATGGTAATTGGACCCTTCAGTAACATAAAGAAATGTGAATCTTTTCTTTTGGAGGGAGGGGTTGTCATTTGCTCCAATTACCCAACAGGATTTGGAGGAGAGTTGCTCAGAGAAGGAGATTAGTACAGAGTAGGCAGCTCTTGAACCCAAAAGGGAAATTTATCATTTTACTTTCCATCTCTAGGGTTGTCCTTGGCTTTGTCTTGTTGATGATAATGTTTGATTTGGAAGCCAGCTGGAGCAGAGAGCCCCTTTCTCTCAGGGCCATCAGAGGTTGGGATTCTGTCCCAGGGACACTTCAGCTCTCAGGGAAGTCTTGTTTCCAGTGGCCAAGCTTGTGACAGAGGGGGAAAGACACAGAGGGCTTTTTCCATTTATTCCTTTGGGTCAGTTTGCTTTCCAGTGGCCTGGCCTTCTGCACTGGTGGCAGTTACCTGGAGGGATGTTCTTAGGGCAACCTGGAAGGGGCTGGGGTCTTGTAAAGCAGCCAGCAGTTGAGCCTGCCTCTTGTCCCTTTGTTTTTCTTTCTTCTTAGCCCTGTCCTCCCTATTCTGCTCTCAGTTATAAAAAACTGAGGAGGCTAATTTGAAGACTTCCTGCAATGGGGCCATGCTGTGTTACACAAGAAAACTAGATGCTTCTTTTTGAGAATCTGAGGATTAAATTTATCCTAATGTTTTAGAATGTAACCCAGAGGTGGCTCTGAATGCAAAGATGGGGTTTGTCCCATGGTGGGACTAGAAAACGACAAGCAACTGAGGATGATGTCTACTAGAGTGGGACACAAGTCGCACTTTCTCTTGGGGCAGGCATCCCACTGAAGAAAGGGGTACCACTCAAGTCCACTGGGGGACTTCTCAGATGCATTCCTAGAGGGGTGTCCCACCTATTAGGAAGGATCTCCTGGCGTTGGGATCAACAGCTCTAGGGCCTTACGCTGTATGGCCAGTCCAGGCATGAGGAATGAGGGTGAAGGGAGAACTCAGCTGGAAAGCAACCTAGAAGAGGGGAGAGGAATGGGGAGACTCACTGCTCTGTGGCCACTTGAGATCACCTGATTTGGGAACACCTGGAGCAGGAAGTCTGACTGTCTTCATGGGAGAATTTAGAGTAAGAAAGAGGTGGTCTGAGTTCCCCAGAACATGTGCAGGTTTGTCTTTGTTGAGCTTTCACCACCAATCATGCTATAAGTAAGGATTGGGGGCTTTTGACCAGAAAGGATAAGAGAGAGCCTTATTCCCTTCTGGGAAAGACAGCCAACCCTGTTTACCCCCTGGACTTCAGGCAACACCAGAGAGCAGCCCTGACCAGTTACTGTAAGTTGACAAAGGGATACTAGACGTTGGCTGCTGGAAGACTGAAAAGGAGAAACTGAACTAAGGTCCCTCATCTGATCAGGTGATGGTGGTAAGATGCTTCCACATGGACACCTTCTAGCTTCATCAGGGTATAGCCCTGCCAGAGACTGTCAGTTGTTTCTGTTTTTGTGTGCTGTCCACGAAGGGTCCCCAGTTGGAAGAGAGAAAGGGAAAGGGGAGAGAGGTCCCCGTAAGAGCCAAAGAAATATTGCAGGTGCGACTAGCTGGGGCTGGTGTCATGGGCCATAAAGGAATTTACCAAGACAGTTGTAGATAAAGAAAGGCAGATTTATTAGAGAAGCTATGAAAATACGTTGCAAGGTTGCAATGAGCAGCACAACAGAGAAGTGACTGTCTGCAAATAGGCAGGGGCTGGAGGGAAGTTTTATAGGGTCATGCTGAAGGGGGCTACATGTGGAACAATGTCATTGTGCCCACCGGTTGTTTGTGATTAGCCATCTCTCAGAAAAATTGGTCATTGTTCTCCCCAACCTGGGGCTCCTTCCTCGTTGTTGCTTACTTATCTTATCAGGACTCCGTAAGACTATTTGAAATTTATAGTGAAAACTATGTATATTTCCCCATCTAGTCTAACAGGTTGTAGACTTATTTCAAAGTAACAGCAAATACCACAAATATTTTCCCAAATCCAATATCTACAGGAAATGCACCAGTCTCTGATCTGCCCCTGATGTAAGTGTCAGATGTGCTTCCAGGGCTGTGGCCCACTCCTGTGGCTGGCCAAGGGTCCAGCCTGACCAACAGAACGTTGCTGTAACTCTAGGAATGAGTGCACACTCAACCTGAGCCGGGGCTTATTGGCTCTACCTCAGGGTTGCCAGCCTTTGTCAAGCTTCCTACTTTCTGGTCCTTCTGGTCTACACTCCTACGGCACATGGTCAGGGTCACCTTTCATGAGAAGGGAATATGTATTGGTAGCCAGGGGCCTGCATGCCATTTCTGGCACAAACACATTGCAGGTTGCAAATCCCTGCTTCACCTTTATGAAAATGGTATTGATGACCTTCAGGCAGAGCAGTGATTTCTTAAAGTAGCTTCTGTCCAAAGGTAATAGACATTATTTGAAAATAGGATTCTGTGATCAAATCTCTTTAGCAGGTCAACTTCTCAGAGTCTGTAATATGCGACAGTGCATCATCATACATGTCCAAGATGGGGGTATTTATAATATGTGATGTGAACTAAATTCACTTGGCCACTGAACACTCTGACCCTGATAGGTCCCAGGGATGCTGCTAGGTGGAACACGCTTTAAGGAATGTTGTGTGGCACACCTCTCTTCTTACAATATATTGTTCTGTGGCTCTGACCATCTTGGTTTGGGGTTAGAGAAAATATTAGCTTGTCTAAGCTAAGTAACTGAGAAGCAGCAATTTGCAATCATTATGGAGGCAGCAACTCATTATTCCTGTAAACTTCCAGGTAAAGAAATCAATGGCTGGGTTGTTGACACTACTTATTTCAGAGCTGAGTTTTTCTGGCTTTGTCTAAGGTCCAAGTTGTTTCTTTTGTTTATGATTTATTTTTTGAAATACAAGCACAAACTTCAAAACCCTAAAAGATGGTGGAGACTGTGTAAAGTGCCTTAATGTCTTTCCAGGTGAAAAATCAGTAGCAAATTCATTATTACATTACTTCATCCACCTGCTATTTAGTACCCAGTAGGTACTGAGGCCTACAGAACATATAAAGTTGAATAAAGCAAAATTCCTACTCTTTATTACATTCTATGCCAGCTCTGTCTGATGTCTTCAGCCATTTATGGTCTAGAAAATGTTACAGTAACACATTTATCGATAAAGGGACCCATCTGGAGATGAATGAAGTAAGTGGCTGCCACAGATTTGCTGCTGTGAGGTGAAAAACTGTTCCAAGGCAGCAGGATAAGGAAGGAAGATGATTACTTCCTTTCCACTTAATTTCAAAAGATCTGAAATAAGGGCATGGGACCCATCTCAAGATGAGTTGTTCAATAGATGTGAGGATCCAGGCTTGGAAATGTGAGCATTGTGGACAAAAGGAGGCTAACTCCACCAACAGCTCAGAGCCAGTGATTCCAGGTGATCTAAACCTCTTTGTTCACTGTTGAAGACAGCATCTCTTAGATTTCCTAAATCCCACTATTGGGAACAGCCAAGCCAGTGTTTCATTACAATCTTGGCCCTAAAACAGCATAGTTCATCCAAGAATGACAGGGTTTTATGAACAGAAATTAGGCTTTGGACCAAGTTTGTAATAAATCTTAAGCTTCATTATATAGGTGAGGAAAAATGACCAACTACTGGGTGACAGATTTGCCATGGAGCAAGAGAATAGACTCTGTGTGACATTTCAGGAAGGTTCCACGGCAGATTTTCACTGACTCGTGGGGTGACTTTCTTCGGGGGCAGTAGTGTGGAAGGAGGATAATAAAAGGCAAAGGATAAAGAGAGGAGCAGTTTGGGGTGGATGTTCCCTTCATTCACTGCTCCATCAAAATCACTTGAACCCCCAATGAATGGTAGCATTATATGATGCTTTATACATCTTAAAGGAGAAAACCAAATCATTTTTTTTCTATTCAAGTCTAATGAAGATCTATGTGAAAAATGGAGTTTTCTCTCTCACTCAAAATGAACAAAAGGTCTATTAATAATGTTAGGATGTGACCTCACTGAGGTTAAAAATATTTGCTTATGTATAAAATGGCAGGTAAACCATTCAGGACTAATGTAAGCAACAAGAAATATAAGAGAGAAGAGGAAATGAAAATGCAGTGGCCACAACAGACTTGGATTAACACCAGTATTTTCAAAAGAGCCCAAACAATTTCAGATTCAATAGAAACCACTTTGCCAAGGACTCCGATGCATTTCATCTATCAGCAGGCTTGTTGCCGTTTCCTAAGGAACGCCCCTGGGATCTGCCCTTTCCCCTTGGTTCTTATGCCAAAGCCAGCCCTGTTCTCTCTTCCTCATACTGTAGCCATCATTGTGTGGCCACAAAGCTGCCAGGTCGCTCTGTATGCTGCCACTGTTATAAACCACGCTCATGCACTCATGCATTTTTTTCTCCATCTGTAATGAAGGACATTACAGATCATTTATGAGATGACCATTGCTGAGCCTAAACAAGGAAACTCAGACTGGTCCTGGGTTGTTTGGTGACCTGCTGAGGCCCACAGGCCCACAGATGTTTGATTTCTTTTTTGGAATCTTTTCTTTTTGGAATCTTTTGCTCTGACTGAGAGGGAGACATGATGCCTAGAGTTGGGGAGTTATAGGTCTCATTGGAAAGGATGTGGGGGGCTGTGCCCTTCTCTGGTTCTATGGACAGTTTTCTGAGCTCTTCTAAGAAAGAAGGGTGAACAACAGAAGCTGGGGAAGTTGCTTTTATAAAATGACCCATGATACTGGGGTATGACTATATGATGGAAGGTGGAGGTGAGATGCCCAGAGAATGCTGCTTGGTCTTCCCCTCCCCGCCCCCAGGTGACAGTGTGTTGCAGACGTGTTTCCTACTGCTACAGAAAACTCAGCCTCTGCCTGGTCACATGTGGCATGGCAGCTTTGAGAACAGGAGCCTGTGATGAAGCAACTACAGGTTGGCCAGGAACCTGGTATAGATTAATGAGTGGGTAATCATATACTCTATCTGGGAGTATATGAGGGAGAATGAACTCAAAACATTGAAAAGAATGAGCCAATTGGGAATTTGAGACAGAGACTGCTAGGGCCCACCAATATCTGGGTGCTCTGCTCCTTCTGTGGGCATAGCTAGACAACATTTCCCCACCCCCTTGCATCTAGATGGGACCATGCAATTAGTCCTGGCCAGTGAAATGTGGCTGGAAGTGTTGCACACCACTTCCAGGCCTGCCTTCTTAAATCTTCTGTGAGATCATACATATTCTCTCTTTATTTGTCTGCTGGCTAGATGCAGAGGATCTAGGAGAGATCTCTGAAGTCCTAGAGGATAGCTGAGCCACAAGATGGGAGGAACCTGGATCCCTGAGTGACTGTGTGGACCAGTCTCTCATACCATACTACATCCCCATCTTTACTGCATTGTGATACAGAGGAAAAAATTAAAACTTTGTTATGTGAAACCACTGAGATTTGGAGCTTGCTTGTTACAGTTGAAGGAAACCAAAACATTTCTCCTCAAAACATTGAGGATTGCTAAGTTAAAAACACTAAAAATGCAGGGGAACACTCTGCCTCAGCCTCTATTTGCTTGACAGCAGGACATAAATCCTTCCTTACTGGACACTTGCTTATTGGCCCAGAGAAGGCAGCAGGAGGCACCAGAGGAATCCGGAAAAAGATTCTACTATTTTCCACTTTCTCCCACCTTTTCAAAGACGGGAATGTCTCTCTCTTTTGTCTTGACACTATGTACTATTTATGGCTCTTTGTTAAAACATTATTTAAGCAAAGCCTCTAAGCCACTGCCTTGAGAGAGAAATACTTTTGAGGCCTCTCCCACATGACAGGTACAGCACATGTTAATAAACTTCTGCTTCTTTTTCTTTTATTATTGTGACTTTTGTTTTTAGGAGAGTGTCTCAACTAAGAACATAAAAATGCAAAGAAATAAATTATGTTTTCTCCCTTCCATAGTCATTACCATACTGACTAATACAGAACTGAAGCTGAAAAGCCATGATGTAGAGAGAGGGGCCAAGATTATCTATTTCCTTCTTGAAAGTTTTTCCCTGAACTTTCCAGAAGTACAAATAAGAGTAAAAACATATCCCTGGGTACTGGAGCTGGCAACCTAACTGGCTTGTTTTGAGTTTAAATTTCTTCTTAATGCCCTGAATGGAAATATTTGACTTCCTCTCTGTAATATATTCATGTTTGCTTCAATATAAAAATACTATTTATAAAGATTTAGCCCTCAAGTTAAATGGACTTTTAACCTGTGCCTTGGCATCCGCATGTAATAGTCACATTTAAGTTTGGCTCCAAAGATTACTTCCCTCCCTCTTCCCTGGTCATTTGGTAAAAAGCAAAGCGACTTCATGAAACCACCTATGTAGGGGTTCAGTAAGTTAGTACTCTTTAGATTTCAGATGCCTGCTTTCATTCTTTAAAAACAAAAATAAAAACAACTTTGATCCATTTTTTAATACTGATGTTATAATATTAAAATGTTTAATAACTTGGTTTGACAAAAAACAGCATATTTTTTAAAAAGTCTCGAGATTTGTTAAACAATACAAAATTACAAGGCCTGGTGTGGTGGCTCACGCCTGTAATCCCAGCATTTTGGGAGGCTGAGGTGGGCAGATCACCTGAGGTCAGGAGTTCAAGACCAGCCTGGCCAACATGGTGAAACCCCATCTCTACTAAAAATACAAAAATTAGCTGGGTGTGGTGGCAGGTGCCTGTAATCCCAGCTACTTGGGAAGCTGAGGTAGGAGAATCACTTGAACCTGGGAGGCAGAGGTTGCAGTGAGCTGAGACCGTACCATTACACTCCAGCCAGGGCAACAAGAGCGAAACTCTGCCTCAAAAAAAAAAAAAAAAAAAAAAAAAAAAAAAGAATATGAAATTACAGCTAGATAGGAGGCATGAGTGCTAGCATTCTATAGCACTGTAGGATGACAAAGTTAACAATAATATATCACATCGTTTTAAATAGCTAGAAAGAGGATAGTGAATGTTCCCAACACAAAGAAATGAGAAATGTTTGAGATGATGGATATGCTAATTACTTTGATCTGATCACATACCTTATATGTATTGCAACATCACTATGTACCTTATAAATATGTATAATTATTATATGTCAATCAAAAATAACAAAATACATTAAGTCTGGACTTTTTATTGAAGCTATGTCCTTCTTTGGGGTGGGGCAGCCAAGGTGTGAGATGGCGAATGCCTTTTTCCTGCCTTGTATTTACATCTCAGTGAATTTTCCTCGTGTTCTAACTTGGGTCAGACTGCCTGGGAGGGTGAGACTTTAGGCCAGAATCACAGCCTGGATCCTGGAGAGTCCTCTAAGCCAACACTTGACCTTCAAACAGGAATCCATCAAGACTACCTTAGATCAGGGAGGAGACACCTGAGCCAACTCTTCGCCAAACTGGAAACTCCCCATTCTCTTTATGTTTTCTCTCTCTCTCTCTCTTTTTTTGAGACAGGGTCTTGCTCTGTCACCCAGGCTGGAGTGAAGTGGTGTGATCTCGGCTCACTGCAGCCTTTGCCTCTCAGGTTCAAGCAATTCTTGTGCTTCAGCCTCCCCAGTGGCTGGGATTACAGGCGCCAGCCACCAACCCTGGTTAATTTTTGTATTTTTAGTAGAGATAGGGTTTCACCCTGTCATGTTGGTCAGGATGGTCTTGAACTCTTGACCTCAAATGATCTGCCCGCCTCAGCCTCTCAAAGTTCTGGGATTACAGGCATGCCCTGTATGCCCGGCCCCTTTATGTTTTCACAGTGTCCTTCTTTGCAACTCCTTAATGATTTAGCTGGATGAATCTCTGAGAAATTCACTGTCCTCGGCAGCACAAGCTTGCTGAGCTGCTGCCATCAGCCAAGGGGTGAGTGTGACAAAGGAGTGGCCCTTAGACCCACTTCTACATGTCTCATCTTAATTTTATCATACAGTCTTTACCATAGACTTAACAACCATTATGTTAATATAATATCTTGAGAAAAGTTGTTGGAACCCAAAGTAATTGAAAGCAGTGACCTGAAGATATATTGGTATGCCCACATTCATAGCAGCATGATTCAGAACAGTCAAAAGGTGGAAGAAGCCCAAGTGTCCATCGACGGATGAATGAATGAACAAAATATGGCATATTCATATGATGGGATATTATTATTCAGCCTTAAAAGGGCAGGAAACTCTGACACATGCTACAACATGGATAAACTTCGAAGACATTATATTAAGTAAAATAATTCAGTCTCAAAGAGACAGATATTGTTTGATTCCACGTCTATGAGGTACCTAGAGAAGTTAAACTCACAGAAGAGAAAAGTAGAATGAATGGTGGTTGCAGGGGCTGGGGCAGGGAGGAATGGGGGTTATTGCTTAATGGGACTGAGTTTCAGTTTGGGAAGATGAAAAAAGTTCTTGAGATGGATGATGGTGATGGTAGTACGACAATGTGAATATACTTAAGGCCACCGGACTTATACTCAAAAGTGGTTAAAATGGTTAATTTTATGTTATGTGTATTTTATCACAATTTAAGAAAGTTGTTGAAGAGTCATAACATTGGGAGAATGTGTTGGGGTGGAGGCAAAGATTCCCTCGCCCCCTTCTCATCCCCAGATACAACTCTGCGGTTGGAGTAATGTATTTAGTTTAATGTTTTGTTTGCACACAAGCACGCATTTCATAATTTATTTTGCTGCATTGGGCTTCTGAGCTAAGGGACTAAAATGGTAATTTCCCGTTTTTTCTTCACAGAAAAGAGCCAGGCTTTTGCATCCTTAATTTCTGTGCTCCCTTGCGCCATGGGGAATGATCAGCTTTTCTGTGTCTTACAGGCTACTGAAAAGACCACCATCTTCCCAGGTCTTTATCTGGTTGTTCAGGACCCATCTAGGGAGCGTCAGGGGTTGCACAAAATGGAGAGGGGTTGGAGCAGGGGGGTGCATCCTAGGAACTTGAGATGAGGCTTTCAAAGGGCTGGAAGAAGTTGCAGCCTTAATGCTAGGAAGGGTTTGGGGTTGGTGGATTTTGTGGGGCCCCATTGAGATATTATGTTAATACCTGGGAGAAAGGGGGAGCCCCTGGTTGTAGCAAAGGTTTTCAAGGCAGGGTCTGTGGTTAGCAGGGAGGTGCCCCATTCATGCACACTATGGCAGGTGGTGGGGAGAAGTGCCCTCCTAGGATATCCAACCAACACTGGCAGTGGCAGCGACATGACAAAAGGCGCACCCAAGACAACCACCATGGGTTAAGGAACAGGCTGTATCTTTATTTTTCAGGACCAACTAAGCTTCCTGTCCTTGTGCCAGTCACTGAAGGGAGCAAAGGGAGCCTGGGCTTAGGGGGCAGGGGAGGAATAAGCACTCAGAGCTGGGCATGAGTCAGCTGGAAAGAAACAAAGAAGCGTGTCACTGCCCACACCTTTAATAAGTGCCTTGGAATGCTCCCGGCTCTCACAGTGGCGCATGTTTTACTCTGCATCCCATCTGTGGCTTCTATTGTCTTCTCACACTGTGGGACACTTAAGGAGATGTGACAGATGGCTGTGTGTGTGCTCCGTCCCTACAGGCAGTGTGCATTTTTAAAAATTCCTTTTTCTTTAGTGAAAAAAAAAAGATTTTTCTTTATAGCAAAAGCAATATATTGTTTTGCTATTGTAGAAAAGTATGAGAAGAAAATGAAAGTCTCCCATAATGCAACAGTGATTCAGATAATCACTATTACCGTTTTCATGTATTTCCTTCCCAGGGTTCCTCCCGCATTGTTTAATCTGTCCTTAGCCACGGTTCCTCTTCAGGTCTCGCTGCCCCGAGTGAGCTGATGGACCTGTGGTCAACCTTCCACATTCCCCAGGCACAGTTTCCCACAGTAACACACTGAATTAGGAAGGTGGCATGTGACACAGAACAGAGAAAAAGCTTACCTGCCTACAGGGGACATCGACTTACCACTGTCTCAGCCGATCCCTCACCAACCACACCTAATCTCGATCCAGGCAGTTTAGTTGCCATTGAGCTGGTTTCAAAAGTTTATCAGAACTTACACAACATTTATTTTTAAAAACAAGATTGTAAGGGTGGTTAGGTTGGCAGGCCAGCTCACAAAAACTGAGATGACCAACAAGGTAACTTAGAAATCATTGATAACAGTTCTGAACACAGATTCTAACCCCTTCTAAATTCTGGTCTCTCTGAGACTCAAGTGCCATGTCTGGAATCCCTCCCCCTTATTTGGGGCCCCTCTAAATCTCCATGGTATGTAGGTTCCACTAGGCAGATGGCAGTGAAAGGTCAAAAGCAAGGTGAGAGAACTCAGATGGGAGCGGCGTGGTATCATCTATGAGTGCACTGCTGCTCATTTGGGAGTCGGAGTTGAAACCACAGGCTTTGGAGTCAGTCCTGCCCCAGGTTCAAATTCCAGCTCTGCCTTTCATTAACTGTGTGGGTTTGGGCACATCACTTCACCTCTTTAAGTCTTGGTTTTTTCATCTGTAAAATGTGAAATAGGCCAGGCACGGTGGCTCATGCCTGTAATCCCAGCACTTTGGGAGGCCGAGGTGGGCGGATCACCAGAGGCCAGGAATTCAAGAGCAGCCTGGCCAACATGGTGAAACCCCGTCTCTACTAAAAATACAAAAATTAGCCAGGTGTGGTGGTGCACACCTGTAATCTCAGCTACTCAGGAGGCTGAGGCAGGAGAATCGCTTGAACCTGGGAGGCGGAGGTTGCAGTGAGCCAAGATCACGCCACTTCACTCCAGCCTGGGCGACACAGCAAGACTCCATCTCAAAAAAGAAAAAAGTTAAATAATACATCTTTCTAAAGATGTTTGTGAAGATTAGAGGAGACAAGACATCATTTGTCAGACTTGAGAATGACATATCTTACAGATGCCCACTGCTGATGTAAACTATTTATGTTAGACCACAAATAACTGATAAGTATGTGAGTTAATACATATGTTAATTAGCTTGATTCAGCCATTTCAAAATGTGTACATATTTCAAAACATGTTGTGCACCATAAATATATAAAATTTTTATTTGTCAATTTAAAAAACAACAATTCTTCCATACTGACAAATAGACTCTTACACAACTATAAAGCCAAAGGCAAGTTTACAAATAAATAAAAACCAAAAACAAGCCAACAAAGTTAAAATTGAAGTGTGTTGGATGATGTTATTTTGCTGAAATTAATTGAGCTTCTCGAAATGTTGGTTTCTAGTGATACCAGGACATGGTTCTTTAGAGCTTGGCATCCTTAGACTACCATATACTCAATGATGATTTTACTCACCCAAACCTTTCCTTAGTCTAGTGGTTGTAAACTGGAGGACCGTAGGCTGTATGTAGTCCGTGAACATGTTTTATTTAATTCTCACAGTGTTAATTTTTTCAATTTATTGCTATTATAGAAGAATTTAAAATTTTTACGTAAAATTTGCTTTTCCAGCTTCTCTTGAAAAGCTGGAAAATCGAGCCCCACAGGGTCCATATTTCCAAGAGGCCACAAGGTCAAAGCTGAACAATAGCCCCTAGAAGCCTGAGCCTGGGCTTCTAGTCTGCCCCTGACTCCACACCACCAGCTGCATTCATTCATGGACCCTACCAACTCCTATAGGCATTTAGGTTTGTGATGCCTTCTCTATGTGGGTTAGTGAAAAGCGTCTGTCCTTTCTTTACCAGCCAGTGACAATTAAAACAGCACTTCCAGATACCAACAAAAGATGAGAAACCCAAGTGCCAACAGTTGCTGAAATGAGCAGTCCATAGCTCTAAGGTACCCATCCAGAAGACCTGGCCAATACACTTCTGTGAGGGCATTTTGAAATTATTATTGAAATAGAAATAAAAAATGTTTAAAGTATCTTAGGGAATTCTTAGTCCCTCTGGGATCCCTGAACCCCAGTTTGAGAACCACTGAGATAAGGATGTCAAGGACTTAGAACAGTGCCTGGAATAGAGAAAAGACCTAATAAAAAGGCAGGGTGAGGATCTGGATGGCAAAGCCTGAACAATGGGAGAGTAGCCGAGTGCTCTCTATGGGCTGCCCACCTGACTCTCGAGCCACTGGGTTATGTTCACTGATTTTCAACTTCTGGTTCACCATGGTTTGCAGAGCCCCTCCTTTGGGATTGTCCATCCACTCTGAGAGCTCTATCCTTAAGATTTCATCCTCCTGGACTTTATTACAGGGACCAGGGTAGCAGAAGAGGGCTCCTCCCTTCCTCCCTCGGAAAAGACACCACACACTTTTAGATTCTTGGAGTCACTGCATTCAGCTCGTTAATCTGTGCCTTGTGGAAATTTGGATACACAATTGGAGTCAGGGCCTCCTGGAAATCAACTGGGTAAGGCATTTGCTGCTGATTTGTTTCACATCACTTTACAAAAGGGGGTGGGAGAGTTAGGTGAGATACTGTGTTTATTTGATTTGAACAGTCTTAGAGAAATCACCAATACCAGAGAAAGGTAGGAGTATAGGCCTGGTGATCACTCGCCAGAATCACAGGATGCCATTGCGCATTGTCTAGGGTAGGGACAAATTTCTAAATCCAAAGTGCCCAATAATAATCAGGATCAGGTTGATCACTAGCAAAGGGTGAGCCCATGCATGGCCTGAGCATTGCTGAGAAGTAAATGAAAAGAGAAAAACCCAAAACTATAAGACATAGAAGTTCATTTTGCCTTTGTAGATCAAATCGAGTTTCCAGGGCAGGCAACCTTTGGAGAGACACATCTGAGTGTGCACCCTTTGAAGTTTCTTTGCTAGCTTAGGAGGAATGGATAGTAATGAGAATGAAGACTCAAGGAGGGAAACATGGGGAAGAAGTGGTGCCTGAGTCTTGCAGGAGCTGCCGGAGGAGGCCGGGAGGAAACTACACAGGGCAGAGGAAGGGGAGAGAGGGATGAGAGCCCTTCAAGTACTTCTCTGAGAGTTGGCCAGGGAGAGAGAGAGAGGCTGCTTAAGGGCAGGACAGTATACAGGATTCACTCACAGAAGCCAGTCAATTCCTCATTGTCAAAACCAACAGCACATGCCACACTGGGCACAATCATGCCTAGTCCTGCTCCACTATGTCAGCAAACAGGCTCACCAACCATGGGGAAGAAGCCTTCTCTCCAGTGGCTTGTGCTGCCGAGAACCAAGTAAGGGACTGTCCATGTGTTATCAATTCAGGTGTCACAAATACACTTGTCATCCTTACAGTCTGTCCCAGTGGCCAGATGGACATTCCCATAGGAAGAATCACACTGTGTCCTCTACGTGGTGATAAACAAAGGTTTGATGAAGTCAGGACATTGTCCTTGAAGGCCTTTGTTAAAGCATACATGTATTACTTAGGAAGGTCACATGGGAGCATATTCTTAGCCACTAACACTTGCCTAAGAATTGCTTTGTTACGTTGACCTAGGGTGGTTTTAGCAAGGGTGAGTGACAGAGGAGGGGTGACACAGACACAGGAGGGACGAGTTTGCATAGGGAGGAAGGGAAGGAGAAGCAAACAGTCTGCATCCTGGGGTGAAGTGTGAGAAGGAACACAGCGTACTGCAGGGGTCCCGAGGGCCCAGAGTACTGGAAGATGCTGATCGCCATCTTTGCAGTTAGAAGTAACGACCTGCCACTCTTGTCCACTTAACCAGACCTAGTGAAAGCTCCACCTGCCCGCAGTGACGGAAGGATGCCTCTATACTGATTGCCCAGGACAGCAGCCTGAGGGGACAATGGAGAGGAGAAAGAATCCCTAAGTTTCCTTTAGAAGCAAACACCTCCCATTTTGCAGATGAATAAACTGAGACTCAGAAAAGTCTTGGACTAAACCAGGGATCCACCCCCCACCGCCAAGAAAAGTAATATTTTATATGTGTTAAGCATTTGCAGGAACTTCTGGGTCTGTTCTCATGAATTTAAACTCTGGACCAGGTCTGTCTGAATTTGCAGAAATATTTAGTTTCACTTGTGTTTCTTCATGTTAACTCATGTGCTAAGAACAATACCAAGAATTCTCTATGGTATATTTCTTTTTTTTTTTTATTATACTTTAAGTTTTAGGGTACATGTGCACATTGTGCAGGTTAGTTACATATGTATACATGTGCCATGCTTGTGCACTGCACCCACTAACTCCTCATCTAGCATTAGGTATATCTCCCGATGCTAACCCTCCCCGCTCCCCCGACCCCACAACAGTCCCCAGAGTGTGATATTCCCCTTCCTGTGTCCATGTGATCTCATTGTTCAGTTCCCACCTATGAGTGAGAATATGTGGTGTTTGGTTTTTTGTTCTTGCGATAGTTTACTGAGAATGATGATTTCCAATTTCATCCATGTCCCTACAAAGGACATGAACTCATCATTTTTTATGGCTGCATAGTATTCCATGGTGTATACGTGCCACATTTTCTTAATCCAGTCTATCATTGTTGGACATTTGGGTTGGTTCCAAGTCTTTGCTATTGTGAATAATGCCGCAATAAACATACGTGTGCATGTGTCTTTAAAGCAGCATGATTTATAGTCCTTTGGGTATATACCCAGTAATGGGATGACTGGGTCAAATGGTATTTCCAGTTCTAGATCCCTGAGGAATCGCCACACTGACTTCCACAATGGTTGAACTAGTTTACAGTCCCACCAGAAGTGTAAAAGTGTTCCTATTTCTCCACCTCCTCTCCAGCACCTGTTGTTTCCTGACTTTTTAATGATTGCCATTCTAACTGGTGTGAGATGGTATCTCATTGTGGTTTTGATTTGCATTTCTCTGATGGCCAGTGATCATGAGCATTTTTTCATGTGTTTTTTGGCTGCATAAATGTCTTCTTTTGAGAAGTGTCTGTTCATGTCCTTTGCCCACTTTTTGATGGGGTTGTTTGTTTTTTTCTTGTAAATTTGTTTGAGTTCATTGTAGATTCTGGATATTAGCCCTTTGTCAGATGAGTAGGTTGCGAAAATTTTCTCCCATTTTTTAGGTTGCCTGTTCACTCTGATGGTAGTTTCTTTTGCTGTGCAGAAGCTCTTTAGTTTAATTAGATCCCATTTGTCAATTTTGTCTTTTGTTGCCATTGCTTTTGGTGTTTTGGACATGAAGTCCTTGCCCATGCCTATGTCCTGAATGGTAATGCCTAGGTTTTCTTCTAGGGTTTTTATGGTTTTAGGTCTAACATTTAAGTCTTTAATCCATCTTGAATTGATTTTTGTATAAGGTGTAAGGAAGGGATCCAGTTTCAGCTTTCTACATATGGCTAGCCAGTTTTCCCAGCACCATTTATTAAATAGGGAATCCTTTCCCCATTGCTTGTTTTTCTCAGGTTTGTCAAAGATCGGATAGTTGTAGATATACAGCGTTATTTCTGAGGGCTCTGTTCTGTTCCATTGATCTATATCTCTGTTTTGGTACCAGTACCATGCTGTTTTGGTTACTGTAGCCTTGTCGTATAGCTTGAAGTCAGGTAGTGTGATGCCTCCAGCTTTGTTCTTCTGGCTTAGGATTGACTTGGCGACGAGGGCTCTTTTTTGGTTCCATATGAACTTTAAAGTAGTTTTTTCCAATTCTGCGAAGAAAGGCATTGGTAGCTTGATGGGGATGGCATTGAATCTGTAAATTACCTTGGGCAGTATGGCCATTTTCACGATATTGATTCTTCCTACCCATGAGCATGGAATGTTCTTCCATTTGTTTGTATCCTCTTTTATTTCCTTGAGCAGTGGCTTGTAGTTCTCCTTGAAGAGGTCCTTCACATCCCTTGTAAGTTGGATTCCTAGGTATTTTATTCTCTTTGAAGCAATTGTGAATGGGAGTTCACTCATGATTTGGCTCTCTGTTTGTCTGTTGTTGGTGTATAAGAATGCTTGTGATTTTTGTACATTGATTTTGTATCCTGAGACTTTGCTGAAGTTGCTTATGAGCTTAAGGAGATTTTGGGCTGAGACAATGGGGTTTTCTAGATATACAATCATGTCATCTGCAAACAGGGACAATTTGACTTCCTCTTTTCCTAATTGAATACCCTTTATTTCCTTCTCCTGCCTAATTGCCCTGGCCAGAACTTCCAACACTATGTTGAATAGGAGTGGTGAGAGAGGGCATCCCTGTCTTGTGCCAGTTTTCAAAGGGAATGCTTCCAGTTTTTGCCCATTCAGTATGATATTGGCTGTGGGTTTATCATAGATAGCTCTTATTATTTTGAAATACATCCCATCAATACCTAATTTATTGAGAGTTTTTAGCATGAAGGGTTGTTGAATTTTGTCAAAGGCTTTTTCTGCATCTATTGAGATAATCATGTGGTTTTTGTCTTTGGCTCTGTTTATATGCTGGATTACATTTATTGATTTGCGTATATTGAACCAGCCTTGCATCCCAGGGATGAAGCCCACTTGATCATGGTGGATAAGCTTTTTGATGTGCTGCTGGATTCGTTTTGCCAGTATTTTATTGAGGATTTTTGCATCAATGTTCATCAAAGATATTGGTCTAAAATTCTCTTTTTTTGTTGTGTCTCTGCCTGGCTTTGGTATCAGAATGATGCTGGCCTCATAAAATGAGTTAGGGAGGATTCCCTCTTTTTCTATTGATTGGAATAGTTTCAGAAGGAATGGTACCAGTTCCTCCTTGTACCTCTGGTAGAATTCGGCTGTGAATCCATCTGGTCCTGGACTCTTTTTGGTTGGTACGCTATTGATTATTGCCACAATTTCAGCTCCTGTTATTGGTCTATTCAGAGATTCAACTTCTTCCTGGTTTAGTCTTGGGAGAGTGTATGTGTCCAGGAATTTATCCATTTCTTCCAGATTTTCTAGTTTATTTGCGTAGAGGTGTTTGTAGTATTCCCTGATGGTAGTTTGTATTTCTGTGGGATCGGTGGTGATATCCCCTTTATCATTTTTTATTGCATCTATTTGATTCTTCTCTCTTTTTTTCTTTATTAGTCTTGCTAGTGGTCTATCAATTTTGTTGATCCTTTCAAAAAACCAGCTCCTGGATTCATTAATTTTTTGAAGGGTTTTTTGTATCTCTATTTCCTTCAGTTCTGCTCTGATTTTAGTTATTTCTTGCCTTCTGCTAGCTTTTGAATGTGTTTGCTCTTGCTTTTCTAGTTCTTTTAATTGTGATGTTAGGGTGTCAATTTTGGATCTTTCCTGCTTTCTCTCGTGGGCATTTAGTGCTATAAATTTCCCTCTACACACTGCTTTGAATGCGTCCCAGAGATTCTGGTATGTTGTGTCTTTGTTCTCGTTGGTTTCAAAGAACATCTTTATTTCTGCCTTCATTTCGTTATGTACCCAGTAGTCATTCAGGAGCAGGTTGTTCAGTTTCCATGTAGTTGAGCGGTTTTGAGTGAGATTCTTAATCCTGAGTTCTAGTTTGATTGCACTGTGGTCTGAGAGATAGTTTGTTATAATTTCTGTTCTTTTACATTTGCTGAGGAGAGCTTTACTTCCCAGTATGTGGTCAATTTTGGAATAGGTGTGGTGTGGTGCTGAAAAAAATGTATATTCTGTTGATTTGGGGTGGAGAGTTCTGTAGATGTCTATTAGGTCCGCTTGGTGCAGAGCTGAGTTCAATTCCTGGGTATCCTTGTTGACTTTCTGTCTCATTGATCTGTCTAATGTTGACAGTGGGGTGTTAAAGTCTCCCATTATTAATGTGTGGGAGTCTAAGTCTCTTTGTAGGTCACTCAGGACTTGCTTTATGAATCTTGGTGCTCCTGTATTGGGTGCATATATATTTAGGATAGTTAGCTCTTCTTGTTGAATTGATCCCTTTACCATTATGTAATGGCCTTCTTTGTCTCTTTTGATCTTTGTTGGTTTAAAGTCTGTTTTATCAGAGACTAGGATTGCAACCCCTGCCTTTTTTTGTTTTCCATTGGCTTGGTAGATCTTCCTCCATCCTTTTATTTTGAGCCTATGTGTGTCTCTGCACGTGAGATGGGTTTCCTGAATACAGCACACTGATGGGTCTTGACTCTTTATCCAATTTGCCAGTCTGTGTCTTTTAATTGGAGCATTTAGTCCATTTACATTTAAAGTTAATATTGTTATGTGTGAATTTGATCCTGTCATTATGATGTTATTTTGCTGGTTATTTTGCTCGTTAGTTGATGCAGTTTCTTCCTAGTCTTGATGGTCTTTACATTTTGGCATGATTTTGCAGCGGCTGTTACCGGTTGTTCCTTTCCATGTTTAGTGCTTCCTTCAGGAGCTCTTGTAAGGCAGGCCTGGTGGTGGCAAAATCTCTCAGCATTTGCTTGTCTGTAAAGTATTTTATTTCTCCTTCACTTATGAAGCTTAGTTTGGCTGGATATAAAATTCTGGGTTGAAAATTCTTTCCTTTAAGAATGTTGAATATTGGCCCCCACTCTCTTCTGGCTTGTAGGGTTTCTGCCGAGAGATCCACTGTTAGTCTGGTAGGCTTCCCTTTGAGGGTAACTCGACCTTTCTCTCTGGCTGCCCTTAACATTTTTTCCTTCATTTCAACTTTGGTGAATCTGACAATTATGTGTCTTGGAGTTGCTCTTCTCGAGGAGTCTCTTTGTTGCGTTCTCTGTATTTCCTGAATCTGAACGTTGGCCTGCCTTGCTAGATTGGGGAAGTTCTCCTGGATAATATCCTGCAGAGTGTTTTCCAACTTGGTTCCATTCTCCCCATCACTTTCAGGTACACCAATCAGACGTAGATTTGGTCTTTTCACATAGTCCCATATTTCTTGGAGGCTTTGCTCATTTCTTTTCATTCTTTTTTCTCTAGACGTCCCTTCTTGCTTCATTTCATTCATTTCATCTTCCATCGCTGATACCCTTTCTTCCAGTTGATCGCATCGGCTCCTGTCGCTTCTGCATTCTTCACGTAGTTCTCGAGCCTTGGTTTTCAGCTCCATCAGCTCCTTTAAGCACTTCTCTGTATTAGTTATTCTAGTTATACATTCTTCTAAATTTTTTTCAAAGTTTTCAACTTCTTTGCCTTTGGTTTGAATGTCCTCCCATAGCTCAGAGTAATTTGATCGTCTGAAGCCTTCTTCTCTCAGCTCGTCAAAGTCATTCTCCATCCAGCTTTGTTCCGTTGCTGGTGAGGAACTGCATTCCTTTGGAGGAGGAGAGGTGCTCTGCTTTTTAGAGTTTCCAGTTTTTCTGTTCTGTTTTTTCCCCATCTTTGTGGTTTTATCTACTTTTGGTCTTTGATGATGGTGATGTACAGATGGGTTTTTGGTGTGGATGTCCTTTCTGTTTGTTAGTTTTCCTTCTAACAGACAGGACCCTCAGCTGCAGGTCTGTTGGAGTACCCTGCCTTGTGAGGTGTCAGTGTGCCCCTGCTGGGGGGTGCCTCCCAGTTAGGCTGCTTGGGGGTCAGGGACCCACTTGAGGAGGCAGTCTGCCTGTTCTCAGATCTCCAGCTGCGTGCTGGGAGAACCACTGCTCTCTTCAAAGCTGTCAGATAGGGACATTTAAGTCTGCAGAGGTTACTGCTGTCTTTTTGTTTGTCTGTGCCCTGTCCCCAGAGGTGGAGCCTACAGAGGCAGGCAGGCCTCCTTGAGCCCTGGTGGGCTCCACCCAGTTCGAGCTTCCTGGCTGCTTTGTTTACCTAATCAAGCCTGGGCAATGGCGGGCGCCCCTCCCCCAGCCTCGCTGCCACCTTGCAGTTTGATCTCAGACTGCTGTGCTAGCAATCAGTGAGACTCAATGGGCGTAGGACCCTCCGAGCCCTGTGCGGGATATAATCTCGTGGTGCGCCGTTTTTTAAGCCCATCGGAAAAGCACAGTATTCGGGTGGGAGTGACCCGATTTTCCAGGTGCCATCCGTCACCCCTTTCTTTGACTCAGAAAGGGAACTCCCTGACCCCTTGCGCTTCCCGAGTGAGGCAATGCCTCGCCCTGCTTCGGCTCGCGCATGGTGTGCGCACCCACTGACCTGCGCCCACTGTCTGGCACTCCCTAGTGAGATGAACCCGGTACCTCAGATGGAAATGCAGAAATCACCCGTCTTCTGCATCGCTCACGCTGGGAGCTGTAGACAGGAGCTGTTCCTATTTGGCCATCTTGGCTCCTCCCCTCTATGGTATATTTCTGTCATGGGGCCAGCTGTGGAACAAGAAACAGAAGGAACAAGAAGCAAGAAAAGACCTTCAAAGTACCTTCTGACCAGCATTGCTGAATTCCAGAGCCCAGGATTCTGGAGAAAACTCTGCCTTCAGTTCTCATAAAAATCGGTGAGCCTGGAGGAATGAAAAGTCCTGTAAGTGAGAGAGGACATTTAAACCTAGAGTATAGTTCCTCAGATAAGCATTTCCCTTTATTATCCTGGTTTTCTTCACATGCACAGGAGAAGTGAATTCCAAAGCAATTCTGGTTTTGCACCACTTAATGCTTCAGTAAAAACCTCAGCTTTAGTCATTGTCATGGGCTGAATCGTGTCCCCATGAAGATACGATGAGGTCTTAATCTGCAGAACCTCAGAATGTGACCTTTGAAAATAGGGTCATTGAGATGTAATTAGTTAGGAAAAGCTCATACTAAAGCAGGTGAGACCTTAATTTAATATGGCTGGTGTCCTTATTTTAAAAATGATATGAAGATACAAGGGAAGAAGGCCATGTGATGATGGAGGCAGAGCTTGGGCTGACACAGCTGCAAGCCAAGAAACGCCCAGAGCTGCTGCAACACCAGAAGCCAGACAAGGCCTGGAGCAGATGTAACCTCAGAGCACCCAGGAGAAAGCAATCCTGCTGACACTGTGATTTCAGACCTCCAGCTCCAGAACCATAAGGGAATAAATTTCTGATGTCTTCAATGACCCAGTTGGCAGTAATTTGTCAGGACAGCCTTAGGACACTAATATAGTCACCTTGCATAGAATTGGACCCCAGAAAAAAATGAACTGGACATGACCATAACTGAAAGGTAAGAGACTAGGAAGAGGATTAGCCCCAGTCCCAAAATGGCAAATAGGGGGTCCAAATGCCACCAGTCCCCATTGCTTGCCCTGGTAGACATGACTGAATGATTAGGGTCCTCTCCCACAGGGCCAGGCTAAGGCCTTGGAGGACTTAGCACAGTGCTTCAGCTGCCACTAAGTTCGGAGATTCTTGCCCTCTTCTATTCACTCTGCTTCAAGTTATACTTTAGCTCCCTTGCGCTTCCTTAATCTACTGTCGACTCTTTTTCTAAGTTTTTAGTGAGCATTGGGTAAATTGTTACACCAGAAAAATTGCATGGCTGGGTGACAGGATGGGATGTAGGGTCCAGCCCAGGGGTGGGGTATGATTGCCAAGAGAGAGGAAGCCCAGTGTAACCAGGAAACATGTGGGTTTTATACCCATTCTGCCCCAAAATTTGAGCCAACAGGCATGATAGACAACATTCAAAAAGACAATGCTGCAAGTATCTAAGCATGAAGTCTTTGTTCTTGCTTGGCCAATTAAAAACAAAACTGTTTTTCTTTTAAGGCAAAAAGAAACCTAAATAATACTCCAGTCTTTAACAAAGCTGTCTGCAGAAGCAAAGAGTTTGTGCAGTCTGAGTTTTTACTAATGTGCATTGCCTTGCCGCAGGCTCGTTCCCGGCATGGTATGAAAACCTGTATGTACTCCAGTTCTCCGTGCTGTGCCGCCTGTGGACAGCGGCATCAGTGTTTTGCTGGCCAACATTTTTCTGCCTTTCATCTCACTACTGTTCTACTGACACTAATCTCAAATGAACTTTAAACAAAGGCTTGTCTTGTCATTGCACCCACTTAACTTGCTGCAATCTGTCTGTTGTCACATTTCTGTCTGTCCTTAGATCTTTGGGATAAACTGACTTTAAATGTGATCAGAACTTATGTCTCTTCATCTGTCATCTTCATGCCCTTCACACTGACATGCAGTGTGCACCTTTTTAACCATGTGTTTGCTGCTGGTGCCATTTTCTCCCCATTTACTTCCTACCATTCTGATATTTGCATTGCATTAATATGCAAATTAAACAAAATGAAATGCTTCTTAATTCAGTTGAGAATTCACGGTTCTAAGCCTGAAGGCTGGCTGATTTATTTTTAAACAGATTTTTATAACTCCAAGTTTTGCTGCTGTGCCAGAAAACAAGAACATCCCCAGATGTTTTCTGCCTTTTCTTTTTCCCTTCCTTCCTCTTTCTGTTTCTTACTTCAATTCATATTTATTTATTTACTGACATTAAAACATACAGAAAATTTACCATTGTAACCATGTTAAAGGGCACCATTCAGGGGCAATAAGTGCGTTCACATTGCTGCCCAACCCTCGCCTTTTTCCATTTCCAGAACTTCTTTATCATCCCAAACAGGAACTGTGTACCCATGCAAAATAACCCTCAAGTTCTCCCAATACCCTAGGCTCTGGCAACCACGATTCTACTTTTCATTTCTATGAATTTAAATTCTTTATTTCTTCTAAAATTACTGTTTCATTATGTGGGCAAAGTCATACTGATAATACATTTATAAAAGTTAATCAATTACTCTTACCTCACACCAGACACAAAAACTAACTCAGAATGGACTTCAGCACAGATCTAAACAAATGTGAAAGCTAAACTAAGATGTCTAGAAGAAAACACAGAAAACAATTTTGCAATCTTAAGGTAGGCAAAGGTTTCTTAGGATACACACACACACACACACACACACCAACCCATAAAAGAAAAAAAATGAATTAAACTTTGCACTTTGAAAGACACTATGCAACAGAATGGAGAAAACATTCACAGTACATTTGTCTGACAAAAGATTTGTATACGGAAAATATAAACAAGTATTACAACTCAATAAAAAGAAGAAAAACAATAAATTTTTAAAAACAGATACAGATTTGAAAAGACATTTGATAAAAGAGGATACGTAAATGACCAATTAGCTCATTAAAAATGTTTCATATAATTAGTCGTTAACTAAAATAAAAATTAAAGATGGCTAAAATTCCTTTTGTAGCTTTATTGAGGTACAAATGACAAATAAAAATGATGTATGTTCAAGGTGTACAACATGATGATTTCATACATGTATACATTGTGAAATGATTACCACAATTAAATTAATTAACACACTCACCTCACATAGTTACCATTGTGTGTGTGTGCATTTATGTGTGTGTGGTGAGGACACTTAAGATTTATTTTTAGCAATTTCAAGTATATAATACCGTATCATTAACTATAGTCACCATGCTGTACATAATATCCTCAGAACTTATTCATTTTATAACTACAAATGGTTGAAATTTAAAAGACTGACAATACAAAGTATTGACAAGGATGTGATGCAATTGGAACTCTCATACATTGCTGGTAGAACTGTGAAATGGCATGGACATTCTGGCAATTTATTTAAAAATTAAAGCATTCAGATTTCCAGTCCAGGATGTAAGGCGCTTAGGAGCCACTTCATCCTAACAACAAGTAAAATGCTGAACAAACTGAAAAATCAACAACTGTGATCTGTCATTGAAGTGGGGTCACAAGGCAAATTACTTTAAAAATTGAAGAGACAGACAGGTGGATACAGAGAATCACAAGTTACCAGAGCAGAAACCCACAAACAGAAAGCCCCATGGGAACCAATGCTGAGATAGAAAACTTGAAGTATAACTGATGAATCGCTGGAGGCTTAGTGTGAATAAGTCTATGAGTTAAAAACTCGAGGGGGACCTGGCCGGGTGTAGTGGCTCACACACTTTGGGAGGCCAACGGGGGCAGATCACCTGAGGTTGGGAGTTCAAGACCAGCTTGACCAATATGATGAAACCCTTTCTGTACTAAAAAATACAAAAATTAGCTGGGCAGTGGTGGTGCACACCTGCAATCCCAGCTACTCAGGAGGCTGAGGTGGGAGAATCGCTTGAACCCAGGAGGCGGAGGGTGCAGTGAGCCAAAATCGTGCCACTGCACTCCAGCTTGGGTGACAGAGGGAAACCCTGTCTCAAACAAAAAAACAAACAAAACCCACACACACAACACAACTCTAGGAGGACCCAATCCTTTTGCAAGGCTTATGCCCTGGAGCTCTACCAGGTTCTCACAGCAAGGATCAGAGAAAAATCCTCTTGTGTTTTCACCAGGGAGAGAAAAGTGGCCATTTTGAAATATACCAGCCTTCTTAAGAAGTACTGTCCTAATGAGAAACTGTTTCACTAGAGCCTAAGCTATTGTGTTTTGCCAGAGCCTAACCAAACTGAGGGAAAGTAATTATCCAACTCCAGCCCCTTCAGCCATCCTTTCTCACCTAAGGTGGGTAAAAGAAACTGAGAGGAATTTGTAAAGTTTCTAGCCAAGGGACGGAGGTTCACTAGAGGACTGAGACCCAAACATAGGACTGTAGAGCAGGTCCTCTTTCCTCACTGTGTACTACCATATTACTAAAGGTTTATTTACTGTGGTTCCTTTCACCCAGTACTTCATGTCTGGCTTTCTACAAAAAAATTACAAGGCGTACCAAAAGGCAAAATGACAACAACAAAAAACAAAAACAGAAACCAAACTAACAAAAAAACACAAAAGCACAGTTTGAGGAGACAGGGCAAGCATCAGAACCAGATTCAGATATGCAGGAATATAGAAATTATCAGATTGTGAATTCAAAAATCACAGTTGTGATTAATATGCTAAGGGATCTAATGGGGAAAAAAAGGCAGCATGCAAGAACAGATGGATAATGTAAGCAGAGAGATGAAAACTCTAAGAAAAATCAAAAAGAAATGCCAGGAATTTTTAAAAAACTGTAACAGAAATAAAGAATGCCTTCGATGAGCTTATTAATAGACAGACTGTACATGGCTGAGGAAAGAATCTCTGAGCTTGAGGATATGTCAATAGAAACATCCAAAACTAAAAAGCAAAGAGAAAAAAAGACTAAAAATAAAAAATATAAAAGGAACAAGATCTGTGAGACAGCTACAAAAGGTGTAAATCCATGTAATTGGAATACCAGAAGGAGAGGAAAGAAAAGAAGGAAGGAACAGGGGAAATGTTTGAAGCAATGATGACTGAGAATTTTCCCAAGTTAATGTCAGAATATCAGGAAGAATAAATGCCAAAAATCAGCTACACCTAAATATGTCATGTTCAAATGGCAGAAAATCAAAGATAAAGAAAACATCTTGCAAGAAGACAGAGGAGAAAAGGATTCAACCTACAGAGAAGCAAAGATAAGAATTACATCTAACTTCTCCTCAGAAACCATGTAAACAAGAAGAGAGTGGAGTAAAATATTTAAAGTGTTGAGAGAAAAAACCCACCAATCTAGAGTTCTATATCCTGCAAAATTATCCCTCAAAAGTGAGAGAAAAATAACAACTTTCTCAGACAAACAAACATTGAGGGAAATTTGTTGCCAGTAAATCTAACTTTGCAAGAAAGTTAAAAGAAATTCTTCAGAGAGAAGAAAATCAATATAGGTCAGAAACTTGAATCTACATAAAGAATGAAAGAGCATTAGAGAAAGAATAAGTGAAGGTAAATTTTAAAAGTTATTTTTTCTTATTTTTAACTGATCTAACAGACTAGAGTTTGTTCAAAATAGTAATATCAACGTCTTCAATTTTGTGTGCTTATGTATGTGTGCGTGTGCACATGCATGTGCTTATGTATATGTAAAGTTAATGGCAACAATAATACAGGGTCAAAAGAAAATAACTAAAAATATATTATTATAAGGTACTTGTACCACTTGTGACAGTATAGTACAATTTGGAAGTGGACTTGGATTAGTTGTAAGTGTATATTGATAACTCTAGGATAACCACTAAAAACTTTTTTTTAAAAAAAGGTATAATTGGTATGCTAAGAAAGGAGAGAAAATTGAATCATATAAAATGAATTCTGCTATAAAAACCATATGGCAGAAAAAGAGATGAAGACAAAAATAAAAACGAAGAATGAGGGCAATGAATAAAAAATAATGACAAGTAGGATAGCTATTAATCCAATATACCAATAATCTCTTTAAGTGGCAATGGTCTAAATAGATAAATTAAAAGACAGAGATTGTCAGAGCAGATCAAAAAGCAAGATTCAACTCTATGTTGTCTATAAGAAACTCACTTTAAATATAAAGACACATACAGGTCAAAAGTAAAGTGATGGCTGGGCATGGTGGCTCACACCTGTAATCCCAACACTTTGGGAGGCTAAGACAGGAGAATTTCTCGAGCCCAGGAGTTCAAGACCAGCCTGGGCAACATAATAAGATCCTGTCTCTACAAAGAAATTAAAAAGAAATTAGCCAGGTTTGGTGGCATGCACCTGTAGTCCCAGCTACTTGGGGGGCTGAGGTGGGAGTTGGGGAGGTCCAGGCTGCAGTGAGCCATGATTGTGTCACTGCACTCCAGCCTGAGCAACAGAGCAAGACCCTGTCTCAAAAAACAAAAATGAAAAATGATGGAGAATGATATACCATGTTAACACTAATCAAAAGAAAGCTGGGGTAACTATATTAATTTCAGACTAAGTAGGGTTCAGAGCAAGGAAAATTATCAGTGATGAAGAGGGTTATTACATAATGATAAAAGGATCAATTCTTTAAGAGACAAAACAATCCTTATTGTGTATATGCTTAACAACAAAGTATCAAAATATGTGAGGCAAAGACTGATAGAACAGCAAAAAGAAATACATGAATGCATTATTATAGTCGGAGACCTCTATCAGAAATGAACATATGCAGTAGCCAGAAAATCAGTAAGGGTATAGCTTATCTCAATGACATTATCAATCAACTGGATATAATTGACATCTATAGACTACTTCATTCAACAACAGCACGATGCACGTTCTTCTCAAGCTCGCATGGAACATACACCAACATAGACCACATTCCGGGCCATGAAACACATCTTAACAATTTAAAAAAAAAATAAAAATGATACAGTGTCTGCTTTCAGACCACAATGAAATTAAATTAAAATTGACAACATAAAGATACCAGGAAAATTCCCAGATACTTAAAGATTAAATAACACATTTCTAAATAACACATAGGTCAAATAAGAAATCTCAAGAGAAGTTTTAAAATATTTTTTAACTAAATGGAAATGAAAATACAACTTCTCAAAATTTATGAGATGCAGTGAAAGAAGTGCTGAGAGAGAAATGTATAGCATTGAATCCATATTTAGAAGAGAAAAAAGATCAAAATCAATAACCTAAGCTTCCACCTTTGGAAATTATTTAAAAAAAACAAGCAAATTAAATCCAACGTAAGCAAAGAGAAGAAATGATAGAAATTAGAGCAAACATCAATGAAATTGCAAACACAAAATCAATAGAGAAAATCAAACCATAAGCTGATTCTTTGAAAAGATCAATAATAAAATTGATAAGTGTCTAAACCAGACTAATGAAGAAAAAAAAGAAATAACACAAACTACTAATATTAAAAATAAAAGGGGATATCACTACAGGTCCTGTGGATATTAAAAGAATAACAAAGGAATACTTTGAACAACTCTTCCCACAAATTTCATAACCTGATAAAATGGATGAATTCCTTGAAAGACAAAATCTGCCAAAATTCACACAAGAAGAAATAGACAATCTGAATAGGCCTATATCTATTAAAGAAATTGAGTAACAGTTAATAACTTTCCAAAACAGAAAGTGCCAAGCCCAGGTAGGTTCATGGGTGAATTTTTCCAAAATTTAAGGAAAAAATCATACCAATTCTCTACAATCTATTTCAGAAAATAGTGGCAGAGTGAATACTTTCTAACTCATTATATGAGGCTAGCATTACCCTAATACTAAAACCAAAGACATTACAAGGAAAGGAAACTACAGACCAACACTTCTCATAAACATAGATGCAAAAATTTTCAAGAAAATTTGGCAAATCAAATCCAACAATGTATAAAAAGAATTATACTCCATGACCAAGTGGGATTTATCTCAGGTATGCAAGTCTGGTCCAATATTCAAAAATCAATTAATGTAATTCATTACACCAAAAAGCTAAAGAAGAAAAATCACGTGATCATATAAATAGATGCAGAAACAGCACCTGAAAAATTCCAACATCTATTCATGATAAAACTCTCAGCAAAGTAGGAATAGAGGGAAACTTCTTTAACTGGATAAGGAACATTTACAAAATACCCACAGTTAGCATCACACTTAATGGTGAGAAACTAGAAGCTTTCTGCTAAGATCAGGAACAATGCAAGGATGTTCTCTTTCACCAATTATTTTCAACATCTAACTGGAAGTCCTAACTAATGCAATAAGACAAGAAAAAAAGATATATAGATTGGGAAGGAAGAAATAAAACTGCCATTGTTTGCAAATGATATAACTATGTATGTAGAAAATCTGAAAGAATTAACAAAAAACTCCTAGAACTAATAAGTGATGATAGCAAGGTTGCAAGATACAAGGTTAGTATACAAAAGTCAATCATTTTCCTAAATCCCAGCAATGAATAAGTGGAATTTGAAATTTAAAACACAATACTATTTACCCCAAAAATGAAATACTTAGGTATAAATCTAACAAATCATGCACAAGATCTACATGAGGAGAAATGCAAAACTTGGATAAAAGAAGTCCAGGATGAACTTAACAAAGAGATGTTCCATGTTCATGGATAGGAAGACTCAATGTTGTCAAGATGTCAGTTCTTTCCCAACTTTATCTATAAAGTCAATGTGAAGTCAATAAAATCTTAGCAAGTTAATTTGTGGATACTGACAAACTGATCTAAAGTTTATATGGAGAGGCAAAAGACCCAGAAGTAGCAAGTCAATATTGAAGAAGAACAAAGTTGGAAGACCAACCCTATGTAATGGAAGATTTATTATAAAGCTACAGTAATCACAAAAGTGTGGTGCTAGTGAAAGAATAGACAGATAGCTCAATAAAACAGAACAGAGAGCCCAGAAATAGACCCACATAAATGTGGCTAACTGATCTCTAGCAAAGAAGCAAAGGCAATACAATGAAGAAAAGATAGTCTTTTCAACAAGTGGTGCTGGAACAACTGGGTATCCACATGCAAAAATATAAATCTAGATACAAACCTTAAACCCGTCCCAAAAATTAACTCAAAATAGATCACAGACCTAAATGTAAAATGCAAACTATAAAACTCATAGAAGATAACATGGGAGAAAGTCTAGATGACCTTGGGTTTGGTGATGACTTTTTAGATGAACACTAAAGGCACAATCCATGAAAGAAGAAACTGACAAAATGGACATCATTAAAATTCAAATGTTCTGCTCTGTGAAAGACACTGCTAAGAGAATAAAAGGATAAGCCATAGACTGGAAGAAAATATTTGCAAAAGACATATCTGATAAAGGACTTTATTCAAAATATATATAAAAAAACCCTTAAAACTCAACAATAAGAAAACAAACATCCTGATGTAAAAATGGGTAAAGACTTTAATGGACACTTCACCGAAGAAGACATACAGTTAGCAAATAAGTATATGAAAAGATGTTCCACATCACATGTCATCAGGGAAATGCAAATTAACACAAGATAACACCACCTACCTATTAGAATGGCCAAAATCCAGAATGCTGATAACACCAAATGCTGACAAGAAGTTAGAACAACAAGAACTCTCATTCATTGCTGCTAGGAATGCAAAATGGTAGACACTTTGGAAGACGGTTTTATTACAAAAGCAAATATATTCTTATCATATGATCCAGCAGTTATGCTCCT
This sequence comes from Pan troglodytes, assembly GCF_028858775.2. Lineage (NCBI taxonomy): Eukaryota > Metazoa > Chordata > Mammalia > Primates > Hominidae > Pan > Pan troglodytes. The sequence continues at coordinate 36,014,778 of NC_072404.2, forward strand.
TGGTATTTACCCAAAGGAGTTGAAAACTTTCATCCACACAAAAACCTGCACATGGATATTTACAGAAGCTTTATTCCTAATTTGCCAAAACTTGGAAGCTACCAAGATATCCTTCAGTAGGTAAGGAGATAAATAAACTGTGGTACATCCAGATAATGGAATATTATTCAGAGCTAAAAAGGAATGAACTATCAAGCCAGAAAAGAAATGGATGCGAGCCTGGGCAACATAGCTAGACCCCATATCTACAAAAACATTAAAAAATTATCCAGGCATGATGGCTCACACTTGTAGTCCTAGCTACTCAGGAGGCTGAAGCAGGAGGATCACTCAAGCCCAGGAGGTCGAAGCTGCAGTGAGCTATGATTACGCCAATGCACTCCAACCTGGGTGACAGAGCAAGACTCTGTCTCTAAAAGAAAGACATAGATGAAATTTAATGCATATTACTAAGTGAAAGATGCCAATTTTAAAGGGCTACATACTGTATAATTCCCAGCATATGACAGTTTGGAAAAGGCAAAATGATGGAGAGAGTAAAAAGATGAATGGTTGTCAGGGCCTGGTGGAGGGATGAATATGCAAGGCACAGAGGATATTTAGGGCAGTAAAACTATTCTATAGGATACTATAATAAGTAAAACTATTATATAATATCATATAGAATATAAAACTATTCTATATGATACTATAATGGTGAATATATGTCACTATACATTTATTCAAACCCATAGAATGCACAACACCTACAGTGGACCTTAATGTTAACTATGGACTGTAGATAGTAATGTGTTAGTGCGGGTTCATCAGCTGTAACGAATGTACCACTCTGGTGTGGGATGTTGATAATGGGGAGGCTGTGCATGGTGGCGGTAGAGGGTAATGGGAAATCTCTGTACTTTTTGCTCAATTCTGCTGTGAACCTAAAGCCGCACTAAAAAAAAAAGTTCACTTAGAAAGAAAATAAGTTAATACATATTCAAAAAATTTAAGCATATTACCATATGACCTAGTCATTTCATTTCTAGGTATTTACCCAAGAAAAATGAAAACACACCCACACAAAGACTTGTGCACAAATGTTCAGAGGAGCTTTATGCGCATGAACTAAAAACTGGAAACAACTCAAATGTCCATCAGTGGGTAATTGGATAAACAAAATGAGGTTATCCATGAAATGGAATATTACTAGCAATAAAGAGGAATAAACTAGTGATAGCCTAAAAATCATTATGCTAAGTGAATGAAGACAGAAGCAAAGGCATCCACACTCTCTGATGCCATTTATATAAATTCTAGAAAATGTACATTAATCTGTAGCAACGAAAAGCAGATCAGCAGTGTTGGGCCCAGGGGCAGAGTGTGGAAACTACTGCAAAGGGGAATGAAGAAGCTTTTGGGGGTGATGGAAATGTTCTGTATCTTGCTCGTGCTGGTGATTTCACAAGTGTACATGCCTAGGAAAAGTCATCAAATCATACACTTGAAAAGGAAGCAGTTTATTGTATGTAATTACACTCCAGTAAAGGCAAAAAAAACTCAGCAATTAAATTAATATCAATAGTAGGCTTTCACTTGAATCAAGGTTTTTCACTTTTCAATTTTTGCTGAAAAAACTGAGCCCCTCAGCTATTTTAAGGATAGAAAACTCTGGTATGATTGTTGTTTGACTACTCTGCTTGGAGAGGGTGAGTGGGGGTGCCTGAGCACGGTTTTGAGCCTTGCCTACCTCATTCCCACCCCCAGGAACGTGGATGACATCATTTCAGGACACATCATGAGGAATACACTTGACTACCTCTGGGCCCAGCATGCCGCAGACCTCCATTCAGTCGGCTCCTACATCCTCCAACCAACAGGAGGTGGAGAAAGGCCCAGGGATGCTCAGAACCCCAGGAGGCCTACAGATGCTTTAGATCAGCTGTACCGTCCCTTCACCTGCATAAACTCAAACCTGCAGAGGAAATTTCCTCCTAAGCCCAGACATTAATCACACCACTGGGAGACTGTAAAGCCAGTGCCAGGCTGACAGAGAGGCCTGCAGGAACCGGGTCCTTTTTAACAGCACCCAGCAAAGGGAGGGAAAGCCCAAAACCCAGCCTCAGGCAGGACAATCAGCATGCAACAGTCATAAGGAAGCTGCTCCGCTCCCCGGGTTTCCTGAGCAGGATCTGAGTGTGCATCCCTCCAAGAACTAGCACTTGGGTTTTAATTATAACCTCTACCAAACTTCTCTGCTCTCTGCTCCCACACAGATCTGCAGCTGAACCTGTCCTCTGTCAATATATAAGCATCCCCTACTCTCAGGCAGCCAGACACATTTAGGACCTATCTAGCCCCAAGTATTCCTTCAGGAAACACTATCAGCCACATCTGGAAGCCTCCAGGTGGGAACACAGTGCAGACCCATGGGACACGTGTGCTCAAGTCCTGACTGTGCGTCGCTAGCTGTGTGATTCTGGCAGGTGACCACCAATCTGATTACCATCGTCCTCATTAGTAACATATGGATAATAGCTTCCTTACAGATTAGGTGTGTAGAACACAGGAGATTAAGGGATTTATAAAGTGCTGTATGGTCTATGAAAGTTGGCTATTATTAACCATGCCTAGGGAATTCAGACTTCATATGGCTTTTCTCCACAGAATCTTCTTACACTTTTCTAAGGTTAAAAAACAAAGGTGGGTCTAGGATCCAAAAAAGAAAAAATATGTTAAAAAATATTTCTACCAAGTTTGAAAAAACACTTTAAAATCCTTTCTAACCTCTCTCTCCTCCCACACATACACCTTAGCTCTATAGATGAGCTGTGGCTAATGTTAAAACAAATCTATTTTCCCTTAGAAAGAAGATGATGACACAGGGTAGTGGGTAAAGGAGGGGAGGATTGGCAGGACGGCCATAGGAAGTTACAAACTGAGAACATTCCGTAGCTGTTTAAATTACACAGAGTACAGTATGTGTAGAACGAGAAAGACAGGGAGGTGGGTTAAGGCCTATGGAATATCAGCATTTCAAGATTGGATAGAAAAAGAGAAGCTTACAAAGGAGAATGAGAAGGAGTCACAAAGGTGAGTATGACAGAGACTGCCAGTTGCCCCAACATCCATCCTCCCTTTCTTCCACAGTGATAGAATTGTTGGCTGCGTGCATGTTCACTTAGCTAAAGACTGCATTTACCAACCTCTGTTGCAGCTAGATGTGACCATGTGACTGTTCCGGCTACAGGATCTGAACACAACATGTGCAACTACAGATTATTCCTTAAAGGGAAAGGATATGCTCTCTCCTATATATTTTCCCTTTTTCAGTGGTGGATTGTGGCTGTGGGAAGAACCATCCTGAACCACACAGACAGGTGGGATACCTAAGGATGTTAGAGCAACAAGATAGAAAGAACCTGGGCTTGGGACAATGTTGCAGAGCAGATCCAACACACCAATTTCAATGTTTGCATGATAGTGCAATAAAATCCTGTGCTTTAAAGCCACTATTTCTTTAGGTCTCCGAGATGTGGATGGACCAATATCTATCTTACTCAGTGCATGTAGGAAAAAGATGATTTAAAGAAGGAAGAGAAATGTGGCTGATATGTCAGATAAGATGAGGACTGAAGCTTCCTCTTGGTTGAGCAATAAAAAATTCACTGGTGACTCCAGGAAGAGCATTTTTAAAGGTGATAGGACCATTGGAAGGCCAGTTTTAAGAGTGGGCTCAAGGCAAGGAAGGATGGACAGCAAGGATCAGCACTTTGTTAAGAAATTTAGCGGTAAAGGAGGCAAGAGCTGGAGAGTGACATGGGGTTGAAAAAAATCCTGCTTCACTTCTCTGTTTCTGTTTCATGGGACTCTCCAAGAATGGGTCTCCATCCTAACAAAAATTGCTTGTGTTCTCAGCCTATTTTGCTTACTCATAATTGTGTAACAAACCACTTCAAGAAACTTAGTGGCTTAGACTATGATGATTTATAATTTCTCAGGACTCTGTGGGTTGACTGGGCAGTTCTCTTCATGTGGTGTGGGCTGGAGCACTAGCATGCTTGAAAAGTCCAAATGGCTGGCTGTGGCTGCTGGCTGCGGCCTGGGAGCTCAGCTAGGGCTCTCAGCCAGGGGTCTTGGTTTTCTTCCAGGGGTCCTTTCTATGTCGTTGCTTGAGCTTCCTCCCAGCATGACAGCTAAATTCCAAGATGAAACATTTCAAGAGTGCAAACACATAAACTGCTAGTCTTTTCTAAGGCTTAAGCCTGAAACTAGCATAGCATCACTTTCACCACATTCCATTATTTAAAATAGATCACAAGGCAGCCCAGATTCAAGGGAGAGGAGACTACATAAGTGTATGAATACGAGGAGGCATGGAAGACCACCAAAATGAAAACCTAACAAGTAGAAATGACCCAGAGAAGAGAGAGAGGTTGCAAAGGGGTTGGAGGAAATTTGGTGGAGGGGTGAGGGATAAGTTTTTATTTTAATTGTAGTGATGGTTTTACAGGCCGACTCATGTCAAGCTTATCAAATTATACACTTTAAATTTGTACAGTTTATTGTATATCAATTATACCTCAAGTACGTCTTTTTTTTAAAAGCGCAATCTACTTACAGAGTAAATATTTCAGTAAATTGTGGTATCTCCATTAGGTAAAATATTTTATAGCAATTATCAGTGATAAGAACAGTGTGAAATAGCAGGAGAAATGTTTCTGATGTAAAGACAAATGAAAAAAGCAAGTATGAAATTCTGGGTACACTGAAAATTTTGTAAAAATGTGTATATGTGGGCAAGGCTAGGAAAGCATTCACAGAATGAAAATACCACCATTAGGCAGGTGGAATAGCATGGATTTTCCCCTTCAATTGTCCGCATTTTCTGCTCTGTTGCTATATTTGCTTTATAATTAATCTCTTGATCCTTCTATTTTTGCACTCATTCTCTTATCTGCAGGCCCGCCACTTGGGTCAGGCCTCTTCCTCTGAGGCTCTGGCAGTGTAAATCCTGCGTCTGTCTAAAGCACTTTGTTTCTGTGTGGTTCACTCCTGATACAGGGCCACTTGTGCGAGAGTTGAGAGGGAGACAGGCAGGGCTCTTGGGGAGTGATACAGCACTTATGTGTTCGTCAATTCTAATAACAGGCTTGCTCCTTCTCCCACCTGGGGCTGTCACTCTGGCTTCCAAATCCAGACAGGTTTCTGTTTCAAAATTACTTCCTTGTTAGTCATTCCCTTTCCACTTCCCTTTTCTGCCACCTTCTTATAAAACACACTGGTTCAGCAAGCTCTGTGTGTCTGAATCACTGCCAGGCCTCAGCTCCCTCCCTGGCTGCCCCAGCTGCTCCCCCACCATTTAGCAGAACCATGCAGGCATCCAAAAATGGGGAAACAGCTACAGCTGGTGTCAGCTGCAAAGTTTCTCTCCTGCCCCTCCATCTCTCCCCCTCTTTCCTGACATGTTATATTTTCACAAGAAGGGACTTGGAGAAACGTGCTATTATTCTTTTCTGGGTGACACACAATCACAAAGGCAATCTTCCTGGGAGATGGGCTCAGCAGGGCCAATGCCAGCAATAGGGAGAGAAGGGAGTTAGGCCTTTTAATCACACTCCTTTGGCTCGGTGTATCCATTTTACCCGCCACGATGGTGCTTGCTGTCTGCTTCAGATCAGCTCTGCCCCTCAGGGTAATGAGCAAGGAAAGACAGGTGATGGCAGGCTGACATTTACGATCTCACGAGCCAAACTGCTGCCTGCATGCCTAGAAGGATGTGAGGGTACCATGATGGAGGATTGCAAGTGAGAGCCAGAGAGGCACCTGCCAAGCCCCGTCACCTGGCTGCACACACGGTGAGGGAGGGATGAGGTGGAGAGGAATTGTGTGAAGGGCGCAGCTCTGAGCCATATGTTCTGTTGGGGAGGCTTTTCAGCTATGAGCAGGCAGCCTGATACCTGTTAAATGGCTCCTCAAGGTGGCTACACTAAGACTCAACCCGGTAAGACAGAATGGCAATGTGTTGTCAACTTGATTTGTTCTTAAAATGGGCCTTTTTTTTTCCTTTGGCCAGAAGGCCTGTCAATTTCCAGCAGGGGCAGCGCAGTCCGCTTCCAGGGAAAACTTAGGTCCTTGCCAGCAGGTGGGGCAGGTGGCCTCCAACCGTGGTTTTTCTCCTCTCACCAGTCCTGTGTTCTCCCTCAAGGTAGCCTTTTAAAGCTATGTTTTCTCCTACTTCTCTGCTTACACCTCCCGCTGCCTCGCTCACTGTTTTTTTTGTTTGTTTGTTTTGAGACAGGGTCACTGTCTTTTTAACTGTCCCTTCTCTTTCCTCTTCTGCCTTTTCGTGTTCCTTTTCAGGCAAGAAAAAATGCAAACACGTGCCCATGTGCACACCCACCCAACCCACACACAAGAATTCTGGAAAGAAATAGAGTACCAAAAAGTCTTCCTTTCCAGCATTTGTAATTTGCATAATTTAAAACTGCATATCCCTAACCATTTCATTATTATATTAAATATATAGTATTTCAAAACAGTGGGGGAAAATGATCAAGTTGGACCCACAATGACTTAAAGTTATATTTATGCCTTATCCAGAAAGCTTTCTTTTCAAGAAGAAAATGAGTGACTTTAGAAAATGTATACATTGAGATTACTTTTTAAGGTTAAAAAATGCCAACAATAATGTTAAAAAGTGATGATGCTTGAAATCATTTAGATGCTCTAAGTACTGGTAATAAAGATGTTCTATTTTATTTGAGTTTTTACAGATTGAGAAACTGAAGGACAGATAAGACTCGACTCTCCTGAATCCCAGACCCTTGCTGGGTCCCCACAAGGTGGTGAGGTCCTTGAAGGTAGGATCTGTTTTATTGAAACATCTTTGCAGCCCCTTTAGGTCTGGAACACAGTAGGGACTCAATAAATGTCTGTAGAATTTAACTATTTCCTGGAAATGACCAACAATATTAATATGTTGAACATGAGGACTTTTAGTAGGATAATTAATAATTTAATAAATATATACATTCTATATTTTCCTTATATCTTGGTAACCTAAAGGGAATTACTTGAGCTAGCAAACTGCAGCCAGTAATGGACAGCAGCAGCCACATTAAGAATGCCTTATTTTCCCAAAGGGATACGATTTTCACATATGGCATTAATTTCTGGGAGTTTGTGAGACAACTGGGACTATTTGAACAATTTTACAGAGATTTAGCTGCTTATACTGAGCTGTGTTGCTCAACCTGACTTACTCCAAAGCCTGAAAGGATGTAGTTCAGGTGTGTTTGGCAGCTGAATGAGGCCACAGTGTTTAGTGTTGGGTTAGCCCGTGATTCTCCATCAGGCTACGTGTCAGAATCACCTGTGGAACGTCTTAAGTAATTCCTATTTCCCAGGTCCCTCGTTAAACCAGTTAAATCAGAATCTCAGGAGTAGGGTCTAGGCATTACATTTTTGAAGCTCTCTGGAGGGGTCTCAAAAGAGGCACAAAGAATGAATGGTGAGAGGGGAGAGCTCCTTCTTGCTTTCTACAAGCTCCAAGTTTGCTTTTAGCCGATAGTGTTAGCCCCATGTTGTTCAAACCTTAATGTGTATACGTATCGCCTGGGGATCTTGCTGAAATGCAGCTTCTGACTTGGTAGATCTGGCCTGCAGCTGCAGATGCAACTGGTTAGCAGGCCACCATAGGGAGCAAGGATCCAGAGCTGCACAGGCCAATATGGTGGCCACAGGACATGTGTGGCTATTGAGTGTGTGAAACATGGCTAGTCCAAGTTGCAATGTGCTGTAAGTATAAAATAAACACCAGATTTGGAAGCTTTTGTACCAAAACATAGATATATCCATAATAATTTTTATCTTGGTTACATGTCAAAATGATAATATCTTAGACATACTGAGTTAAATAAAATACACTATGAAATTAATCTCGCCTGTTCCTTCTTTTCTTGTTTTAGCGTAACTACTAGAAAATTTGATGTTATCCTAAGCAAATTAATGCAGGAACAGAAAAGCAAATACCACATGTTCTCACTTGTAAGTGGGAGCTACACATTGGCTACTTATGGACATAAAGATGGCAACAATAGACAGTAGAGACTACTAGAGGTAGGAGGAAGGAAGTGGGGCAAGGGTTGAAAAACTAACTATTGGGTACTATGCTCACTATTTGGGTGATGGCATCCATTGTACCCCAAACCTCAGCATCATACAATATACCCATGTAACAAACCTGCATATGTAACCCTGGATCTAGGATAAAAGTTGAAATTATTTTTAAAAAGAAAATTAAAAATTACTTATTGACTTGCATTGACTTTCTATTGGGCAGCGCTGGTCTAGGAAACTGTTCATTGCTTGGTGGCAACTGCATAGTGGCCAGGGTGTTTAAATGGGATGAATGCAGTGGCTGGGGGAGTGGCTACCTGCCTAGAATTCAGACTCTACAGGTATAAATGAAGAACAATCATGGCTATCATTTATGAGTGCTTCTACGACCTATCACTGTTCTAAACACTTTACATGAATTATCTCATTTAGTGCTCATAACAGCCCATGAGGTAAACATCTCAATTATTCCCATTTCACAGATGGGGAATTTAAGGCAGAGACAGTTTCAGCAACTTGCCTCAGCTAGCAAGTGAAAGGGTTTAGGCTTGAGCTTTAGAAAGCTCCCTCTCCCTCTGCCCTCTGTTTTAGTCCATTTGTGCTGCTATAACAAAATACCACAGACTAGGTAATTTATAAACTATAGACATTAATTTCTCATGGTTCTGAAAGCTGGAAGTCCCAGGTCAAGGTGCCAGCAGGATTGGTGTCTGGTGGGGGCTGCTGTCTGCTTCCAAAATGGTCCCTTGTTGCTGCATCCTCTGGAGGGGAGGGATGTTGTGTCTTCACATGGCAGAAGGGATGGAGGGGCTGGAGACACTCCCTTCAACCTCAAGCCCTTTTATAAGGACACTAATTCCATTCATGAGGGCAGAGCCCTTATGACTTACTTCTCAAAGGCCATATGTTTTAATAATGTTACATTGGGGATTATGTTTCAACATGAATTTTTCAGAGGACACCATCCATTCAAACCATTCCACCTACCTCCATGGAGGAAAGAGACCAGGGGCCAAGAGGATGTGACTACCTGGAGGCCATGCCCCATTTCTATTCTAGAACATGCTACTTGATTGGTCTGAGTGGTGGCTGAAGGCAGATGTTTTGGGGAGTGCAGCAGATGGACCTTGGGTCCCCAAATCCTTTTCAGTACAAGATGGAGCTAGGGATGGGAAGAGAGGTGGGGCAGGTGGAGTGCAGGGGGCTTCCAGCTCTACTGTTGCCGTGGCCACCACTAATGTTAGAGGCAGGCCTAGTGCCAGGATTCGATGCCAATGCCCACGTACCGAAGGACTGACAGAGCTGAAGGTGGACTGTGTTCTGAGACTCTGCAGGTCACTCTGGGCTCGGAGACTCCCCATTGCATACAAGAGGAGAAGCATTGCTACTTCAGTGACAAAGGCCAATGGGATTCTGATCTGCAGAAGGCCCTTCTCTGCCTTAGGTGTAAGTCAATGTAAGGGTGGAGCTTTCCCATCCCTGCCTCCTGACTGACCGCGTTACACTCAAACTCAAAATGATCTCCCTTATGGAAAGTGATTCCTTCGCAGTAGGATGCAAAAAAATGAAAGCCTCTCTGTAGAAATAAATCACAGTGCTGGAACTTATTTCAATACTTTAGCATCCCTGAAAAATACCCTAGCTTTGATAAAGAGTCCACTATGTAGTGCAGAAAGTTGCAAAAAAGGATGAACAATATATCTGAATTTCTCTTTCTGTAAAATACAGATGGTGGTAACATATGCCCCTGACTCTTGTTTGTTGAAGACATTCAGAGCTAATGTGGTTTGGATCTGTGTCCCCGTCCAAACCTCATGTCAAATTGTAATCCCTAATGTTGGAGGTGGGACCTGGTGGGAGGTGACTGGATCATGGAGGCAGTTTCTCATGAATGGTTTAGTACCATCCCCTTGGTGCTGTTCTCGTAATAGTGAGTTCTTGTGAGACCTGGTTGTTTAAAAGATTGTAGCACCTCCTCGCTCTCTCTTCCTCCTGCTCTGGACATGTGAAGTGTGTGCTCTCCCTTTTCCTTCCACCCTGATTGGAAGCTTCCTGAGGCTTCCCAGAAGCAGAAGCTGCTATGCTTCCTGTACAACCTGCAGAACTGTGACCCAATTAAACTTCTTTTCTTTATAAATTACCCAGTTCAGGTATTTCTTTATATCAGCCCAAGAATGGACTAATACAAGAGCATTCTGAAGTTTTACAAAGGAAGCTTCTGGAAAACAGAACATTGCCAGACCCTTCCACTGGCTGGACCACTGAAGAACAGAACTTTGACAGCTGCAGCCAGCCCTAGGGTGCTGTAACTATCACCGTAAAACATTGGTTTTCTTTGATCTGCCCTGCCTGGTCATTCTCTCTTGGGCAACAGATGGGAATGCTTTGATCAACTTCAGGAGATGCCTTTGTGGTTGGTGACTTTTCCCTCGTCTAAGAGCCTGTCCTCAGCCTGATTCTGAGTCCTGTGTTCTTGCAGCATCAACTTTTCAACTGCATGTAAAATAAATTCTTGACATTCCTCTGAACTGGACATGAAAACCTTATGTTTCCTCCACTGGAGAGGGGAAGAAGAAAACTTAGCAGCAAAGTCTCAACAGCCTTGAAGGTCACAGTAGGGTGAAAGAGATAATCCTCATCTCCTCTGAAATCAGAATCAGAGGTAATCAGTTACTTGGCAGTACAAGGGGCTATGGATAGACATTGAAAGAACTTCCAGATAATGAGGTTTTTGAACTCCAGAATGAGTTGCCTGGGTGGAACAGAATTTCCTTCCCTTGAGGTCTTTAGAGGCAGGAGCGAGGTCCAGGGAGTATGTAAGTGCAGAATGGCTTGCATGGAGAGGGAAGAATTAGCTTTGTGTCTTGCTTAAGAGAATAATGGGAGTAGCTAGAGTAATAAAATCAGCCTTTCCCCTCCCTTCTATATGGTCTCAAGCAAGTAAAATAAGCCATGGCAGCAGTAATGACTACCTTGCCTTGTATATTTCCAAAATACTTTCCTGTTACTTCAGTTGGTTCTTACCGTGGCAACTACATGAGTTAGATGGGAAGCACGCACATTATTATCACCATTGGCAGAGGAGACTAGAGTAAAGGGAACAGTCCGCACAGCTGGTTAGCATCACAGCTGGGGCTGCATAGGGATCCTGATCAATTGCTCTTTCCACTGATGCTTGAAATTCTGAATCTGGTGAAATATTAGGGATGGTAGGGATTCCACTACAGTTTCAATTGCATTTCTGAAAACATTCTATGTTTTAAAAAATTCAAATAATATGAACTTTGCACCCTATCTCCTGGTTAACATGTTGCTGGAAGGTGGAATGGCTTGACTTCTAACTAGCCTTATTAGAATTAACACAAACTGAGGAAGCAACTACACTGAAAACAGAGAGAGGGAGAGAGAGAGCTCCTCTGTCTAATCTGTCTAATTGCATGATCTACTTAACTTCAAGACAGTAGCTCAGGGGCTTGACTCCAAACCAGAAAACCCTGGGGAACATATTGTTGGGAAATGCCCAGCCTCACTGGAGGCAGAGAGACCAGATGCTCCAATTACAGCTTTGTCATCCCAACTTGAGACTTGTGTAGCTCCTTTCCTTAAGAAATGGAGAGTGAAACTGTGTTGTAAAAAAACAAAAAACAAACAAACAAAAAACTTCTTTATATCTCTCCTGTAGCTATATAGTCAAAGGAAGTAGTAGCCAAGTCTCTGTATTCACAGGGGGTTTTTTGGGGGGTGGTGAGGGCAGAAGGTGGAGTTCAGGTTTGGACCTAACATGGAAGTCAGCGGCCAGTATTCACTTTCTGAGAAATTGTAAAGTGCCCTGCTGGCTCCCCCAGCCCCTGACTGCAGCCCTTGCCATTCTCACTTTAGGGTACAAGCATGTTACCAAAAACGCCAGGTATAGATCAGCAATGTCCGTGAAAATCAGGAAAATAAATATTTACTATTCATTTGTATTTGTAAAAATGAAAAAAACATAGGTTTATTGATTACTTCTGTAGAAAATATCAATCTATGCCTTGAAAAGGGGGGGTTATATTTTTCTGTTATAAGTTTTTGGTCATATGTGTAATCTATACACACATATATACATTTATCCCCTAGACACACACCCTTCCCCGTATAAATAATCAAACGTGTGTGGGCCTCTGTGTGAATATACCAGATGTATTAAACACACACAAAACTTACAAGGTTTTTAATGGATGATGACTCAGTGGAACCGAGTTTCAGCAATTTTTGTTTTCAACTGAATGACTGGCACCTTCAATTTTACTCCTTTGTAACAGAAGGTGTGGGGCTCCTGGCTAAGACACAAAACAGTTCTTCTTCTTTTTAATCTGAGAAAGGAAGGAAGAGTTTTAACAGAGTTAATTGAGTGGTTGGGGTCTCTAGAAAGCAACTTGCCTCTCTCAGCTAACAGGAAAGGAAGGAAGAAATAGAAATCAAGGAGAAGCTTTTCTGTGCCCATGCCCTGCCTGCAATGTTAGGAACCTCCCTCTTGAAGTAAATTGGCGAAGCCCTTTGCAGGGCAGCTTGGTGATAGGCCTCTACTTTGACCCAGTTCCTCTTCTAGGAATTTATCCTAAGGAGGAAATTGGACAAGCATACAAAGACAGAGGTGTCAGGATGCACACTAGTGGAAAATTGAAGATTGGAGACAACAAAATGGCTGTCAAGACAAGACATTATTTAATACATGTTAAATAAATCATACAATGTCCCCACAATAGGATAATGAACATTCATTCAAATGGTGATATAGATCCCTATTTCTTGCTTGGAAAGGATATAAGTAGAAAATTCAACAAAGCTATTTTTATTTTGGAAAATAATAGATGACAAAGAATGAGAGAGGAAGAAAAGTATGAGAAGGTGCAGATCGAGAAGGGGGAACACCATTATCCTCTCTACAACTAATTGTTGCTGGCAGGACTTGGAGCTGCAATCTGAGAATTCTGAATTTATTTATTTATCTTTTTTTTGTCACTCATGGGAAGAGAAAATTCTGCCCTTAGAATGAATGTAATGTGCATTTTCATCAGCTTGAGGAACACTCTGCAGGAGTTAGGCAGGTCTACTTGTGGAGAAGACCTTTGGCTGGGACTGCTGTTCACAGGCCTAGCCCATCTTTCCATGCCCTTTGCCAGGCTCCTGCCTCTCTAGGAGCTCTGCTCTTTCCTCTGGGAAGGGAAACAGTCTGAAAAACGATTCATACAAATGCACAAGTGATTCATCGAGTTATGGGAGCCCTGTCATAGTAGTTATATTAAAAAAGAACCATTTAGGAAAACTCCTGGCCTGCTGGAGGGAGACTAAATTTGTCTAACTATTGAAAGTTAATTTAGATTTGTACCAAAACTCTAAGAATTTTACAAAAATTTTAATGTAGCAATTCCACTTCGAAGAATTTATTCCAAGGAAGCAATCATAAATATAAAAAACATTTAACTACATAAAGATTCATCATAGCAACTGTTTATAAGAGTGAAAATTAAGATCTGCCTGCATGTCCAGCAATAAGGGATTGGATAAATTACATTAGCTCCATTCGATGGAATACATGATATCCCCTAAAAATATTGTTGTGGGAATATACATATTGTTATGGCAAAATTTTTGCAATATGATATTGACTGAAAAAGTAGGTACCCAAACACATAATCCTAATTTTTTTAAAGTATAAAAATATCAAAATGTTAAAAATATTTGTTCCTGAATTATATATGATTATTTTCTTCTCCTTATTGAATATATGTCACTTTTGAAATAAGCAATGTTAATAAAATTTTACTTTTTATTTTTTCTTTTTATTTATTTTTTTATTTTATTTTATTTTTATTATTATACTTTAAGTTTTAGGGTACATGTGCACAATGTGCAGGTTAGTTACATATGTATACATGTGCCATGTTGGTGTGCTGAACCCAGTAACTCGTCATTTAACATTAGGTATATCTCCTAATGCTATCCCTCCCGCCTCCCCCGACCCCACAACAGGCCCCAATGTGTGATGTTCCCCTTCCTGTGTCCATGTGTTCTCATTGTTCAATTCTCACCTATGAGTGAGAACATGCAGTGTTTGTTTTTTTGTTCTTGCGATAATTTGCTGAGAATGATGGTTTCCAGCTTCATCTATGTCCCTACAAAGGACATGAACTCATCATTTTTTATGGCTGCATAGTATTCCATGGTGTATATGTGCCACATTTTCTTAATCCAGTCTATCGTTGGACATTTGGGTTGGTGCCAAGTCTTTGCTATTGTGAATAGTGCCGCAGTAAACATACGTGTGCATGTATCTTTATAGCAGCATGATTTATAATCCTTTGGGTATATACCCAGTAATGAGATGGCTGGGTCAAATGGTATTTCTAGTTCTAGATCCCTGAGGAATTGCCACACTGACTTCCACAATGGTTGAACTAGTTTACAGTCCCACCAACAGTGTAAAAGTGTTCCTATTTCTCCACATCCTCTCCAGCACCTGTTGTTTCCTGACTTTTTAGTGATCGCCAGTCTAACTGGTGTGAGATGGTATCTCATTGTGGTTTTGATTTGCATTTCTCTGATGGCCAGTGATGATGAGCATTTTTTCATGTGTCTTTTGGCTGCATAAATGTCTTCTTTTGAGAAGTGTCTGTTCATATCCTTCACCCACTTTTTAATGGGGTTGTTTGTTTTTTTCTCATAAATTTGTTGGAGTTCATTGTAGATTCTGGATATTAACCCTTTGTCAGATGAGTAGATTGCGAAAATTTTCTCCCATTTTGTAGGTTGCCTGTTCACCCAGAGGGTAGTTTCTTTTGCTGTGCAGAAGCTCTTTAGTTTAATTAGATCCCATTTGTCAATTTTGGCTTTTGTTGCCATTGCTTTTTGTGTTTTAGACATGAAGTCCTTGCACATGCCTATGTCCTGAATGGTGTTGCCTAGGTTTTCTTCTAGGGTTTTTATGGTTTTAGGTCTAACATTTAAGTCTTTAATCCATCTTGAATTAATTTTTGTATAAGGTGTAAAGAAGGGATCCAGTTTCAGCTTTCTACATATGGCTAGCCAGTTTTCCCAGCACCATTTATTAAATAGTGAATCGTTTCCCCATTTCTTGTTTTTGTCAGGTTTGTCAAAGATCAGATGGTTGTAGATATGTGGCATTTTTTCTGAGGGCTCTGTTCTGTTCCATTGGAATTTTACTTTTTTAAAGACACAGGAACCCAAAGTATACCTATAGCATATGACATCATCCTATACTGTTAACTGCACAAGGAGATGTATTTAATACTACATCTGCTTTAGTATATCATTGTGATTCCAGCACCTAGCACAGTGCCTGACATGTAGAAGTTCTTCACAAAGAACAAAGTGGCAGTAACAGGAAGCCCAAATGGAGGAGAAACACTCAACAAACTCCGTACACAACTGTCTGACCTCCTTCATGTCAATTTGATAGTTAAGCTTCATGGAATGAGACCCATTCACTTTTGAATCCCTCACAGTGCCTTGCCCATAGTAGGGACAGCTCAATAAATGTTTCATAAAACTATAAATGATGGTTTCTCTTCTCCTGGAATCATTTCTACAGACTTTCCTGCGTTTGATGCATGCATGCCCTGGTGACAGATCATGTGCTAGAACTGGGATAATAGCCATTGTCATAGGACGTTATGTAGTTGGGATTATGTTGGTCATAAAGCAACAGAACGAAAACAAGTAAGAATGGCTTAAAAGAATTGAAAAGCTATTTCTTTCTAATGTTCAAGAAATCTAGAAGCAGGCAACCCATGATTGGAATGGAGCTCCATGGTGTCAGGGACCCAGGTTTCTTCTTTTTGCTCTGCCACAAGTGGCTTCCGTTCCCAAGGTCACCTCATGGTTCAAAATGGCACCTGGAGCTCTGAGCACTAGTCATTACATGAACATTCCAGCCATCAAGAAGGAGGAAGAGGAGAATGAAGGCATGCCTCCCTCTTCAGAAGTTTCATGTACCACCTCCACTTATGTCCCATTGGCCAGAACTTTGTCAAAAAAGCCTGAAAGGCATAGATTTTATTATGGAGTGCCTGGTTCCCAGCTAATGTTTAGGAATCTCTCCCTATGGAAGAAGGGTAGAACTGACATTGGGAAACAACTGGCAGCCTCTGCCATTGACCTGTCCTGAGCCATCCCGTCACTAGCCAATATGAGTTTCATTAAGCATGTAGCATCTACTCTGATGATGTAGGGAAGGTTACCATGACAGTGACTTACAATTAACCAGGTGTTTGGGACCAGTGCCAACAAACACTACCTGAGAGATGACAGACTTCTTTAGTTGCCCCATAATGGCACATTTCCGTTTCTGACATGGTCCCCATGGTGTCACAGGGGTGACCTGGGTCACTACTCTCTGCCTAGCAGAGCCAGGCCATGAACTGCAAGTCAGCATCTTTCCTGCAGCAGTGATTGCTTATGTCCTGCACACGGTGGCTGACTGCAGCATTCAAATCATCAGAGAAATCAGGAAGTTGGAGTTAGGGATTCTCATTACATATATAAAGAAATAGAAGAGGCCAAAGTTTCAGAATACAAGTTATTTGACTCACACTTGTGAGGTCATGGGGTGCTGCCCTTTCTGACATCACTATGGGACTGACAGGCCAGTAGATCTGAGAGCAGAAAAGCAATGATTGGGTCATTTTAGAACAGAGGAAAATAAATGGTTTTTATTTGATAAAAAGCAGATAATAATATTATTCATATTATTAGCTACCATTTAGCTAGGAACTGTGCAAGCCCTATGGTTGCCAGCATCCAAGAAAACCCCCAGTGATACTTGTTTCCTGATATTCATGCCTTTGCATAGTCCCCTCCCATATTAAATCAGGGCTGACCTCTTTAACAAATAGAATACAATGGAAGTGGTGATTGTGACTTCTGAGGCCAAGTCCTAAAATGCATTGCAGTTTCTGCTTTGGTCTCTTGGTGGGTCACTCTGGGAGAAGCGAGTTGTCACTTTGAGGACACTCCATCAATCCTGTGGAGAGGAACTGAGGTCTCCTGCCAAGAACCAGCACCACATATCAGCCACGTGAGTGAACAGCCTTACAAGAAGATCCTCCTGCCCCAATCTAGCCTTTGGATGACTGCAGCCCTGGCTGACATCCATGAACCTTATAAGACCCTGAACCAGTACCACCCAGCTAAACCATTCCTCATTTCCTGACCCTCAGAAACTATGAGATAATTAATTTTTATTGTTCTTTAGGCCACTACATTTTGGGGTAATTTGTTAGGCAGCAAAACATAATGAATACAGCCTCTTTATATAATTTATTCATCACAATACCACTTGAAACTAGGTATTATTTCCCTGTTTTACTGATAAAGAAACTGAGGCTTAGAGAGGTTAGTTAATTTTCCCCCAGGTCAGAGAAGCTCGTAGAAGGGAAGCTGTTACTTTAGCATAGCTCTGCTTGCACAAAACCTATATGCTGAACAACTGCTCACTATGCTACATGGCCTGTGGACCCACTTAGGACTTCCAGAATGCCTGGAAGAGAAAAGCCAAATGTCCCTAAATGAATTGATTCTAGTGAGGGTGATTGTGAGGGTTACATGCTAGCGTTCAAAATTATATAGACTCTATAGGCATCTATTAATCTGTGCTCTAAAATCCACAGCCAGATTGAAACTCAAGTGCATGATTGTGTTATGAAAATCAAAGTGAGGTTAACCCAGGGACTACCTATCAAGAAAGCCCCCATTTAGGTGCTTGGAATGCAGAAAGGTTCCCAAAGTTCCAGCAGAGTCTGTGCAGCCTCAAACAATTGCCTTTACCAGGGCCTTACAACCTGATGTCATTTGGGGATGCTGTATTTAAAGTTGCCTGAGTTACAGAGAACAGGGATATGGTCTATTCTCTCAGAGGTGGGCATGAGCTCTATGGGGTGGAATGATCATTTGCCTCCTTATTTGCCCAAGAAATGTAGGGTGGAATGATCATTTGCTCTCCTCTTTTTTTGTGTGTGTGTGTGATGGATCAGTTTCCATTTACCATCTTGGCTCCCTGCCAGTGTGCTGACAGTGCCAAATTTGGTTGGTACATACTTGTCAGCAAAAGAATGTGAGCACTGCTCTGAAGTCACAGCAAATAATGGGTTTCTGAGATCTGCTCTTTGACTCACAGGTTTCCATGTGTCTCATTCTAGCCAGAGGCTTCACTGCAAGACCAAGAAGCCATTTAATATCTAGTGGAGGTTTCTGGTCTTGTATTGTTGGCTAAGAAAGCCAGAAATGTGGGTGAGAGAGAAGTCTGTTCTTGTTCCCCAGGCTTCCCCCATTGCACTCCAGATGCAAATCTGTTCTGGTAACCACATAGCCAAATAAACAAATGAGGATGGAAAGTCTCTTGCTGAAAAATGAAATGTCATTTCTAAAACAGAATTCATGATCTTCTTTCAGCTCTTTCAAACTTCCCTTTCTATGTTGGTGCCAACATGCCCCTGAGCTCAAAACTTTGGCATTAACATTGACTGTTCCCTCCATTCAGCCTTTCAAATCGAGCCAATCATCCAGGCTTGTCAATTATGCCTTCAAAATATCCTAGGATTATTTCTCCTCCATTTTTACTTTGCTTTTATGTCATCACCTAGATAGATACCCGTGCCCAAATTTCTTTCCCCATTAGTAGCTCTAAGCTGCCTACTGCAATGATTACAAATTTATGCATCTAGCTTTCAAGACCCTGCATAGTTTATTCCTTCCTAACTTTATTAGGCTCAGGTCCCAGTGCTAATCCCTCTGCATACACATGTGCTCATGTGTACATACACACACAGACACACACTGCTGTGTGTATGCACCATGCCCTGCACCATCACTCACCTTTCATTTGGGCTGCCTTCTCTGCAGTTTTGGATGTTCCTTTGATTCTTATTTTTTTAATTTTACTTTTATTTATTTATTTATTTTTGAGACGGAGTCTCGCTCTGTCGCCCAGGCTGGAGTGCAGTGGCGCTATCTCGGCTCACTGCAGCCTCCACCTCCTGAGTTCACGCCATTCTCCTGCCTCAGTCTCTTGAGTAGCTGGGACTACAGGCGGGCGCTGCCATGCCCAGCTAATTTGCATATTTTTAGTTGAGACAGGGTTTCACCATGTTGGCCAGGCTGGTCTTAAACTCCTGACCTCAAGTGATCCACCCGCCTTGGCCTCCCAAAGTGAGGATGTTCCTTTTAATCCTTTGTCTGTCTTAACTCATTCTTAAGGAAAACTTTCTTGCCTCCTGCCGCCCACAGTCATCTCTCCTTTGACTATTTCCACAGGCTGTTATTTTCACTATTGGCCAAACCACACCTCTGCACTAGCCTCATTTTCTAGATCCCTCAGGCTTCTACAATCTCTCTGGACTCAAAAGTCTTTGGGAAAACAAAAATAGAACTGATTGACAGTAAAGCACAGCTCCTGATGACCCAGCTCACAAATGCTGCTAATCAGAGCCACTATCCCAGAGACCACATTGTGCCGAGATTCATGGTTTGCTGGGCAGAAGGAAAAGCACCCGGTAATTGGCTGTGACCACAAAGGTCAACCACATGAACACCCAGCAAGACAGGCATGATAAAAAGCAATAGAAGGCCTGGAGAGAAAAAAGCTGTGGTGGTAAGTGGTACTGGATGTGATTAGAGGTGGGGACAGGAGTTATGAGCAGCAGACACTCTGCAGGAGAGAAGCAAGTTGATGATGAAGTGAGAGAAGATACCAGCTTTATGGTCTGTAGAGGTGGCAATAAGCTCTCTCTCTCTCTCTCTTTCTCATTGTCTCTCTCTTTCTCGTTGTCTCTCACTTTCTCTCTCTCTCTCAATGGTATAGCCCTCAGGAATGAAGAAGACTCTGGGGAAAGCAGCAGCTTCCTCTCCTGCTATGTGGAACATCTCGGTATCATATGTAACCACCTCTGCAATTATCCGCCAGGGGCAGCAAGCAGCTCAAGTACCTACAGATACCAAATGGATAATGTAAATGTGCAAAGTAGGGCAGGTATTAGGAATGGAGAGAGGTGGGAACCATGGCAAATTGAAGAGCACACACTCCATCGAAAGGTGTCCAACTGTGCATCACATCTTCTTAAGATACCATATAGGCTAGACAAGACATATATTTGGGCCAAATATGGCCCACAGCCACCCTGCCTGTAATCTTGGGGCTTCACAGGTGTATGTGCAGCACATCATGACAACTGGTGATGAGAATGATGAACTTGGGTTGCCAACATGTTGGTTATGCTCTTTCAGACTTCCAGGACTAATGTGATCTAATGGGGCTACTGTAAGTGTATTTTGGGAGGTAAGCTTGATGACATGGCTTTATCAGCTACCAGCTACAGCATGGTAGTGGCCCTTAAAGGATTTTTGATCACTTTCAGAAGATCTAGAATAAAAGGCTCATCTTATTGTTCCCTCAGTAACATTGGTGGCTTCTACCCTAGAGGCTGTGCCATAGTTAAGATTCTACTGCTGTTACCATATAACTTTTTTTTTTTAGATGGGGTCTCACTCTGTAGCCCAGACTGGAGTACGGTGGCAGGATCAAGCTCACTGAAACCTCAAACTCCTTGTCTCAAGCTATCCTCCCGCCTCAGCCTCCTGAGTAGCTGTGCCCAGATATATTTATATCAATCGATTGATAGATAGATTTTAGTTTTTGTAGAAATGGGGTGTTGCTCTGTTGACCAGGCTGGTCTCAAACTCCTGGCCTCAAGCAATCCTCCCACCTCGGTGTCCCAAAGTGCTAGGATTACAGTGACTCCACTGCACCCAGCCTCATATAACTTTTTCACTTTCCTTCTCTTTACCTCTTGGTTTCTGCTTATTCTTGACTTGTCTTGCCTTGTGGCCTGCATTCTCCTTGTATTACTCAACTTGTGTCTCATAGGTAGACCAGTTAACATCTATCTATACAGTGCCTTTGCTGGACAGAACTCTCATGGCTACCAGCCGATCTGCACATGGCTGCTTTGGGCCAAGTGCTGAATATCTAAGTCAGCTTAGCATTGGCCAGAGAATCACAGTAACCAGGCAGAAAGCATGGGGGCCCATTCATAAAGAACCACTTATGGTTATCCTCTGAAGGGGCTGTGAGCATAGCAGATACTTGGTGTCATGTCTACAGCACCAAGATGTCTAAAATTACATTCAGGGTAGTCTCTTTAAGAAGGCAGGGAAAAGTTAGTTAAAAGAGGCATAGAAATCTAAGGCTTGACTTAGTTCTATGGAAAGTGAGGCTACTCAAACTGGGTCTTGTTTCTGTATAAATTAGGGTTGTATTTGGCTGCAAGTAACAGAATACCCAATTAAGCGTTCTTAAATAAATATGGATTTATTTTTTACAAGTACAGAGGTAGGTGGTTATTGGTATTGGCTCAGCAGCTCTGTGATATTAAGGTAGCCATCTCTGAGATTCCTTTTGCTTGTGCCTTGTGGTTACAAGATCGCTACTGCAGATCCAGCATTGCCATTTGTGTTCAAAAAACGAAGGACAGGAGAAGGTCCTTGATAGCTCAGGCTGTCCCTTTTATCAGGAAGGCAAAGGTTTTCCAATAACTCACCTATCTCCACCAGCCAATTCCTCTTAACATCTCATTGGCTGGATTTATGGCTTCCTAGCTGCAAGGCAGGCTGGGAAATCGGGCACCTGGCTCTCCAACTAGATTGAAAGTATCTTGTTTCTCAGGCATAAGGATTTTTTCATGTTGTGGTTCAATGAAGCATTGGGTGGCTTATGCAAGAAGTGCAAGATAACAGAAAAAGCAAAGAAAAAAGCAGAGGTTTGAATATGGGCTCCATCATTTACTGACTCTGTATTCTAAAAGTAATTAACCTTGCTGAATGTTATTTTCTTGCTAGAAAAGGGAGGTACTAAATGCCTGCCTAGCAGGGCTGTTGTGAAGATTGAATATTATAGTGTAGTTACAGTTCCTGGCCCTGAAGAGATGCCCCCAAAGAGTCATTATTCTATTGTGGTGTGCTTTGTTCTATCTGATGAGTATGTGGCAAGTAGACACAAAGTGGAAGCAGCAGAACTTTGAGGTGAAGAGCATAGGCCCTAAATCAGGCCACTTGGTCCAGATTTCCCCTCTACCACTTACTAGTTGTGTGACCTTGGAGATGTTACCTGGCCTCCCTAAGCTTCAGTTCCCCTGTCTGTAAACTGGAGATAAGAATAGGACTTATCTCCTAGAGGTACATTTGGAAGAAAGAAAGAAGTAATATACACAAAGCATTGGGCACTGAGCCCAGCACAAAGTATGCGCACAGTAAGTGTTAGCTATTATTAATATTGATTGGATTTTTTTCCCCTTGGCCCAGAAGTAAACTTATTGAACCAAAAGAGCAAGTGCATTGCCATTGAAACTCTTTAAAACCAAGTCCTTTTCAATCCCTAAAGTATACCAACTATTATAACTGGAAGCAGCAGCATACCAAGAGTGGGTTTGGGCATGGGCGGTGGGGGGGCTTCCCTATATTCAGGAATTAAGAGGGTTCATTGTCCGTGTAGAATTTTTTAAAAATAATTTTTAAAAACCCAAGTGAAATAAAACATTGATCTGCTTTTTATGATCACCATCTGCCAACATTTCTAAACAATGTCATTGATAAAATTGCCCCCTCACAAAACTTTTGTTTGCTTAAGTTCTAAACATTGCTGCAATGACTATTGAGTTTTAATAATAGATCCGTAAGTTGCTCATCAGCACATTTTTATTACTTATCCTTTAATAAAGATTGTGTTCTTTATTAAAGTAAAGTACTGGAGAACTCTGAGTTATATAGTCAGCCCCTCATGCCTACAGACTCCATTTGTAACAGTTTTGAACTGGGGCTGGCTTCAATTTGTATCTCCAACTTGAGCAGTCCTTCACATTCCTGCATGCAAACAGCAGACCCAGCAACACAGATTTAGCGGCTGCAAAGACAAAAACATGGAATTTGAGTTACTTCAATTCTGTGTGACTTTGGGAAATTTTATTTCTATTATATTTAAATTTAAATTGGCTAACAGAGCATGAACTGTGAGGTATGGTATTTATTTGAGCATATTTGAGTGATCTTTTAAAAGGAAATTATTCTTTTAAAATTACTTGTTTTTCAGAGTAAACATCAAGAAGATTGTGCTTATTTCTGATTATTACATGATTACTGCTGAAAATATTTTTGTTATATAGAGGATGTATTAGTTTGTTCTCATGCTGCCATAAAGAAAGAAAGGGGTTTAATTGATTCACAGTTCTTCATGGTTGGGGAGGTCTCAGGAAACTTACAGTCATGATGGAAGGTATCTCTTCAAAGGGCAGAAGGAGAGAGAATGAACGCTGAGTGCGGGGGAAGCCCCTTATAAAACCACCAGATCTCGTGATAAACACTATCACGAGAACAGCATGGGAAAAACCGCCCCTCATGATTCAAGTATCTCCACCTGATCCTGCCCTTGACATGTGGGGATTATTACAATTCAAGGTGAGATTTGGGTAGGGACACAAAGCCAAACAATATCAGAGGAAGCGGAGATTAAGAAATGATTTACTCTGGTAACAAATATGCTCATTGTGCCACAGCACAGAAGGGACTTAGAATCTAGTGTAAGCCCTTCACTCTACAATTATCAGAAGGGAAGTTGTCTGAGGTCACCCAGCTAGGCAGTAGCAAAGAGACTAGACAAAACTCTCCTAGCTGTTGCCGGACTATTTTTTCCATCCTCTACTCCCAAGGTAACTGAAATAGAACTATAGTGTTAGTGTTTCTCAAACTGATAAAGAATCAATTTCTGAAATTTTTCAATCTATTACAGAATAATACTAGCACACAGCCCAGACTACTGGCAGTTCATCATTCAAGTTCATACCATCCAAACAGTCACTCTCCTGCTGAACAAGATAAGTCCACTGATCACACACTTGGATATAGCAGCAATATCAAGTTGCCATAAACGTTTTTAAATGTTTACTCTCAATTTCTGTTCTTATCCCATCATAGACTGGTGATGGTTTCCTGACCAGCTTTGAGTAGCTCTGTACCATCTCATATAGAGTCCATAGCAGGGACTTATGGGCAGGAAAATATCTCTGGATAGTTAGATAAGCAAATTTTAGCTTTTGGGGTGTTTTGACTTTGTTAAATTTCTGTGAGGTTAAGGGCTTAGGTTTGAATTACCATCTGTATACTAGCTGCATGGCCTAAGCATCTTTAGGTGAGTTTTCTCATCCATAGAACAAGGGAACATTAGTGCCTAGCTCAGAGGGGCTTTTAAGGGGATATGCGTGTGCAACCGAGGGTGGGGGTTGACATGTAGTAAGCCATCTTGTGTATTAGCTATTATTAATTTTATTGCCCCCTCCTCTTTTTTTTAATGTGGTGGGAGGAGGGTGTTGCAGAATAATGTGTCACAGTATAGTTACTATTATTAGGGTTGTTGCTTTTCTAGCCAGAAACCTCTGTGGCCGGTGGCGCCTTTGCCTGAGTTATTGTCCTGCATCCAGGAAGAATGAGGCATGCAGACAAGTGGAGAGTGAGCAAGCTGAAGAGGAGCTTTATCAAGTGGTAGAACAGCTGAGAGGAAACCGGCAGTGGGTAGCTCCTCTCTGCAAGCAGGTCATCCCGTCACCTCTGCAGCTCTCAGCAAATGCTTGGACTGGGTGGCTCCTCTCCACAGGCAAGTTGTCCCAATGAGTGTTCAGCTCTCAGCAGAAAGGGTAGTTTCTGTCTGCTGAGAGCAGGCCCTAGCTCCTCTCTGCAGCTGGTTGTCTGGATGTCTGCTGCTCTCAGCAGAGAGGAGACCCTGGAGAGGCTAGCTCTTCTCTGCAGCTGGTCATCCAGAAGTCTGCTCTGCTCTGGCTGAGTCGGGGGTTTTTATGGTCTTCGGCAGGGGGGTAGTGCATGCTGATTGGTCCATGGGCAGCCATAGGTGGGCCCAGGGTAAAGCACCCCGAGTTCCCCCTCTGGTCAGCAGGACTGGCAGCCTGGTCCCCAGGCTTTAGGACTTTCCCAGGCTGAAGGTGAGGCTTCACCGGGGACCCAACCCCTTCTGCCCAGGAGCCTGTCTGCCTCCCCCTGCTGTTCATGGCACCCAGGCTATTTGTCCCAAGGTGAGCCTGCAGGCCAGTGGCTGAGCTGCCCTCACCCCTGCCCCTCAGCTTCCCTCCCATGCTTGTTGGTACCCAAAGTTCAGAGGGGGCTGAGGGAGCAGGGGGCTGGCGTATCAGTACTGTCCCAAGCATGCGTCCACCTGGCCAGGCTGCGTCAGTACCCGGGCTTGGCCCCAACCTTACTATATGATCAGAGCAGGCACTGGGAGCAGGGAGAGGCCAGGCAGTGGGAGCAGGCACTTCCGAGCCTGTTGGGGGCAGGGGCACCTTCCTGGGCCCCCAAGGCACAGAGACACCCGGTCTGGAGCTGCACCAGGGCAGCTGCAGCAGCACCGGAGGAAAGCAGGGCTCCTGCCTGCTCCCTAGAGTGGGAGCCCAGCCACACTTTCCCACCACAGCCAGTGTCTTGGCAGCAGCCACTGTAGATGGGCTGTTGCTGCCATCACCATAAGGCAGCCCAGGGAAGAAATTATGCCAAGTCAGGAGTTAGAGCTGTGAGCTCTGGCCCTGTTTTCTGGTGACCTGGCAGGATCACTACGCTAGAGGTGCATTCAGGAAGCAAGGATGGGGCATCGTCCTGCGCCAGGCTTTCACTGTCCCTGGCAGAGAGATGGTCCCTGTTCTCGAGGGTCTCACGTCGTGGAGAAGAAGCAGAAGAGATACTGTCAGCAGATACAGGGGCTATCACAGAGGCAGGATCCCACGCAGAAGAACTCCAGCTAGCTCTTCTCCATCTTAAGTTTCCCAGTTTGAGCTCACAGAGAGAGCCCAGTTGGGTTTGTGTTACACAAGGGCACCGTCTCCATCTTTGCTTCCCTTGAGGAGAGATTGTCACCTTGTCATGGGACTCACGATGACCTTGACATTGCTGCATCTCCTCCCATGACACAGTGGTTTTTCACTGATCCTGGATAAATGAATTCACTGCAGTGGTGCTGGTGGCAGGGGGCGTGGAGGGAACAGGAAATACTACAGAAAAGGGGAGATGTTGTATTCGGGCTTCGAAGGATGAGGAGGAATCTGCATTGCAAGGTGAATGCCCAGGGGTTGGACATGTTCCGTGACAATAAAAAGTCCCCATCTTTCTAAGATCTGGCTTTCTCATCTGCGGGATGAGGATAAGGAAACTGCCCTTGCCTCACTCATGGCATCCTTGGGAGTGTCCTCTGACGGGCCCAAGGTAGAAATGTTTTAGGAACTATGAACTGCTGTACAAATTATTATATAATACTCAGCCCCCAGCACAAACATTGACTGTCAGCAGAGAGGGTTAGAACAATTTTTTTGCAAGTTGATGAATTATTTTAATCTTTTATAAAGTGAACTCTCCCAGAATGGTTTTCATTAATGTCCGATACCCACAACTGAACCACCACGCCACTTGTCTTTTACTAAAACACTGATAAAACAGAATCCAGCTTGCCTTTGTGAACGTGTTAAAAACGATGTTTTCAGGGAGAACAATAGAAAAGTAGCCAGTATTGTCAGTTTGACATTCCTTGCTAGGATTTATTCAGGCTGCTGATGTCTATATGCAAACAGTACATTTAGAAGCCAAATGGGTTCTGGTGCCTTATGAATTTCTTTCTTCTCCCCAATTTGCGTAGAGGGGAGGCCAGCAGGAAATGTAGTGGCAATCAAATTTCACTTGCAATGAAACAATGCAGTGTTTTTGACTGTGGATGGGTGTTTAAATAATCATGACAGTAGCAGCTGGTTCCTTTCTTCCTTTGTCCAATTAGGTGCTGTTTTTTCTGCAAGGATTACTCAAAGGCGGTCAAACCTTGATCCTCCCTGTGTCAAAAGTCTGCCTGAAAGCCTGACTTATCATCATCTAAGAAGAAACAGCACATTTATTTTTCTGTCTGGGTGTGACACCATTTCAGAGAAAGGTTGCTAGCTTTAAGCTGAAATGTTATTTCATCCCTGGAGTGTAGGTGAAGGCTGTTTCTTCTAGGGATTGGAGAGAACTGTGCCAGCTGAGGCAAGTACTCAGGATAGCCAGATGCTGTCAGCAAACAAAGAGTCTCGGTGGAAAGTGAGAAAGTGTGCATTAGGGTGAAGAGGCTGAATTGCCACCTATCAGTAGCTCTGGGAAGAGAGAAGCTCTGTAAATAATCCACTTTCAGGCAGTTTAATGCTTTGAACATAGTAACAGCCCATGCGCAGAAATCATCTGATAGAGCAGACTGCAAATTTCACTTCCAGCAGTGTGGTTGTTCTTGCACTACAAGCAAAGGTTCTGGCAGCCTAGGGAGGAAGAGGGAAGAGAAGGAGGGGGACTTTGAAATAAGGCCTGGCCCTCCTCCCACCTCCATGATGCCACGGGGAAGGGGTATCTCAGAAGGGATCCTAGCTATTGATTAGAGCCAGTGTAATTTTCTTTTTCAGCACTTAAGACTGTTTCCCACTACCTGTAGACTTCTCAGAGTAATGAGTCAATGGTGTCCATGGAGCACCTCTTATATGTGCAACTGATCCCCAGCATCCGGAGAGTGGCATAAGGTTTACAAAATGTTTTTCATTTACGGTGTTGTATATTTTTCCTCCCAATAATCCTGATGGGTAAGAACAGACATGGAAGTTATTTCCCTGAAAAAAGAGGTAAAAGAATAAGATGTCATAATAATAATAATAATAATGGCTCAAATTTATTGAGCATTTACCAGACTTACTATCCAAATGATCACATTTAATTCTCATAACCACCTTGTAAGGGAGGTACTCATCACTCCCAATTTGCAGATGAGAAAACTGAGGTTCAGAGAAGTTAAGTAAACAGCCTAGGTCATACGAGTAGGACACAGCCCACTCCAGCTGAGACAGAGCCTGTGGTCTTCTGAATCACTATGCTATGCGGCCTGGGTCTCTTTGACACTTAGCCCTGTTCGTCCTCCAGGGAGAGACATTTGACCTGTATTAAGAGCCTACTGTGTGCCAGGAATAGCTCTAGACACTGGTGATGCATTCGTTCACTCAACAAATATTTCAGTATTTCCTGAGTGCTCACTACATGCCAGATTCTGTTTTGTGTTTGGGGTACATCAGTGAACAAAGCTCTCTGCCTTCCTGGAGTGTACGTTCTACTGGAGCAGGCAGACAAGAAACAGGACACATTTAAGAAAATCATATGGTATGTTAGCAAGTGAAACACTCTATGGAAGAAAGAAAACTTACAGCATAGTAAAGGGTACCAGGAATGCTGGAGTGGCGGTAGACAGGGTACACTTTTAAATAAAGTGGCCAAGAGAGGTCTCATTAAGAAGGTGGCATTCAAACACAAAAATGGAAGGAAATGAGGGAAGTAACTGTGTCCACATATAGGGAAGAGCATTACAGACAGAGGGAAGAGGCAGTGCCCAGCATGTTGAAAGAACAGCAAGAGGGTAACATGGCCAGAACTGTGAATGAGGAAGAGACAGCAATAGAGATGTGATCACAGCATGGTGAGGACCCAGTCATGGCAGGCCCCCACGTCACTGTGAAGACTCTGAGTGAAATGGAGTGCCCTGGCAGAGCTCTGAGCAGAGGAATGGCCTTTTCTTGTTTTTGTGTTTAAAGAACCACTCTGAATGCTATTTTGAGATGAACTCTAATGTGGCAAGGGTGGAGGCAGGTCAGAGCCAATGCAGTGATCTAGGGAAGAGATAATGCTGGCTCGGGCTGGGCAGTGGTGAAGGTAGTAAGAAGTGGTCAGATTCTGTGGGTGTTTTGAATGTAGAGCCACATTACAAGACTACCAAGTCATTAAATCAACTGAAACCTGGAGTTTCAAAAAACCTAGACTTAATAAAACCATTTTCATAACAGAGGAACAGAACATAGGATTTCATGAATGGTGACTTAGAATACTGAAAATGAGTGCTAGTTAGGAAAGAACTATACTTAGACCCAACAGAAAGCATGTCAATAAGAAAACTAGAAAACATAATACATTCCTGTTGTTGTTCCTTGTTTCATTAAATTCAATGCATTCACAAAAATAAAGCAAGCCTCACTAACAAAGCCACATCATTTATAACTTTGCCCTTGTGATTGTGCTGTGAGTACATTCCACAGACAGAGTTAACAGTATTTTAAGAACCATTGCTTCTTTGTTTTCCAAGCTGAACCCTGTTTTACTCCATTGGGAAATACAAATAATGGGAGAAAAGGAAGCAAGATAATGCAAGTATTAATTAACCATTCCTGATCCCTATGACTACAGACACTTTGTGATTATGAGAATCCTAAGAAAAATGGCTTTTTTCTTCTAGGCTTCATCTATTAGATGCTAATGTGGAGAACAAAGTGGCCAGATGAACTTGATTAGCATCACTCTAAAGGAAGATGAGTTGTACATAGGCAGTTGTCGTGGGCTTGGTGTTTTTTACCTTCTCTATATAGCACAGGAAGTGTTTTGCTGCTAAGACTCGGTGGATCATCATTTGTTCTTTTATCATGGGTGGGTGTGGGCAGAAGATGAGCATCAACAACATTTACTGCTTGACTCCTATGTGCCAGCACTCTGCTACTGTCTCATTCTCCTTTGTACACCCAGTTTATAGTCTTTTAATTCAGCCTGACAGTGTTCTTTATTGAGGTGCGCACCATCATTAATGTTCACAGCTGAATGAAGATCTGGCTTTCTAAACAGCTACAGGATTGATGGTTTTATATTAAGGGAGCATTCTCCTCAATGGAGCTGACTTTTAAAAGTGGACTCTGGCATTGGATTAAGTTCTGAGTATTAGGAGATCACTTAGAAGGTCTGTACCTTCCTGCTTGCCTGGTGGCTAATTGTGCAGCCATTATCAGATTCCTGATTAAGAAAGTATATGATGAAAGTTTCCTATGAGGAAACTACTGTCGATAAAGGCCTAAGCTTAGCCTCTTCAAAATATGATTAAATATTAGGTTGGTACAAAAGTAATTGTGGTTTTTGCCTAATAGTTGAGGCATTCTTATTAATCAGGATCACTATTTCTGGAAGTTCTAGCCACTAATAGGCAAGAGAATGAAATAAGTATACCACATTATAATTATTTGTGAGAATTATTAAAAATAATAAAAGTTCAATCAGAAGCCACTGCTAGAAATCACATTACATGTCTTTGAGAAAAAGCCCAGGCACAATCACTGCTGTCTGGGCAGAGCCTCAGAAATCAACTTGCTCACTGAAGGCAAAGGAACATTTACTATTATACTGAACTTTGTCTACACTCAAAAATGGGATCAGAAGAAAGGGAAAGGTTTGTGAACCTCAAGTCCAAGAATAAAAATAGAGGGCTGAAAACAAAAACTCTTATTTTTTTTTATTTTATTTTATTTTATTTATTTTTTTTAATTTTTATTTATTTATTTATTTATTTTGAGACAGAGTCTCGCTCTGTCGCCCAGGCTGGAGTGCAGTGGCGCGATCTCGGCTCACTGCAAGCTCCGCCTCCTGGGTTCACGCCATTCTCCTGCCTCAGCCTCCCGAGTAGCTGGGACTACAGGCGCCCGCTACCACGCCCGGCTAATTTTTTGTATTTTTAGTAGAGACGGGGTTTCACCGTGTTAGCCAGGATGGTCTCGATCTCCTGACCTCGTGATCCGCCCACCTCGGCCTCCCAAAGTGCTGGGATTACAGGCGTGAGCCACCGCGCCCGGCCAAAAACTCTTATTTTTTAGCTGTCTCAAAAGGAAGCCAGACATTACAGACCAAGGACCACTACTATAAAAGCCTTGGATATAAAGTCAAATTTCTCACATTTTAAAACTCTATGCTATTGCTTCCTTCCTCTCCTCCTCCTCCTCCTCCTCCTCCTGCTGAGTGAAGAGCATAGGCCCTAAATCAGGCCACTTGGTCCAGATTTCCCTTCTACCACTTACTAGTTGTGTGACCATGGAGATGTTACCTGGCCTCTCTAAGCTTCAGTTCCCCTGTCTGTAAACTGGAGATAAGAATAGGACTTATCTCCTAGAGGTACATTTGGAAGAAAGAAAGAACTACTACAAAACACACACACACACACACACACACACACACACACAGAGTCAGTGCTTCAGGAGCAATGACAATGGGGGATATTTGTCATAGCCTACTGCCAGGTTTGAGAAACCCCAAGGGATACAGTAGATGGTACAGTGATGGAGGTTGTCACTAGGCTGGATGGGGGGAAACAATTGAAAGAATGTACTCGAAGCTCAGTTTGGAGGTCCAGCATAGGAGAATGGCTGGGGGAGGCAGGAACAACAGCCTAACTCATTTAAAGAATAGTAGAATCAAATATATCCCTCACAGCTTCCAGCGCATGATCTTTATAAATGTGTCTGAATCCAGGAAGATTGCTTCATAGCAAGACACACTTTCCCCCGTTGCCATGGAAACAGCACTGTTCTCATGTGTCAGGAGCGCATGCAGACACACACACACGCACACACGCACGCACACACTGTATGTTAATACATTCTGGTGTTCTTTATACTTCTAAAAGGACATGTTCAGAGCCAGAATTTTACTAATTCCTATCATCCACTTGTTATCTATTATCTGTGTTGTTATGATGTTAAAAATACTGATTTTAGGTTTTTCTTCAATATAATCTCTCCTAGAAGTGAAATAATTCATTATTTGCCCCTTCACCTAGCTCCAATTTTTCTCCCACCCCTTAAATGAACATACTGTAGATCTCAATGCCTATAGTTTATTAATGTTTTAGAAACCTATTTCAGATCCTAGTCAATTTCTTTGATGGGTAGAATGATGCATTTTGTGTACTTCATGTTCTTAAATATTCTCAATCTAAAATATTGTTTTTACACTGGTAAAATGGCAATTTCTGGGAAGAATGTTGATGAATCACAAGTTTGTATGAGTGTGGGACTATAGTGGTCTGGTTCAGTCTTCAATCTGTATACACTTTAAAAGAAACTAAAGGAAACTGATATGGAGAAATACATTATTTTGACAAGTGTTTCTTGGGCATCTACTATCTCCATATATGACCCAGTTGCCCCTGAGAGCTGATTCCAACTACATGGAGATGCTCACGATCAATGATGAGATGGCATGGTGCGTGACAGTCGGGGAACAGTCTTCAAAGCTCAACACAGCCAGCTGTGGCTTTCACTTCACTTGAATTAGGTCATAGAGTCATAACCTGTAAAATGAGCAACTTGGACTAGACTATTTCCCTGGTCAGCTTCAAGACGCCACGGCTATACTTCCATTTCAGAACCAGGCCCCATGGAGTGTGTGGTTGCTTAGACAGCCTCAGTAAGTCCCCATCTAGGAAGTGACTCAGCCATGTCAGTGTGGGGCTCACACCCCATCAGGCTTCCCACTCCTTGCTGCACCAGTCTTCACCCCAGACCTAGGCCCTCTGGGTGGGGTGGAGCTCCTTCCCAGTGTTCCCTCCCTTCTCCTTCTGCCCACCTCAGATCTACCCTTTGTCACTTGCCTGCTGAGACCAGCCAACTTGAGGCAATCATTCCTGCCAAGTTAGCCAGTGGCTGCATATATCATACTCAAGGCAACATTCTTATGGTAAAAATTTACTTTCTGCAGATACCAACCCTGGTAAAGTCTCCAATTTATTTCCTACAACAACTTACCTTCTCACATTCTTTGTTTCAGCCTCAAGGGCAGTTCCTGGAATTCACCAGGCTCTTCACTGCCCTCAGCCTTGGCCTCTAGCCAATGCTGCTGCCACTGCCCAGAAAGCTTCTCCTCTACTCAGCCCTCTGTTAACTCCTTTCCGCCCTTCAGCAACAGCTTCCAAGTCTCTTCCCCCAATTGAGCCCTCTGCTATTCTCTTTTCCGTCATAGATCTTACCAGAAAGTACAAACATCTCCCTCAGTAGATGACAGATTTCATGAAGGCACTGTACCACCGTACACCTGGTACCTGCCTGGTACACAGCAGGGGCTCAGGTTAATAACCGTTGGTTAAATACATGGATGAACAAATGAATGAAAGCACTGTCTTAACCCAAAGATGAGACAGATGGTAGGAATTGCAGGCCCTGGCACATGTTGATGGGTGAAGAGACATTTTTGAGCAGGTGAAACTTGTCTCTCATCTCTACCTGCAGTGCTCACCTGACTCCTGAAGGACAGACACTAGCAGCAGAAAATATCATCACTCCCAAATGTAGCTTGTCCTTTAACTGTTTGTCAACAATAAGGCTTTGACTCACTACAAAAGCTTTCTTTACATGAATTCAAAGCATTTCGCTTTGCATTTGAGCAAGCCTGTTGGTGACAGCAGTCCTTAGAATGTGAAGCACAATGGTTTAAACATTAAATTGAGACCGTAAGGCTGAAACTTGTTCCCATCTCACAACGAACCTTTGGCAGAACAAAGACCAGAATCCAATTTTTGTCAATCAAGTCACTTTTCCCCTCTGGGCCTCAGTTTCCTCCTCTGTAGTTGAATGTACCTCTTCCTCCACTTCACTCTTCCCAAAGTGCTGGGATTACAGGTGTAAGCCGCCGCACCTGGCTTTCATGTTTATATCTAAAAAAAAAAATCACTCACATGTGAACTTTACTTTAAATAATTGGCTATAGAGGACACGTTTTCTTGGGAATAAAAAAGGCACTAGTAGTGCTATTTTTGTTGTGCCGATTGATGCCAGCAGATTTATAGTTGCCCTACTTGTTCTGTTTGTCTTGCCTGCAGAGTGGATAGGTGGCTGGGTACATTGCCCTCAAATCTTTGAACAATGGCCGCAGCTTTAAAATATGCTTTCTTGTCCTATTTTCACCACTGAATCAATGTTAATTAGAAAAATCCTTTAACCTCTTTATGTCTTAGTTTTTTCACATGCGAAATGGAAAGAGCACCTGGCTCTCCGTATGCCTAGAGAAATCTAGCACAGGGTGGTTAGAATTTGTGACTGCTGCCCTGTCAGTTCCATGGAGATGTCTGGCCTCTGGACAGTATGGAGATGCAGGCTTGCCAGCAGTTTGTGATGCCTCTTTTGCTGGGTTCCATGGAAGGTTGCTAGATGCCCTGACTCCTGGTGTTCTATAGCCGGAGAAGACAGATTTCGGTGCTACTTCTAGAACAGTGCCTCCCCACAGGACCAAGTCTAATACGGTCTGATCTGTAGCCAATGAGAAAAATAAAGATAATGTGGTGTATGTGTCTGTGTGTCTGTGTGTGAGTGTGTGAGTGTGCATATTGTCAGCTGTTCTTTCTTCTGAGATAATGTGCTTCCTATTTTTTGGTGTGAAACTGTTTTTTTTTAATGTCCATAATGCATACTTGTCATAAAATTTCAAAGTCTGCTTTAAAACACTGAGCTGAAGGACAACCCTGTTATTGTTTCCTAGATCTTCTGTGACCTGGTTTTGACAGTCAATGATTAACTTACTTTGGCTAGAAGAGATAATGCTAAGTGTTGGAAGTTTACTCAGCTTCTTAACTAGAATTGCACTAACATTTGCTAAGGGTACACTGTGTGCTAGGAACTGTGTTTGATGCTTCCATGTACATCATTTTATTCAGTCCTCTTAGGAATTCTATGAGGTTGGAAGTGTTATAGCCATTTAAAATAAGGGCAATCTGAAGCTCGAAGAAGACAAACCACTTGGTCAAGGTCCCCAGTTGTTAACCATCAAAGTCTGAATTTGAACTCGGTTTGTCTGAGCCCAAAGTCCATAGTTTTTAACCTCACTAGCCTAATTCCGTAAATAGATCTGGGATGAACAGGACTCTTTCATCCATGACGCCTTCCTATCTGCTGAGTTTGTGAGAGTCTGAAGAGGGGCCAAACCAGGGACAAAGTGAGACCAAGTCCCTGAGTCACACAGTGACCTTGAGTGCATTCCAGAGATCAGACTGAAACATCCTCGATTATCTCTTCTGTGGTATCATCTACCCTTGATTTTTCTATCAATAGGAGTAATCAATGTTGACTGGACTGAATGACACAGAAGCAAACGAATCGTTTGTCCTCCAGGACTGTAACCAGCAATCAGCCTTGTATTCAGTGATATTTGGGCCAGTGTTTACTTCTTTATCTCATATCTGTTTTGTCTATGATTAAATTCCACTATGAAGGTGACCAAGAAAGCTAATGTTTTGAATTTTCAAGATTTCATTGTTAAGAAATCTGTTCAAGGAAAGGCCAAGTCTTTGGGCAGAATGACCAAATGCTCCTAAGCCTCAAGTTTGCGAACTTTATTTTAAAAAGTAGAGTACTGGTCTTTGTAGCTAAAGGTTCCCATTCTGTAGGTCTCATGGGGGTGTCCTGGAATCAAACCTGGGGATTGAATATAGGCAGAAGATCCAGGAACACACATTGGGAACAGTTCTAAGATACCCACATTTCGTTCAAGAGGCATATATAATCATCATTGGCTGGCTGGACACTTTTCCTTCATTGTTTTTCTTTCCAATCAACAGGGATGAAGAATAGCCCTTGTTGACCCTACATGCCAAAAACAAATTGCACGAGCCTCCAAATAATCACTTTTTGGAGGGTATATTTTAGTACAAAAAATGGACCAAACTGAAGAAGCCTTAGTTGTAGAGTCCAGAGGGTTGAAATTGGGGAGGGGTGAGAACCAAGGTGTCCTCATGGGCCAGGAGAGGACACCCTGGCCCATGCCTTTCTTAAAGACAAAGCATGTGCTGGGCACTGTCAGCGTGGAGTCATGAATCCGGACGAAGCAGTTGCACTAACTCAAAAGTCCTTCAGCATTTACAGACAGTTCTGTTTTTATCGAGTATAAGCATATCTTCCGAATGCTGCCTGCAAATGCCAACTCTCTGGCTGGCTGCCATGCTTCTCCAAGGTAACGCACTCTGTGTGCATGGCTGTCTTCATGGCTGTTTATAGGCAGAGAACAATTCTCATTGATCAACACCTGGGCTGAACCAGTTGTTCGATATACAGGCGTACCTTGTTTTATTGCATTTCGCTTTATTGCACATCCTAGATACTGCTTACTACTTTTTTTTATATATACAAATTGAAGGTTTGTGGCAACCTGGCATCAGGCAAGTCTACTGGTGCCATTTTTCCAACAGCATGTGTTCATTTCATGTCTTTGTGTCACATTTTGGTAATTTTCACAATACTTCAAACTTTCTCATTATTACATTTGTTATGGTGAACTATGATCAGTGATTTTTTTCTTTTTCTTTTCTTTTCTTTTTTTTTTTTTTTTTTGAGATGGAGTTTCGCTCTTGTTGCCCAGGCTGGAGTGCAATGGCGTGATCTTGGCTCGCCACAACCTCTGCCTCCCGGGCTCAAGCAATTCTCCTGCCTCAGCCTCCGTAGTAGCTGAGATTACTGGCATGTGCCACCATGCCTGGCTAGTTTTGTATTTTTAGTAGAGACAGGGTTTCTCCATGTTGGTCAGGCTGGTCTCAAACTCCCGACCTCAGGTGATCCACCCGCCTCAGCCTCCCAAAGTGCTGGGATTAACAGGCATAAGCCACCACACCTGGCCGATTAGTGATTTTTGACGTTACTGTTTTATTGTTTTGGGGAATCATATAAGATGGAGAACTTAATAAATGTATGTGTGCTAACTGCTCCCCTGACTGCCTGTTCCTCCATCTCTCCCTTACCTTGGCCCTCCCTATTTCCTGAGACACAACAATATTGAAATTAGGACAATTAATAACCATACAATGGCCTTTAAATATTCAAGTAAAGGAAGAGGAACACATCTCATCTTCTTTTTTCTTTCTTTCTTTTTTTTTTTTTTTGAGATGGAGTCTTGTTCTGAGGCCCAGGCTGTAGTGCAGTGGTGCAATCTCGGCTCACTGCAACCTCCACCTCCCAGGTTCAAGCAATTCTCCTGTCTCAGCCTCCCAAGTAGCTGGGACTACAGGCATGTGCCACCATATCCAGCTAATTTTTGTATTTTTAGTAGAGACAGGATTTTACCATGTTGGCCAGGCTGGTCTTGAACTCCTGACCTCAAGTGATCCACCCACCTTGGCCTCCCAAAATGTTGGGATTACAGGCGTAAGCCACCATGCCCTGCCACATCTCTCGCTATCAATCAAAAGGGAGAAATTATTAAGCTTAGTGGGAGGCATGTGGGAAGCCAAGATGGGCTGAAAGCAAGGCCTCTTGCACAAAACAGTTGGCCAAGTTGTGAATGCAAAGAAAAAGTTATTGAAGGAAATTGAAAGTGCTACTCCAGTGAACACATGAATGATAAGAAAGCAAAAGAGTCTTATTGTTGATATAGAGAAAGTTTGACTGATCTGGATAGAAAATCAAGCCAGTCACAATATTTCCCTAAGCCAATGCCTTGTCCAGAACAAGGCCCTATCTCTCTTCAATTCTTTGAAGACAGAGAGAAGTGAAAAAGTTGCAGAAGAAAAGGTGGAAGCTAGCAGAGGTTGGTTCATGAGGTTTAAGGAAAGAAGTTGCCTCCATGACATAGAAGTGCAAGGTAAAGTAGCAAATGCTGATGTAGAAATTGCAGCAAGTTATCCAGAAGACCTAGCCCAAGACAGTTGATGAAGGTGGCTACACTAAACAACAGATTGTCAGTGTAGATAAAACAGCCTTCTGTTGAAAGAAGATGCCATCTAGAACTTCCATAGCTAGAGAAGAGAACTCAAGGCGTGGCTTCAAGTCAGCCTTCAAAGGACTCTTTTGTTACGGGTTAATGCAGCTGGTGACTTTAAATTGAAGCCAATGTTCCATTACAAAAATCCCAAGGCCCTTAAGAATTATGCTAAATCTACTCTGCCTGTGCTCTAGAAATGGAACAACAAAGCCTGGATGACAGCACATCCGTTTACAGCATGGATTAGTGAATAGTTTATGCCCACTGTTGAGACTTACAGCTCAGAAAAAAAAAAAAAGATTCCTTGCAAAACATGACTGCTCATTGATGATGTACCTAGTCACCCAAAAGCTCTGATGGAGATGTACAGCGAGATTAATGTGATTTTCCTGTCTGCTCACACAACATCCATTCTGCAATCTATGGATCAAGGAGTAATTTTGACTTTCAAATGTTATTATATAAGAAATACATTTTATATGATTATAGCTACCATAGGTAGTGATTCCTTCAATGGGTTTGGATAAAGTAAATTGAAAATCTTCTAGAAAGGATTCACCATTCTAGATGCCATTAAGAACATTTTTGATTCATGGGAGGAGGCCAAAATATCAACATTAAGAGGAATTTGGAAGAAGTTGATTCCAACCCTCATGGATGACTTTGAGGAGTTCAAGACTTTAGTGGAAGAAGTCACTGCAGATATGGTGGAAATAGCAAGATAACTAGAATTATAAGTGGAGCCTGGAGATGTGACTGGATTGCTGCAGTCTCATGACCAAACTTCAATGAATGAGGAGTTGCTTCTTATGGATGAGTAAAGAAAGTGGTTTCTTGAGATGGAATCTACTCTTGGTGAACATGCTGTGAACATTGTTGGAATCACAACAAAAAATTTAGAATGCTTCATCAACTTAGTTGATAAAGCAGTGGCAGGGTTGGAGAGGATTGACTCCCAATTTTGAAAGAAGTTCTACTGTGGGTAAGTAAAATGCTATCAAACAGCGTTGCATGCTACAGAGAAATATTTTATGAAAGAGTCCATCAATAAGTCCATTATTGTCTTATTTTAAGAAATTGCCACAGTCACCCAACTTTCAGCACCACTACTCTGATCAGTCAACAGCCATCAAAAGTGAGGCAAGACCTTCCACCGGCAAAAAGATTAAGACTCGCTGAAGGCTCAGATTGTTAGCATTTTTTAGCAATAAAGTACTTTTAAACTAAAGCATATCTGTTTTAGACATAATGCTATTGCACACTTCAGACTACAGTATAGTATAAACATAATTTTTATATGCACTGGAAAACCAAAAAAAGTGTGACTCGCTTTATGACATTATTCACTTTGTTTTGGTGGTCTGGAATCAAACCTGCAATGTCTCTGAGGTATGCCTGTACTTAATGTCATCCCTAACTGTGACAGTGCCTCTTGGGCAAGTTTATCTTTGAGGTTATTTTGGACCATGGAAGGTCACAAAGAGTGAAGTGTATAAAGGGTTCCCTGAGAAAAGAGAGTTGGAACTTGAGGCAAGGTGGCAGGAGGAAGAGGAGAGAATACAGCTAAAAATACTTAGTATGGTGTCCCTAATTGGTGAAACTAGGCCAAGGTTGGCAAAACTTTTGTAGGAGAGTCAAGTCTGAAGGATGGGTTAGTGGCTCCCTGGAGTCCTGATCTGGAAGAATTTCTGCAGTCACAGACAGCCTCAGCAGTGATATCTACAATGACTGATTACTGATGTCTGCCAAGGGCCCAGGAAGAGGTGTGTTTGGCATATTTGTCAGCCATGCTCTGGTGGACATGTGGATACATTTTGAACTTTTTGGCCTTTTGCTGATCTTTATTTTCAGAAACACACACCAGCATTTCTTTTGTCCTCATGCATATTCATGGCTATCTACTCGCTGCTCAAATAAGAGATTTATAGTAGTTTAGGCAGAATCTCTCAGAGGTATCTGAGCTAATGAGCAGTAAACACCACTCAGCATATGTCTCTAGAAACTCTGGGCAGGGAAGCCTCTACAAGTTGGTCATCCCTGTGTAGTCACTTTTTCTCTTTGCAACAGATGTCCAATACGCAGGTTCTCCCATGCCTCCAAAACAGCTGTCACCCTCAAATCCCCTGGAGTGGATCACAACTGTGGCAGGATCTATGACATCCATTATGGATTTCACACAGAAGACATGATAGAGTGATATGAACTGTGACTGTGCTGTCACCAGCACTTTTAGTTATAACTGAGCTCTCTGGAAATATCTGCACCACTTGAGGGAGTTGGTGTCCTCAGCTGTGTCCTGCTGCATGATGTGAAATGGTAGAGGCAGGCCATTTGCCTCGCTCCCTTATTGCTACACTGCCTGGCTCTTTGCTATTTTTATAAAAAATCAAGTTTTCCTTAAATATCAAAGAATTTTGGCCAGGCGTGGTGGCTCATACCCATAATCCCAGCACTTTGGGAGACTAAGGTGGGTG
The DNA here is from genome assembly GCF_028858775.2 of Pan troglodytes. Lineage (NCBI taxonomy): Eukaryota > Metazoa > Chordata > Mammalia > Primates > Hominidae > Pan > Pan troglodytes. The sequence goes on from NC_072404.2 coordinate 36,054,986, forward strand.
GATCACTTGAGGTCAGGAGTTCGAGACCAGCCTGGCCAACATGGTGAAACCCCATCTCTACTAAAAATACAATAATTAGCTGGGCATGGTGGCACACGCCTGTACTCCCAGCTACTTGGGAGTCTGAGGTGAGAGAATTGCTTGAACATGGGAGGCGGAGCTTGCAGTGAGCCAAGATTGTGCCACTGCATTCCAGCCTGGGCAACAGAGTGAGACTCCATCTCAAAAAAAAAAAAAAAAAAGAATTTTATCTTCAGGGAGCCCCTCTGTTTTAGTCTACTTGGGCTGCTATACCAAAATACCATAGACTGGCTGGATGAAACAACAGAAATGTGTTTCTTTATGGTTCTGGAGGCTGAGAAGTCTGAGATCAAGATGCTGGCTGATTCAGTTCCTGGTGAGGGCCAACATCACAGCCTCTAGACAGCCAGCCACCTTTTTGCTGTGTCCTCACTTGGTGGGGAGAGAGCAAGCTGCCATCTCAAGAAGAGTGATCCCATCATGGGGGCCTCCCTCAAGACCTCATCTAAACCCAATGACCTCCCAGAGGCCCACCTCCCAATACCATCACACTGGGGGTGAAGCCTTCCACCTAGAAATGTGAGGGGGATAGAAACACTCAGTCTGTAACACCCTCCTTTCTGGAAGGTGTGTTTTCATTAGAAAACACCAATCCTTGATAATATAACCAAACTTTTTAACACTAAAGAGTTTGGCTGGTCGCGGTGGCTCACGCCTGTAATCCCAGCACTTTGGGAGGCCGAGGCGGGTGGATCATGAGGTCAGGAGATTGAGACCATCCTGGCTAACACAGTGAAACCACGTCTCCACTAAAAATACAAAAAATCAGCCAGGTGTGGTGGCGGGCACCCGTAGTCCCAACTACTCGGGAGGCTGAGGCAGGAGAATCACGTGAACCCAGGAGGCGGAGGTTGCAGTGAGCCAAGATCGTGCCACTGCACTCCAGCCTGGATGACAGAGCGAGACTCTGTCTCGGAAAAAAAAAAAAAAAAAAGTTTGACCTGAATGTTTTGTGCTTTGGGTTTTAGTGGGGTTGGTGTGCTTGTGCTACTGAGTTGAGAGAATAGAGAGCTTTAATAATTATTAGCATTTAGCAAAATAATGATGTTTTCAGTTTTAAAAAGAACAGTAAGTGACTCAATTCCTATTGCTAATTGTAGAAAATGTCATGGTGGAACTGCGTGGGGAAATACAGAGGAAACTGCAGTGGGTTGGGGAGGAGGACCGTTTTGAACTGCTTTTTGTTAAGAGAACTGACAATTCTGCTTGTCGAGTTGTTAATACAATGTTGAAGTTCAGGTGCTGTATCTGATTTCAATTCCTGACTCCTCCACTTAGTAGCACTGTGACTCTGTGCAAGTTACTGCATCTCTCTAAGTCTCAGCTTTGTCATTTCTAAAATGAAAGTAATAATAGTTCCTACTCCATGGGACTTAATGAGGAGAAGACTCAATGAGGAGCTGGGAGTGGTGTCTCTCGCCTGTAATCCCATCACTTTGGGAGGCTGAGGCAGGAGGATCGCTTGAGCCCAGGAGGTCAAGACCAGCCTAGGCAATAAAGTGAGACTGTTGCTACAAAAAAAAAAAAAAAAAAAAAAAGCCAGGCATGGTAGTGTGCACCTGTGGTCCCAGCTACTCAGGAGGCTGAAGTGGGAGGATCGCTTGAGTTCAGGAGGTTGATGCTGCAGTGAGCCATGTTCACGTCACTGCACTCCAGCCTGGGTGATAGAGCCAGACTCTGCCTCAGAAGAAAAAAAAGAAAAGAAAAGAAAGATTCAATGTGAATGTATGCAAAGTAATTCAGGATTGTGTCTGGAACATGGTAAGTGCTCATTAGATGTTAGCTATTATTATTATTAGTATTATTAGCAGCATGGTGGGAAAGATACAGCACTAGGAAGCTAGAGCCCTTTCCCCAATTACTGAGGTACGTTGACAGTAACAATAACAATGACAACAACAATAATAGCAACACTTTTATGTACTAGGCTGTTAATATTATTACTATTATAATCATCCCTTACTTATAACTGAGGAAATTGAGTCACAGAAAGATTAAATAACTTGCCCAAAGTAACAAGGCTAATGACCAGCAAGGCCAGAGCTTGAATCCAGGCAGCCTGTTGCAGATCTGACATGTTGAACTACCATGATATGTTGCTTTTTTTTGTCTATACAGTTAGGGCCATGGCTGGAGGCAACGTGTAGACCCAGTAATCTATTGGGATCCCTCCATATCTCGGATCCTTGGGAATGTCCCTGAGTTTAGATCTACTGTTATGCTCTATATCAGACGATGAAAAACACAGTTCTAAGTCCTTAGCTTGGGAAACTCTCATAACATTTGGCTTAGTGAAGTCAAATGGTACAAAATTCAAAAGTAAAAGGCACATGGTATAAAGTCTTACTTCATCATCCAGCCACCTAGTTCCCTTGCCCGGAGATAGCAAATGTTAGCTAATGGATCAACTTTGAGCAAATTGTTAACCCAAACCTTACCTCTTTATCATCCAAGACAAACACTGCTTCCATGCCCCACCTCCCATCTCTGCTCTGACTTCCTGGCTGGAGACAGAATTCTCAATGAAGGAGAGAAACAGAAGTAGTTTCTCTTCAGTGCCAGCCTCACCTTCCCTTCCCCTCTTTTCACGTCTCCCCTCCCCTACCACTCCTGGGTCTTTCTTTCCCAACTCAAACTATCACCACTTTACACTACACTAAAGGTATCCTCAGGAGAAGGTTGGGACATCTGCTTTAACTTCCACAACTCCTTTGCTACCGTGACTATCATTCTGGGTTTATCACCAATTAACATATCACTCACGCTGTGAAGTATAAGGGCTGGTGTGGCTGGACCACCAAAGAAGACTCATTCGCTGTAATATTCCTAAACACAGAAAGAAAAAAAAATAAGATTTTCTTTCTCTAAATATTCTAGTACTAAACCTTATAGCTACATATGTACAGGAACAGAGAGATATCAGGACATGCTATTGATCTCATTTGCAAAACCCCAAAATAATAGCAACAACAAACTAAGCATTCACACATTGACTAGCAGATTAAACTGTTAACAGTGAATATGTTACTTGCCAACTATTTTAACTTTTAATAAGAAGCATGAATTTCATATATATATACATATATATGTATATATGATTTTCAGATCGCAGATCTTTTCTCCCCTTTTTATTGTGGTAAAATAACATATGCTTTACCATTTTAACTATTTTTAGTTAGTTGTTTTTTTTAACAGAGATGGGGTCTCACTATGTTGCCTAGGCTGGTCTCAACCTCCTGGACCCAAGCACTCCTCCCGCCCTGGCCTCCCAAAGTGTTGAGATTATAGGCGTGAGCCACTGCACCCAGCCTCAACTATTTTTACGTCTACAATTCAGTGACATTAAGTATATTCACAATGTTGTGAAATAGTCACCACTATCCATTTTCATCATCCCAAACAGAAACTCTGTACCCATGAAATAATAACTCCCCATTCCTCCCTCCCCAAGTGCCTTAGAACCTCGATTCTACTTTCTGTCTCTATGGATTTGTCTATTCTATAAGCTGCATCATGCAATATTTGCTCTTCAGTGTCTGGTTTATTTCACCAAGCACAATGTCTTCAATGTTCACCAATGTTGTGATATATATTAAAATCACATACATCCTTTATTTATGTAAAAGAATTTTCATTCCTTTTAAAGGCTGAATGATACCCAATTTTATGTATATACTACATTTTAAAAATCCTTGCATTTGCTGGTTGGGTTGTTACCACCCTTTAGCTATTGACAATAGTGCTGCTATGAAATGGGTGTAGGAGTATCTGTTTGAATCCCTGCTTTCAATTCTTTTGGGCATATACCTAGAAGAGAAATTGCTAGATTCTATGGTTTATCTATGTTTAACTTTTTGAGGAAACACCATACTGTTTTCCATAGCAGCTGCACCATTTTACATTCCCACCAGGAATGGACCAGGGTCCTAATTTCTACCCATCATCATCAATCCTTTTTTTAAAAAAATAGTTACCCTGATGGGTGTGAATCTCATTTTTTATCCCTTACCCCCCTTTTCCTCCAAGTCCCCAAAGTCCGTTTTATCATTCTTATGCCTGTGCATCATCATAGCTTGGCTCGCACTTATGAGTGAGAACATACAATGTTTGGTTTTCCATTCTTGAGTTACTTCACTCAGAATAATGTTCTCCAGGCACGGTGGCTCACACCTGTAATCCCAGCACTTTGGGAGGCTGAGGTGGGTGGATCACGAGGTCAGGAGATCGAGACCATCTTGGCCAGCATGGTGAAACCCCATCTCTACTAAAATGCAAAAAATTAGCCAGGTGTGGTGGCACGTGCCTGTAATCCCAGCTACTGAGGCTGAGGCGGGGGAGTCGCTTGAATCTGGGAGGCGGAGGTTGCAGTGAGCTGAGATCACACCACTGCACTCCAGCCTGGCGACAGAGCAAGACTCTGTCTAAAAAAAAAAAAAAAAAAAAAAAAAAAAAAAAAAAAAGGTCTCCAATTTCATCCAGGATCCAGATTGCTGCAAATGCCATCATTTCATTCCTTTTTATGGCTGAGTAGTATTCCACGGTGTGTGTGTGTGTGTGTGTGTGTGTATATCACATTTTCTTTATTCACTTGTTGATTGGTGGGCATTTGGGCTGGTTCCATATTTTTGCAATTGTGAATTGTGCTGCTATAAACATGTGTGTGCAAGTATCTTTTTTGTATAATTACTTCTTTTCCTCTGGGTAGATAGCCAGTAGTGGGATTGCTGGATCAAATGGTAGATCTATTTTTAGTTTTTAAAGGAAACTCCACACTGTTTTCCACAGTGGTTGTACTAGTTTACGTTCCCACCAACAATGTTAAAGTGTTCCCTTGTTAGCACATCCATGCCAGCATCTATTTTTTTTTATTTTTTTTATTATAGCCATATGAGTTTCATTTTTTTTTTCTTCCTGAGACGGAGTCTCACTCTGTTGCCTGGCTGGAGTTCAGTGGCGAGATCTCGGCTTACTGCAATCTCTGCCTCCTGGGTTCAAGTGATTCCCCTGCCTCAGGCTTCTGAATAGCTGGGACTACAGGCACACACCACCACGCCTGGCTAATTTTTTATATTTTAGTAGAGACAGGGTTTCACCTTGTTGGCCAGAATGGTCTCGATCTTCTGACCTCGTGATCTGCCCGCCTCAGCCTCCTAAAGTGTGGGGATTACAGGCATGAGCCACCGTGCCCGGCCCCATATTTTTCGTAAAAGGTGTGATGGTCAATTGTGTCATCTTGACTGAGCCATGGGGTGGCTAGCTGTTTGGTCAAACACTATTGTGGGTATATGTGAGGGAACATCTTAAGTCCTGGGCTTCCACAGAGACAGTTTCTATTAATTGCTTTTTTCCTGTGTATTGGCCATACTCTTTTGTTTCTTTGAATGTCTTGTAATTTTTTGTTGAAAATTGCATATTTAAAATGCTATAATGTGGCAACTGTGGAAATTAGATTCTCAGCCTTCCTCAGGGCTTGTCATTGTTGCTCTTAGTTATTGTTTGTTTAGTGACTTTTCTGAAATAGTCTGTAAAGTCTGTATTCTTTGTCATGTTTGGCTGCTGAAGTCTCTGTACAGTTAGTTTAGTGGTCAGGTAATGATTGGATACAGATTTCCTTAAATATCAGGGACTAATGAGCTTCCCAGTTTTTGCAAAGGGGTTCTGTGAGTAAATTGGGGCTAGCCTTCAACACTCAGCCAGGGCCTTGACAATTCTGTTTGAGCCTTCACACAGCTTCAAGGATATGTTGCACAGAGGTGAGAACTTAGGGCCTTCTCAGGTCTTTCCTAAGCATCCACACAACCCTGGCCTCATGCACAGCCCTCTGCAGGCATGTGGCCTTCTAGCTTTCAGGAATATGTCAAGTTCCTACAGACATCTCATTCCCTGGCTTTTCCTTGAAAGCTTTTTGGTTAGCCTATTGTTTGCCAACTAGTATCCACTACTTCAGGTACCCTTGAAATTAAATGGTTGCCTCCAAATGTTTTCAATAAATGTCCCCAGGGAAAAGGGTTTTTGCACCAGGTGATCTTCAGATCAAGTAAATCTGCAATTAAAATCTTGCAATTAAAGTCTTCCTGGGAACTCCCAGAGAGGGCAAATCCTGACAGATCTGTGGGAATGAGGTTTTGAAGGAACTCTAATACTACTGTGCCTCCTCCAGTGGCTGCCAGGCTATTGGCTTTCACTGTGATTGTGGGCTGTTGATTTTCAAGGCTACCACAGAGCTGGAAGAGGTGGGTGATGGGAACAGGGCAAGTTAAGCTTGCTGCACTTATTGAGATTCAACCATTTTTCTGGAATAAACACTCCCTGGATTGCTGCAAGCCTTGGGTTAATTTACAGAGTTCTGAAAAAGTTGAGTCTCACTATTTTTGCTGGTTTTCTCACTGCTTTCCTAGAGGAGAGAAGTTTTGGAGATACTTACATTTTTGCCAACAATATCCCAATGAAGTGTTAATGGGGAAAGAGAGTGAGTTGTGTGAGAAAGCAGTGCTGGAGTTACTGTCAGAGGTGGAGTCATTTCAAGTGATGACAGGGCCCAGGGTAAGGCCAGGGGAATGGACACCTGGAGTGGAGTGCAAGTGAAGGTCACTGCTGCGGGAGGGGGCTGGCAATGGATGTTCAGGCCAGACTGATGGGAGGGTGTCCACATGGAGGCTGAAATCCTCCAGGACCAGGATACTATTTGAGGGGAGAAGGAGACTGAACTAGGTGTCTAAGTCCTCCCTGACTGCAGGAGTGACCTGAGATTGATGGATGATGGCAGTGTCAGTGCTGGGAAATGAATGTTGTCACATGCATAGCCAGTATGGAAAACAGTGGCAGAGATATTCTGAAGACTGAAGAGGACCAGTAAATTTTAAAAGAGAATTATGATATGTAAATAGATATCTTATACCAAGAAGGGAGAATTGTTGTCAAATTAACTAATGTGGTCTATCAGTAGGGAGGATTGTTGTCAATTTAATTAATATGGCCTACCAGTAGAAAAACTTCTTAGTGCCAACAAACTATTTTTACTTATCTCTCCATGCATCAGGAGGTGAAGGTAAGAACTGCAGCCCTCGATAGATGCATCTTCTTGTCGTTCACCCTCTGTCTTCATTCTTGTTCATCTTTTTTTCTCTTTTGAGACAGGGTCTCATTCTGTTGCCCAAGCTGGAGTGCAGTGGCATGATCTCGGCTCACTGCAGCCTTGATCTCCACAGTTCAAGTGATCCTCCCACCTCAGCCTCCTGAGTAGCTAGGATTACAGGTGTGTACCACCATGCCTGACTAATTTTTTTTTTTTTTTTTTTTTACATTTTGTAGAGACAGGGTCTCACTACATTGCCAGACTGGTCCCAAACTCCTGGGCTTAAGTGATCCTCCCATCTCGGCCTTCCAAAATGCTGGGGTTACAGGTGTGAGCCACCACACCCAGCCTCTCTTCATTCTTTAAGGGAGTCTCCTTTCTCTGAGTTTATATTACCTGTTTTATCTCTGAGTTTACATCACGTTAGGGACCACAAGTCCCTGTTGCTGGAGATGACCCACCATGAGGATCAGATTGGTGACCTGCATATCTTTAGGCCAAGGTTAGTGAAGGACTAGAGAATCCCGGAGAGCCACACACTGCCTTTATTTTTGGAAAGCCATATTTTCTGCAGGCTCCGAGGGTACTGATTTAGTCATCTTTGGTCTTACACACAGAATCATGAGTATTCATTATGTAAAATTCTTTTAATCAATCTTTTCACAATGTATAATAGCTGTGATCATCAAATTCTAAGCTATAGCAGCCTACAACAGTAATGTGTAAAAAGCTCTATACACTGAAATGTCCTAACTGGGCCGTCGCCAAGTTATGTCTGAATACAAACCAAGACATCAAGATTTGGGGCTGGAAAACTCACTCTCAATGTAATTTCTTAAAGCCACCATCACTTGGATTCAACTCTCATGACTGTGAAAAGCACTTCAAGTTCAGCTCTCAAGACTATGAAAGCAGAACCCAGGGTACTCGCGGTGGATTCAGCTGCCTTTTCTCTAATTTTCCAACCACGTGTTCACACAAGACGTAGCAGTAAACAGCATGAGGAAAATCAAGCAGGGAAACCTTGCCTCCCTATCAAGTTGCTGTAACTCCCTCTCCTGCCTGTCACTATTAACCTCTGGAAAGAGTGGCCTGTAATTGCCATCTAGTACTCATTCCCATGCAGTCTGCAACATGCAGTGGCCTGTCTTCCATCTCCACCACTCAAAAAAGATCAACACTGATGGATGCTGTGCTCAAGAATGATGCCAATCTTCACCATTCCCTACCTGTTTGCTACTTTTGACATCGTTGAATGAATGACTTTCATCCCAAAAACTTTCCCCCTCTTTCACCCTCTGGGATACCTCTCCTCTATTTTTCCTCCTACAACTCTGACTCCACCTCTTCCTTCCCTGGCTCCTCTTCCTCCACCAGCTCCTTGCCATTTCCTCTAAGTCCATCCTAGGTTTCATATTGTCTCCCTCTTTACCATCTCTCCTTCAGTATTTTGAGCAACTTCCACCTAGTATCCTAACGACCTAATCTGCATGTTCAATCCACACCTGTGAGCTCTACGCCTCCTGTTCTAATTGCCTACACTGGATGCTGACATAGATATTTAGCAAATATCTCCAGCTCAACATGCCTCAAATTATACAAACTGTTTCCCTAAAACCTGTTTCTCTTCTTGTCTTCCCAGCCCCATGGCACCCAGGCTGGAAGTGCAGAGTCATCATTAGCTATTCTCTCTCTCAATCTGTCTCCAAGTTCAGTCTGTCTTATTTCTTACAAAACCAATCGTCTATCTCTCTCCTCTTCATTCCCACGGCCTTCCTAGCTGTCTCCTTGACGGCAGGAACTTCCTCTTTTTTCCAATCCACATTGCTGCCAGAATTCCCTCTACAATAAACAAATTTGATGAGTGTTAGTCCTTAGAGGTTTCCCAAAGCTAGGGTGACTGTATGCCTCTGTTGGCCTGGAACAGTGCTGTTTTCTGCTGAGTGTTTGGTTATTCTATCTGGGTAGCATGTCCATTAACTCTCAAAAGTGGCGCATTTGGATGATGAATTATGTGATCAGCCTATCACAGAGTGACAGGTTAAAATCCAAACTCTTTCACCTGGCGTACAATCTGTCCCCAAGCTAACTTTCTATTGCCATCTTCTTCCATCCTGTTTAATTGCCATTCCCCAAACACGCCAGGCTGTTTCCCAGCTCACTGTCATTGTTCGTGCTGTTCTCTCTTCCTGAACACCTTTCCCCCATTTGCCACTTCTCAAATCCTCCTTAACCTTCACTGCCCAGCCAAGGTAGCACCTCTTATGTGAAACAGCATATCCTGTCTGCCCCATTCCCATCTGTCAAGAGCCTCCTCTCCGTCCCCTGCTCCCCAGTGATCCTGTAGCGATTTGTTCAACTCTCTGTCACGTATTCTACTTTGAATCTGGTACAATACCTGGCACATTGCAGGTCCTCAAAACATTTTGAAGGAGAGGCTTTCAAGAGGCAGGAAGCCAGGAGGTTTTTTTTTTGTTTTTTCCCGGCTGTCTCTGATTAGAATTAAACGCTTTTATTTTCGATATGGGACTTGCTTGAGAAAATCCAACATGTCAGAGCCAAATCTATTTCTTCATCTGTAGAGTAATAAGGAGAATAATTGCTGCTGCCAAAAGCTACCCATGTGAACTCAATAAGGTAATAAAAACAAGCCCTGCTGTTGAAGTAGAACGTATTGAAATAGAGAGTGAGATGAGCCTCCCATCCTCTGTCATCTATCCCTACAATCTGCAGCCTGTGTGGTGTGGGGGGCAGGAGAAGATTCTGAGAACTGGCAGATGGTTAAATAGAAAATGTACCTATGGGAGGGAACGATGATTTATCCCAATACAAATGAAACTAATTTGATGAATAACCACTTATTGAGCATGCACATGGATCGAATATTGTGCTAAGAATTTTACATATAGTTTCTTTATCTTTCCAATCTTATAAGGAGATTGATGGATATTATGATTCCCCATTTTACAGTGCAGGAAACTGGAGCTCAGAGAGGTTAAGCAACTTGCTGATATAGTTTGGCTCTGTGTTCCCACCCAAATCTCATGTTGAATTGTGATCCCCAATGTTGGGGGAGAGACCTGGTGAGAGGTGATTGGATCATGGGGGTGGATTTCCTCCTTGCTTTTCTCACAATAGCGAGTGAGTTCTCACAAGATCTGGTTGTTTGAAAGTGTGTAGCACTTCCCCCTTTGCTCTCTCTTCCTCCTGCTCCTACCACATAAGACTTGCTGGCTTCCACTTCGCCTTCTGCCATGATTGTAGGTTTCCTGAGGCCTTCCCAGACATGCCTCCTGTACAGCTTGCAGAGCTGTGAGTCAATTAACTGTCCTTTTTATAAATTACTCAGTCTCAGGTAGTTCTTTACAGCAGTGTGAGAATGGACTAATACACTTACCAACAGCACAAAGCTAGTAAGTGGTGGAATTGGGATACGTAATAATAATGCTAATAACTCACACATGCGTACCACGGTGTCTGTGGTGTTCTGCTCAGTTCTCACACCCACCCTACGTATTATATTATGTTATATCTCCATCATCAGATGAAGGCAACTTTAAATAACTAGCCCAAGGTCACATCACTAGGAAGAAAGGGTGCCAGGCAATTTACTCCAGTAATCATATGCCTGGTCACTACCCTTGCTCTCCTCCAGGTCTGTCTGACTTTGCTATCTCAGCTCTTTTTATGTAGCCAGAGAATCCATCAGATGGCTCTTCCCTCCTTTCTCAAGATGTGGTCAGCAGACCATCAGCATCAACATCACCTGGAAGCACATTAGAAAGAATCTTGTGCCCCTACTCCAGGCCTAGGGAGGCAGTATCTGCATTTTCACAAGATCCCCAGGACCTGGTCTACATCAGTCACTTTCAATCTCATCTGCATATTGGACTCCCCTTGCGGAGCTTTAAAGAATCTGATGCTGGCTGGGCATGGTAGCTCATGCCTGTAATCCCAGCACTTTGGGAGGCCAGGCCAGGGAATCATTTGAGACCAGCAGTTTGAGACTGGTCTGGGCAACATGGCAAAACCTTGTCTCTACTAAAAATACAAAAATTAGCTGGGCGTGGTGGCATACACCTGAAGTCCCAGCTACTCGGGAGGCTGAGGCAGGAGAATCGCTTGAACCTGGGAGGCAGAGGTTGCAGCGAGTTGAGATTGTACCACTGTACCCCAGCCTGGGGTACAGAGCGAGACTCCTTCCCCACGCCCCCTGCCAAAAAAAAAAGAATCTGATGCCTGGACACCACTGACAGTGCTTCTGCTTTAATTGTCCAGGTACGGTTTGGGTATTGGGCTTTTTAAAAGCTTCCCAGGGGATTCTGATGTGAAGCCAGGTTGTGAACCACTCCCTTAAGCAAATACACTGTTGCTTGCCTCCTTCCTTCACTCATTCAAGTGCACTCTGGCACAATTTGCTGGGGAGATGGACGATTACAATACAGTATTATAAGTAGTATGTCAAGCACCATCCCAAAGGCCAGGGGAGCCCAGAGGAAGGCCTGAGGCCAAGTCAGATTGCCTGGAGATACCAGATGGGACCACAGGCTCAAGGACAAAGAGGAGTTCTTGGATTTGTTGAGGGCTATGTTGAGCAGGGTGGGAGAAGGGAGAGTTCTATGCTCATTACCAAAGTGAAATTCATAGAATTTTAAGCTGTAATAGATTATAGAGATTGTTGAATGAATCTAATGGTTTTCAAACTTTTTTTTTCTTTTTTTTTTTTGAGACGGAGTCTCATTCTGTCGCCCAGGCTGGAGTGCAGTGTCACCATCTCAGCTCACTGCAACCCGTCTCCTGGGTTCAAGAAATTCTCCTGTCTCAGCCTCCCGAGTAGCTGAGATTACAGGTGTGTACCACCATGCCTGGCTAATTTTTGTATTGTTAGTAGAGGTGGGGTTTCACCAGGTGGGCCAGGCTGGTCTTGAACTCCTGACCTCAGGTGATCTGCCTGCCTCGGCCTCCCAAAGTGCTGGGATTACAGGTGTAAGCCACCGTACACAGCCAACTTTTTTAAAAACTATAACCTACATTAGGAGAAATATTCTATGTCTCAGCTCAGAATATATATAAAGTTTCATAAAACAATGTTTAGCTTCACTAAATTCCATGCACTTTGATATTTTTATTTATTTATTTTGTATAGATGAGGCCTTACTATGTTGGCCAGGTTGGTCTCCAACTTTTGGCCTTGAGCCATCCTCCCACCTCAGCCTCCCAAAGCACTGGAATTATAAGCATGAGCCATTGCATCCAGCCTACTTTGATATTTTCTAGTCTTTCAATACTATGAACTTTTAGAAAAAAAAATACTGGTCATGTTTAGCTGGATTCATTTTCCACTACACTAACGGGTCACAGTGGGCAGTTTGAAAGACCTGGACCTTATCCCTTCAATGTTTCCTTGAGGAAACGATGACCAAGAATAACTACATGGCATGGCCTGAAAGAGTAAAGAAAAGTGTGTCTGAATTACAGTATGAAGGACTGGTGTTAGAGACGAAAAAAACCTGTATGGCACTGGTTGGTGGATACTTCAGAGGGACTTGCCTTCCGGAGAAATCCTACTCATTTTTCTGGGAAGTAAAGATAACAGTCCTGTAGAGAGGGCAAGATGATAAATTAATAAATGAGGTATCTGGGTCATTTCTAGGCCCACTGGATATGTCAGTATTACTGAGTGAGAATTGTCAGTTTAGCTGGGGTTTGGGCCCTATTAGAACCACCTGGGGCCTTTGTCTAGTACATATATGACTTCCAGCCATTCTGGTATGCACCCTCCCTCTTCAAGAGCCTAAGTTTCTGCTGATAACAAGTCTTATTGAGGCTTGAGCTGATGGGGGTATATCCTATCTCTCCAGTATGTTGGGGCAGGCAGGGAAAACAAAGGTGAGAACTGCTGATCTCTTGAGCAACAGTTTCCAACATTTTAGATTTCACAGGTCAGTAAAAATTCAAAAACAGTTTAGGAATCAACATCAGGGTGCCAATATTTCTTTGTCCCAAACAACAAAATCTACATTTAAAAAGGAAGAAACAAAAAACCAAATACTCCCCAAATCTATGGCCATCTACAACTATCATAGGGTAGGAAGGGATCTAATCTTAGACTAAAGATAGTCTTGTGCATGAAATACATTTAACTTTTTATGGATAACAAAGCTACTGCAATGTCCTAATTTTTCTTATTTCACTATGAGCACCTTATTACAGACTGGTGCTGGTCTGTAGACCAGTGCCTGGAATTACTGCTCCAACAGATATAAACTTCTTCCTGAGGCTATTCATTCTTCCAGTGCGGAAATTTGTATTCTTTATGTCTTGACTGACATGGAAGACAATTATTTTAAATCATAAAAATATCCATTAAGTTGTCTGGAAAATTATACACAAGCTATTAGCTAGATTACATTAAATCTAAAAAAAAGACAGTTCTTATTATTTAGTTTCTCAAGGCATCACCATTTCAAATTTGGCCATAGATGGCTATCATTCTAGTATTGAGCACTGAAGGTAACAGGCACTTGCTTCCTTCTTTCCTCTGCATGATGACTGAGTTTGCCAAAGTTCTAAAGAAGCTGGCCTCACTTTCCAAAACTCTCGTTCCTCTCAAGTTCATATGTGTCAAGCTAAGTAAATTTTCTGCATGGTGGGACTTATTTATTTATTTTTAATTGTTCATCCTGTTTGTGAGCTCCAGAAGAAACTTTTTTTTGCTACTGAAATTCATGAGTTATTATCAAATAAACATATATGAACATTTAATTCAGTATAAAAATCCTGCTGTATTAAAATGAAATCCTAATTGTAGCTGTCATTCTCCTTATTAATATTGGTCTAGACAGTATTTTTCACTTTTTCACCCCATCATTAGCAGTTGGGGGGAGTGGTGTTAAGAAACAGAGCAAGATTTATTATTAGTATGCCACCTGTTAAAAACTATACTGGAGAAACCAGCTACGTGTACCTCTAAACGTACCGAAATGCTATGTTTTACCAGAGAAATTCTAGGTCATTTCTAATGCCTCCCCAGAATGTCAATGAATCACTATTTCAATTGATTACAAACTCTAAAAAGTAAAAACTCATCATTTTCAAAACCTTTGAATTTGCTGTTTGTACAGGTCAGGTCTGGAGTGCCTTCCTAAAAGTTATTTATTTTCCCCTTTTTCGCTTGCTTCACAGAAGCAACTGAATTCTGTCAGTGTTTTTAGCTCTCTCATATATTTCTGAGAGTCAAAACTGCCTTAGGAGGTTTTTTGTTTTTGTCCTTTCTTTGCTAAGTCTGTATGTTTTTAATGCAGCACATGTTATTTTCTCGTCTGTATGATTTGCTTGAAGGTTTTGATATTTACATATTATGAAAGAAAATGTCCAAAGTGTATGAAAAACACATTCCTTGTAAAATCTGATTATTTCCTAATGTTCAGGTCTGTTTGTTTCGATGTGGAGGTTGTAGAAGTTTTTTGGCATTAGTATTCTAAACAGTTTAGTATTTGTTCATGTGTACATTTTGCCTATGAGAACGATGTGAAAACGTATCTGCATCCAATCATTTGATCAGTCCTGCAAAAGCTTCTTCCATTCCTACTGTTACTGATGCTGTCCAGCCTTCATTATTTTTTTAATTGAGGTAAAATAGACGTAACACAAAATTTACCATTTTAACCAATTTTAAATGGTTTAGTGGCATTAAGTACATTCATATTATTGTGCAGCCTCCTCATTCTTTTTCACCTGGGTTACTGCAACAACCTTAAAAATGCAGTCTTGCTTCTAACTGTGCCGCCATTAAGGAAGGAACTAGAAATCGTATCTCTGCTGACTTATTTTCATTGGTGTATAGAAGAAAAATGGAAAGACAGAAGAAGCATTCTTTGTCATTTCTTCTGTACCTTAGACTTCTGAGTTGCTGAAAATGAAATGCAGACAGTGTTCTCAGGGCCTAAAAGGGACAAGTACCTGCTGTACTGGTTCCATCCCCTGCTGCAGATCATTCCTTGCTCAGGACATTTCAGCCCAAGCATTTGTTCTGAGAACATATAGAAAATAAAAAAAATTCACTTGGCATTAAAGGGTCTGGCCACTGCAAGCACAAAGAAGCTTTTAGAAGTAAATTCTATAGCTTTAAAATGTGCTGAAATGATCATTTCAAAAATTAAGAGGCAAAACTCTTAGATGGCCAAACTAAGTTTGTAAGTGAAACATAAAGAAGCCTGAACTGCTTTGGCCCCCACCAGGGCAGCTGAAATTGGCTGGTGTGCACTGAGTCTTCAAGCCCTCTTGGGGGGCAGTAGATGCATCAGAATTGAGGAGCCCACTGCTGCAAATAGCTTCAGTTGGAGCCTTTGGCAGTGCAGTTTTGTATCACTAGATGTCAGTGTGGACTTTCCCAACCTCCGCCTTCTTGCCTTTGCAGGAGGTGGACTAGACATCACTTGGGGGCCTTCCTCAAGTCCTGGCAAACATAAGGCTATTTTCAGAACTGTAATTTCACCAAATATTTTGTCCACCTACATATATTGACTTTTAAGAGTTCTAGAAAATACAAACAGAAACTTTGAACCAAAGGTTGTTCTTTTTAATGCTGTGCCCTTCTAATCTCAATGCTTACATTTGGAAGCCTGCTTACAAGGATGTTCCAAGGCCAGCAATGGAAAGTTCCATGCGGGTCTTTTGACAGCAGCATGCTAGCCCAGATACCTGCAGGCCTAGCTTCAAGAAAGCATGGCTCCCTACACTACCAGGGCTCAGGAGTGAGGGCAGGAAGTCAAGAAGAAGTGTATGTGATTAATGCCGGATGTGGTGGCTCAGGCCTGTAATCCCAGCACTACAGGAGGCCAAGGCGGGTGGATCACCTGTGGTCAGGAGTTTGAGACCAGTGTGGCCCTCGAAACCCGGTCTGTATTAAAAATACAAAAATTAGCCGGGCATGGTGGCATACACCTGTAATCCCAGCTACTCGGGAGGCTGAGGCAGGAGAATTGCTTAAACCCGGGAGGAGGAGGTTGCAGTGAGCTGAGATCGGGCCACTGCATTCCAGCCTGGGGGACAGAGCAAGACGCTATCTCAAAAAAAAAGAAAGAAAAGAAAAAAAAAGAAAAGTATATGTGATTAGCCACATAGGGATTTAGTGGCCATATTTATCAGATTTTTTTTCGAAGTAGTTTGTAATCAGCTGCCTTCTGAAACCTTAAAGAATAGTCATTGTATTAGTTTTCCCATTGCTGATGTAACAAATTATCATAAATTCAGTGGCTTAAAACAACACAAATTTATCTTACTGTTCTAGAGGTCAGAAGTCTGAAATGGGACTTAAGTTGACTCACCTAAAATCGAGGTGTCAGGAGGGCTGTGTTCTTCTTGGAGTCTTGGGGAGAATCCATCTCCTTGTCTTTTCCAGCTTCTAGAGGCCACCTGCATCCCTTGGCTGGTGGCCCTCTTCAGGCTTCAAAACCAACAATAGCCTTGAGCGTTTCTTTGAACCACTCTGACCCTGCCTGCCTCTTTTACTTTTAAGGAATCTTGTAAGCACCCTGGGACCACAGAGACCACCCAGGTCTAGCTCCCGATCTCAAGATTCTGAATTTATTGACAACTGCAATGTCTCTCTTGCTTCCGTAAGGTAACATATTCAGAGGTTCCAGGGATGAGGACAGGGACATTTTTGGGTGGGCAGAGGCAGCACTTTTCTGCCTACTACAGTCATTACTTTTAAAGTAATATATGATGCAATTTTTCAGGTATGAATTTTTTAACAAACTAATTCAGTGTCACAAACAACTGTTTCTACTGGAGACTATGTTGGAAAATAACAAGGGCTACATTTCCCTCGCTCATGGAGTGATAACAATGAAAATTAATTTGCCACACCCAGCATTCATATTTGGTCACCTTCCAACTGAACTGAGCACTAACTCCACTCCTTTGTTGACCCCTGTGCTCAGGGTGTCCATCCCCAGAACAGCACTGAGCAGGCACAGGGTGAACACATACAGAGAGAGCTGGAGACATGATTCCCACACCAAGAAACACGGAGCAAAGTGAAATCCAGTGCACTGAGGGACCAGACTAGGGTAACCTGTGCGTACCCCTGTGCAAATTCAACATACAGCTGGAGGCCTAAAGCCAACAGAACCTAACCCCATGCCTTGCCATAACTACAAGGCTGGTTTTGTTCTGCCTACGTAAAGCTGAATTCAGCTCCCTCTCCTCAAATGTGCTCTTTCCCCCATAGTCCTACTTAGTGCTAGGACCAGGGACTATCTGTCCCTGGTCATCTTGACTCTGTCATCCTTGACTCTTCCTTCTTGGTCATGTAGGACATCCAATTGGCCTCCAAGACCTGCGGAGGCTGCTCTCTCAAGAGTTTTAGAATCTGCCCTACCACCACTCTAATTCAGGTTCTCTTCACTTCTTGCCTGGATGACTACGTTAGCCTCTGGACTAGTCTTCCACTTCACTGTGCGTTCCTCCCTCCCATCAATCCATTCTCCAAAATACTGCTGGAGTTGTCTTTCCATACTGTAAATGCGATCCTGCTACTTCCCTGTTTGGGAAAGTGGTTCCCTTTTGCTTTCTGGATGAATTCCAACTTCTTAGCTCAGCACACCAGGCCGGTTACATGCAGCTTTCCAGCCTATTCTCTCACCCTCTCACCTGTTACTCTTCATTCCAGCTATAATTAACTGCTTGAAGTTCTTCAGCTGCTCAAAGCTCTCCCTTGCTTCATGCTCCCTCAGCCTGGAATGCCTATGGGTGCTGAAGCCAGAAGTCTCTCAAGACTCAGCCCAGCGTCCCTTCTCAGACTACATCTTTGTCCTTCACCAATCCCCATCCCTTCAGTCAGCTCCAGTATGCCTTTACCACATGGTACTCTGACCATCTCTTCATTTCTATCTAAGTCCTTTGATTAGAAGCTATAAGGTTTTTGAAGCTATATGGTGTTTATTTGGTTTAACTTTACATCCCCAGATGCTCAGCTACTCTGTTTAAAGAATGAAAATATCTCCATTGGGGGTCCTAAGTTATTCCGATGTTTCCCTGCACCAGGTATGACCCAGCTCAGGGCTATGTTCCAAAACCTACCCAGTTTAGACTTGTATCCCTAGAGTTCAGCCAGAGCCCAGCTAACTTCTGGGAAACAGAGGGTGGGGTAAATTGACCAGGAGCTCTTGTTGCTCTATCTTCTCATGGTGGAAGAAAGGCAGTTCTGCAACTATGACCTTACCCTTTCCAACCTGGCCTAACTTGGGGGCATAGATCATTCAATAGCAACTCATAGGGAATTGGCCCCCTAATGCACAAACTTGCCCTGGCTGAACAGTGTAGAAGGCAGCCAACTTCACACACAAACTTAATGTGGTGATGACAGTCTGTTAAGTTGGTAGTAATTCCGGACATGCATTAATCACTGCTGCCTGTCCTTAGTGAGCCATAGCTGTTACTCAAAGTCTCTTGCATATAGATTGTCTTCGAGCTCTCTAGAAGCAGGCACTCTGGGGAGTTAAAAATGAAGCAGAAATAGAGTTCCTGTACTTGGGAGGCTTAAACAATCTAGTCCTAAAATGTAGGGCTTGCCTTTACGGGGGCTTTTGACTAACTTTGAGGGAGGAAGTGGTAAGGGAAAATGTCTTATAATACGTTTTAATCCTTCATGTACAACAGTCATTCACGTACAGTATTCATGATTTAAGCAAGTGACAGGAGGCAGTTTGGAGGGTGCATCTGCACTGGAGGAGGGACCACATGCATTATGTAGCAGAGGGCTATTTTTTCTCCAAGCTAGTCTTCACTTCCGTAGGCTGGGAAAATCCCCTTGGTACCGACCCCATGATACATTTTTCCACTAAATTTTATGTCTTTTCAACAGTATGTCCCCAATAAAGATCTTGGATTCCTTTCAAAACACTATGTATGGAATCTGAGAGTTTCCTTTATAATGGAGTAAAAGCATCTTGGGTTGTGGTTGGTTGGTATTAAGGGTTTTTAAATTAGGGCTCTTACAGATTAAAAAAAAAAAAAAAGTTTGAAAGCCCAAGTGAATTAATTGAGAATAGAACACAATATAAATATTTAAGCTCTTAGTAATACTACATACCATTTTGGCAAGCAAAAATTATTTTTATTAGCAGGTGCTGACATTATATCTCAAGCTGTTTTTAGAAAGGAAAATGATTCCGGATTCTATGTTAAACATAGCCATAGGGCTCCGGTCATTGATTAATTAACATGAAATACTTTTGTGACACATTTAAGTCTATTTAGGACCCAAAGACTCTTTAGTCAAAGTGTTAACTACCCTGTGGAATCAAAAGAAAAAAAATGTTTAAGAGTTTAAATATTGGAGATTTCAAATAGGTAGTCTCTGATATCTTAATGATAATTTCCTTTAAAATTTCATCTATCTAGCTATCTATGAGTATATGTACACACACACACACACACACACACACACACACATCCATCCATCCCATGGTGGAAAGATATAGATGTGTCATGACATATCATACTATCATCATTATTATAGCAGTGATGTAAATACTTATTAGTAAACTACTACTAACGAATTATTACCAATACATCCTTATGCATCAATAATGTATTAAAATTTCACAAAATGGTAAAATCAATTTCATTGAGTATTAGTATATATTAAACTGTACAATGTCACAACATGCTAGAGATATGGAAATTATTACAATCTGCTAGGGATAATAACATTGAGATTAAAATTTGTTTCTCTATTAACACATTTGAAAGTACTCTCAAATAGAGAATGAATCTTTTGAGAATCATAGCCACTCTGTGAGACTGGTATTGCTATATGATCATCCACGTTTTACAGAAGAAACAGGTTTAGCCAGGTTAAGTGGCTTGCCCTAAATCCCACAGCCAGTGTCAGACAAAGCCAGGGCCTAACCCCAGCTTGAGCTCAACCACTTCACGGCAGGTACTTTTAATCCTGTCATGATTGGCTCTTGTCTTTTGCTTCTCATTAAAAAACTAATACAAGTACAGGGGAGGGAGGATAGAAATTTGTTAAAGACATTACATAAACTTTTGATGTTTTCTGAACAATTACCCAACAATGTGACTCCTAAATACTACAAACTAAGATTTTGAATTTAAGATGTAAGTTTCTAATCACCACTAAGATCTTGGACAGTGTATGTAGGATGTATTAACACATATGTAGGATGTATTAAGATTCATTTTAATGTTTAGATGGTCCTTTTGTTTCTTTAAAAAGCAAAATAATAGGAAAATAGGCCTATTTAAAAATAGGCAATTATACATATAGTCCTATTTTGGTAGAGATGAGGTAGTGTATGAACACTTACTTGAAAAAAAAAAAAGCAAAGCCATAACCATCTCTTAAATCCTATAACAAGGGGAAAAGTGGGATGGCAAAACCTTAGCAAAATGTGTAGGGCTACTGCTGGCTGCGGGACAGCCCTGTAGAGAGGCTGTGGTCCCCGACCGAGAGGACTAATGGGTGTCACTATGCAAATTTGCTGTCCCACACATCAAAGGTCTGATCCAGCAGAGTTTTAAAAGAGAAGCCAAGGGAGGAAAGAGGAATGCAAAGGAGAGTAAGGGAACACAAAGGGAAGAGGCTTGCCCCAACTAAACTTCAAACTAGACAACAACAAACTGATTGGTCAGGCATTTTTATTGAAAGCCCAGAAGTAGCTTACCTGTTCCAGTGTGAGTTTGTGGACAATAATTTTGTCAATGTGAAGTGCTTTAACAATACATTCAGACTAATTTTGCACCCCCAAAGCCTTTGGTCAAAATATCATTGAACTGCATCAGGAGGAATATAGTGTATTTTAAAACCTTCAAATTTGAAAAATTTTAAAGAGCTGGGGCTCTGGTCTCTTGATAAGTGGTGAAGGCATTAAAACAACAGTTCTGATTGTAGAGGAAAGCGTCATTTAGACCAGTGCTTCTCCAAACAAGAGTCCGAAGTCTGATGGCAGCAACATCACTGGGCAGCTTGTTAGGATGCAAATTCTCCAGGCCCAACCCTGAGCTATGGAATGAGAATCATTGAGGGTGGGGCCCAACAGCCTGTTTTAACAAGGTTTTCCTGTAATCCTTGTGTGTGCTAAAGTTTGCAAAGCACTGATTTAGACTACTGTTTATCAAAGTGCAGATTACATCCCCATAGGGGGGTGTAAAATCAATCCAATAAGCAGTGACCAGCATTTTACAAAAGTGAAGTCAAATAGAAAGCAGAGTGCATTTCAGGTAGCATGGGTATTATCTCAAAAACCCGTTGCAGTTCTACATGTGTGTATACCTGTGTGTACTCATTTGGATGAAGCAGCACTTTTAATTTTTGAAGAACTGGTAGGTATAATAAAGACGTGATGGCCAGGCACGGTGGCTCACGCCTGTAATCCCAGCATTTTGGGAAGCCGAGGCGGGTGGATCACAAGTTCTGGAGTTAGAGACCATCCTGGCCAACATGGTGAAACCCTGTCTCTACTAAAAGTACAAAAAAAATGAGCTGGGCATGGTGGCACGTGCCTGTATCCCAGCTACTCTGGAGGCTGAGGCAGGAGAATTGCTTGAACCTGGGAGGCAGAGGTTGCAGTGAGCCCAGATCGCACCACTGCACTCCAGCCTGGTGACAGAGCGAGACTCTGTCTCAAATAAATAAATAAATAAATAAGCGACACATTTTCAACGAAGTTAGAACTGTTTGGTTGACAATAACACACATTGACAGCTTCATGCTGGTGACTGGAGAGAGATGAGAGGGGTGAGGAGAGAGGAAAGAGGGCCAAGGAAAGAACATAGAAGGCCAGCATTTTATCTCCAGAACCTTCGTGGGGAAAGAAACAAGGCTCACCAGAGAGGAGGTGGAAAGGGCACCCACCACAAGCGAAATGTCAAGGAGAATAAGAACATGATAAGTTAATGAGTGACATTCAAGAAAGAATCGTTTTAGTACAACTGGTGAGGATATATGTATTCACTCACTCATTCATTCATTCATTCACAAAACATTTATTGTACCATCGCAAGACCAGACACTGTGTTAAACACTGGAGGTACAGACATGAAGTTTATCATGGAGCCAATTGTGTAGTGACAAGCAAGATATCTAATAATAATAATAACATGATCAGAGCTATGAAGGAGGTATTGTATAGCACTGAGTGGGAACACTGAAGTCAGTCTGTGATGCTGGGATGGGGGAGGAGGTGGCAGGAAACATCTATAAGGAGAGGGCACTTAACCAAAATGATGACCATATCTTAACATGATACTGCATATAAAGCACTGAGTACCTTTGTTTTTCCATGTATATATGTGTGTTTGTGTACATAGATACACAATACATGTCTTTATATGTATACATATATTCTCCATTTGTTTAAAAACTTGATTCCCATACCCTAAGAGTGATGAAAATCATTATATAAATGACTTATTGCAAATAGTGAAAAGATGACAAAGTATTTCTGCAGTTTTATAAAACACCACTTGCTATTATTTTCAAGTAGAGACTAGACATTTTCATAATGGGAGTCTCAGAGCAGGCTGTTCCCTGGGTATCCAGACCCTGCTCTGCCGTGAAGAGACCACACCGACACTGAGGAAGGCACTGAGGAGAATTTTATTACATTTTAGAGAAGTTATAGGATTTTAAAGAGGCAGGTGCCCTAGGATTTAACACAAACAGTTCAGGTAAGAAACCTAAAGTCGGCCTGGTGCGGTAGCTCACGCCTGTAATCCCAGCACTTTGGAAGGCCGAGGCAGGTGGATCACTTGAGGACAGGAGTTCAAGACTAGCCTGGCCAACATGGTGAAAGACCGTCTCTACTAAAAATACAAAAATTAGCCAGGCGTGGTGGCACGTGCCTGTAATCCCAGCTACTCTGGAGGATGAGGCAGGAGAATCGCTCGAACTCGGGAGGCGGAGGTTGCAGTGAGCCGAGATCACACCATTGCACTCCAGCCTGGGTGACTGAGCGAGACTCCGTCTCAAAAACAAAAACAAAAATAAACCTAAAGTCCAAAAAAGTAAAATAATTTGCTCACTACAGATAATTTAGTTTGGTGTTGGGCCTAGATTCTAGTTTTTGTGAGTCAGGTGCAGCGTTCCTGGCACCACAGTATTTGCCCTACCACAGAGGGTCAACCTGGATTATCCCGAGTTCTTCCAACTCTGCGCTTCCTCCCAGGTTGGTGTTTCATGAGTAAGTCTGAGATCAAGCTGGCTTTTGAGCTTCTGTTTTTTTTAAATCAGTGTGTAACACCAACACCCACCGAAACCAAACGGCTCTGGGCAGAGGACACAGCCATTCACGCCCCCTGCCAGGAAAAGCTGCAGCTGACACAGGCTCCTACAGCGTCGGCGGGCCACGTGCGGGAGGAGGGGCCGCCTTCTGGTTGGCGCCCGGTGTCCGTTCCTCCTATCGGCGTAGGCCCCGCGAGGAAGACAAGGGCGCGCCCTGGCTGGGAGGGCGTGGCCAGAGACCTGTCCATCACCGAGTCCACGAGTGGCAGCACCTACCACACCGCAGTACCTTGGCGAGGCGGAGCAGGGGCGGGCAGGTCGCGGAAGGGGGAGGCGGAGCAAGGCCGGCGGGAGCCAATCGGCCTGGCGGCACGAGGGGGCGGGGTCAACGCGCGCGACCCAAACACACGGGCCGGGCGCACCCTGCAGCCGAGCCGCTCCGCGGCCTTCCGGCGCGAGGGCCGGGGAACCTCCTCCCCTCCTGGGCACCCCCCGCCTTCGCGGCCCAGATCCTCCCGCCAGCCCGGCCCCTCCTTCGCAGGGGGAGCGAGGCGACGGTTGCCGGGAAGCGCGCGCCACCTCTCCCTCCCATTCTTCGTCCTCCCCTCGCGCGCCACCCGTTTTTCCTCTTTCTCCGTTAATAACAGCTGGGTGGCTGGGGGAGGAGGGAAGGTGGCCCCGGCGGAGTCTGGGCGGGCGCCTCCCACTCAGCCGCCAGCCGCCGTGGGAGCCGGAGGATGGCGGCGGTAGCAGCGGCCGCCCGAGAGGAGGCGGTGCCGAGATCGGGGGCGCCGAGCGCGGCAGCAGAGAGCGGTAGCGGCCCGTCGTGGCGCACCAGAACCGAAACCAGCGGCAGCCGCACGGCCACTTGAGCCGCCCCTTCCTGCTGGAGCCAGCGAGGGGTGCCTGCAGCCGGGACCCCTTCCTCTCCGCGTCTCCTCGTCTCCCGCGTCCGCGTCAGGCCGTCGGCCTCGCCCGCCGCCCCAAGAAGAGCGCGCCGGGCGCCGACTGCCCCTCTGGACGCCGGGCGGCGGCCCTGGACGTGCGGGGGCCTCTCTGGGCCGGCCGCGGCGCCTGGGCCCTGCCCTCTAGCTCCCGCGCTCGCTCCCGCCCTCCCGGCTCTCGGGGCGCAGCGCGCGGGCCCGGCCCGGGGCAGGGCGGACATGGGCGCCAAGCAGAGCGGCCCGGCCGCCGCTAACGGCCGCACGCGCGCGTACTCGGGCTCGGATCTGCCTTCCAGTAGCAGCGGAGGCGCCAATGGGACCGCGGGCGGCGGCGGGGGCGCTCGGGCCGCCGCCGCGGGGAGGTTCCCGGCTCAGGTGCCCAGCGCGCACCAGCCCAGCGCCTCCGGCGGCGCCGCGGCGGCCCCGGCGGCCCCGCGCAGCCGCTCCCTCGGCGGGGCCGTGGGGAGCGTGGCGTCGGGGGCCCGCGCGGCACAGTCCCCCTTCAGCATCCCGAACAGCAGCAGCGGCCCGTACGGCTCGCAGGACTCGGTGCACAGCAGCCCTGAGGACGGCGGCGGCGGCCGGGACCGGCCGGTGGGCGGGAGCCCCGGCGGGCCGCGCCTGGTGATCGGCTCCTTACCAGCTCACCTCTCGCCGCACATGTTTGGAGGTACGGACCCCTCTCCACGCGCCCGCGCTCGGTCCTCCCGCGGCTGCACGTGGGCCGTGGCCGCCGGCTATTTTTACCCTTCTCCTTTTCTCCTTCTGCCGGGGCGCCGGGGGCTGCCTCCCGGACCATCCCGCGTCGGTCTCCATCCTGGGAAGAAACCCGGCGCTTAACACCGTCGGTGCCGCTACCGCATAGACGCGTGGTTTTGTTTTTAAACGTCCTGAGCACCCTCACCTCAGCGGCTGCCCAGTAGAGAAAGTCTATTTTCCAGTGAGATGACTGGAGCAAATGTTGTTTTACAACAAACCGACGAAACAGCCCTTGTGGTTGTGGTTTTTAGTACCAGGAAGTCAGGAGGAGACCCGTTGCTAAATGTAGTTCTATCTGGGGACTCGAGTGGGGAACAGTTTTTAAAGGCCAAAAGTCAAAGCGTCTCAAATGAACACTGAGTTACCATGTTTGGACCGACTTTTAGTATAAAGCTGTAATCCTGAAATCTGTGTCAGTAGTCCCAGTTACTATGTCATTTTAATTGGATGAATGCGTTAATGAAAAGTTTGTTTTTAAACCTCACTAAACTGCTACTTAAGATCACAGTTAATGTGAGTCCTGCTTAATTTGGAAAGCATTTAAAAAATGGAAAAGTTTCCTAAGGAAGTAAAAATTTTGCACATCTGTCTTCAAGGTACAATAATTGGCTAGGTTCTTTTGAAGAGCAGTGTTGACTAGAGTTAAGGAAAAGTCAGTTGTGAAAAATGGACATTTTTAATAGCAAAGTGATGTGCTTTACTACAGAAACAGGAGGAAGTGTGCGTTGTCCTGGGGAAAATGAATCCTACTTCTTCAGTTATGTTTTATGCTGATCTACTTTATTGCAAAACGCTAATAGTAAATGAATCAAGACCACCTCCCCTCTCCCCTTTATGAAAATAAATAGAAGTATAGAAGATAATGCATTCCCATTTCATCGCATTATGTATCTGGTATTAGAAAAATTAGCAACTGAGCACAGATGAGCAGCGAAAACACCATCCCCTACATTTTTGTGCCGCTTTTACTTATATATTTGTAAACGTAGGAACTTTGGAGACTTAGTAAAGTGGAATACGTAGTAATGTATCTGTTCTGATGTTCTGTACTATCAGCACACACGCCAGCATAAATTAAAAACAGGAATGTCGTTTCATTTTTCCCATTTTTTAGTAACGCTTTGCAAATTCAATATGGAACGACGCTTGACTTTTAATTAGCTACCTTGTTTTAAAGTAATTTTTGCTTCTTAAAAATATTCATCCCTCTTAAAATTGGGCTATTTTTAAAAGTCATTTGCTTTTGAGTAAAAGAACTCTACTGGTGTCCTTAAAGTGATTTGATCACAACTAACCTAACAGTTGAAGTTGCTGTAGTCCGCACTGAAGAATATAAAAGGTGGTTTCTGAGAATTGGTGATTAGTGCGAGAATGAAGGGCAAACTGGTTTTTAATGTTTATCGTTATCTTTTTAAAGTGAAAATTTGCATTTAGCAATTATTAGAAGATGAATATTTAAGTTTGCTAAAGAAGGGTGAATAGGAAAAGCCTTGTCAAGTTAATAGTTAATATTTATTTAATATGCTGATTTCTAAAAATTCATTTTCTAAGAGCTGATAATTCCCTTTGAGAAACATTGAATTTCTATGGGTTTGTTTTGTTAAGTAAATGCATTCCATTCAGAGCAAGGGACAGTTGAGCCCCATGCTATTCCCTAGTAAGTAAAAATACCTAGTTGCTTAAAGTTGGAGATAAAGCATTTATTTTTTTTCTTATCTAAGTTCTAGATTTGTGCACTCACTATAGTTCTTTTAGTGCTGTTGGGGTTGGGTGACTGGGGCCTAGTAGTACAGTGACACTTTCTGAGGAACTTATAGCAGCCTTACTCAACCGACTTTCTGGAGAGAATTGTGCCATAGTGTGCAATGAATTTTAACTTTTAGCTCCAGTGCATTTAGAACGGTTTTAGTTATGTATCATTCTTGGAACAATTGAGAAAAGTCACTGAAATAATTTCCTGTGTTTGGTGATTCAGATGAGGAACCTCAGTTGAGAATTGCTGGAAAGAGATCAGAGAAATTACCTGTTCTTATTATATGACAGGATCAGATGAAAGTGCCACATCCTGAAATCTCTGTTGAGGCAGGGAGATGGAATACACTTATGTAAAAACCCATCTTAGTGGCATTGCCTTACTGAGATTTTTACCTATATTTTAGTGGACGGGTTATTAGGAAAACAATAGAAGCATGTTTCTCATCATCTTGAGATTTAGGGAGCTAAATGAAGAATCTTATAATTAAAAAAGACTTGACTAGTTCACATTTACTTAACTTTTTAGTATCTATTATAACATTATTGTGTTTATTCAGTTACAAATTGTATAAATGGTTATATACAAATAACTGCATCTGAAAATTGATAAAAGGATTATTTCAGAATTAGTGGAAAGTTCGTATTGTTTTTTGTAAAACTGTTGTTTTAATTGTTGTTTATATTATTAACGTCTCCTAATAAGAAAATGTGGTACTAATAAGATTCAAAATTATTCTCTTGTGAGCTGTCATGTAATTTATAGAAAATGAAAAACAGTCCCCCCCTTTTATTTTTAACACTTAAGAGTCTAGCAAGTGGAATTGTTAGTAGTTCCCTCATAATGAATTGCCACATTGAACGAGGAAGTTTTCTGTGTTGGTTTTATGTTTTGCTGTCATTTGGACATCTGTTTTGGCTATATACACTCTTATTCTCTCTAGAGAACTGGAAGAAAAATGCCTAATCCAGATATTTCAGTGTGTAGAAATTTCCTAGAATTGAGTTGCCAGACATCAGAATGTGATTATATTTATATAGGAGTTTTTAGGTGAAGTAAATCTTGTCCTTATTATTCTTTTCAGACTGAGGAGTGTTAAAGTGAACAGACGCTTTCTTGACTACTGCTAGTGTTGTCCATCACCTTTGTTTTAAAAAAGGTCTTAAGGGTATTTCCTAATATTTAAAAATGTTGATGGTATTTTAGGGTTTGTTTGGCTTTAATTTACGTCTACGTTTTTTTTTCCACTGTCAAGTAGCTGTTGTTCATAAGAGCATAATATGAGTGGTCAAATAGCCTTTAATGATGCAGCAAGGATGGGGTAGATGAATTGGGCTATAGAAATATACCAATACATGGAGATTATTTCCAGAGAAATCGTGTGGACTTGTATAATGTATCCTTGAGTCCAGAAGTGAAAATGTAAAATGACTTAATCTAAGACAACCAGTGGTGCTGGGTTGCTTTTGGCCTCCTGATTTTCTTGAGCTTTTTTGGGTGTGGCTTGCTCATGAGTATTTCAGTAGTCTGATTGTAACTCAGGTGCCTTGCTACTTGTGAAACATGTTTTCTTATATTGAAGGAGTGTGGGTTATCTCTTAAAACTGAATATGTTGAATAAGACCTGTATTTCTAGGAAGATTTCTCTTAATTTTTAAGGCAGATGTGAAGTTTTATGGTGTTAGGTTATCTTCATCAATTAACCATTATGGAATCGGTCTCAGTTATCACTTCTTACCAATATCAAGTGCCAAAATGTTTGAATTTGGGATATTGGAATTAATCTATTTCCTATTCTCGAATGTTATTTTGTGCCATTGAAGGCTTTTATGGGGAGTGGCCGAAGAGGAATGTTTGCCTCTAAGAAAAATGAGCCTTCTAACCACAACCCCTGCCACTCCTGAAGTAATAAGAATTCTGGTGGTTATTGTTCCTCACTTGTAATTTCATACCTTCGTGTTACATGTTTTGCTGTGTGTAAGTGTGGCCTGTGTCATGGAAGTTTCTGCTTTGGGAATTTTTTGGAATTATTCTTGACTGCAAGGTGGGGAGGATTGGTGAGTTTCACAGGGCATCACCTGATCTGAGGGCAGCGTGACCTAAGAACCTGGTATTTTGATGCTTTGCTGGCTGGTGCAGTGCCTGAGGGAGTAAGAGCCCTGTTGTTGTAAGATAGTGTCTTACTCCCTCAGGCACATCTCCAACAAGTCTCTTGCTCTCCTCCAATTTGATCGCTTTGCCTGGTGACCATTAAGTAAGTTCTTCTGATTATCAGATATCATTAGTGAGATACCAACTTTTAAACTATTTATTATTATTTGGGTTTTAAGGAGAATTGCCCTAATATTAAACTTATTACATGTAGTATTATGTATAATTGGGTATATTGGCAAATGTGTTAAAAGAGAGTGTAGGAACTGCTTTATGTAGCAAATTACTTCCTAAGTTTTACCTTATGTGAATATTCTTAAGAACTGTTATTTGAAATGTTAGTCTGTGTTTTAATTTTGCATGTACGTGACATTTATTTGTTAAGAAATTGGACAAAACATAGGCCTTTTTGTGAACAAAGGGTTCAGAAATACCTTAGGTTCTGATTTTATTCGTTTTCTAAGCTGCTTATTCACAAATGACTGCAAATTTAGTGGTTCTAAGCAACACGTTTATTGCCTTGCAATTTCTGTGGGTCAAGAGGCTGGGCACAACTTAGCTGTGTCCTCTTTAAGACTGCAGTCAAAGTGTAGGTCAGGGTGGGGTTGTTATCTAGAGACTCAACTGGGGAAAGGTCTGCCCACAGACTTCCTTGGGTTATTGGCTGAATTTATTTCCTTGTGTCTGTTAGGTTCAGAGCAGCTTGCTTCTTCAAAGTAAGCAAAGGAAAGGTGAACTGGTGCTATGTTCTTACATAATCGTGTACATGTAATCACATACAACCCATTGCCTTTGCTGTATTTCATTGATTAGAAGCAAGTCATAGGTCCAGTTCACGTGCAAGGGGAGGGAATTATACAAAGGTTTAAACACCAGGAAGTGTAGGAATCAAGAATAGTCACATCAGTTCTTTCCGCCACATGGATTATAGATAGATTGACAGCTGAACATGTAACTTTTTTTTAAAACTCATTTTAATTTACTTTTAAAAAGTTGTACTAATGCATATGGTTAAGTATAGCATTAATAAACATGAACTTAACCCCTTTTAGGGGCTGGACATTGTAGATACTGAGGGTACAAATATGGAGCTTCTTTATGCACTGCTCAACTCTCCATTGAATTTGAGAGATGGATATATGTGATCATTATACAGTGCAACAAATTCTGTAATAGAACTGTTAACAAAACACTTAGTGAAGTATCTTTGTCTAGGCTGGTCAAAAAATGCTTCACAGAGGAGGGTACGTTTGAACTGTAGTTTGAAGGATTTAGAAGTTTTACGGAGAGAGGGCAGTACAGACTAAAGAAAAATCCACAAAAGTGTGGGTTTTGATAGGGCATACTGAAAAGTTAAATATGTCTGGATTGTAGGGTGCATAGAGGAATGATGAGAACCTGAAGCTAGAAAGATAGAAAGTGGAGCCAGTTGAAGGATTTTATAGTGCTGTAGGTTTGTTTTATCTAATGAAGTTTGAAAGCAGGGGGAGTATCATGATTAGGCCATTGGGCACAATTAACACTCATAGTTTACATGGATGGCAACCTTCTCTAGTGGTGCAGACTTCAGGCTGTATGCAGCAACCCTGATCAGGATTCAGTTCTTAAGGAGGAGAGTGTGATAGCAGGAGAATCAGTTAGGATTCTTTTAAAATATAACTGATAGAAGATGCCTATGTTGAAAAGATGGCATTGGTGAGGGAGAAGAAAAGTTAGATTTGATTGAGATTTCTAAGGTAGAACTGATAGAATTGAGAACCTGGGTACACAGTGATGTCTTTAACCAGTATTAAAGATGAAAAGAACAAGTTTTAGGAAATGATAATGAGTTCCTTTCAGACCTGTTAAATTTGAGTGGCTACAGGATTTTCATCTGGATAGAAGTATACTTTAAGTGGTTGGAAACATGAGTCTCTAATTCAGGATATTACAAAAAACTGAGAAATCAATTTGCAAGTTATAAATGAATCCAGAAAGTGGATAAGATTACTAAGGGATGAATATAGATTGACGAAGGACAAGGATGGAATCCAGAGGAGCAAGTATTTTAAGAGACAGGCAGAGGAAGAGGCCAGCAGTTAGAATTCAACCAGAGGGAAAGGAAGTTTTTTAAAAACCTGGTTTTTTTTTAATTATAAAAATAATACCTGTTCACTAGAGAAAAACTAACATACGGAAAAGCAGGTATAAAAATCGCAAATTGCTTGTAATATTACCACCAGAAATAACTGTTAATATCTTTTATATATGTATTTGTTTTAGACACAAAATTTGGAACATTCATTTTTATATTGTTTTGATTTTAACCTTTCTGATGTTCTAATACGAAGTTTTAAAGCTACACATTTTCCTCCAAGAATTGCTTTACCTGAATCCCACTGATTTTGAGGTGTTCTTGTTAACATTCAGTGAAAAATGTATTTTAATTTCCCATATGATTTCTTCTTGATCCATGGGTTACACATTCTTTGATAACATGCTGTTTCCATTTCCACCAGTTTCTAACATCACATTAAAATTTTTTATAACATGATTTTTAATTATTACCCAGTATTCCAAAAATCACTCAAATATTTGATGAGGATGCGCTTTTCCGGACACTATTCTGGGGGTACAGCAGTGAAGAAATAAGATAAAAATCCCTGCTTTTAGGGGCCTTATTATTCTATTTGGGAGAGATAGTAAACAGACAAGTAAAATACATAGTGTGTTAGGGCATTGAGTGTAATGGAAAAAAAATGGAGTGCAAAGGCTGATAGAGATTCTGGGGTGGAGGCCTATCTATAGTTGCTATTTTAAATCGGGTTTTAAGGATGACCTCACTGACAAGGTGACAATTCAAGCAGAAAGTGAAGGAGCAAGCCATGAGGATCTCTGGGGAAAAACATATTCAGGCACAGGGAGCAGTAACTATAAAGGCCCTGAGGCATGAGTGTACCTGATATGTAGGTTTACTACAGCTGGAGTGCAGAGGGCTGTAGAAGATGAGAGCATAGTGGGGTGGCATGAGGTTGGGACAGAATCATAAACTGCCTCATAACCACTGACCTGTGGTTTGCGGCTTTTGTTTTAAAGAGGGATGGGGAGACACTGGAGTATTTTTGTGCAGAGGATAGACATAATCTGACTTGGGTTTTAAAGGATTACTCTGGCTATTGTGTGAGGTGGTAAGAGTCAGCAAGGAGGCAAAAATCCAGATGAAAGATAATAGTGGCTTGGACTAGGGTGGCAGTGCTGGAGGTGCTAAGCAGTGGCCAGATTCTGGATATCCTGTGTTTTGAAGATAGAGCCACCTGGATTAGATGTGGAGGTATGAGAGAAAATGAAGAGTCAAGGATTTATTTCGTTGTTCCTTATGGTTGAGCATTTAGTTTGTTTGGTACAGATGTAATAAAATACTGTTGCCATGAACACCCTGGTAAGCACATTTTTACAGTTTTTTTTTTTTGGGGGGGGGATGGAGTCTTGCTCTGTCACCCAGGCTAGAGTGCAGTAGTGCGATCTTGGCTCACTGCAACCTCTGCCTCCCAGGTTCAAGTGATTCTTGTGCCCCAGCCTCCCAAGTAGCTGTGATTACAGGTGTGCACCACCATGCCTCACTAATTTTTGTATTTTTAGTAGAGACTGGGTTTTGCCATGTTGGCCAGGCTAGTCCTGAGCTCTTGGCCTCAAGTGATTCGCCCACCTCAGCCTCCCAAAGTGCTGGGATTATAGGCGTGAGCGCCCGGCCAGTTCTTAGAAATTTATCAACGACGTGGGATTGCCAGAAACAAAGATACACTTTTGTTCAAGGCATTGGATCTTTATTGCCAAATTGCTCATTAGAGATGGAAACAGCTTCTAGCAAGGTATACTCTTTGGGACCACGTAAAATTTTTTAACCCATAAAAACTTGTGAGGTTTTTGATATTTATAAGTGCAGATTGGTAGATATATTTCGAGTAATGTCACCTATCAGAGTCATTATTTCATTCAGGGCTCTTTTTTTTAGCGACGAAAATATTAGTGTGTCAGAAAATTATAGATGTATTCAGTCATTTGAATTTCATAAGTTCCGACCATGTGGAATATCCTAATTTTTGCTTGAATTGTGATTAGTCTGTAATAGTTCTTTAATTTACCTATTTATATGTGAGCTGAGGAAAAAAAAAGAAGAATGAAGCCATGTATACATAATGGGTTATTTATTTTTATTTTTATTGTCTTTTTTTTCTTTCCTTTTTGTGGAGAACAGGGTCTCGCTATATTGCCCAGGCAGGATTATGTGTAATATGTTTCAGAGAGCCAGTGCTCAGTTTGAACAACACATTTTGCTATTTTTGTTGGTTTTTAATTTTTTCTACTGTTACCTCTATTCAGTTCGTTCTCATTTTGTAAAGTTAATTTTGTTCTTTCTCTTAGCTTCTTTTATTTTTTATTTATTATTTTTTAATGATAAAAGCGTTTAAGGCTGTGTTTACTTCTTGTTACATATAGTCACTTCCCAAAGCTTTGGATACTTACCATTTTCATTATCATTGAGTACACATTTTTGTTTCTTTTAAAATCAGTTCTATCGGGGAATAATCATGTTAACTGCATTTCGATATTTTCTTTTACTTGGAAGTTATTTTAAAGTGTGGCTTTATTGTGGTGGTCCTTACTAGTACCCTTTCGTTACTTCTAGTGTTAATTTAGAAATATTGCACCGTGGCTGGGCACTGTGGCTCATGCCTGTAATCCTAGCACTTTGGGAGGCCCAGGTGGGTGGATCATCTGAGGTCAGGAGTTTGAGACCAGCCTGGACAACATGGTGAAACCCCATCTCTGCTAAAAATACAAAAATCAGCCGGGCATGGTGGCAGGTGCCCGTAATCCCAGCTTACTAGGGGGTGCTGAGGCAGGAGAATTGCTTGAACCTGGGAGGTGAAGGTTGCAGTGAGCCGAGATCACACCACTGTACTCCAGCCTGGGTGACAGAGCAAGACTCCATCTCAAAAAAAAAAAAAGTATTGCACCATGGTCAGAGAATCTTAAGTCTTTCAGTTGTAAAGGATAGAAGCATAACTCAAAATAGCATTAAGTGGAAAAACTGTATATTGTTTCAAATTATTGAAAAGGATCCTAGGGTAACTTAGAGAATTGAAGGAACAAAGGCAGGACCCAATGCCCCTGGAGCTGAAATTTAGAGAGAGAGGGAGGGGGACAGAGAGAGAGAGGGAGGGAAGGAGAGAGAGAGAGAGAGAGAAAGAGAGAGAGAGAGAGAGAGTGTGTGTGTGTGTGTGTGTGTGATTGCAGGTGTCAGCCACTGCCCCCAGGCAGTATGGGCCTTCTTTAAGCTGGGGCCTTGAGACTCTCTGTACTTCCAACTACATGCGATCTTTTAGGCCTGAAGGGAGTACCTTTCTCTACCTCCAGCAGAAAGGACTCAGATTAGCTCAGTTTGAGTTCCGCATCTGTCCATAAATTACAAAAGCAGAGATGGGATGCACTTTATGTCCAGGCTGTATTCTGTTATTATGGGGAAGAGTTTACGTCTTCAAGTCATGTTTCTTGGGCTGACCTTAAGCAAGTTGCATAGTTCCTCTGTACCTCCGTTTTCTCATCTCTAGAATCAGGCCAGGTACAGTGGCTTGCACCTATAACCCCCAGAACTCTGGGAGACGGACGGGGGCGATTGCTTGAGCTCAGGAGTTCGAGGCCAGCCTGGGCAACATGGTGAAACCCAGGTTCTACCAAAAATACAAAAATTAACCAGGTGTGGTGGTGCGTGCCTGTAGTCCCAGCTACTCCAGAGGCTGAAGCAGGAGGATCGCTTGAACCCAGGAGGCTGAAGTTGCAGTGAGCCAGGATTGCATCACTGCACTCCAGCCTGGGTGATGGAATGAGACTCTGTCTCAAAACAAAACAAAAACCTGCTTTTGTAGCATTGTGAGGGTTAAAGTAGTCCACATACTTCATACCTCTGTACTTTTAACTATTGAACGAACCTCTTCAATGAATGAAAAAATTAAAACATCCAAGATTTATGCCCCACTTCCAGTCTCACCCTCCTCAGAAAGACCATGTGCTTTACTCTGATACCGTATTCCTTTCTCTTCCCAACTGCTCAGATTTTGCAAAAACAATCCAGTTTTCGTTATTTTTATAATATGTCTTCCTTATATTTACAAAATTCTCCCCTGAACATTTGAATTGAGTTTTTCAGCACATTTACTATGTCAAACACATGGTAAAAACTTTGTAAATATTGAATGTTTCCCAAAATGTATTTGATAACTACATTATTATGTTTTAAGGTAAGATTATTATCAAAATTATTGTCATGTTTAAATTATATATAGAAATGTATTGCTCTAGAAAGAAGTGGTAGGTTATGTTTTTATTTGTATAATGTAAATATAGGTAAATTAATTTTTGAACCAAATAGGTATAATATAGATTGTACAAATGGAGGCAGTTATAAAATTGCCTTAGAAGTAAAATTATACTGTGCTTATAGCTCTTTTATAATCATTTGAATGTGTTACAAAGTGTTATCAATGTGAGCGTGTTTTGTGGGCGGTTGGAGATGGTTGGAAGGATGGTTGATAAGGTAGGTCAGTGTTTTCATTAAGTGTGTGCTGCTGCTTCAGGGCAGAGGCTGAAAAACTTAGATTATTTTAGTTACATGATTTACTACATCTCAGGCAACCTGGATGACTTGGCATTTACTAAAGCAATTCACTGCTTTGCTGGTGCTTCAACACCCTTCAGTCTGAGAGCCCTGAAGTCTTGATTGGTAATTCTCCAGATTTCCCGTCTATCATAGCACTTCTTCAAAAACAGCATATCTGCTCACCTTGAAATCTCAGTTCCTTAATAACTCCTTTTGTCCACTCTTCCTACCACCTTACTGTACGCAGAGTTCTTTGGAGGATTGCCATTAGTTTCTTTAAAACAGAATAACTAAAATTAAGAATATTTAATATTATTATTGGCCACTTTAAGTGTCTTTATAAATGTTGAACTAATACAGTTACTTTCATATAGTAATGTATGTGTTAGGAAAGTTACTTCATAAGCACTGTCTCTTTTGAGCCTATGTCATAAGAAGTCGGTGGTAGAGTAGATAATTTCTTTAACTGTTATCTGGAGATGAGACTTAGAAGTTAGATCAACCACTTGTAGTATTTTAAGTGTGAGTTATTCTGTATTTTAGTTGTAAAGTGTACAGAATCTAATTAGCTTTTAATAATTCAGAGTCCTTTTCACACTTGGCTGCTTTTCTTTTCCTGTACAATTTTGTGTTTTCTCTTTTGTCTTTTAAAAATTTGTTAGTTTAAAAATTGTTTAGTTTTACAACCCTCCCTCATTTGTATAAATCTCCTCTCAGATTATTCATATGATGAGTATTGCCTGAATTTCATTTTCTTGTTAAGGTCTCTTTTGAGACCCTCTGACCTACCCTGTTCCGAATTGATTATCCTATGAGATCCGTCTTTTTTCATCATCATCTTGGAAATTGTATTTGCCTGCCTCTCTCTTATGTTCAGTTTCCTGGTTCCTTGAATTTATGTGTCTTCTTTCTTGATGTTCTCCATTGTTTTTAGCTGATACAATTTCATAGTTCCTACTGAGAAAGAATATGTATAAGGTAAAATTTTTTTGAGGCTTCCATTCCTGAAAATATTTTATTTCTGCCCTCATTTTTGATTAGTACTTTGACTTGATATAGAATTCTAGGTTGAAGTTATTTTCCCTGAGAATTTAAAATGTGTTGCCTTGTTGCCTTCTGGCTTCTATTGTTGCTGTTGAGCACATAGATGTTATTATGGTTTTTGATCCTTTGTATGAAAATTTCATTATTACATGCCTTGGGAGGGAACTGTTTTCATTCATTGTGCAACATATTTGGTAGGCTCTTTGAGTCAGCTGCTTTCTGTGAATTTTTTTTGCCATTTTTTTCTTTGATGATTTAGACGTTTTACACCTAGAGTAATCCTTTGCCTTTTCTTTTTTCTCTTCAATTTTTTTATGTCTTTGGTTTTTGTTCTTTTTTTCTTTTGAGAGATTTATTTATTTATTTAAAGACAAGGTCTCGAGGCTCTGTCACCTAGGTTGGAGTGTAGTCGTGTGATCCTAGCTTACTGCAGCCTTGAACTCCTGGGCTCAAGTGATCCTCCTGCCTCAGCCTCTTGAGTAGTTGGGACCACAGGTGCATGCCACCATGCCCAGATAGGGACTTTTAAAAACGTGATCTTATAACTCTTTTGTCAATTTTTATTTGTTTCTGTAATTTTAATTTTTAACTTAATTTTTAATGTTTTTAAAATTTCTGAGGTCTTTAAAAATAGTTTTTTTTTCATATATTCCATTTTTGTTTTGTGGGTACAATACCTTTTTCTAAGAATATTACTGATACGAATTTACATGTGCATCTGTTTGTGTATATATGTATGTGTATGTATATATATGTATGTGTACGCTTTGTTCCCTTTCCTGATGACTCGGTTTCTTCCCACTTGCTTTTTCTGTTTGTTTGGCTTCATTCTTTTGTTAGATATTTTCTTTAAATGTTTGGTGATCTTTGGCTAACTCCTGATACTTTTAAAGTGGGGGGAACTAAAAAGCAAATTGGAAGCTCTCTGTGCATGTAGTGTCCTCTGTCTGGGCCATTTTCTTAGGAATATTACTGTCTTTTCTCTTGGGCTGGTCATATTTTCCAGAAATGGCTTTTCTTGCCTAGAAGACAGAATCGTTTATGCTAGTGATCTAGGAGCAGAGTGAGAAGAAGATTGAGAGTCTTAATACTCAAAATGATACTTTCATTTAATCTCAATATTTAGTATCAATACAGGACCTCTGCCTTCAGCTATTCCTGTTGTCTGCAAGTCTAGAAACGTTTCCCTTTCCTAATAACAAGCTTGTAGTAGAGTGCCAGGGTTGGGGTTGCTTAGCTGCTGCAAGTCAGGGAGGACAACTAGGAGATCTCACAGCTCCTTACACAGACTGGTGATGAATCTTTCTCTTTTAGGCCTGCCTTCACCCCTGCTTCCAGGGATATCTTGTGCTTGCCAGTTCTTGTGCCTGCTGTAAATCAGTTTGCTTCTCTGCTTTCCTAGTTCTGCAGTGAAAATTATTATTCTTTAATTTTCTTTCCAGAGTCTAAAGGTACTGCTTTTTATTTCATCTTCTTGATTTTTTTATAGGTGTATTCCCTTTAAAAATTACATTTTTATCATTTTAGTAGGATGTTTGGACTGAGCAGAAACTAATGAATGTGTACAACTAGTTATCTTTACTTAGTTTTTTTTTAATTGCAGAAGAAATAATAATTCACTCCTATAAAAATTTGGATGATGCCCCTGGGCGTGGTGGCTCACGCCTGTAATCCCAGCACTTTGGGAGTCTGAGGCGGGTGGATCACCTGAGGTCAGGAGTTCGAGACCAGCCGGACTAACATGGTGAAACCCTGTCTCTACAAAAATTAGCCGAGCGTAGTGACGCATGCCTGTAATCCCAGTGACTCGGGAGGCTGAGGCAGGAGAATTGCTTGAACCCGGGAGGCGGAGGTTGCAGTGAGTTGAAATCGCGCCATGGCACTCCAGCCTGGGCAACAAGAGCGAAACTATGTCTCAAAAAAAAAAAAAAAAAAAATCAGATGATGCAAAAAAAGTGAAAGTCACTTTCAGTCCTCTGGTATGAACATGTTCAATTAGTC
Source organism: Pan troglodytes (assembly GCF_028858775.2). Classification (NCBI taxonomy): domain Eukaryota; kingdom Metazoa; phylum Chordata; class Mammalia; order Primates; family Hominidae; genus Pan; species Pan troglodytes. Next base: position 36,093,689 of record NC_072404.2, read on the forward strand.
CTCTTTAACTGGAAGTTCTCTTTTTTTAATTGCAAAAGAAATAGGAATCAACCCCAAAAAATCAGGTTAGATAAAATGACAGTCACTTCCAGTCTTCCTTTGCTGATCCCATTGTCTTCCCAGATGTAACTGTTATTTTTTTATACGTATACTTCTGTTTTAATTCATTTACATACTTTTAAGTACATAGAAAAAAGTAGTTTCATTTTGTATGTGATTTTGTGATGGAGGCTGTTATTGGCAAGAATGTGGTCATACTGTGTTCTTCTAAAACCTGCTTTTTTTTTTTTTTTTTTTGGGAGACAGAGTCTCGCCCTGTTGCCCAGGCTGGAGTGCAGTGGCATGGTCTCGGCTCACTGCGAGCTCTGCCTCCCAAGTTCATGCCATTCTCCTGCCTCAGCCTCCCAAGTAGCTGGGACTACAGGCGCCCGCCACCACACCCGGCTAATTTTTTGTGTGTATTTTTAATAGAGACGGGGTTTTCACTGTGTTAGCCAGGATGGTCTTGATCTCCTGACCTCGTGATGTGCCCGCCTTGGCCTCCCAAAGTGCAGGGATTACAGGCATGAGCCATCCCGGCCGTAAAACCTGCTTTTTCTCCATAACATATATTTAGAGGATTTTTTCATGGGAAAACATGAATACAAGTCTTTTTTTTTTTTTTTTTTTGAGACGGAGTCTTACTCTCTTGTCAGGCTGTAGTGCAGTGGCACAATCTTGGCTCACTGCAACCTCTGTCTTGTGGGTTCAAGCAATTCTTTTGCCTCAGCCTCCCAAGTAGCTGGGATAACAGGTGCACGCCACCACGCCTGGCTAATTTCTGTATTTTTAGTAGAGGCAGGGTTTCACCATGTTGGCCAGGATGGTCTTGGTCTCTTGACCTCGTGATCCACCCGCCTCGGCCTCCCAAAGTGCTGGGATTGCAGGCAATGAGCCACCACACCCAGCCAGAATACCCCAAATGTTTAATTAATGATAGATAAGTGAGGCCTGAGTATGTGGTTATCTCTAATAAAAGATAGACTTAATTAGAATCTAACACTTCCTGTTTTATCTATTCTTTAATTTTACATTATCTGATTAGCAGTTTTTGGATGATATTAAGTGTTTTAAATAGGATTCACTACAGCAAAGTGGGATATAGTGGTTGATTCATTTGCAAATTCCAAATCCCCAGGAAAAGGAGAACGTTCAGAGAGCTTTATTTTTAGGATCATTGTTTCCAAATTTGGGAGAAATTTCACTGTCCAAGGAATACAGAGAAATGGTTGATTGAAGATTGTGAGTTGGGAATTTATTATGTTTTGTTATAGTCTGAATCTTTAAATATTAGGTAGACAATGGCTAGATATATGTAGTTTTCTTTCTGCTTATATGTTTCTTTTTTGTTTTCATATTTAAGCCCAGGATGTATAAATGAATCAAACAATTTAACTGTAATCCACAATTACAGCTGGGGCTAAAAAAATTTCAGCCTTGTGCAAGAGGAGCCTGGGGAGTTCTTATAGTTGTTACAACAATCAGACTGTACTGTCTTAAATAAGGACTCTGCATTTATCAAAGATGAGAGCAGAGTCTGCTGCTCTGCTCTTACAGCCTTTCTTATCAAGTGGCCTGGATTGAGAAAAACAACTGGAATGACAGAACCTCATCCTGGATTCCTTTAGTATCCATGGGAAGAGAGTGTTTTTAAAGCTAGGAAAGGGGCCAGGTGCCGTGGCTCAAGCCTGTAATCCTACCACTTTGGGAGGCAGAGGTGGGCGGATCACTTGAGGTCAGGAGCTCAGGACCAGCCTGGCCAACATGGTGAAACCCCTTCGCTACTAAAATTATAAAAATCAGCTGGGTGTGGTGGCACACACCTGTAATCCCAGCTACTTGGGAGGCTGAGGCAGGAGAATCGCTTAAACCCGGGTGGTGGAGGTTGCAGCGAGCCAAGATCATGCCACTGCACTCCATCCTGAGCAACAGAGTGAGACTGGGTCTCAAAATAAATAAATAAATAAAAGCTAGAAAAGGGACTTAAATTACTAAAAGCAATCTGGGGCATGGTTCGCTGCATTCACTTTTGATATATTAAATATTTTTGGAAGAGGCACTGGGCATGGTACTCTGAGGTCAATCAAACTAGCTTTAGAACCTTCATCTTTTGCTTTCTTGGGCTTTACTTTCCAAAATGGACTACAGGATAATGAGGCTTTTTAAAAAAAAAAAAAACAAAATTATCTTTGTCTTAGATTTGAATATACTAGAGCGGGCAAAAATCCCATTATAACAATCTCCGAAAAGGTAATTAAATGTATAATATAAGAACAGACAATTAGGTCAGTAGCCTGGAGCAGGGTCCTCTTGTAGGCTAGTGCACTGAAAAGAGCTGTGATGAGACGTGGACAGGAGCATGCTGCTGCTTGTTCAGGGAAGGAGGCTGCTTCACTGTTGCCACAGGGGTGGTGAACCAGTTCTGTCGGCTTCACTCCCTGGTGTTCGCAAGGCAGTTTTTGGAATCAGAAACTCTAGAGGAATTTGAGAACACTGATACGCTTACTTCACAGAAAACTGAAGTCTGTTGAGGACCGAATTGTCTGGCATGCCTTTGACATTCCTGCATTTGCTCTGTGTCCATGTACTTAATATTTTAAAGAGCTCTTACTTTTTAAAAATTACTGTATGTAGCAAGGACTAGAGAAAAGTGCTCCTCATTCTATATGTGAATATATGATAGTGGTCTGTAAACCCAAGCTGCACATGGCTTAAATGTTCTTTTGTATTTTCGCTGGCTTAAAATTGAGCATAGAGGAAACTGGAAATGTTCTCTAATATCATGCATAGTCTCTGTATCTTATTTTTCTTTGTTTACTTATTCATTTAGTCAAAAAATAATTCAGTGCATGTTGCAATAGGTTAGGGAGGCTTTCTGGTCATAGGAAGATGACCAGAAGGATGAAGAAAAACCTCCGTCTTAAAAAATGTATAGTCTCTAGTGTCCATCCATCAGGGCCTTGGAAACAAATGATTATGATATAAATTAAAGTACTATGTGTTTTTTTTGGTAATTTTGTTACCAAATTAGTGTATATATGTACATAAAAAAGACAAGGTAATATCCATACACTAAAAATTGGTTATCTCGGACTAGTAGAAATATTGCTGTTGTTTTATTCTTGTATATTGCCATTTATTTTCTATGGTAACACATGTATTTTTTAAACAGAAAAGAACTGGTGGCGGTATCATCATCACTGCTACTCTTTAATTGCTCCTTCTCCCATGCTACCACTACTAATGCTTTCAGAGCTCAAATTCATACTCCAGTCTATCTGACTGCAGGTGTGTGCCATTAACTGTCAGGGCCCACAGAGCAAAATGCACTCTGGACAGCATCAATGAAAGTTTATCCTGTAGAATACTGGTCTCATAAGATTCTCCTGGAAGGAAGACTTCAGTAACGGAGCAAGTTTGTAACCTATTAAAGTTCTGTAATAAAGAAGTCTAAGGCTGGGCCTGGTGGCTCATGCCTGTAATCCTAACACTTTGTGAAGCTGAGGCGAGTGGATGGCTTGACCCCAGGAGTTCGAAACCAGCCTGGGCAACATGGAAAAACCCCGTCTCTACCAAAAATAGAAAACAATTATCCAGGAGTGGTAGTGCGCACCTGTAGTCCCAGCTAATCAGGAGGCTGAGGTGGGAGGATCACTCAACTTGGCTTCAGCTCACACCACTGCACTCCAGCTTGGGCGATGGAAATGAGATCCTGTCTCAAAAAAAAAAAAAAAAAAAAGAAAGAAAGAAAGAAAAAGAAAACTAGTTAACTCATTTTAATTCAGTATCTCCCGAATTAATTTTATAGTAATTTGACCCCTTTTTAAAATCATTAATCTTTTAGATGTTTTATGGCTCAAACAAACTTTTGGTGGGCCTGAGAATCACCCAGAGGGCTGGGCTCCACTTCAAGTTTCTGATTGAGTAGTTTTGGGGTGAAGAATGAGAACTTGCATTTCTAACAAGTTTCCAGGTGTTGCTGATGTCTACTCACCCTTTGTTTTGTGTCTTCCAAGTCCCATTTTGCCTTGAGGTATAAGCTCATAGACTATGATAAACTGTGATGTTAGTGTTTTCCTACTGGAACAAGGTATCTTTAAGAGTAGGATATGATTGTGTTGATCACAGAGTATGGGCTGGGTGCTTTATTAACTGAATTACCCACTGTAGCATTATAGTTGGTCCCAGACCAGCAGCATCAGCATCTCTTGGGAACTTGTTACACACATTTTTGGGCCTCCCCCAGACCTACTTAAAACTTGGAGGCAGAAAGGGTACCAGCAATCTGTGTTCTAATAAACCTTCCAGGTGATTCTGATGCCTGCCAAAGTGTGGGAATACAGCTTAGTGGTTTTAAACCACTTAGGAATTATAAATTCAGACTGTAAAAGCAGCAGGAACTCTATTTGTGGTTCCAGATTCTCATTGGTGATTTTTCTGTCCCTTCCCCACCCAGTGTCATTGTTGAATAGATTTTCCTTAAAGTTGCCTAGGTAGTGGTGGTAAGGAGAGTAATATTTACTCTCCTTACTAATAATATTAGTTTACCTTCGCAGTGAAGTCATAACCCTTTGAGGGTATCCTAGCTGAAGGCAAAAGCCAACTGCTGCTGTTCACTTTATCTCTCTGGGTTTCCAGTCTCCTCTCCTTTTCTGGCCTAAGCAGCTATAGCTTCTTGCCAGCTCATTCATGTTTTTTAAGATTAAAAAAAAATGCTGGATTTTGAGTTGTTTTAATTAGGATGGCAGGTCCAAGTACTTATTCCACTATATTCCAGGACTAGCATTCCCTATTATTACATTTAATAGATTTTGCCAGATTGCTTTCTAGGGAAATGCAAACTGAAGTAGTAATGTGATAGCACTTTATGCCTGTCAGACTGGCAGAAAATAAAGTAGTAACATACTGTTGCAAGTGATATGGCTTGTAAATGATATTAGTGTAAATGCAAATTATTTTGGTCTTTTAGGAAACTTAAAAATGCTTGTGAGGCAAAAACCGTTGTGATGTTGAGGGAATAAATAGGTGGAGGAAAGTATATTTGCAGCAGGTGCAACTAGCCATTGCTTCATTTTTCTGTGATAAAACTACTGAAAAGTATGAATGGGTGTTACCAGTCTATTATGTTTAGGGCCATGGGTTGGGTCTTGTTTGAACAGCAAGGATAGGTGGACTTAAGGGATATTCGTCATATAGACTTAGGGTAAATCATTGAGAGAGCTGATTGATGAAAATAGCATGACTTGCTTCCTCATTAACCCACCAAAAAGTTATAGGAAAATGAGGGAAATAAAGGACTAGGGTGAGTTAAAAAGGGAGCTCTGTGCCCCTGGTGGGCTGGAACTAGCTCTTCCTGGAGTTGATAAATTATTAGGACTTCGGCAAGCCAGATGTTAAATATAACCATCATTAAAATTAAATTATATAAATTGCATTTAAATTATATTTAAAACAAAGGAAATACTCAAAACTTATGTCCTAGTTTTATTATATTTTACTGTTATCTGTGTTCTTGAGGTTATTGACACCTGTTGTATCTGTGTGGTGGAAATTCTGTCAGTGTGCAGTTGCACATCTCTTTCCTATTCTGTGTTCAATGATACCACTTTGGTGACTTGAAATAGGACAGACTATTTATACCATGGAAATCAGCAACTAGTACAAATCAGGATTTTTTTCCCCTGGAGAACAGTTGTTAAATATCTACCCGAATACCACTGGGTATAAAGTTTTGCTGTTTGAGATACTGATTGTCTTCCATCATTGTAAATGTACTTATTTTCTGAAGCTTCGAGCATTCTAATCTTATGTAAAGTTTTATTGTTCTTAGGAAAATAGGTAACTATACTAGTTTTACTCATGTTTTAAAAGATATCTTAAGCTTCAAGGGAGATATGGCTTATTTTATTTAGCTTTTATTTTCATGTAGATAGTATTTTTGTAAGTTTGTTCTCCTTGTTTTTTAAAACATTGTCATTTAAAAAGTATACTTAAAAAACCTTTATAACAAATAACCACCCAGAATTTATCTTTCTTGTAAGCCATTAGTTTCATTTCTTGAACTCATTTTAGCAAGGAGTACACTTTTTCAATTTTTAATGTGGACATGTTTTTGTGTGTATGATTTAATTCTTATAGCAGTGTTGTAGATGAGGTTGACCAGTTACCAGCAATAAATATTGTTTCTCTAGTATTTTTAGTTAGGGCTAACATTTGATTTCTTGTAAGATTAAAGTGTCATATTTCCTACTTGTTTATTTAGTTTATGCTCTGGTACTTTAGTAAATCAGTGAATTGGGAAATTTTTCATAAGACTTGTGATTCTTGTTACATTCATCTGTCATACATGTTTCTAGCACTTATGACAATGAAATTAAGATTGAAACATTGAAAACATTATTCTGGGTATCTTATTTATTACTGTTTGTATAGTGTAGTGGTTTTGATTTTTGGATCTGTAGCTGGGCCTTTGGGGCTTTGGCCCAGTCATCTAAACTCTCTAAGCCGCTCTTTCCTCAATATTAAAGTAATAATAGTAGCTACTTCATATAGTGGTTTTAAAGATTAGATGAGATAATGTAGCATTTAGCAAAGTGTTTGGCTTAAAGTGCTCTGCAAATGTGAGCTAACACTCTTACTATCAAAATAATAAATTCTTCTATCTGCAAATTGCCTTAAATGGCGGGTATAAAGCTAGTAGTAAGTAAAGCATTACATAAAATACTTAAAATAATGAAAGCTATTGAAACAAAGTCAGGAAGAATAAAATTCAGTCTTTTATGGCTTATTATCAAAATAATAAATTCTCCTATCTGCAAGTTGCCTTAAATGGTGGGTATGAAAGCTAGTAGTAAGTAAAGCATTACATAAAATACTTAAAATAATAAAAGCTGTTGAAACAAAGTCAGGAAGAATAAAATTCAATCTTTTATGGCATATGAGCAAGCTACAATAAGCAGTGTCACTGTTCATTTGTTTAGGATAATGGTTAGGTATCAACCATACCAGCAAATGATAAAACCACCTATTCTAGTCACTGAAATACTAAACCGCTGCTTTAGTTGTGTACATACATTATGGATAAACATAGATAATTTTCCTAAAACACTGGATAATCCAATTGCTGTGAAATAGAATTTAGGTAATAAAGGGATTCTTGATTCCTTTAGTAGTTTAAGTTGCACATTGACTTGCCTGTCGACCGTACTTAAAATTACAGACTTTCTTTGCCTTCCCAAGTCCACTTTTTGAAATAGCTGTTAAGTAGCTCAGTGTCCAAATAATAAGTAAAACAGGAATACGAGGCAGAAGGGAGCATTGATCACCCACCTCTCAATACTACTAGAAAATTGGCTGCCTAATCTCTCATTATTTTGTATTTATTTGCTATTTTATTCTGGGTGCATAGATTTAATATTATGTTGACCCTTTTTATCCTTAGTATTGATTGGGTTTTCCCTCTTTTTTCTACTCTGCTACCTCTATCCCTTCTGGAACCAGTAGTTTAATGGTAAGTATTTAAATAAGATTTACAAAGTTTTTGACCTAGTGAGGATTTTTTTACCCTCACCTATCTTGGTGAAAACTTTGTAGACTCCGGACGGTCTCTGTGGTTTCCCAGGTTTTCATTGTTGCCTTGTTTGTGTGTAGACTGATAAAACTTTAGTTCTGAGGTTCTCCTGTCCTTGCATGCTGTGTGAAATGGCATCCATTGTTTGTGTGTTTCATAGTGATGTTTTTCTTGGAGCTTGCATTCTCTTTTTTCTCTTCTTTCTGCTGTTTTTTTTTTGGCTGGGGGTGGAGGGGTATTGGAGTGGGAAGGAGAAAAGTCTTTCTCACATCTGTACTACTTTTATTTTTCATATGGCATTTGGAATCTTCCCAAATTTTGCCAGGTAGATCTCTGTAAGATGTTTGTTCTGTGTACATTAAAAGCATAATAACTAGTATCTTTGGGAAGAATTGTAGACTGAGTCCAAGTCCATTGAATGATACTGTTTTTATTGACCCTTAATTCTGCTAAATTTGCTATCAAATTCTGTGTTGTTATTTCTTGTTTCACATTTCAAGATATTTGAGCCTTTCAAGTGTTTTTTAAAGGTATAAATATATTAGGATTTTTCATAGCAATAACCGTTAACCTGTTGCCTCAAGACTTTGTATTTTGATTTAATGACATTTTTATTTACCACTGAGCATAATGTTTCACTCTTAAACTTAGATTGTGAAATATAATTTAACTGATTAAAAGAATGAGGCCATATTTAGTGTGTTAAAACTTATAGTAGACTTTGGAAAGCCACTTTCATAAAATTTTACCATCAAAGAAAATGTCTTTAAAATTTTTGTGTGTGAAATATAAATAAGAAAAATGCAGAAAATGGAAGAGTAGAGTTAGAAAATGAATACCAATGCACCTGTCATCCATGTGCAGTAGAAGAGTGCCAACACTCCAGAAATCCTCCCCTTTGTTTTCCTGATTATGAAGCCCTTTTTTCCTCTTAGAATAATCATAATCCGTACATTTGTAATCATTTCTTTGCCATTCTTTGTTTTATAATTTATATATACATTTGTAAAGAATATGTTTAATTTTGCCAGCTTGATATAAATGGAATCATACTCTTTTTTGGGTCTTGCTGCTTTTATGTTTGTAAGATTCATTTATACTGTGTGTAGTTCATCATTCTGTAGTTTAAAGTTTATCATTTTTCATTCTGTAAATACACCAGAATTTTTTCAACCATTCCATTGTTGGGTGTTTGTTTCCATTTTGCCATTATGAACGTTGCTACTGTGAATTTTTTGTTAATATGTATTCTGGTGCATATGTGCACAGATTTCTTTAGGACAGTATTACTTAAAATATGGTCCTTGAACGAGCACCATTGGTGGTGTCATCTGTGTGAGCCTGGGAGAAATGCAAATCTGTGGGCTCCACCCTCAATCAGAATCTCTGGGGATGGGGTCTAGGAAACCGAAACAAGCTCTCCACATGAATGACTCTTAAGCACATTAAAATTTGAGACCCACTGCTCTGGGATATATACCTAGAAGTGGAATTGCTGAGTCATAGGTTATGTATACCTTCAGCTTAATAGTGTTTTCCACTGTGGTTATGTTGCTTTTTAGTTACACTGTTGTTTGAGAGTTTGTATTTCTTTACATCCTCTGTAACAATTAGTATTGTCAATATTTTATTTTTTTAAATTAGAATTTGAGTATTTTCTGAGTTACTTTTAATAGAATTGAATTTTGGCTTTTCAGATTTACTGAAAAAATTGACTTAGATTTACTACAGACTTTCTAAAAATATTATTAGAAATCATAGAAGTAGAGGCAAACAGTACAATGAACTAAAAACTTCATATCTTCAGCATCCACATTCAGTGTTCATTATATTTTGCAGTATTGGCTTCATTTATCTCTTTTCTCTGAATTATTTTAAAGACAGGTCCTAAATATGATGTCTTCACTCCTGTATAAATAAATGCATATATAGAATATGTACCATTTTCTTTACATGATGACATTGTCTTTATTACCGAGGGCCTTTTTACTTTAAAAAGTTAGAATAGGCTTCGTATTAAAACATGTAAAAATTCTAAAATAATGGCAAAGCAGAGTATATAAGCTTTTATTTGGATATCATGAGTGGGACTTTGAACATTCTCTGAACTCTTCTAATGTATTTAGTCAAATAGTTATACTGAATATTTTCTGTTTCAACAATCAGAGTCAAATTTAGATTTCTTAAAGGGATTATTTAACCATTATTTAGGATAAGAATGTGTTTAGAGTGCTCAGAAATTTATCACTTCTCTGATAAAACTCAGCATGTATAATGATGATGTCCTAGTTAAAGACTGGAGTAGACAGCTAAAAGACACCCTGACTCTTTACTCTTAGAAGCAACTCTTTGAAAACCCAGACATACAAACTTTCACATCTGTCAACCTTTTGCTGTGGTATTGTGCAGAGTTCACTATCCTGAATCAGCACATGTCTGTCTAAACTTCCAATAGAATTAAGAGCATTGGAAGTCAGTGTTTATAGTGAATTAAGCAGTGAGTATTTTTTGAATGTGTGTACTATGTTTGGTAATTGTTGGATAAGAAGGAAAGTACAGGAAACTAACCTGTTATTAAGCAGTACAGAAAGGTACCCGGTAATTTTTGTTTTGCATTGTTGTGATTCAGTTAAATGCTAAATTTTGCTGATCAGGAAAGTATAGATATGTAGCATGTAATATATTTTAAAATGTTATGTAATTTATTAAAAATTTGTAAAAAGTTTTAGGGTATGGAAGATAAATGAGGCTGGAGTTGGAAGGAAACAAGATACATGGCTTTGTATATGAATAAAAAGTTGGTATTTGTTTATGTGTATTTTAAACCAGGGAGTGATCAGGTCTGGTTGGTGTTTTGAAGATAGCCTGTGACAACAGTTTGGGGAAGGGCGAGGTCAAGAACAGATGCATAGAGAGGTTACTGCCATAGTCCAGGAAAAAATAACAGTAGCTACGTTGTGAGGGTGGTGTAGATGTCTAAAGAATTGGTTGAATCTGACAGATACTCAGGAGGTAAAATCTACCAGGTGGGTGATGGCTTGAGAATAAACAGGTGTGGCAGCAGGGAAACAGTGGTAACACTGGCCTGACTGGAACATCTTCATTATTCCTTAGCTCTTTGGTTAGACTAAACTTTTTAATCCAACTTACTGGCAGCTTACAGATGAGTTTTTGTCATAACCAAACTTTTTCAAAATGGTTTTCTTTCCTCTTTTGAAACAAATATTTGGATATTTTGAACAGTTCTTAAAGACTTAATCCAGGGGTTGGCAAATGTCTAGTAAAGGGCCAGATAGTAAATATTTCAGGCTTTGCAGATCTTTTGGTCTCTGTTCCCTCTTTTTGTAGTTTGGGTAAGCCATAGAGACAATACATAAATGAATGTGTATGGCCACGTTCAATAAAAATTGGTTAGTGGGCACTGAAATTTGAATTTCCTATAATTTTCACATGCCATAGCATTTTCTTCTTTAAAAAATTTTAATTCAGCCGTTAAAAAATGTAAAAAGTTCTTGACTCAAGGGCTGTACAAAAATTGGCAGTAGGCCACAGTTGGCCTGCAGACCTATGTGGGGTAAACGCACCTGATAGCCATTTTCTTAAGCATACCTTGAGGATGACCCTGTGTGGCATACAGGACTGAATGTGAGTTCCAAGCTAGGGAATCTGAGAGTGGCTAATTAGGAGATTCGTTCCTTGTCTAAGGAGAAACATCTGAGCCCCTGTCCTGTCCTGTCCTGTCCTGTCTTGTCCTGTCTTGTGGAACATGAGCTGTACAGGGGATCGAGGTCCCAAGTTTGGGGTTGAAAGAAGGTTGACAGGTGGAGGTTGTTAGTGGGAGGATGCTAACTGAAAATGCTTTATAAACTACATGCCTTTTCCAAGCTGTTGTGGTTCTTCTGTCCAGCCTGCCTCCCCTTGACTGTATGTAAGGTGATTCTTCTGTCCAGTCTACTGCTGCGGTACTCTCTGCGCTGTATGTAAGCCTCCAGTAAAACCCCATGTTTTGTTTGCTGGCTCTGGGTCTTGTCTTTGGCCTCTTGAACTTGGTGCCATTCCCCTTGGAGTCAATAGGGGTCCGGCACAAGAACCTGCACTTTACCAACCCCAGAATTTTACCCCGAGTGTAATTTCTTTACGAGTAACTTTTAAGATAGATAGTAAATAGGCTGTAGGATGTTAATTCCTTTCATTCCTAAAGAGTCATAAATGCTTAAGTCTGTAATGCTATATTTGATTCTTCCATATGTGAATTTGGGGGATGTAGAAACGAACTACCAGCAAACCCAATATAGCTAAGGAAGTATATAATGCAGAGTGAATTTCATGAAGAGCAGTATCTTTAAGAAGGTAACTAACACATACCAATGAAAAGTGGTTTCCATAGGTGAGCCCCAATGGGAAAGAAAGTTAATGACTTTTGTCAGACTAACTACAGATGTGTTAAGAAAGTTGCGCTGGGTTCTAGGGTAGTTGTAGGAAACTTGGCTTAAATACTTAGGAGTTGGCATGCTACCTGCTAAGCTTGAAAATCCTTGTAGAACCAGCCCTTCAGTTCTGAATTAATTTTTGACATAACTCTTAAGGATTATATTATGTATGCGTTGTTTTAGAAAATACTGGTAGCACTGAGTCCAATTATTTGAGTGCAAACAGTAGTCGGCAAAATTTTATCTACGTAAACGATACTGATTACAGTCAGGTGCCAAACTGCTATACTTTAAATTAGATTTTAGTTGTGATAGTAATCTGTTAATGTATATTTAGCCTTCCTTGTTACCTGTTGATTCGCCATGGTGGCTGTAAAAAAAATTAGATTATTGACAATAACAAAAAATACTTTTAGCCAAGTATATTTAAGATTTTAAGGCCCCAGTTGCTAAAAGGTCATTTAAAATAATTCTATCAAATTTTGTTAGGTACATTTTATATTTGCTCAAGCGATCCTCCCACCTTAGCCTCTCGAGTAGCTGGGACTACAGGCACACACCACCATGCCTGGCTAATTTAAAAACTTTTTTTCCGTAGAGACAGGGTCTCATTACATTGCTCAGGGTGGTCTGGAATTCCTGTACTCAAGCAGTCCTCCCTCCTTGGCCTCTCAGAGTGTTGGGATTACAGACGCGAGCTACTATGCCAGGCCTCTGAGGATTTTTAAATAGGTATTTTGTTGCATTTGATACTGGTTACATCCTGATAGTTGACAGCATAGTAAAGTGCTCCTGTTGTGTTTGTGCGTTCATGTGCATGTGTATGTGTGTGTGGAAAGTGAGACATAAATGTAGTGAACCATGCTTTAAAAATGTCTTTTAGCTGTTCAGAGCTGTCTTTGTTCAATTGAGTACTAAGGAGAAAATTATGAAGACAGAAAAAAACCACTTCATCTTCAAATCTGGGCAAGAAGCAGCATATATTGGAGGGAGGATATATTTGTTCATTCACCCAATAAATATATATGTCACTCTGCGTTGACATAGTTCTATGAAGTAAACAGATATTGTGATGTGAAACATGAGGAAGGTATGTTTTAAAATTATTCCTTATGTTTTTTAGTTCAGTATAATTATTTAAAACATTTTATATTTTTATTTGAAAGTCCTAAAGACATTTAAGTGATGGTTTCATTAAGACTGTAACTACACCTGTGGCTCTTGGATTAATTTTAAGTCTAATGAATTTGTTATCTGGTTGCTATACATTAAAAGCAGTAATTTCTCTTTTGTTTATATTTTAAAGAGGTAAGAGTTTTAGTAAAACTCAACTGAAATTTAGTAAATAGCTTTGGGAATAGCTAAAACATGGTAAGACAACAAATGTAGGAGAGGAATAATTTGTATATCTTATAATATTTTAGGGATTATATGTATACCTTACAGACAGAACCTAAAACGAAACAGTTGATAAGTATAAGCCATGTGAGCTGTACCCAAGTGGCTACTTTGGTTCTGGAGCTTACTATCATTCTTTGGTCTTAAGTTTTCTGCAACTGAAGGGAATTGGAAATGTGTTTGTTTAGAAACATTATTCTGGGACATTGAGCTTAATTGAGAATTTTAGCTGTGGCTGGTACAGGTTTTTCCTAGTGTTTTGCTTTAAGCCAATGCGTATAAACAGTAGCCATAGAGGTTAGAGTTCATTGTTGTAATTATTCTGAAACCCATAGTTGTTTAAACCTTTTTTCTCTTCATTTGACTTCTACAATATAATCTAAGACCCAGGTAAAACTAACGTATTGCTCATGTTACATGTGGCCTTATAGGCTAGTGGGCATTATACATGTGAGAAGTTAGTGTCGGGTGAGAAGCTGTGGCTCAGACATGCATTTCTCCCTCTAGTTTGTGAATTCCCAGAGCAAATGCCATTACTCCATCCTTCTTCCCTCCCTGCCTTTCTACTGAGAGAAAATTCCCAGAGCAGAGGCTGTTGTCATATTTATGAAAACAAACAAATAGACTGTAACTACTGTTAAAGCTCATGCTCAGTTCCAAAAGTGCCTTGCATACTTAGTCAGATTTCTAAAATTGCCCCCGAGAATATGGACTAAGTTACCGTTGGCACCGAGGCATCCTCCTATTCTGTAGTGAGCTTGTTTCACACCAGTGAAGAATAAAAAACTACTTAACCTCCCTGTGTCTGTCTTGTGATCATTCTGTACCCTCATTCACTACCTTCCTCCCCCAGTGGTGATGTGTGGCCATTTCGAGGTTCCCTGGTGGCAGAATATGTTCGGTATGTTCGATTTTACAAGGTCCATTTGTATTAGGTAAACCACTGATCCCTAGGTCCTTGTTGTGTTACTGGCATACTCTCTCATGTTATAAATTAAGGATGCCTTGTTTGTATTGCCACATGGATTTTATTTAGTTTTCCATGAGAGCTGACCTGTCCTGTGCTACCATAGTTTAAGTTGACTTTTCTACCGTTGTGAATAGTGGTTTAGTTCTTTCCCTTCATCAGCTGTTTGATAAGAGCAATCACGTTGTACTCTGTTTGACATTATTCTGTAAAATGGATTAATTTATTAATTCAAACAAATTTAAAAGAGAAATTTTTATTATATTATTTGGTTGTTTTCCCAGGGAAATACCCATGTTGCTCAAGATGACCTTTATTTTCTAATAAAGTTGTAATTTTCTGTGTCAGAATTATTTTCTATACATTTTATGGGGCACACGTAACATTACATTACATAACATAACATTGTACAGCATAGCATCACAGTGACAGGAAAATACCCTCTGTCAGTCGTGGCCCACTGTTAAGATATTTATAGTTATTTTAATCTGTCAGATTTGTAGGTTATATATATTTAAAATGATCTAGACAGTAAAGCATGAAGAATAAAGCTAATGGGATATTTTTGGGAGTGAGATGGAGGAGACAAAAAAGATGGACAGAAAGTTGATTGATAGGCTAGAAGGTAATAAAAGGGTATCAGTAATAAAAGCAAGAAAGGGAAAAAAGGGGGCATCTCTGCAGTGTTATTTTTAAGAGTGTGAATATGCCAAAGACATAAAAATGTGTGCCTGCTTTTCTTGCATTTTATGACTTCAACAATAGCTGTCCAGTTTTTTCACTTGTTGTTGGGGAATTATTAAATCTCAAATACTTTATCGCTCTGGGTTTCTGCATAGTTTTCCAAATATGGGAAATGTATATATATGTATGTATGTATGTATGTATGTATTTTTTTTTTTTGGAGACAGTCTCATTCTGTCACCCAGGCTGGAGTGCAATGACACAAACTTGGCTCACTGCAAGCTCTGCCTCCTGGGTTCACACCATTCTCCTGCCTCAGCCTCCTGAGTAGCTGGGACTACAGTCGCCTGCCACCATGTCTGGCTAATTTTTTGTATTTTTAGTAGAGATGGGGTTTCACCATGTTAGCCAGGATGGTCTCGATCTCCTGACATTGTGATCTGCCCACCTCAGCCTCCCAAAGTGCTGGGATTACAGGTGTGAGCCACCGCGCCTGGCCTATGGGAAGTGTATTTGTTAAGATATCCAAGACTTGGTCCCAGTATGGATTTTGATTTGCTCATGGTACCTAAGTGTCTGTTCTTATCTTAGCCATTCATTCCGTTGGTGTTTTGTTTTGGTATTTTGGTATTTGTTTGTTCTTTTGCTACTATTCACACGAAATAATCCCTTGGAAATCTCAAAATAGACCCCCTATGATTGTTGCATGGTTGTAACATTTTTATGTACAAGATATTGTAAATCGTTTAATTGGTTATAAATGCTATGAGAGAGATCTGGTAGAGAGATGAGTGGACTGCAGAGTGTAGTGAAAAGAGTCCTAGTTCTGGCCCTAGTCCTGACTAGTTTTATGAGTTTTGGCAAGAATTTTTACCTCACTGAGTTTTCTTATCTGTAAAAGGAGATTAGAGTGGATGTTCCCTTAGAGTGCATTTGCATTCTCACAAAGTTGAGTCTACCTGGTGTGGGTAGTAATTACAGTGAACATGGAGAAGTGTAACTCTTTTTGGACAACACGGAGGGCATTTGTTAGGTACACAGTGTAAAACTTAAAAATGTCTGATCCCATAATTAAGTTTGTTTTTTGTCCCTAACTAAAGAAAAAGGTGGGGCGGGGCGGGGGGGTGGGTGGGTAAAAAGACGCCTACAGGGCATACTTAAAGAATCTTTGTAAGACATTTAATGAGTCATTACAGCATACTGATATCTAACATAAAAAACTGCTTTGGATAGCTTTTCATTCATTCAAATATTTGAGTGATAGTGTGTGTCATGAGAGGCACACTAATGACTTTGGGGCTACAAAAAATAGATCATAATTTTCACTTAAAATTGCTTCATTCATGTTCTTTCCAAAGAGAATATATGAAAAAAATAAAGTAAAAGAATTGTCAGACTAGGCGCTGTGGCTCACACCTGTAATCCCAGCACTTTGGGAGGCCGAGGCGGGCAGATCACCTGAGGTTGGGAGTTGGAGACCAGCCTGACCAACATGGAGAAACTCCATCTCTACTAAAAATACAAAATTAGCTGGGCTTGGTGGCACATCCCTGTAACCCCAGCTACTTGGGATGCTGAGGCAGGAGAACTGCTTGAACCTGGGAAGCGGAGGTTGCGGTGAGTCAAGATCGCACCACTGTACTCCAGCCTGGGCAACAAGAGCGAAACTCCATCTCAAAAAAAAAAAAAAAAAAAAGAATTGCATAAACTGGTAGATAGTAGGAAGTAATGATTTTCCCTAGTGGACTGAATATATGGTCCTGAGGTGAACTAAGCTATTCAAGAATGTCTGTTATACAAATTGTTGTATACTGATGTTTTATAGGTTCATCAAGGATTGCTTTGGAGGATTTATCAGAGGATTAATTAGACATTTAGCTATTTAGCCTGGTAAAACGCTTGTTGAACAAGGTTAAAACGTTTCCTGCTACCTTGTTTCAGAATGTATTCTGCTATATTGTGTTATGGGAACATTTGCTGTCCTGCTATTTTAATTTTATTTCAGATGTTTTTGTCCTTTATTAAGTCGCTGTCATTTTTAAGTGTATAGATTTTACTTAGGTGTTTCCTCTTTGGCCTCTTGAGCAACTTTTCCTTTATAGCAGAAAGTATACCTATTAGAAAACCGTGATAATTTAGAGAGAAGTTAGGTCATCTGCAACTGATCCTGCCTGTGGTTATAGAAGTTAGTTAGCTTGCATTTTCTGGGAAATTTTTCATAACAGATAATTCTGTATTTGCCAGACTCAGAACAGATCCTACCAGTAAATGAGATAAGTTCATCTTTTCAGTTTAGATTCCAGGCCTTTTCCTGCGCTTATGTTTTATATACTCTAAAGTTCTTTGCTTATAGAAGTGGATTTATTTGCCCCCCCTTTTTTTTTACTGGCATGTTTAAAACAATTTGACCTTTGAACGGAATTTGAAAAAAAATGCAGTGCATTCCTGCAAGCAGTGCTTATAATTGTGGTTATAATCACCAGTAATTAGAATTTCCTAATCTGCCTTTAATTGTGCCATTCTTGCCTCTAGAACTGAGGCCAACTGTATAGTTCATTTCTGTATTTATTTGGATATTTATTAAGTGTTGACTGTAGGTCTAGCTGGGTGCTTGGACAGAGTGATCAGATGTAATACGCAGAATAATATGCAATTTCTGCCGCACAGGTATCAAATTTGGGAGATAAGATCTACACAGAAGTAGTAGTATACATGATATGTCAAATGAGTGTTATCAGTAAAAGGAATTCAGTAGGACAGAGAAGGACATTTTGCTTTTGAGTTCTCTAAAAGATTTCATTGAGATGGTGAGACTTGATCTGGGCTTGAAGGGATGGGAGTAAATTTTTAGTAAAGTAGGATGAAAATATTGACTTAATCAAGAGCAAAGGCATGGAGATGTAATGGGTATGTTCTATTGGAGGAAAATAATTAAATGGCAACACCAAATTTGTATTAGGCTCATAGTGGGAAATAGTGGGAAAGCCTTGTACAGGGAATGGTGGCATGGGGTTGCTTGCATGCATTCAGTAATGCAAAAGAGGGCCAACAGCCAGGATGCTGTGACAGAAAGCTCAAAGCTTAGGAATCAGAAGAGCTCAGTTCTGGCACTTTTGATGTCTTTCCACTTAGACCTATATTCTCTTTAAGTGAGCAGTTTAAACAGAGAGAGTGTAGGTTCCTTATGCTTAATATTCTTTAGTTCCATTATCAGAGATGGAATGACAGCTTCTGTTTTGTATTACCTGAAGAGCTTTGTATGGCCTGGTGTAGCAGATGGAGGTTGCTTGCTGTAAAAATCTCCTGAACCCATTCCTCTGTCACTGATTCATTCCATTGTTTGTCATATTCATTGCATTTCTATGTAGGGGAGTGTTAAGCCTATTGAGTATTGCCTTCTGGAAATAACTTTAATTAGTCAAATTACCTAATTGAGATCAGATGGAGTGGAGCTTTGTTTTAGGGACAGTATAAAGGAATGGTTTTGATTTTGGGGAAACTTGGAGTGCCGGCTTTGGTTAGCGAACATTTATCGCCAGTGAGGTCGATGACATAGGAGGGAGGTTCATGACATCTGGGGGAGGGGCAGAATATTTGGATTATTATAAAGGTTAAAATAGAAGAGTCCAAACATCTGGCATCTCATCTGTCTCTAATGTAGTCCCTGGTTACCTTTATTTCTCTTTGGATATAGTGATTGAGAGAATCAGTTCTTCTGGGTGATTTTTGCTGGTGTCTTTATTTTGTTTGTGGTTATTGGGAACTCTCATAACTAAGAAAGTTGCATTTAGATGACTTGTTTGCAGTTGTAGAATAATGATTTGGTATGTAAATCTCATAATAGGGCCTTCATCTTCTGTCATGCCTAACAGATCTGACTTGATGGTTGGAGTAATTTTTCTACCACCAAAAAACCCAAAAATCTCACCTGTATTTTTCCTGCCAATTGGTATATTCACCAGTCTCAGGTTTAGGATCAGTCCCTTTTTGTTTGTGGTTGGTTTCTAGGAGGAAACAATGTACAAATACTGAGTTAAAAGTAGGGTTGGGCCACTGGAGATACAACGAAAAATCTTTTTGCCTTAGTCATCAACAATGGAAAAGCATTTGGTAAAGTAACTTTGATGCAGCAGTATGTGTCATTGAGTAGTTACAGAAAGTTTTTCTTAATAGGAATCTGGATTTTATTATTAAAGAATGTCATTATAGAGGCTGGATGTGTTGGCTCACGCCTGTAATCCCAGCACTTTGGGAGGCTGAGGCGGACGGATCACCTGAGGTCAGGAGTTCAAGACAAACCTGGCCAACATGGCAAAACCCCATCTCAAGTAAAAATACAAAAATTAGCTGGGTGTGGTGGTGCGTGCCTGTAATCCCAGCTACTCGGGAGGCTGAGGCAAGAGAATCACTTGAACCCAGGGGGTGGAGGTTGCAGTGAGCCAAGATTGCGCCACTTCACTCCAGCCTGGGTGAAAGAGCGAAACTCCGTCTCAAAAAAAAAAAAAAAAAAAAAAAAAAAAAAAAAATGTCGTTTTAGAACTGTACTCTTTATTTTTAGAGACAGAGTCTTACCCTGTTGCCCGGGCTGTAGTGCAGTGGTAGGATCATAGTTCACTGCAGCCTCAAACTCCTGGGCAAGAACTGTACTGTTTTAAGAATTTACAAAGAATAAGAGTTGTCTGAAAAGTGTAGAGGGGAAAATTTCAATAAATGATAGCCACTGTTTACTGAATACTTACTATGTTGCAGGCATTATATATACATTATAATCTTTAATTCTCACCAAATTTCTAATGTGTAAGTAGTAGTATCAGTGTTTACAGGGAAGAAGTCAGGCCTGGAGGGCTGAAGTGCCTTCCTTGGGTCACCTAGTCTGTATGTAATAGAAACAGGATTTTACCAGGTCTATTGGGCCTCACATTTCTGTATTTTCACCTGACTATTAAGGATAATAAGGAGATTGACATGTAAATAAACACAGGGCCATGTGCTGCATTGAAGTATTGTCCAGGTATGGAAGAAATACAAAGGGAGGGAATGATCGAGTTGACCTTGGGGTAGAGCACTTAGAGAAAGATTCCTGGAGAAAGATGACACCTTAGTAGGATACTGGTGACCATCTAAAAGTTCTTTGGGTAGAAGAGAAGGATTAATGACACTAGTGATTCATTGTCTATATGTTTTCTTCTCTGTTTAACAAGAGCAGAATGATCTGGTTCATCTCTACTGTTGACTCTCTTCATCACAGTCTCTCTTGGCCTTTTATACACCAAGATGATCCTGCTGTTCCCATCCCAGTTTTTGTTAGTTTGATCATTTTCACACTGTTTACATTTGTAATATTTAGTACTGTTTTGTAGAGATAATTCCCATAGTTGTTTACACATATTTTTATTTTTAAATAGAATCGTGCATGTGTGTACTACCTGTGTGTCCGTGAGTTTATATATTTATTTAACCACGAATTCTTTGTTTTGATTCATCTGTTGGTTGAGTCCTGAGTCTGAGTATTTAAAGATAATACACTTCTTGAGTCCCATTTTTTTCCAAGAGCTCTGAAGACCCCTCTGCCATGTGTCCCAAATAATTATCTATATATGTTATATATGTAGATCTCTATACAGATCTTTCTATATATACATAGAGAAATTTCTCTATATAAATAATTTATCTATCGATACATACATTTATAAATAAATCTACTCAGGTATATAGAAAGATAACTATACAGAGAGAGATGAATCAAGGATGAATCAAAACAAAGAATTTAGAAATGGACAGGCTGTGGTTAAGTAAATATGTAAATACATACTAGTAGTACCCACATGCATATCATGTATATGTATACAGTTTTAAGAGTGCTTTACATAGATGTTTAACTTAGGATTTTTTACTTTATAATGGTGTGGAGGTGATGCATTCTGTAGAAATTATACTTTGAATTTCAATATTTTTCAGGGCTAGCAATATACATAATGAAACTCGGTGGTGCTGAGCCAAATATCTCATGTAATTTATTGAATACGGTATTGAAAGGGTTCTGAGCACATTTAAGGTAGGCTAGCCTAAGCTACGATGTTTGGTAGTTTAGGTGTATGCATTTTCAACTGAAGATATTTTCAGTTTACCATCCTAAGTCAAGGAGCATTTGTATATTAAGGATATTGTCCTTTTGTTTTTGATATACATTGCAAATATTTTAAATTCATTATTTGTCTTTGGTATTTGCTTCTGATGTGTTTAACCATGATACATTTTTTTTTCTTCTGTTGCATAATGCCTTAGAGCTGCCTTAAAAAACTGATTGGAAGCTTTATGTGCAAAGATAAGGCTTATTAATAGTCAAGGATTTTGATGTATCATTCTGTGAGACGTTTTGATTTAAGAGAAGAATCTACCAATTTCTTAGTAGAGATGGAGGCTATGGAGTGGGACCTTTTTCAGTTCGGAGATCTTTATTCTTCTGTTTTCTTCCCTGCCCGTTGCCGTGCCTGGTATTCTCAATTCCGAATATTCTTTGTTGTTGTTGTTGTTGTTGTTTTCCCCACAGTAAATCTCCATTCTCATGCTCTAGTGGGGGTATGGTATTTGCTTGGCTGTATGTAATGGATTGGGGACCTCAGGATCTGTTTTTTATTCAGTCTTTCAGTCAGTCTAGATTTTAGCCTCATGTATCACTACTGTGTTGGGAAGTCATGGAGCTCCAGATGCCTGAGTCCTTTGGGAATTATTTAGTGAGAATTGGCTTACTTGTGCAGACACTCAGGATCTGTGTTTGCTCCGTGCCATTGATGCTTTCATCTATTTTTTTTTCTCATTTGCTGCCGACTTCTCTCAAGTTCTTTAACTCATTTTTATTAAATATTATTTATTTTCATTTTAGTAGGTTTTGGAGGGGAGGAGAGAGAAACATGTGTTTAATTCACTGTATTTAACTAGAAATCCAGGTGGTTCTTTGTACGTACTGTTTTTCCCCTTAGGCTCTACTTTGTAGGCAGTTGGATGGCTCTCAAGTGAGGCTTTTTAGGTTCACAATATTGCACTTTTGTTTAAGTTTGTTTGCCAGTACCCAGATGATTCTGATGTTTCAAATCAGTTGCCTCTTGCCCTCGTTTATGCTAAGTTTAACTTCAGGGAAGCAAATTTTTTAAGTTTCAAGGCAAGAATTCTTTAGTTGATGCTTAAAATCTGGTTGCAGTTTTAGGATCTCTGCTTTCTCCCCATGGTTGATCAGTTTCACTGTATTCGATGTAGCCTGTGTTTGGCCATTATAGTTTTTTTGTAGTTTCATTTTTAGGGGTGTCTAATCTTTTGGCTTCCTTGGGCCACATTTTTTATAGTTTCATTTTTAGGGGTGTCTAATCTTTTGGCTTCTGTGGGCCACACATAAAATACACTAACAATAGCTGATCAGCTAAAAAAAAAAAAACTGCAAAAAATCTCATAATGTTTTAAGGAAGTTTATGAATTTGTGTTGGGCCACATTAGGCCATGCGTTGGACAAACTTGTTTTAATCGAATCCTCCTTCCTGTTTTTTTTCTTTCTCTTTTTGGTGGTTTTCAAGAAGTTGAAGTAAACATACCTTTATTCCTTTCTTTTAAAATGCATGTACTACAGTTTGAAAAACATTGTACAAAATCATATATTTCATTTAGGAAATTGAATACCTGGAGGATTAGCTGTGCCAAAATCTTTTTCCCAATCCTTATAAAGTTCGGCATGAGGTATAATTCTAGCCTCACTCATTTGGTTGCAGTGAGTTTCACGTCACAGTGAAGGGAGGACAGTTCCTGTGAGAACACATGTGTTGGAACTAGAGAGCTGCCAAAACGTCTCTTTCACCACCCATCTTATTAGTTGTCTCTCACAGTGCTTCTGTTCCTGTCTACACTCTAGCTCCATGTGGCCTTCTTTCTTGTGCTTGCCTATAGTTTCTGTTCTCTCGTAAGTTCAGCTTACACCTGAGCCGTCATGGACACCACTGTCTCTCTTTTACTTACTTTTGACCTTTCTGCTTAAGCTCTTTACTGCTGGCCAATATAGTCTTGCACTGTTTCTTAATCATATTTCCAAAAAAAAAAAAATTGATTGGCCTATGCCATCTTTTTGTTCCACTTCTGATTTGTGGCTAGCCAAACTATAAGTTGGCTATCTGGGTTCAGGTTTCCAAACAGCTTAGTGGTGTCAGGGGAGGGAGCAGTAGGACAGCAGGGGAACATGGTATATCTGAGGACTGTCTTAGCAGCAAGAAGGCAGGGATGGGACACTTCACCTTGGTAAGTGAGGGGGCAGAACAGAGCTGAATACATCAAATAGTCCCTATTTTATTTTGCTAGTTTATTTTTAATGGAGTACTTCAGGCAAATACTTAGTAGTGCAGATTGAATAATGTAGGAAACTAGCTAATTTTTAAGTGTCAAAAATTGACTGCAAAAACCTGTACCCCGATCTGATGCTAGTTTCTGTTTTCATTATGACTTCAGTGCCATGGTGTGGCAGAAAGACCATTAAAGTAGAAGTCAGGAGTCTTAGATTCTAGACCTGTTTTTGCTGTTCTGAAAGGCTTCACATTCTGCATCAGATAAAATTTTAAGGTTATTGAGGTAGAATAGTGTCTAAGGTACTGTTTAGCTATAAAACTTGTGACTCACAGTGTACTATACCAAGTTGGTAAAGGTAATTTCCACAAGAGTAGTCAGATTACAAAGCTTGTAATAACATGAAATCATGAGTACAGGCTAATGTAAAAAATTAAAAACGAGAATACCTGGACCAGTACATCAGAGAGAGATACAGGAGTTTGTAGTGGACTGCATCCCTCTCATTTGAACTTGTTTTGTTTGATGAGGAGATCATCTTCATAAACTGATACAAAAGTCAGATATTATAATCACAAAATTTTCCTGACTTGAGTTGCACATAAACAGTGTAATGCAGTAAGTGTAATATTGAAGTTTCAAACGCTTTTTGATTTTCCATGCTTTTTAAAAGCCATAGCTGGATATTCAGAATAGTTAAGTAACTTGAGTTTCTTTTGTTTTTTAGGATTTAAGTGCCCTGTATGCTCAAAATTTATACCCTCAGATGAAATGGATTTGCATCTTGTAATGTGTTTAACAAAGCCACGAATAACCTATAATGGTAAGTCCAATGCTTTAAAATAATATTTTAAGTTAGAATTAACTTACATTTTATGAATTTCATGTTTCAAGTTTAATTTAAAAGGAGGGAAGGACATTGTTTTCTCTCTGTTTTTACTAGTGCATTAATGCAGTGGTTCTCAAATTCTGTGATCTCAAGACTTCTTTACACTTCAAAAAATTACTGAGGACTTCAAAGAGTTTTTCTTGGGTTATGTCTATCCATATTTGTCATATAAATTAAAACAGAATTTATAATTTTTAATTTATTTTGTTAAACATAAATATAATTATGTTGACAACTTTTAAATGAAAAGTAAATTTTCTAAGACAAAATATTTAGTGACAAGAGTGGCATTTTCAGGATTTTTACAAACTCTTTAATATCAGGCTTCATGACAAGGAATTCTCACATCTGCTTCTTCATTCAGTTTATTGTGATATGGCACGTCTTGTGTCCTCTGGAAAACTCTGCTGCTATACTGGAGAGAATGGGAATGAAAAAGGCAGATATGGCCAGGCACAGTGGCTCACACCTGTAATCCCAGCACTTTGGGAGGCCGAGGTAGGCAGATCACCTGAGATCCCGAGTTTGAGACCAGCCTGGGCAACATGGTGAAACCCCATCTCTACTAAAAAAAAAAAAAAAAATTAGCTGGGTGTGGTGGTGCACACCTGAAATCCTAGCTACTCGGGAGGCTGAGGCAGGAGAATCGCTTGAACCCAGGAAGCGAAAGTTGTAGTGAGCCGAGATTGTGCCACTGCACTCCAGCCTTGGAGACAGAGTGAGACTCTGTCTCAAAACAAACAAACAAACAAAACAAAACAAAACAAAACAAAACAAAAACAGATACTGTCTTAGTGTTACCATGAAAATAGTTTTTACTTTGTTAATCTAAAAGGATTTCAAAGGCTCTTCCACTTCTCCTACTGTACAAGATTCTTTGGACCACAGTTTGAGAACTGCTGCATTGAAATAAAATCTTTTGGGTTAAGCCTAAGTAAAATGTAATGTTCATAATGGCCATTTTCAAAAGTAAGTAAACATGGTTGAAATTGCAACTTTTTTCTTTTTGTTTAAGAGTATAGAGTAAATGAAGGGAACATATATGAGGAGTAGGGAGAATAAAAGTTTATTCAATAGTAAATAGATGCCTAATGGGAGAAAAAGTCATTAAGAGAAACCCAAAACTCTACCTATGCAGTGCATATGTGTCTCTGTCTTTCCTCCCATACACAAATTTAGTCTGTGAGCTCTGGAGCCAACTGGTATTTTTGTTAGGTCTGGTGTTTTAGACTGTACCATTCTTTCCTGACCAAAATCTCTAGATATTCCAAAACCTAGGAAAGATTTTAAATGTAGCCTTGGCATACTTTGGAATAGACTTGGGGGGGAAAAATCAAGTAGTTCTGTCCTAACCAATGAATAGAATAAAATGAAGGAAAAATGAAAGTTGTTTTCAAAATTTTATAAAGAAACAGACTTCAAAAGCTTAAGAGAAATTTCATTTTTTTAAAATATAAATTTTGGCCTGAAATAAAATGTGTAGAAAGGGTACCAGTAAACACTATAGCCAATTGAAAGATTGGCTAAATTCAACATATATTTTGAGCATCAATTATGTGCGAGGTACTGTGTTAGGAATTAGAGATATAGCAGTGAATGAACAGAAATGGAGCTTACAGCCTACTAATAGTAATAGTCACTGATTTCTTTTTTTTTTTTTTTTTTTTTGAGACGGAGTCTCGCTCTGTCGCCCAGGCTGGAGTGCAGTGGCGCGATCTCCGCTCACTGCAGGCTCCGCCCCCCGGGGTTTTACGCCATTCTCCTGCCTCAGCCTCCCGAATAGCTGGGACTACAGGCGCCCGCCACCTCGCCCGGCTAATTTTTTGTATTTTTTTTAGTAGAGACGGGGTTTCACCGTGTTAGCCAAGATGGTCTCGATCTCCTGACCTCGTGATCCGCCCGCCTCGGCCTCCCAAAGTGCTGGGATTACAGGCGTGAGCCACCGCGCCCGGCCGTCACTGATGTCTTTGAGCTAAGAATTATTGGTTAAATAAAAAGTTTCTATGAAAAACTTAGTAGATATAGCAGCACTTATCTGAGCTTTCTCCTCAGATAACAAAAATGTTGGGAGGGATAGAATTTAACATTGAAATGAGCATATTACTTTTGGTAGTGTTTTGCAAGTTGATCTAAGAATCAGTGTCTCAATTCTTCCCTTTCCTTCACTTTTTCTAGTATGGTGGTGCTTCAGCCACCCTATTACAGGGTTGACAATAGAGCACTTTTTGCCATTCATTTGCTGATGAAATGTGAAAGTGGTTTTAAGCAGTTACTTGGCATAATAAATGTATTTGTTGATTATATCCTAACCTTTTTGCATTATGAAATTGAATTGGCTACTTTGCATTATCTACTTCAAGTTTAGTTATTTAAGAAATAGAAAGTGTTCTCATTCAAAATTTGAGACTAAAAGTATATGGGTTTGTTTTTCATACCTGCTCCACTATCTTATATTCTATAATTGTTTATGTTTAATATGAGTGCCTTTAAATATCCATAAATCTTAAAGCTTCTGGCTTTCAATTTGAAAATCACAAATATATTTGACCATATAATAATATATTTACACACAGTCTTAGTATTCTGTATGTTTACTTTTTGTGTAATATATCTATAATACAGTCTTCTTGTGTATTGTGATATTTAACAATTTTTTTAACTTTTAAGTTGAGGGGTACATGTGCAGGTTTGTTATATAGGTAAACTTGTGTCATGGGGGTTTGTTCTACAGATATTTTGTCACTCAGGTATTAAGCCTAGTACTCATTAGTTATTTTTTCTGATCCTCTCCTTCCTCCTACTCTCCACCCTCTGGTAGGCTCCAATGTGTATTGTTCCCCTCTTTGTGTCCATGTGCTCTCATCATTTAGCTCCCACTTACAAGTGAGAACATGCGGAATTTGCTTTTCTGTTCCTGTGTGAATTTGCTGAGGATAATGGCCTCCAGCTCCATCCATGTTTCCACAGAGGACATGATCTTCTTCTTTTTTATGGCTGTGTAGTATTCACATGGTATATATGGACCCACATTTTCTTTATCCAGTCTATCATTTGATGGGCATTTAGGTTGATTCCATGTCTTTGCTCTTGTGAACAGTGCTGCAGTGAACATATGCATGCATGTGTCTTATAACACAAGGATTTATATTCCTTTGGGTGTATACCCAGTAGTGGGATTGATGGGTCAAATGGTATTTCTGTTTTAGGTCTTTGAGGAATTGCCATACTGTCTTCCACAATGGTTGAACTAATTTACACTCCCACCAACAGTGTGTTAAGTGTTCCTTTTTCTCTGCAGCCTCTCCAACATGTATTTTTTTTTTTGACTTTTTAATAATATGCATTCTGACGCTTGAAATGGTATCTCCTTGTGGTTTTGATTTGCATTTCTCTAATGATCAGTGATATTGAGCTTTTTTTCATATGATTCTTGGCCACATTTATGTCTTCTTTTGAAAAGTGTTCATCTCCTTTGCACATTTTTTCATGGGGTTGTTTGCTTTTTTCTTGTAAATTTGTTTAAGTTCCTTATACATGCTGGATATTAAACCTTTGTCAGATGCTTCGTTTGCAAAAATTTTCTCCCATTCTGTAGGTTGTCTGTTCACTTTGTTGATAGTTTCCTTTGCTGTGCAGAAGCTCTTTAGTTTAATTAGATCCCATTTGTCAATTTTTGGTTTTTTTGCAATTGCTTTTGGTGCCTTTGTCATGAAATCTTTGCCTGTTCTTATGTCTATAATGGTATTGCATAAGTTGTCTTCCAGGGTTTTTATAGTTTTGGATTTTACATTTAAGTCTTTAATTCATCTGGACTTAATTTTTGTATATGGTTTAAGGAAGTTGGCGCGGGGTGGGGGTCCAGTTTCAATCTTCTGCATATGGCTAGCTAGTTATCCCAGCGCCATTTATTGAATAGGGAGTCCTTTCCCCATTGCTTGTTTTTGGTCAGGTTTGGATATTTGACAGTTCTTAATTTCCTGATTTAACTATGCCTAAGTCATTAAACTTTTCTGCTAGATCACTTGTTTGGTGTCTTAAGAAATAATATATAACCTTCTGCTTGGGGATACTATAACAATCAAATATTTGGAATTTTAAATATTTAACAGTATTTCAATCTAGAAATTAATAAATTTCATGCAATAAGTAAATAAACTTGTAGGCATTCTTAAAGTTGCTGACTGAAAGCTTTAAAAAATAAAAATATATATATTTTTGTTTTTAGAGTCAGGATCTTGCTGTGTTGCCCGGGCTGGAGCTCAGTGGCTATCTATAGGCACAGTCATGGCACACGACAGCCTCAAACTCCTGGGCACAAGTGATCCTCCTACCTCAGCCTCCTAAGTAGCTAGGACTACAGGTGCATGCCACCATGCCTGGCTTCTTTTATTTTTTATTTTGTAGAGATAAAAAATTCAAAGTATGTATTAATTGTATAAACATTCACAGCAAGAAGCAAATACAGCTTCTTAATAAAAACCGTGTATAGTTTTTGAGGTTTTAAAACTAGCTCTTGGACAGTGGCCAGTTATGAGTAAGTGAAGGAGAAAGGAGCTTTGCCTGGACTGATTTGGAGGGTTACAGAGAGGTGGCAGATTAATAATGTACTTTCCTATCATAGGCAAGGGGAATTCTAATGCCACCTTGTTTTAAAGTCAGACCCCCCCCCCCAAAATGTCTGTCACAGGTGATGAGTCCAAATGGAAATTGGCTCCTTTAATACCTAATAAGCAAACCATCTAGGATTATTATAAAGTAGAACAAGGTAAAGCCAGAGAATCTCTAAAACTGAATCTTTTTAGTCAACTGGATTCCTCACAATTTTATATTTGAATTCCTACATGTTGATTCCATAGAGAGATACATCAGATACATTGGGCCTCTAAATTGTGTTAGTGCTCAAACAAGAACATTTTTTTCAGCATACTGTTCATTTAACTTACACTTTTGCAGCCTTTTCCAAAGTAGCTAGATCTGAAATTTTGAAATTTATTTGTTAAGTGAATGTTAACTGTCTATAAACATTCATAGTTATAACACAAGAATAGTGGGGCTTGTTTTCTTCAGACTGGATATATTTATATAGATAAGCTCCTGAATTGGATGAGTTCCAGAAATTCAAATACAAGTTGATGATTTAGAGTTTCAGACTCTTTGTCACAGAGATGATATTTGAAATATTGGTTTTTCAGACTAGCTCACCAAAACCTTCTTATTTTTTTAAATGCACAATATATCTGAACACCCATGTCCTGGTACCTGAAGAAGAAATTGGCTGACTAGGTAGAAGCTCTCAGGGATTGGGCAGCTGGCTCGGCAGAGATCCCAATGGGACGCCCAAGGCTGTCAGGGCAGGGAAGGATTTTGAATGATGTGGGTGGTATTATCTATTGCAGATGGTATTTTGGCAGCTTGAAAAAATTAAGAATGCCACAGTGAGTATTCAACAACATAGATTACCTTCATGTGAAGGACTGCCTGTTTCATATACTTTTCCCTCTTTCATGTGCTTCATTGTTGAGTTTATGGACCTAATAATTCCTTGTATAGTCTATGAATCTAATACAAATTTTATGAGTATAGAGGCTCTCTTCATTTCCTTGCTCCTTATCTTCTAGGATATTTCAGACAAGCCAACAAATTAAATATTATTAGCAAATTCTTAGTTTTTTTAAAAAATTTTATTATGTGTACATAATAGTACATTTATAGGGGTCCATGTGATATTCAGATACAAATGTACAATGTGTAATGATCAAATCAGGATAATTGGGACATCCATCACTTCAAGCATTTATAATTTCTTTGTATTAGGTACATACCAGTTCTGCTTTTCTAGTTATTTTGAAATACACAATAAATTATTGTTAACTATAGTTGTCCTGTTGTGCTTCCAAACACTAGGTCTTATTCCTTTTATCCAAAGGTATTTTTGTACCCATTAATCAAACCCTCTTTATATCCCCCTTCCCCAGTACCCTTCCCAGCCTCTGGTAACCATCATTCTTCTGTCTCCATGAGATCAGTTTTGTTTTGTTTTGTTTTTTAAGCTCCCACATAATGAGTGAAAATATGCTATAGTTGTCTTTCTGTGCCTGGCTTATTTCACTTAACATAATGTCCTCCAGTTCCATCCATGTTGTTGAAAATGACAGATTTCATTCATTTGCATGGCTGAATAATATTCCATTGTTTATAGATACCACGTTTTCTGTATCCATTCATCTGTTGATGGATACTTAGGTTGAATCCATATCTTGGTTATCGTGAATAGTGCTGCAGTAAACATGGGAGTGCAGATATTTCTTCGATATACTGATTTCATTTCTTTTGGATATATATCCAGTAACAGGATTGCTGGATCATATGGTAGTTCTCTTTTTCGTTTTTTGAGGAACCTCTGTACTGTTCTCCATAATGGCTGTACTAATTTACATTCCCACCAACAGTGTACAAGGGTTCCCCTTTCTCCACAGCCTTGCCAGCATCTGTTATTGCCTGTCTTTTTGATAAAAGCTGTTTTAACAATAAGATCATATCTTATTGTAGCTTTGATGTAGCAAATTCTTAGTCTTGATTGTATTGGTCTTTAAACTGTACCTGATTATGGTATACTTTATATCATATGAAGTTCAGTTTTTACTTTAGACTTCTGTGATTCAAGGCAGTAAGATTTATTTATATTTAAGGAATCTTTGTTTTACTTGTGGTTGGTACTATGTTTGTGCATGTGTACTTAGAAGAGGTACAACTTGAAATAAAGTTGTCTTCTGGGAGTTAAATTATAAACTTGTGAATCAAAACGGAGCTATTCAGAATCATCAGAAAGAAGAACAACTCTATGGACAGAGCAAGATGTGACTATTACCCTGTTAAAGTAAACATGTTTGAAGAAAGATTGAGCCAGTTGGAAGGCAATTTGTTCTGTAATAAAAATGATGAAAAAAGCTGCCAATTTCTACACTGTCTGTGGGAGAATCTATTTTGTCAGGCTCACACAAATATTGCAGGTGATTGTATCAGGCTGTCAGCACCTTGATTCCAGTTTGCATATACAGCCTGCTAATCATCTGGGTTCCTGTCTAACATGTTTGCAGGAAAGAGCATATTTTTTCCCACTGTAGATATAATCTGGTCTTCCAGGGAGTTGAGGTACTATTATAAGTTATAAGCCTATCTTCTGCCTTATATACTACATTTTCTTGGTTTTAAGATTCTCCCCTCAAAACACATTTTAATCTTTCTGAATTCAGGATGCTTTCTGAAATTGGCATTTTTTTTTAACTGAAGTTAAAAAAAAAAAAAGAAAACTTGCCAGCTACTAAGCAGAATTTTAAATAAGAAAGTCTAAGTTATTGCTGCTTGAGCATGTGTGAACTTTGCCTTCTGTGGCAGGTTTCTGTTCTCTGATTTGACGTCTCTGTTCATTTATGTACATTGGTGGTTTCTGTGGTTGAGTTTTAACTTAAATGTGGATCCCTAATTGTAGTCTTAAGTAACTTGATACAGCTTACATTGTAAGGCAGAATTGAAGAGCTATTTTTTATGCTACAAACTGACTGTTCTCCATGGAGTGATGTTAAAGGCAATGGGAAATGTCAAATCTCTTTTACTGCCTTACAAAAATCTCAAAGTTGGTGATATCCCAGAATAGCCTGGCAGAAACAAATCCAAAACTGTTCGTAAACCCATACGGGATTCCTGTACTAACATACAGTCTCTATTAACGGTGAACTTGTGATGAAAAATGACAAATAAGGAGTGAGAGTAAGCAGATATGAGAATTATTACCCCTAAGAACTTTTAAAATTAACAGCTTTATTTTCAAATAGTTAAAATTATAAACAGATGAATAGGAAATATGGGACAAAATAAGACACTGTAAATAAAGAACAGAAAGTTTTGAAAAATATTCAGATTTAACTAGACATTAATCACTGAAATTAGAGTCTGACTGAATAGATAGGTTAAGTGGCAGATTAGATAGAGCTGCAAGGAGGATTAGTCAAGTATAAGGTAGTTCTGAGGAAATTACACAGAGTGTAACAGAGAGAGAAGCATGGAAAATATGAGAGAGTACCTGGCATGGAGCCTGGAATGAGAGCATACACCATACATATAAAAATCGCAGAAAAAGAGATGGAATTGTGGAGAGGCAGTATTTGAAGGGAAATGCTGGAGAACCTTATAGAATTGCTGAAAGCTAGAAATTCTCAGATTGAAAGAGCGCAGTGATCTTAACTGCCATAAATAAAAATAAATCCATATCTAGAGACACTATAAACCACAAATACCAAACAAAAAGAGAAAAATGTTATTGTAACCCAAAAAATAATATTTTACCGTGTTCCATTTGTGTTAACATTTCTAAAATGCTTCTTGTTTTATGGAGTAATTTGAAATTTAGCAGATGTTTACTTTATAAAGATAATGGATCAGAAATGGTCATATAAGAAATTTGACAGTAGTTAGTCTCATCCAGTTACCAAAATTGTAAGCCCATTTTATAAGGCACTAAATTCAGTTTTACTTCCCTTCTGTAAATACACATAGCTGCCCAAAAGTAGCACCAATTTGTGTTTAAATTGTTACAAAGTATAGCAGTACTTTGTACAAACTTTAAATTCAGCTTGTTGAGTCCAGATTCTAATTCTGTCACTTAATAGGAGTGTAATCTTAGTCTTGGTTTTCTCTCTCGTAAAAAAATGAGACTAGAAATAGTACCTGTCTTCACAGAGTTACTGTGAAAATCAAATGAGAAATCACGCATAGTTCTTCACAGAAGAACTTCACAGGTAATGAGTGCTGAAGTTAACAAGACCTGTTGCCATTACTAAGAAATATTACTCTTGACTTTGAGAGGTAAACATGCTGTAGATGCCCTGTTACCTTTTAAAAATAAATTTCGGTTGAGGAGGTGGGGTACATGTGCAGGTTTATTACATTGATCTATTGTGTAATGCTGGGATTTGGGCTTCTAGTAAACCCATTCTCCAAGTAGCAAACATAGTACCTAATAGGTAGTTTTTCAACCCTTGTCCCCCTCCCTCTCTTCCCACTTTTGGAGTTCCCTGTGTCTGTTGTTTCTATCTTTATGTCTGTGTGTACCCATTGTTTAGCTCACATTTATAAGTGAGAACATGGCTGTATTTGATTTTCTGTTTCTGCGTTAATTTACTTAGTATAATGGCCTCTAGCTGCATCCATATTGCTGCAAATGATATTGTTTCATTCTTTTTTTATGGCTGTGTAGTATTCCATGGTGTATATGTACCACTTTTTCTTTATCCAGTCCACCATTGATGGGCACCTAGGTTGATTCCATGACTTTGCTGTTGTGAATAGTGCTGCAGTAAACATACAAGTGCAGGTGTCTTTTTGGTTGAATGATTTCTTTTCCTTTGGGTAGATACCCAATAGTAGGATTGATTGCTGGGTTGAATGGTAGTACTGGTTTTAGTTTTTTGAGAGTTCTTCATACTGCTTTCCACAGGGGCTGAACTAATTTACATTCCCACCAACAGTGTGTAAGTGTTGCCTTTGCTCCATATCCTCACCAACCTCTGTTATATTTTGACTTTTTTTTTTTTTTGAGATGGAGTCTCACTCTGTTGCCCAGGCTGGAGTGCAGTGGCTTGATCTTGGCTCATTGCAACCTCTGCCTCCCAGGTTCAAGCAATTCTCCTGCCTCAGCCTCCTGAGTAGATGGGATTACAGGCGCCTGCCACCACACTCGGCTAATTTTTGTAGTTTTAGTAGAGATGGAGTTTTGCCATGTTGGCCAGGCTGGTCTCGAACTCCTGACCTCAGGTGATCCGCCCACCATGGCCTCCCAAAAGGCTGGGATTACAGGCATGAGCCACTGCGCCTGGCCATATTTTGACTTTTTTTTTTTTTTTTTTCTCCCTGAGACAGAGTTTCATTCTTGTTGCCCAGGCTGGAGTGCAGTGGCGCCATCTCACTTCACTGCAACCTCCGCATCCCAGGTTCAAGCAATTATCCTGCCCCAGCCTTCCAAGTAGCTGGGATTACAGGTGCCCACCACTACGCCTGGCTAATTTTTGTATTTTTAGTAGAGGCAGGGTTTCACCGTGTTGGCCAGGCTGGTCTTGAACTCCTGACCTTGTGATCCTTCCGCCTCAGGCTCCCAAAGTGTTGGGATTACAGGCATTAGCCATCGCACCCAGCCCATATTTTGACTTTTTAATAGTAGTCATTCTGACTTGCGTGAGGTGGTATCTCATTGTGGTTTTGATTTGGATTTATCTGATGATTAGTGGTGATAAACATTTTTTCATATGTTTGTTGGCTGCTTGTATGTCATCTTTTGAGAAGTATCTGTTCATGCCTTTGCCCACTTCTTAAGGGGGTTTTGCTTGTTGATTCAAGTTCCTTATAGATTCAGGATATTAGTCCTTTGTCGATGCACAGCTTGCAAATATTTTCTCCCATTCTGTAGGTGGTCTTTTTACTTTGTTGGAATTCCTTTTGCTGTGAAGAAGCTCTTCAGTTTAATTAAGTCCCAAATGTCAATTTTATTTTTGTTGCGTTTGCCTTTGACGTCTTACTATAAGTTTTTTTTGTCTAGGCCAGTGTCCAGAAGAGTTTTTCCTAGTTTTTTTCCTAGGATTTTTATAGTTTGAAGTCTGACATTGAAGTCTTTAGTTCATCTTGCATGAATTTTGATATATAATAAAAGGTAGGGGTTCAGTTTCATTCTTCTGCATATGGCTAGGCAGTTTTTCCAGCACCCTTTATTGAACAGGGTGTCCTTTCCCTGTTGTTTATTTTTGTTGACTTTGTGGAATATCAGTTGGTTATAGGTATGTGGCTTTATTTCAGAGGTCTCTATTCTTTTCCATTGGTCTTTGTGTCTATTTTTGTACCAGCACCATGATGTTTTGGTTACTATAGCCTTGTAGTATAGTTTGAAGTCAGGTAATGTGATGCCTCTGGCATTGTTCTCTTTGCTTAGGTTTGCTTTGGCTATTTCTTTTGGTTCCATATGAATTTGAGAATGGATTTTTTGGATTCTGTGAAAAATGACATTAGTACTTTGATAGAATTGCATTGAATGTATAGATTGCTTTGGGAGAGGACTCTATTATCTAACATGCTAACAAATCTAAAATTTTTCTTTCGATATTTTATTTAAAAATCTGGTAGTTATTTAATTCCAAGTTAGAAGTCTATAAGTCTTGCATGACAGTATGAATCCTATAATATGTAAGGGTGTAGGGAGTGGGAGGTTAATTAGAAAACTACTGCTATCATATGTGACAACTTAAAGCTACAGTTTAATGGAAAGATATATAATATTTCTACTTTTTATAAGCAATGTGGTGGCCTACACAGCTGACATATAAAGTTTAGATTTGATGACAGACAGATTGCTTACTAGGATTGTAGCAGAAATTAATCTTTGTAGAAGCATAGAACCTTTTATAGTCTGTATAGAAATAGAAATGCTATAAAAGTACATGGATAAATGTATTTATGTTGAGGTACTTTTTTTTTCTTTATGGGTTATTTTAAAAGAAATGCATAGAAGATAAATTAAAATAAAAATAATTAGTTTGATGAGAAGGAAGGAAGTCCTGATGAATCTAGAAAGCCTGAAGTAGGATTGAGGTTCTATTTCTGATTTCATTAATAACGTTTGAGGACTATGACATCTGTTTTCTTTGTTTACTGATTCTTAATTTACCTCATCATTTCATAAATCTTTATATTAGCCCTGCCTTTTGGGAGGGTTCTCGTTTTCCTTCTGTCACTTTCATAAGGTTGACTTTTGTATCATTCTAACATTCCAAGAACGCTTTCTTGAGTTTAAAAGGAAAGAAGAGAGAAAACAGTACAAGAGACCAAGTGAAACAGCATAGCTGTCCTCAAACTTTAAAAGCTTTTATTCTCCTGGTCATAGTTTTTATTTTCGTTAAGATGTGGTATTGGTGAAATCTGATTTTAAAGGAATAAAATACTTTCTCAAATTTATCTCATTTTTGTGTTTCCTTTATTAAGGAGCATAGCTATGACTCAGCCCACATCTGTCCGCAGTTTTACCCTTTTACAAAATTATTATATACATATATATATACGTATTTATATGTATACATACAGTAAAAATAAATTAGTTCTTCATTCTTGAAAGGATGAAGAAGATTTGAGAGAAAGGGAGGCCACGTTTAGAGATAACTAGGCAGGGTGTGGTTGGGGGCAAGAGAGAATGAATGCTAAAGGAAAATTGAAGGCAGAAAGATAAATTATAGCTGTGTGATGAAATTCTTTTATAAACTATTTGGAACTTGGAATATTTATCTTATATTAGTATGCAAAAGTATTTGTAAGGAAAAGAATTTGTTTAAAGACTAGTTCAAAGATTGGTTCATTACTTTCCATGTTCAGGGTGTAGGTGATGTGTTGGAAGGGGGGAAAGAGGCAAATGTCAGAGGCATCATAAAGAGTGAGCTGTGTTTAGTGAGTGCTGGAAACGACTTGAAGGTTAGCAGTGGAGTGACTCAATTCAGGGGTAAAGAGATTTTGAGAGTACCTAGCTGCTGTAAACCATATGCCAGAGGTGTTGATCTTGGCAAATGTGAAAATTATAAAATATGATTATGATTTTTCTAAAGAAAGGAGTAAAGATATTACAAAGGATGCTTGAATATTTTGTTGAGTTCAGGAAACATTTTAGAGAAGATTGGTAAAGAAATGGCTTGTGAATATTTTTCCAATGACTACATATTACTTGTATAAAACTTTTAAAAGTGCTCCCCCTCCCACCTTAAGTAAACATTGCCCTGATTATCCATAGCACTGCCTTGGATTTGCCTCAGAAGTGGCCATAAGTATCTTCTCAGCCACTGAGTAGTTTGGTATCTTCTCAGCCACTGAGTAGTTTGGTTTCAGGGAGGGCAATATTAACACAGTGGCTCTGTCTTGGGGGGAACTATATTTAATTCTTAATATTTTAAGTGTTTTAAGGTAACATGAAAATAATAAAGGAAAATAATGAAAGTATTAATAATGAAAGTATTTTAGGCATAGAGATGTTTTTCTTATAGCTTTAGTTATCTGAGATTTTAATTTTTTTGTTAATTTCTAGGTAGTTTCTCATTTAATTTTTAACTTTTTCTTTGATTCAGAGATTATGTAGAAAAGATACATTATAATTGCAGAGAAAATTTAGGGGAGCAGGAAAATGTGTAGTGGGAAGTCATTTTGATCTCGATATTAGAGAAAGCTGTCCATACTTCTCTATATTTTTAAAATGTTTTGATGTTTTCTATGTGGCCAAGTACATCATTGAGTTCTGGAAATTGTGAATATAAGAGAAGCATATATATTTTCTTCTGTAGAGTGTAAAATCTGCATTTTTCTGACACATGCATGGACATGTATGTGTGTATATATATATGTATTAGAAAACATGCGTGTATGTGGGTGTAATTCCCATAAATTGAATTTGGTTGTATTATTGAAATATTTTGTATCCTTTATTCTGTTTGATCTACATAGTCTGACAAATTTAAAAAGTTTATTAAAGCATCCCTACTGTGGCTGTGGTTTTATCAATTTTTTCTCATTTTTAAAGTCTCTTACTTGTTGTGGTAATATTTGCCTTGCAGCAATGTTTTCTGGTTTTATGTATTTCATAACTATGTTGTTTGCACAGATATTTATGACTTATATTCTTTTTGGATTGAATCTTTTTATGTTATAAAGTATTCATCTCTATCCCATGTAAGGCTGTTAGCCTTATATTCACTTTATCTAATTTTTTTTTCTTATGCTTGTTAGTAACTGTGAAGGGTCTGAGATTATAGCCTACTTGCCAGCCAGCAAGTTAGCCTGGCTACATTTTTTTGGATTCCTACAGAATATATGAGACTCCTTAATCAAAATCACGGAACTTTATTACTCATAGCAATAGCCAGAATATTAGCATTTTTTTGTATCAGTTCCTTAAGCCCCAAGAGGGCCAGGTGACATCTCCATACTCAGTGAGTTGCATTGTGGAAGAGGGAACCCCTGAGATTTGGGAAGCTAGATCTTTTATCTTGGGAAGTAGGCATGTCTGTTTTCTCTGGAGTTGACATTGTCTCTATTTTCCAGGGCTATTCGCTCGTACAAACATGTTTGAAAATATAGTCTAAAACCTGCAGAAACATGAGACACCCATGGAGAATTGTCTTCCCCAATTTTTTTATTTGCATTTGCTTGCTATCTTTGCTTCTTTATTATAAATAAATTAATAAAATAATTAATTTTCTCTATTTTAAATTAATTTAAATTTTATTTTTGAACAGGTAATATGTTTGCCTGGTTCCTATGCAAAGAGATACAAAGTATGCCCAGTGAAAACTCTCCCTCTCACCTGAATCACCTTAACAGAGAGGTAGCCAGTACTACCAGTTTCTTGTGATCTTCCAGAGATATTTAATGTATATGCAAAGATACATATATTCTTCCCACAGTACACTTTACACTGTGATACCCTGCTGTACACAATTCTGAACATTTGTAATATGTGCTAGCGGTTATTCCAGACGACCTTCATCATTCTTTACAATTGCCTTATATTTCATAGGTGGATAAACTGCAATATATTAACCAGTCTTGTGTCCATAGATGGATATTTAAACTGTTCCTGGTATTTTGTGTGTGTATGAGTATGTCTGTGGGTTGTAATCCTTGAAGCCTTCCTTATTAATCAGGGATTATGTACATTTCTATTTTTGGTAATTATTTGCCAGATTCCTGTCCAAAGATGCTGTGCCCATTTTTTTTTTTTAATTTACTTTAAGTTCTGGGATACATGTGCAGAACACACAGGTTTGTTACATAGGTATACATGTGCCATGATGGTTTCCTGCACCCATCAACCCTTCATCTATAGTAGGTGTATCTCCTAATGCTGTCCCTCCCCTAGCCCCCCCACCCCCCGACAGGCCCCGGTGTGTGATATTCCCCTCCCTGTGTCCATGTGTTCTCATTGTTCAGCTCCCACTTATGAGTGAGAACATGTGGTGTTTGGTTTTCTGTTCCTGTGTTAGTTTGCTGAGAATGATGGTTTCCAGCTTCATCCATGTCCCTGCAAAGGACATGAAGTCATCCTTTTTTATGGCTCCATAGTATTCCATGGGTGTATATGTGCCACATTTTCTTTATCCAGTCTTTCATTGATGGCATTTGGGTTGGTTCCAAGTCTTTGCTATTGTGAACAGTGCTGCAATAAACATACCTGTGAATGTGTCTTTATAGTAGAATGATTTATACTCCTTTGGGTATATACCAAGTAATGGGATTGCTGTGTCAAATGGTATTTCTGGTTCTAGATCCTTGAGGAATCGCCACACTGTCTTCCACAGTGGTTGAACTAATTTACACTCCCACCAACAGTGTAAAAGTGTTCCCATTTCTCCACATCCTCTCCAGTATTGTTTCTTGACATTTTAATGATCGCCATTCTAACTGACGTGAGATGGTATTTCACTGTGGTTTTGATTTGCATTTCTCTTATGACCAGTGATGATGAGCTTTCTTTCATATGTTTCTTGGCCACATAAATGTCTTTTTTTGAGAAGTGTCTGTTCATATCCTTTGCCCTCTTTTTGATGGGGTTGCTTGTTTTTTTCTTGTAAATTTAAGTTGTTTATAGATCTGGATATTGGCCCTTTGTCAGATGGATAGACTGCAAAAATTTTCTCCCATTCTGTAGGTTGCCTGTTCACTCTGATGATAGTTTCTTTTGCTGTGCAGAAGCTCTTTAGTTTAATTAGGTCCCATTTGTCAATTTTGGCTTTTGTTGCCATTGCTTTTGGTGTTTTAGTCATGAAGTCTTTGCCCATGCCGATGTTCTGAATGGTATTGCCTAGATTTTCTTCTAGGGTTTTTATGGTTTTAGGTCTTATGTTTAAGTCTTTAATCCATCTTGAGTTAATTTTTATATAAGGTGTAAGGAAGGGGTCCAGTTTCACTTTTCTGCATGTGGCTAGCCAGTTTTCCCAGCATCATTAAATGGGGAATCCTTTCCCCATTGCTTGTTTTTGTCAGGTTTGTCAAAGATCAGATGGTTGTAGATGTGTGGTGTTATTTCTGAGGCCTTTGTTCTGTTCCATTGCTCTATATATCTGTTTTGGTACCAGTACTATGCTGCTTTGGTTACTGTAGCCTCATAGTACAGTTTGAAGTCAGGTAGTGTGATGCCTCCAGCTTTGTTGTTTTTGCTTACGATTGTCTTGGCTCTATGGGTTCTTTTTTGGTTCCCTATGAAATTTAAAATAGTTTTGTCTAATTCTGTGAAGAAAGTCATTGGTAGCTTAATGGGGATAACATTGACTCTATAAATTACTTTGGGTAGTATGACCATTTTCACAATATTGATTCTTCCTACCATTGAGCATGGAATGTTTTTCCATTTGTTTGTGTCCTCTCTTATGTCCTTGAGCAGTGTTTGTAGTTCTTGAAGAGGTCCTTCACATCTCTTGTAAGTTGTATTCCTAGGTATTTTATTCTCTTTGTAGCAATTCTGAATGGGAGTTAACTCATGATTTGGCTGTTATTGGTGTATAGGAAAGCTTGTGATTTTTGCACATTGATTTTGTATCCTGAGACTTTGCTGAAGTTGCTTATCAGCTTAAGGAGATTTTGGGCTGAGACGATGGGGTTTCTAAATATACAATCATGTCATCTGCAAGCAGAGACAATTTGACTTCCTCTCTCCCTGTTTGAATACCCTTTATTTCTTTCTCTTGCCTGATTGCCTTGGCCAGAACTTCCAATACTATGTTGAATAGGAGTGGTGAGAGAGGGCATCCTTGTCTTGTGCCGGTTTTCAAAGGGAATGCTTCCAGCTTTTGCCACTTCATTATGATATTGGCTGTGGGTTTGTCATAAATAGTTATTATTTTGAGATACATTTCATCAATACCTAGTTTATTGAGAGTTTTTAGCATGAAGGGGTGTTGAATTTTATCAAAGGCCTTTCTGCATCTGTTGAGATAATCATGTGGTTTTTGTCATTGGTTCTGTTGATGTGTACATTTATTGATTTGTGTATGTTGAACCAGCCTTGCATCCCAGGGATGAAGCCAACTTGATGGTAGTGGATAAGCTTTTTGATGTGCTGCTGGATTCAGTTTTCCAGTATTTTATTGAGGATTTTCGCATCAATGTTCATCAGGGATATTGGCCTGAAATTTTCTTTTTTTTGTTGTGTCTCTGCCAGATTTTGGTATCAGGATGATGCTGGCCTCATAAATTGAGTTAGGGAGGAGTCTCTCTTTTTCTATTGTTTGGAATAGTTTCAGAAGGAATGGTACCAGCTCCTCTTTGTACCTCTGGTAGAGTTTGGCTGTAAATCCGTCTGGTCCTGGGCTTTTTTTGGTTGATAGGCTATTAATTACTGCCTCAATTTCAGAACTTATTATGGTCTATTCAGGGATTCTGCTTCTTCCTGGTTTAGTTTTGGGAAGGTATCTGTGTCCAGGAATTTATCCATTTCTTCTAGATTTTCTAGTTTATTTGCATAGAAGTTTTTATAGTATTCTCTGATGG
Source organism: Pan troglodytes (assembly GCF_028858775.2). Classification (NCBI taxonomy): domain Eukaryota; kingdom Metazoa; phylum Chordata; class Mammalia; order Primates; family Hominidae; genus Pan; species Pan troglodytes. The sequence goes on from NC_072404.2 coordinate 36,135,544, forward strand.
TAGTCTGTATTTCTGTGGGATCAGTGGTGATATCCCCTTTGTCATTTTTTATTGTGTCAATTTGATTATTCTCTCTTTTCTTCTTTGTCTGGCTAGGGGTCTACCTATTTTGTTAATCTTTTCAAAATAACAGCTCTTGGATTCATTGATTTTTTTTGGAAGCGTTTTTTGTGTCTCTTATCTCCTTCAGTTCTGCTCTGAGTTTATTTATTGTCTTCTGCTAGCTTTTGAATTTGTTTGCTCTTGTTTCTCTAGTTCTTTTAATTTTGATGTTAGGGTGTCGATTTTAGATCTTTCCCGCTTTCTCCTGTGGGCATTTTAGTGCTATAAATTTCCCTCTAAACACTGCTTTGGCTGGGTCCCAGAGATTCCGGTACGTTGTGTCTTTGTTCTCATTTGTTTCAAAGAACTTATTTATTTCTGCCTTAATTTTGTTATTTACCCAGTAGTCATTGAGGAGCAGGTTGTTCAGTTTCCATGTAGTTGTGCTTAATCCTGAGTTCTAATTTGATTGCACTGTGGTCTGAGAAACTGTTTGTTATGATTTCCATTCTTTTGCATTTGCTGAGGAGTGTTTTACTTCCAATTACGTGGTCAATTTTAGAATAGATGTGATGTGGTGCTAAGAAGAATGTATATTCTGTTGATTTGGGGTGGAGAATTCTGTGGATGTCTCTTACGTCAGCTTGGTCCAGAGCTGAGTTCAAGTCCTGAATATCCTTGTTAATTTTCTGTCTCGTTGATCTGTGTAATACTGACAGTGGGGTGTTAAAATCTCCCACTATTATTGTGTGGGAGTCTAAGTCTCTGTAGGTCTCTAAGAACTTACTTTATGAATCTGGGTGCTCCTGTATTGGGTGCATATATATTTAGGATAGTTAGCTCTTCTTGTTGCATCGATCCGCTTACCATTATGTAATGCGCTTCTTTGTCTTTTTTGATCTTTGTTGGTTTAAAGTCTGTTTTATCAGAGACAAGGATTTCAACCCCTGCTTTTTTTTTTTGCTTTCCATTTGCTTGGTAAATATTCCTCCATTTCTTTATTTTGAGCCTATATGTGTCTTTGCATGTGAGATAGATCTCCTGAATACAGTACACTGATGGGTCTTGACTCTTTATCCAATTTGCCAGTCTGTGTCTTTTAATTGGGGCATTTAGCCCATTTACATTTAAAATTAATATTGTTATGCGTGAGTTTGATCCTATCATTATGATGCTAGCTGGTTATTTTCCCTGTTAGTTGATGCAATTTCTTCATAGTGTTGATGGTGATTACAGTTTGTTATGTTTTTGTAGTGGCTGGTACTGGTTTTTCCTTTCCATATTTAGTGCCTCCTTCAGGAGCTCTTGTAAGACAGGCGTGGTGATGACAGAATCTCTCAGCATTTGCTTGTCTGTAAAGGATATTATTTCTCCTTCATTTGTGAAGCGTAGCTTGACTGGATATGAAATTCTGGGTTGAAATTCTTTAAGAATGTTGAATATTGGCCCCCACTGTCTTCTGGCTTGTAGGGTTTCTGCAGAGAGATCCATTGTTAGTCTATAATTTTTCTGTTTTCTAATTCATTAATTTAGACTTTTGTTTATATTATTTATTGTGCTTTCCTTAGGTATGCGTTTTCTGAGTTTATTGTGTTGGGGGTATTAATTTTTCTTTCTTGTTTTTCAGCATAAGTATAGAAGTCTATGAATTTTTCTCTGAAGATGTTTTAGCTCTGTTTCAAAGGTTCCGATAAGTAGTGTTTTTTTTTAGATGAGGTACTTTGTATTTTGGGGGTGTCTTTTTTAACTCAAAAGTTATTTGAGAGTATCTTTAAATATCCAAGTGTAGAGGACTTTTTTCCCCCTGGTTTTGCTATTTGTTTCCTAGTTTTGCTGCATTGTGATCAGAGGATGTTGTCTGTACTAGTTTTATATTTTCAAAATTTATTACTGTTTTCTTTGTGGTTTAATGTAAGGTCACTTGGCGAATGTTTCCTATTCATGTGTAATTTAAAAGGTCCTTTGGGAGGACAAAGCAGGAGGATCACTTGAGACCAGGAGTTCAAGACCCGACCAGCCTGGGCAACATAGTGAGACCGTATCTCTATTTAAAAAATAGGAAAGTCAACCAGGCGTGGTGGTGCATGCCAATAGTCCCAGCTACTGGGGAGGCTGAGGTGGGGGGATCACTTGAGCCCAGGAATTGGAGGCTGCAGTGAGCTATAATCGCACCACTACACCTCAGCCTGGATGACAGAGCAAGACTCTGTCTCTGAAAAAACAAAAAGACATAGATAAAATTTAATGCTACTGCACTTCATCCTAGATGACAGAGACCCTGTTTCAAAAAAAGGTCTTTAATATTCATCTTTTTTTAAATTCACTTGATCGTCGTGGACTAAGGTGAATTAAGGTGTGCTACTACTCATGTTTCTGTTTTTCTCTATATTGCATATTTTTTTCCTTTACAAATGTTGCTGCTGTTATATGGGTATAAACATAACTATTATAACTTGGGTGCAAATTGCATTTTTTAATATTATAAAAGCTCCTCTGTCTCCTTTAATGTTTATGCCTTATGTTCAACCTTGTCAACAGTAAGATTGTAATTCATTCTTTCTTTTAGTTTGTATTTGCCTGATAAGTTTTTTTTTTCATTTTCATTTCCTGAATATTTTTTGTTTCTTATATGCTTTTTGTATACACAGTACAGGGTTAGATTTTATTTGCAATCCAATCTAATCTTTGTTTTTTGTTTGTTTGTTTTTGTTGGTTTAGCCCATTTATATTTCTTAATATGGTCAGTGCTAATTCTGTCATTATACTTTCTGGTTTCATGACTTTTTAAAAATGTTTCACTGGGTGGCCAGCTTTTTTTTTTTTTTTTTTTTTTTTTTTTTTAATAGACCGAGTCTTGCTCTGTCACTCAGGCTGGAGTGCAGTGGCGCGGTCTCGGCTCACTGCAACCTCTGCCTCCCAGGTTCAAGCGATTCTCCTGCCTCAGCCTCCCGAATAGCTGGGATTACAGGCGCCTGCCATCATACACCCAGCTAATTTTTGTATTTTTAGTAGAGACGGGGTTTCACCATGTTGGCCAGGCTGGTCTCGAACTCCTGACCTCAGGTGATCTGCCTGCCTTGGCCTCCCAGAGTGCTGGGATTACAGGCGTGAGCCACTGCGCCCGGCCCCAGCTCTTGTTTCTTTTTTTTTTTTAATTAGAAATAACTGTGTTGTTTCTTTTGATTAGAAATAACTGTGGTGTTTCTAATTGTATTTCTTATAACTGTATTTCTGTGTTTAGTGATTACTTTTATAATTTTATAGAATACCTCTTATTTTTAGATACTGTTTTTTCTATGAGCAATAATGAAATTAGTGTATTTCCAATTTTTCTCCTTCCTTCCCGTGTTCTAATTTTAGTTGTTACATTACCTAATGTTTGCTTTTATACTATTAAGTTTTTTTTGTACTTCTCTTTGCTTTGTTAGCTTTAAATAATACTTTTTGACACCTAGTTATTTATATCATCTTCCCCCCATCCATCCTCACCTCTTTTAATTTTTGCTAGGTAGATACTTTATACATTATCTAATCAATGTTCCCACTTTTGTTTTAATCTTACCATTACGTAGATTCAGCTGCCACTGCTAATCCTTTTGCTTTAGTGTTTTTCAGACGTCTCTTGGCTAGCTGAAGTTCATCCTCATAGAAATCCTTTCACATGGGCTCATGGGAAATAATTACCTAGATTTCTTGCATGTTTAACACAGACTGCTTATCTATGTGTCTTTTTGTTTTTTGAATAACAGTTTAACTGGGTATGAAATCTTTGGGTTATACCTTCTCTACTTGAGGACATATTAAGCATTCTTCTGGTCTTACAAGTATAATAATGTGTTTCTGTGGAGAAGTCTGAAACCACCTGATTTGTCCTCCTTTTAAAATTGACTTAGTCTTTTTCCAGAATGCCCAAAGAACTCTTTTTTATGACCGGTATCAACTAGGGTTGAAATTGTGTTGATTTTTTCTGGGTCAGTTTTTAGGACTCGGTGTGCCCTTTCAATATGCAGATCTAGATCTACTTTTATTTCTGTAATGTTTTCTTGAATATTATTTTTGACTACAGATAGGCATTACTGCATTTCCTTTTCTCATTCTCTGTAGAGAACATTTTTTCCCTCTAATTCTTAACTCTTCATTTTCTATTTATTTTTCTCATTTCTACCCCTTGATGTTCCTGTGATTTCTTCTAGTGCTTCTTCTAGTTTTACCTTCATTTTTGTAATAGCTTTTTTTTTCCCTTCCCTTCAGGTTTCATCCTCATTTGTGATCTCATCCTTGTATGTGCTTTTGGACAGTTGCTTCCTTATTTTCTTTAGTATTCATGGTAAATATGTTGATTTACTGAGGCTAGATAGTGGATATATAGTGTTCTGTTATACCATTCAGAACCTACACATTTGTATTTTAACTAGTAAATTTGGTGGTGGTCCTTCTCTTTTTTTTTTTAAATTATTTATTATTTACTTTGTTCTTCCTAGCCTTTTCTGGATCAAGTTGCTTTCCTTTCCTCCAGATTAATTTAGAACTTCTATTATGCACCTTTTTGTTCTTTTAGTGGTTACCTTACTTTAGTGTATATCGTTAAACATGGTTATTTTATTCTGTCAGAATGAGGGATTGTCTCTGAGTTCTTCCCCTGATATACTTGTTCACTTCCCCCACCCTCCACTGCCTCTCTCTACAAGTCCTGGTTATTAGGAGATAATTTAGACTTCACATTAAGTTTTTACTGGCAGAATATTGCTTTTGTTTCAAAAACCCATAGTTACGTTACAGTTCCAGATACAGCATTATCTATTTAGATTTAATTTCGCTTATACATGTTTTCTTGCTCTCTGCTGTTGTTTACACTCTTTATTTTTCTGTTACTGAGATCTTCATTCTTACTATAATTTTTGTTTGTTAGGAGCTCTTCCATGAGTAATTTTCGTTGGACAGTCTTAATGGGTAGTATAGTTTCTGAGCTATTAGACGCCCAAAATATTTTTTCATTTGCCTTTACATATGAATGCTATCTTGGGTGTATATAGGATTTTTAATTTCAGTGTTTTTTTTTTCTGTTAAGTCTAATTTTGTGTGTGTGTGTGTGTGTGTGTGTGTGTGCGCGCGCGCGCGCGCGCGCATGTGGTGGCATTTTGCTCTTGTTGCCCAGGCTGGAATGCAGTGGCACGATCTTGGCTCACTGCAACGTCTGCCTCCTAGGTTCAAGCAATTCTCCTGCCTCAGCCTCCTGAGTAGCTAGGATTACAAGTGCCTGCCACCACGCCTGGCTAATTTTTGTATTTTTAGTAGAGACAGCATTTCACCATGTTGGCCAGGCTGTTTTCCAACTCCTCAGGTGATCCGCCTGCCTCGGTCTCCCGAAGTGCTAGGATTATAGGCATGAGCCACTGTGCCTGGCCAAAGTTATTCTACTTTTTAACTTGCAGTATTGTAGATAAGAAGTCTGGCTTTGTCTCACTATTTTTTTTTTAATTTTAATAACTTAGTCTTTCCATTTGGAAGCTTACAACATAATTTCTATTTTTGAAAGCCAGAATTTTTTTGTTTTTTCACCATACTCCCATCTCTAATTAATCCTGCATCTATTTAAGTGTTTTTTCACTCTATTCCTATCTCTAATTCATCCTGCTTGAGACTTCATGAGCCCTTTCAGTCTAAAATCAAGTCTTATTTAGCCTAGGGATTACTTTCTTCTAGTATTTCTTTGATTGTTTTTTGTTTGTTCCTTTTATTCTTCCTGTGACTTCTATAATTTTAATATTAGAGTTTTTAGATTTGTCTTCTGTCTTACAGTTTTATTAATGGTTTTTGGTTTCTTTGGAGTTATTTACATGATATTCTAGACCACTAGTTTGTTATTTTCAGTGACTTTTTCACTGCCTCTGAAATATTAAATTGAAAAATTACGGGTTTTTTCATTCTAGGAATTTTTACTGCTAAAGTTGTCATCATTGTTGCCTCCTTCCTTCCTGTCTTCCCTCATTTATTCTGTCCCTATAGTAAGTGCCTATTTAAATTTTTTGGTGTGATTCCCCCTCATCCATTCCTGCATATACTTACATAGTTAATGATCTTTCTCAGTTATGTAATGTTACCAGTTACAGAATCTCTCATTACCTATGTCGGTCATACTGTTATCTTTTTTCTCAAATAGAAAAAAATAGAATGAAAGTTATTTCTCTTTTGTGAGCCTGTTGGTCAGTAGCCTGTCACACGAAGAATTTTTGTTTGAATTTGGAAATTGTTCCTTGGAGCAGAGAGAGTTTTCATTTTCATCCCAACTCTGGCTTCTTTCTGGTGCTTTCAGTGTCAGTGAGAGCAGCCTTCCTCCCTGCTCTGTTAGATTCACTTAGGTACTGCTGACTGCTTGGGCAGTTTAAGGATTAGAGGACATTGACCAAGTCCAGTGAAAAGAAATAAACCTTTTTCCAAATCAATGTGTTTTTCACCCTTTCCTTAGAACAATTAAAAAGAAAAAAAATCCATGGTGGTACATGCTTGTAGTCTCATCTACTCTGGAGGCTGAGGCAGGAGAATCGCTTGAGCCCAGGAGGCAGAGGCTGCAGTGAGCTGAGATTGTACCACTGCACTCCAGCCCAAGTAACAGAGCAAGACTCTGTCTCAAAAAAAATAAAATAAAACAAAATAACTTCACACTTGCTGTTTCTTGATTCTCACATGGTTGGTTACATTACCTGAGGTTTCAGATGAATCTAGATTTATATTCTCCAGGATCCAGCAATTAGTCACAGTTATTTTAGTAGTTTAGGAGCAAGGTAAAGGGGATCAAGAAAGAATTCTCAGTTGTTCATGTTGCATAAGTTCTAATTTAGCCAGAGCTGCTGGTTCTTAGATACTTGATTTTTCTAAATATGTTAGAATTTTATGTTTTGCCTTAATATCTCAGGAATGGACATTTTAAATATTTTTCCTGTTCATACATACTTTTAATACTTCACCCACATATACTAATAAACATGCAAGCATTTATTGGTAAACTTGGCACATTTATATATTCAGTACTTTTTGGTTGAGTGGCTGACACGCACTTCCTGTATAAAGAAGTCAATACACTTAAAAATGTAAAAAAAAAAAAAAAAAAAAAAGATCTGACTTCAGCTGAGTCACCAAAACCACAAGCAGTCAAAGTGCTCAAGTCAGTGGCAACAACAACCCATTGCTTTGGGGCGTTTTCTCTGTTCATTGGCTCTTCACTTGTTGCTTGGTGTTTTCCTTAGTCTTCTGAGATCGGTTGCTTCATTAGTTGTTCAAAAAATATTTATTGAGCACTTAGAATGTGCAAAACACTATGCTGCATGCTGGGATAAGCTAAATCTACAAGGTCCCCTGCCCTCATAGAATTTACGCTGTTTCTTTAATACAGAGGTGGCAAAGGATTGGCCACATCTGACTCACAGCCATGTTTTATTTTGCTTACACAGCATCAGAAATGTTTTTTGAGCATTCACAAATGAGAATATTCATCTGAATACCTATATTTCCACCTGCTTTAATATACATCTGGCCACCCTGGGCCTTTATTTTCCCATGGCATTCTACTCGTAAAAGCAGCTGCCCCTTTTTGATAGGACTGCATGTACCAGTTTGCTTGCATTCTCTAAAAATCCCTGAAACCAAGACCAAATTCAACAGGCATTTATTGTTACAATTGTACTATTCTTTTTTCTTATAAAATAGTTAAGATGAGCCGCATCTTTAGGCATCTGAGTTTGTGACCCATGCATACTGATTATAGTCAGCCTGCTAATTATCTCATAGCCTCTAGAAGAAGCAGAAGAGAAAAAGCCTTACTTACATACTTCACTTTCAACAAAAACAGTAGTAGATATGCACATTGTAATACTACTCCTCAAATTCATTCTAACAAAATGATATCGAATCCAGATTTATAAATCTAATGATAGTTCTGATGTAACATTTGATATTTATTGTTGTATGTTGTCATAGCTGTGTGAATTGGCATTTTCCAGCTTATTTCAATATTGCTGTAGTAAAATTTTGTTTACAATCAGCTAACATTTAGTGCCTTTTACACATTTTCACATTCATTAGATTTATTTTTAATCATCAGTATTAAAGACCATGTGAGATGTAGGTATTATCACTTGCAATTTATTTTATGAAAATGAGGCTCAAAGAGGTTTGTGACTTGTCCAAAGCTCAAGCCTGTTCTTTTTCCATGAGACTGCCTTCATTTGCGTTATCTCCTTAGATCTTCACAAGGATCCTAAGAGACAGGTCAAGCAGGTTTTATCATTATTACCACTTAAGATTGCAGAAAACAAACTCAGACTCCCTTCTTGCGAATAATCACGTAGCTAGTGTTCAGAACATACCTGCTCTGTTCCAGGTATCTCACTAGGCATTTGAGAGGTATTACTTATTTCTACCATTACCCTGTGAGGTAGGTACTATTATCCTGTTATATTCCATAATAAATTGGAAGAGTTGGAGTTTGAAACTAAACTGTAAATTAAAAAAAAAAAATTGCTATGTATTACCCAGATTGCTGGACTCTTTTATTGCCACTATGAGCCTACATACATTAAAATTTAAACATTTGTCTAATTTTAAAAGTATACAGTAATAAGCTTGAAAATCAGATAAAGATATTAGCTTTGTTGTGTTTTCAGGACTGGTGCTTTTCTCTCCTAGTGATTGAAGAGAAATGAACCTGAAATTTTACTTCAAAGTATACTTTATTCTATTTTGGTCTGTATTCAATAGTTCCATCTTTTTTCTTGTTCATGTAGACAACTCATTTAGGAAAATATTTGTTTAGGTTTTAACAAATCAGTGTAATTGATTTTAAGTTTTAGTTTATTGTTGATTTGTGACAATGAGAGGGCATAGGAAAATTATCTTAGTTTGATTTCATGGTTGGGAAATAACTTGGTAATCTAATAATTTTCTAGACAACTTGTGTGACTACTTGTGGCTTGTTAGGTAAATACTTAATACTTAACTTAATCCTGAGTTAGCTTTTTAAGGTAAGTTAGGAGCAAAAAGGCCCAAGAAAGCTATGTCTAAGTGTGGAATTAGTGCTCCTTTTGTATATTGTAGCTTTTAGAGTTTGTGATTTGTGTTCCATTTTATTTTAGTTACATTTTCTTGGCGAATTCACCGAATTTCGATTTCCAGAATATTCCCAAGAGTATAAACTTTTTTTAAAAAGTCATCATCAAAAGAGTAACAAATTTTATTTCCTCCTAAAGAATAGTCTTAATTTTGCATTAAGTTTCTAACAGTGCAGATGAAGAGTAGCTACATGTGTAACGATCAATTCTTAGTTACATTTAAACTAGAGAGGCATTGAAAAAGTAATTTTCAGTGGCATCTAGGCAGAGAAGCCCAGATTAATAAACGTTATTCCCATATTTTTACTGATACATTTATCTTACAGTGAAAATGGCAACTTCCCTTTGTTAAATATAATTTCTAAGCCTATTTATATTTGAGTACAGTAATAGCTCATGGATCTGTAATTGAAAGAATTAGTTAATGTTACGTTCTTTTATACGTATAAGAGATAACTTAATATCTGAAAGTATTTATTATTAAAACTTGTGAGCCCCAACTTTTTGTTCTTTGAGTAATTGCTTTTCACTAATGTTGTAAATTTTTTTAATTCTTGATTTTTCTAGGGATTATTTCACATTTCCGCTGCTTTTGTTTTCTACTGCTATCATTGAGGGTTCAAGAACAAAAAATAAGTCTTCAGGTAAAATGCCTGATCCATAATAGTGCTTGGCATTGTATTTTGCTGAAAAGATCATATACCTGTTTGGATGCTTGATCTGAAAATAAAGTTGTGATGATTATGAAATTTTCGCATGAAGTTTCCTTGGCTGCCTAACAAATTTAGTCTTATTTGTTGGTTTGGTTTTTTGTTTTTTGTTTTTAAAGAATTTTGGCTGTTTGCTTTTTTTTTTTCCATGTCGTCTTGATCTGCAATAACTATATGGATATGTGCTTGGACCTGCTAAGTATTTTAATTTTGCATATTTGGCTGCTTGAATTTTAAGTAATTTCTTTGGACAATGCAAATTTTAAGAGCTTGAGAAGCTGTAAGTGAAATATCAAGTAACAGAAGTTTGTAACTAGTTTATAAATGTATATTCATTACCTATTATATATTTTAAGGTTTCATATTTTACCAAAATTAAATTAAAAATTCAGTTTCTCAGTTGCACAGGCCACATTTCAAGTGCTGTTTTCAGGCCATATGTGGCTAGTGGTTACCATTGTGGACAGCACAGATAAAAGATGTTTTTTCATCACCGTCCATAGTTCTATTGGACAGAGCTGTTTTAAATTGTGTAAGCAGTTAATTGTGAGGTCATTTCAGTTATTTTATCCAGAAGATAAAGCGTGTGACCAGTTTTGAGAGTACTTCCTCTAAATATGTAGCTTGAGTATTTAAAACTTAGTTGTTTAAAACAGTCCAGTTGCTTTGGTATTTACGTTGCTTTAAAGTGAAATTGTTTCTTGTAGCAGAATTCATGAAGTAGGAAAAATGCCAAGGACTTAGTCTAAATTTGAATCCTGACCTCAGGACTTAGTAGTTTAGTAACTTCTGGTAAGTTACTTTACTTCTTTGAGCCTCAGTTTCCTTATGTGTAAAATGAAGGTAACAATAGTTACTTCATAGGATTAACATGTGACTTAAATATGTCAAAAGCACATTAAAAAGTACACATTTTTAATCCTTTTAAAATATAGAATGAAGCCAAAACATAAATTAATTAGACAGTGTCATATGCTTGGAGTTGTTCCCAGCCTGGCAGTTATAATAGGCGCCTAAGTTCCTGGTCTTCATGGAGTTATTTGATGACATTGTTCAGGTTTGAAACAAGTGGAATACCAAGGTGGAGAGAAAAAGAAATAGGAAGATGACTGACTTTGTTTTTGGAGAGGTGCATGAAGTACTATCTGATAATAACTAACATTTTGTATAGTGTTTTTTTATAACTTATAAAGTTTTTTCACACAATTCTTTAAAATTTCATCTCTAATATTTTGAGTACTTTTAACAGAAGAATAAAAGGAAACTTGAGGTTGACGAACATTCTTGTTCGTGAGAATGGAAATTCATATTAAGTTTTCAACTTTAAATCTTAGGCTCTTTCTACTTAAACAAGCTATTCTTTGATAGCAGTCGCATTTGTGAGGCAGGCATATATTTCAGAATCTCCAGGGGTGGGACTCAGGTACATATAATTTTTTGGTATATGTTGAAAATGCACCCATTGAAGTGATTCTAGTGCCCACTTCTGGTTAAAAATCGTAATCATTGCTCTTTTCCAGTCTTTTAACTTTTCTTTTCCTGTAATCAGTACATCTAAATTAATGCATAGATTACATGAATAAGACAAGGCATTAAACTGATAAGCAATGCGCTCATTTAACTTTTACTACTCTAGATGTTGAGGTATGAGCAATAACACTTTTTAAAAAGCAACACGTTTAGTTCCCTGTTAACCATCTCTTGTGTCTCCATTGATCATAGCTTGTGGAGGAGGAATCCAGACTAGCCAACTATGGTAGTTAAATCTGTGAGTGTTCCCTTCTCTGCTTCTTTAATGAGTTTTGGCTAGTTAGTAGTCTACCCCAAGATATTCCAGTTCTGAAGTGTTGACTCCTTAATCCCTGTGGGTGTTATCTTCATAAATGTTTTCAACTGATCTTTAGATTTTTAATCTTTTCCCAACTGTCTTGAAGATGCTTTAGTATCCTGGGTTTAGTGGTATTTCCAGGTCCTGTTTTTAAGTATGAATGTATCACATTACTAACAAGTCTTTCACAATTGTGAAATGTAGTTACCTATGTGAAGGCAAAAGCTCAAAACTTTCCTCTGAATGAAAGTGTCATTATAGGGGTGAGAGAGGGGACTAGTCTAGCAAACCCCCAGGTAGGCAAAAATTAATCACATTCCACAGTGAATTTTCAAAACTGAAAATGTTTTTAAACATACAAAGACACATTCTAGTGGAAACAAGACTTTAAAATGTGAAAATTAAGCATTTGCTATTTGAAGCTGTAATCATGAGGTTTTGAAGTCAGAGTGAACTATCTTCTAACTCAGAGTTGCTTATCAAATGCAACTGATCAGTGGCTACAATACGTTAACATTAGCTTTTAATTTTCTGAGCAGAGATTATGTCACTAGAAGCTATTTTTAGTGGATATTAGGCTGTTTCTGCACTGAAATCAGTGTGTTCGGGATGTTTTTGTATACAGGTATACTTTTCTTGAACAGAAAATACAATTCTGAAGTACAGTTCTGATTATTTTTTATTGCTAGGGTTTAAGGGAGCTTATTTTTAAAATGACTTTAACCCAGCATTCTGAATTACACTAAAAAGATTGTTTAAACTTAGTACCTGCAAAGCATCTGAGGGATAAGTCTCGCCTCTGTCAATTTTAAAATAGCATTGTGTTCTTAAAATATGTATCATTCTGTTAATTATAGGCAGGTTGGATTTGTCTTTGTTGTACTATAAATTTTCTTATAAATAGGATAAAATGTAGACCTTTTAAAATATTCTCATCTCAAAGACTTTGAAGAGCTCTGAAAATGAGATGCGTCTAAAATCGATGTTGCATCATAGTTTGGTGGAAGCATTTTTTTTTTACTTGGTGGTATATAAAGCTAATGGTGCATATTATGACCATTGATGTTTTAGGTTTGATAAAAAGTGGTGGTTAACTTTTTGAAGGTGGTTGTGAAACTTACACTCACATAATTCTTTGATAAGAATGGTATACCTTTGTGATGAAAAAATACGTAAGTGGTGAGAATATACCATATTACTTGGAATTATAGACCTTTACCAAGTTTTTTTAGTGTCTCCTTTAGATCCTTTTTCTTTTTGTTCTCACTGCTATCAGTTAGATGCTTCACATTAAACTTGTTCCCTATCTGAATCTCCTATTGAAAGATACTAGAACAATAAGAGAAAAACGGAGATCAAGAGAATGAGAAAAGGCATGGGGTGCAGGATGGGGTAGGAGTAGTGGGTAGGATCTCTAGGGCCAAGAGAAAAAAAAATGGGGAAAGGGAGGGCACTTCAGGGAAGTGGTAATAACATTTTCCGTTTATCCAGCTTTGCTTGTCCAGAAATCTTTACCTGCTTAAGTTTCTGACTGTAATATATTAGCTTGTGAGCTGCCCAGTAGTTAGCTCAAATCACTCCTAACGTATTCAGTCCATTCAGCTGATATAAACCCTTCTTGCTGAGGCCTTTGCTTATTCTGCAGAAGGTGCCCTGTTACCTCCTCCAGCATTCTGAGTAAATCATCTCCTGGTATCTTCTCTTATGTAGACCAAATAGAGTCTGTGTTCCTTCTTAATGTGCAGTCTCAAATGAATAATTAAAGGGAAGAACCACTTCTTATAGAATGAATTTTTCTGCAGGGTACTCTTACAGATAATGTACACAGTCGAATTTGTTGGTTGGTTTTTATAGGAGGAATGGGCATATCAAACAAATACTTAACTTTAGAAAACGTCCCTGCCTTTCTGTTTCTTTCAGAATTTAGGTAGAGATTGATGCAGTCTTTACCGTTTAGCATATTTGATTTTTTATTTTGAAAAGCAGTAATTTGTTTATTTATAATATAAATTCATATTGCATGTTCCTGCTTTAGCTTTCCATTCTGTAAACGAAGAACATATACTCTGGAGCAGTTTGTCCATGTTCTTCAGTAATGGCATGTTTTATTCTGCATTTAAAAAACAGTCACAAAGTAAATCTGGCTTACATACTCTATTTTAAGCAAACTGCTTTTAAAAATTAAAATTTAGCATTAGAATATAATTTAAATTTTCAGTATAAAACATGGATTGAGAGAACCTTAACATTTTTCAAAAGGAACATTTGCATTATAAAGAGATTTACCCTTGAAGATTTTAAGCACACCATAGAGTTTTTTGTTTGTTTGTTTTTAAATACCCTGCAGATCCTTTTGGAAGCCACTCTAATTAATGCCTGGAGTAGGCTTGCCATTGTCATGGAAAAAGATTATGAAGAATTGCTGCATCCAGTTCTGAAATCCTCAGATTGCCAAAAGTCTCTTTCAGAATCTATACAAAAGTTTTGATATTCCTTTGCATTTTCTTGAGTTAAGCAACTTTTTAAAAGTCCCACATTCGGGGTGATTTCTTGAACTTACCCAATTTTATTATTTTATAATTTTTAAAATTATAATAGTATTTTATTTTCATGTCTTTTTAGCCACATTACACTGTAAACTTCTTTGAACTATCTTGGTCACACTAAAGGAAAAGAAATTCATGGTACAAATAACTAGCTTATTGATAAAGTTATAGAGCAAAATCTGCCCAATTTGGGTGATTCTGTACTGTTTTTGCTTACCGTAATGCTTCAATAAAATAGAAATGAAAACGTGAGACAATGGAAGTAAAGGTAAACATTATTCAGTCATTTATGAATAGTATTTCAAATACACATGCTGAGTTTTATGTATTTCTGGCGAAAAGATATGCCAAGTAAGGTGGAATCACAACTTTTTATCAGTTAGCATTCACGTAATTCTTTTTTCAATTTGATGGATAATTTTATTGTCCTGAATTCATTTTCTCTTTCTTCAGAGGATGTACTGAGTAAAGATGCTGGGGAATGTGCAATATGCCTTGAAGAATTGCAGCAGGGAGATACTATAGCACGACTGCCTTGTCTATGCATATATCATAAAGGGTAAGTTCACCAAGTTGGTATTAGAGTAAAAGATTGTTCTCACAGTTTCAGACATTGTAATTAGGGCTGAAAAGGAATCTTCATTGAAACCACCCCCTCCCTGTCTCACACACACTTCTTAAAACTTAATGATCTTTTTTCTCTATTTGAACTAAGACTTGAACCCACATCTGTTTGTATCCAAAAGGCTACTATTTTTAAAGCATTTGCTATGACCCAGCTGTTGTCCATAGCTTCTTGAATAAATTATCTCATGTAAGCCTTGTAACCACTGCATTTTACAATTGAGAAAATAAGCTAAGGGACAGTATGGAATTGCCCCAAGGTTACAAGGCTAGTAAATGGCAGAGTTGAGATTCCAGTAGATTTGGAATCTGCTTGACTCCAAAACCTGTCTGCTTTCTCATATGGTCTTCTTGCTTTTAGAGTGATACAGGAAAAATTTGGGGTTAAAAAAAAAAGTTTAAGGTAACCACAAAAAGAAAACTATAACTTTCAACCTGATGAAAATACAGTACTTAAGTTAAGATGAGGTGGGGGAAAACTTAGAGAAAACAGAGGAAATAAAACAAAATATGGATACAAAAATATATCCAAATATATCAGTTATAATAAATACACATAGAACAAACCCACTGGTTGAAAAACAGATTGAAAGGTTGGGATAGGTAGTTGATAAACAACACATTTGAACATAAGTATACATAACATTTGAAAGTAAAAGGATAGAAAACTATATCCAGGCAAATATTAACTAAAAGAAACTACAAAGCTAAACTAGTATTAGACAAAGCAAACTTTACAGCAAAAAGCATTATTAGGGATAGAATTCCTATAGAATGACAAAAAGTATATAACATTCTATTTTTTTTTTTTTTTTTTGAGACGGAGTCTCGCTCTGTTGCCCAGGCTGGAGGGCAGTGGCGTGATCTCAGCTCACTGCAAGCTCCGCCTCCCGGGTTCACGCCATTCTCCTGCCTCAGCCTCCCGAGTAGCTGGGACTACAGGCGCCCGCCACCATGCCCGGCTAATTTTTTATATTTTTAGTAGAAACAGGGTTTCACCGTGTTAGCCAGGATGGTCTTGATCTCCTGACCTCGTGATCTGCCCGCCTTGGCCTCCCAAAGTGCTGGGAATAACATTCTATTTTTATGTATCTAATAACATCTCAAAATATTTATAAAACCCTCAGACGAAACTGACAAATTTATCATCATAATGGAACATTTCAGTACGCCTTTCATTGAGTCAAGCCACATACACAAAAAATGAATCAAGACCTAGAAAAATAGAGCAATGCAGTTAAGTTTGATCTAACTGATGTGTATATGTATTTGTATCTGTGCCCATCAATTGATTAGAGAATACATATTTTTCAACCACACATGAAGTATTGTAGAAATTGATCATGTCCTAGACCATAAAGCAAATCGCAGCAAAGTACAAAGAATTGGTACCATATAGGATGCTGTACACTGACTACTATTAGATGTCACTAATAAAAAGATAAATAATCCTCATACATCCTTTTGAGTAACTTGTGGATCAAAGAAAAAATCATCATGGAATGCAGGAAATACTCAGAACTGAATAACAGTGATGTTTTTGGCAAGTACCTAGAGTGATCCTCACAAGGTTCATGTTACAGTAGAAAGAAAGGCTGAAAACCACCCAATAAGCCAAGTTTCTTACTTAAGAAATCAGAAAAGTAACAGCAGAATAAACACAAAGAAAATAGAAAAAAATAGTGAAGATCAGAGAAGAAAATAAATTTTAAAATGACACACTAGAGACCCACAAACCACCAGTTGGTTCAGAACAGGATTGTTCTGAAAAAATGAGGAATGTGAATTCAGACACAGAAGAAATTAAAAATAATGAGAAAAAACAGGCCTATAGAGACAGTGCAACAATGAGTTCTACCAGATATCCAAAGAACACCATGCTAACAACCTTAGATTCTTCCAAGAAGTAGAAAAAGATGGAAGGTTCTCCCATTTATTTTATGAGAAAAGTATAAACTTGATACAAACTCAGATAAGGACAGTACAGGAAAGAAAATTAGAAAACAGTCTCATGAACATAGATATAACAGTCCAAAAACATATCAACAAACCCAACTCAACAATAAGTATCTAACAATATATATCTAAAATAATGCCTCATGACCAAGTTGCATTTATGCTAGGCAATGCAAAGAAACTGTAAGACAGAAAATGTATAGATGTAATTTACTACATTAACAAAGGAAAGAAACATTAACTCAATAAATGTGAGAAAGCTTTCAGTAAAATTCTATCCTTGCATATTAATGATTTAAAAATAAAAGCTAACAATAAATATTGGATAAATTATTAAAATTTGTGAGAGTTCAGCAGGGTTGCCAGATATGAGATCAACCTATGGAAATAAGTTGCATTCATATTGCAACAAGAAAAAAGGAAATATCTCTTAAACTATAACATTAATGTCAACAGAGACTAAAAGGACTATAAGGCTTATAAGGATTAAATTTTATAAAAGATATGTAAGACTTTCCTTTAGATAAAATTTGAAAACTTTATTGAAAGATACAGGTAATCTGAAATTAATCTGGACATCTACCATATTGTGGATAGAAAGACTCAGTGTCATAATGATGTCATTTTACCTCAGATTGATCTATATAGTTAATACTACCTTAGTCAAATCTCAACTAGTTAGTTCATGTGACTTGACAAGTTGCTGCCAAAACTGCATGGGAACCAACGAGTGAAGGGCCAAGAACAGTTAAGACACTCATGAAGAAGAACACCATGTTGGTGGGACTTGTCCTGTACAGATTTATTATAAGACCATATTAATTAAGACAGTATGGAAATGGCACAGGTGAGCCAGTGGAACGGAATGGAGTCCATAAACACTTGTACCTATCTGGAGAGACAGCATAGCATGAGAGTTAAGAGCATGGAGTTTGAAGTCAAGACACTCAGCATTTGAATCCCAGCTCCTCCACTGATTCTCTGTGTGATCTTGGTCAAGTTAGTTTTTTTCTCTCTCGATTCATAAGATGAAGACAATAGAAACAACTTCATAGAGTATAAGGGTATAAACAAGTGCTGGCACATACATAATAGATGCTATATAAATGTTGAATAAATGAAAAAAATTGATTTGCCAGAGACGAAATTACAGTATAGGAGAGAAAGAATGAACTATTCAATAAATGGTGCTGGGATCAATTGGTTATTGATATGGAAAAACAGTTGAGTCCTTATCTTGCATTTGAAATAAAAGTCAATTCCAGGTTGACTAAATACCTGCCTCTGGAACCAAAATCTAAAGTGGTGAGGAAAGAAAATCGTGGAAATGTTTTTGACTTCTTGGTAGGGAATTATTTTTTGTCTGGGATACACTTCTCCCCAAGAAATAATTTCAAGATTGATAAATTTGGCTGTATTAAAATTTAAAACTTATTTGTATCATGACCCAGCAAAAAAGTAAAAAACTAGACTTTATACTAGGATTGTTTTTCAACACACATAATAAAAGAGGTTTGGTATTGGAAATAGCGTTCTCCCTCTATGACTTTCTGTAATGCAGTGAACTCATTGCATTTGGTAAATGGGAGAGTGAAGACAGTATAATAACAGGTCTTACTGGTTCTACATAAGATTTTCCAGCACATTAATGTTCTGCTTCATCAGATAACAGCAGATGAAAGCATATATGCTAACAACGAGCTATGTAAGAATACAGTATACCCATCTCCCCATGTTCTTACTCTTAGTTTAATTAGACCATGGGCTTTGCTGTGGAGTCCTAATATTTCACAGTTCTCACAATTTGTGCATTAGCTTTTTTCTTCATAACTCAGCAGTCTCAATCCTACCTTAATCCTCTTTCTGTAAGGCTAACTTCACCATTTTAAAAAAACATATTTACAGTCGTGTTCTATTTATTAGGAATGAGCATGTCTTTGTTCTGGTGATAAAACTGTGTTATTTGAGTAGTCTGCCTTTAACCTGACTTTTCCCACAAGCCCTGTTACTTTAGCTTAAAGTTTTGTGGAAAGCAGTGTTTATCAAAAGCCTGTATATTATAACTGAAATACCTGGATAATAGTTTCCTAGAAAACTATCAGTTAATTCAGAAAAAAGGACCCTCAATTGGCCAATAAATAATATAAATAGGCATATTTGGTAGATAACCCTGTAATAGCTGTGTGGAGTACATATTCTACAACTCAGTAATTCCACCTCTACATATATGCCCTAGAGAAACTCTTGATCTTTTGCTCTAAGACAGTGCTACTATTCAAAGTACAAGTCCAGAAGGCAATAAAGAGTTTCTGCCAGTTAAATCAACACTATGCTTCTTTCATTGAGAAAGCCTTGCTGTGATTTTTTAAAGTCATTTGAAACAGTGTGATTAGTGAGGAAATTAACTTGTATTTGGGCGCAAACTCCTTATCTCAAAGAATGTTCATAGCATCATTGAAAATGTCCATCAGTGAAAGAATGTATATGTAAATTGTTTATATTTATATAATGGAATGTTGTACACAATGAAAATGTAAAAACAGGCCAGGCGCAGTGGCTCACACCTATAATCCCAACACTTTGGGAGGCTGAGGTGGGTGGATCACCTGAGTTCAAGACCAGCCTGACCAACATGGTGAAACCTCGTCTCTACTGGAAAAAAAAAAAATTAGCTGGGTTTGTGGCAGGTGGCGCCTGTAATCCCAGCTACCCAGGAGGCTGAGGCAGGAGAATTGCTTGAACCTGGGAGGCGGCAGAGTTTGCAGTGAATTGAGATGTTGCCACTGCACTTCAGCCTGGGCGACAGAGCAAGACTCCGTCTCAAAAAACAAAAAGCGAAAATGTAAAAACAAGAGACTTACTAACAATTGCAAATCTCAAATTGAGCAAAAAAAGCAAGTTACAAAAAGCATAATGCTGTTTTATGGTAGCATTTATATAAAATTTTAAACATGGAAGCAGTACTATATGTTGTTTTAGAATATACACATATATAGTTATATAGAGTAAGAAGATGCCTAGAAATGAAAAATACCAAATTGAGAATAGTGCTTTCCTGCTGGGTCTGAGAGAAGGGAATATAATCATGTAAATAACAAATGAATATAGCCTAGAATGGAACATATGTAGATTGACAGACGTTTATGTGAAGAGGACCTGGAGTTTTAAATGATTACTTTCTCGTGGTGAGCCAGAGTTACCTGGTTGTAAAATAAGGAGTACTCATGTTAGCTCGCAAATAGATACTATTCAGATATATTATGAATTAACACATCTGGAGTATTTTATTTGATGCTCAGAATTTTGTTTTAAGAGGTTTTCTGGTAGACACAGTGGAACTTCCAGGGCCAAGTGGTAGAGAGCAGGCTGAAAACAATGTCTTAAGCCAAACTGGCTATATATTTCGAGAACAAAAGTCTTAATGGCAGCTGAAATTCAGATATTTGAAAGAACCTGTTGATGTGGTACTCTACCTTTTTTTCTTTTTAGTTTCATCTATCACTTTTACCTACCAAACCAACCTATCTGGACATGAGGATGATAAATGTTAATTTTGCCCTTCAGTATATTAACCAAGTCTTGTAGCTTTGCGGCATATGTAAATTTGAAATATGTCACCAATGAAAAGTTGAACAGGTTGAATCCTGCTTGGATAACTTGCTAGCTGTTAGGCAAGTAATAGCTAGTTAGTAGACCTTGATTTTTTCACCTATCATGGTACTGTGAAATAGAACTTTCTACCATAATGGAAATGTTCTATATCTATGCTGTCCCCTAGAGTAGTCGTGAGCCATGTTGCTGTTGAGTGCTTGAAATGTGGCTAGTGTGACTGAGGAACTGGATTTTTTAATTTTATTTCAATAAATCTTAAATAACCAGTGTGTGGCTCTTGTCTACTCTGTTGGACAGTGCAGATCCACAATGACGATGATCATATGCACCCTAATATTTAGCTTCTAATAAAATAAGATCATAAAATACTTCCTAAATACAAATGATTAATGTATATTTATTTGTGTATGTATATGTATTACATGGTGGGATAGGATTTAAATATTCAATAATCACATATAAATATAGCTTTAAAAATGAAATATTGGCAAGGATTAAAATTTAAAAGCCATTTTTTATTACATTTATAGGTGACATGAACAGGTTGATAATGTGCATAAATGAATAACTGTTTTGAAAAGAAAAATTATGCAAATTTGTCATTCAGTTTTGAATATTGGTAAAGTGGTAGTTCAGATTATCTTTTGGAAGTAGTTCTGTTTGAACTTTAAAGTACTTTATAGCATAATTTTGCAAAGGTTTTTTTCTTAATCACTTAGAATCAAAATATAATAAACATTCTTATCTGTTGCTTATGTATGCCAAATATAATTTAAAATGCTCATTTTTTTCTGTAAAAAATATATTAAAGTCAAGAAGTATTTTTACTGTGGCTGTCATTATATAAATAATTAGTATAAGTATCTCAATTTTTCTGGTTTTGTTCCTTTCTAGCTGCATAGATGAATGGTTTGAAGTAAATAGATCTTGCCCTGAGCACCCTTCAGATTAAGCGTCAGCTTCCTGTTTTATAGGTAATTTTTTTTGTAATTACTTTTTAAAGCGTTAGCCCAAATTATACATTCTAAACTATAATTTTTATTTATTCATTTACTCATTGAGGTGCATGAGTGTGTATGTGTATGTTTCAGACACTTAGGCTACTGCATAGAAAACTTACATTAAAAATGTTGTATAATTCTAATTGTTGGCTGGGTACGCTGGCTCGCGCCTGTAATCCCAGCACTTTGGGAGGCCTCAGGCAGGTGGATCACTTGAGGCCAAAAGTTCAAGACCAGCCTGGCCAACATGGTGAAACTCTGTCTCTACTAAAAATACAAAAATTAGCCAGGCTTGGTGGTGCACACCTGTAATCCGAGCTACTCGGGAGGCTGAGGTACAAGAATCACTTGAGGCTGGGCATGGTGGCTCACACCTGTAATCCCAGCACTTTGGGAAGCCGAGGCGGGCGGATCACGAGGTCAGGAGATTGAGACCATCTTGGCTAACACGGTGAAACCCCGTCTCTACTAAAAATACAAAAAAAATTAGCCAGGCCTGATGGCGGGTGCCTGTAGTCTCAGCTGCTTGGGAGGCTGAGGCAGGAGAATGGTGTGAACCCAGGAGGTGGAGTTGGCGGTGAGCTGAGATCGTGCCACTGCACTCTAGCCTGGGTGACAGAGCGAGTCTCTGTCTCAAAAAAAACAAAAAACAAAAGAGAATCACTTGAACCCAGGAAGTGGAGGTTGCAGTGAGCCGAGATCATGCCACTGCACTCCAGCCTGGGTGACAGAGCGACACTGTCTCAAAAACAACCAAACCAAAAAATAATAATTCTAATCATTTAGTATTATTATGTGCCAGGTGTTGTTGTAAGCATTTTACATCTATTAGTAACTTGTCTAATTGTTACAATAACCGTTTTGAGCTCAGTACCATTACTATTCCTATTACGCAGATGAAGAAATTAAGTATAGAGAGGTTAAGAAACTTGACTTTTCAAGTTCAGATAACTAGTTTGTTGGTGGGGATGAAATTTGAACCCAGGCATTCTGGTTCCAAAGACTGTTCTCAGCAATTTTGCTCTTTTTAGGTAGGAACATTTTCTTCAAACAGTCGCATCATAAATTTATTCATTCAATTTAATCATTCACTTTTATATCTTTAGCATGTAATACAGTGCCTGTCTATATAGTAGGCAAAAAAATAAAGTTGCATTTTACAACTGAAAAAAAAACTAGTTTTGTTCTACTGATTTAAGTTTTTCATGGTTCTGCATTATCTGAAAATGTTTAGTGAATTGAATGCTGACCTCAATTGGGTATTTTCATAGGGCTTTTTTTTTTTTCACATTTCACAAGTGCATTAAATTGACATAATTTAGCTTTGAAAAAATAAAGGTTAACTTAATTGCTATCTTCAAATATATGAAAAGCTTTTATGAAAAGACTTGCAGAGATGATATAAAGCATTGGATTGTTATATCAAGGCAGAGCATTTTAGCTAATCCTAGAATTGTTTCAGGAGTTAGAGTCTCTTTGTTCAGGGACTCAAGACAGTAACAGCAGGCTTTTCTGGGAGGCTGAGACTGATGGCAAGGAACTAGACCAGATGACGTCCAGAGGTCTAGTCCTGTGTGGTACCATTTCCTTTTATTTCAATAACTTCTCTTAAATTTGAGAATAAAAGTGTTGAGGTAATAAACACCCTCAAGGAATTCTGTTGCTGTATTGGTGGAAGATGATTTAAGAGTAGCAGATTAGAATATTGACAGAGAAGATTTGAGATAATAGCAGCAATAGCACCTGAAATGAGAACTGCAGTTGAGTGTCATAAGACTACGCATGTGCATGTGAAATGTGGAAGCCTTGGTAGACTGCAGAGTACTAAAAGACTGCCAATTTTAACCTTTCCTGTGAACTTACTTAGATCATGCCTTGACACATTTAAAATACGAATTGAGGCTGAACACTAATTGCTTGAGATAAGGAGTTTGAGGCCGCAGTGAGCTATGAACACACCAGTGCACTCCTGCCTGGGTGACTTAGCAAGTCCCTGTCTAAATAAATAAATAAATAAAATGTGAATGGAAGTAAGAATGCTAGGTAAGAGAAGTATAGTGGTGGAGTGGTATTTTGAATATATGTGCACATATGTTTTTATTTCACCATAGAAAAGGTTTGGAATGCCTTCATTGTCACCTTATGTTTGAGACAAAACGAAACTGTGGCTAAAATTATAGAAGCATTTTAAGGGAAGTACTGAAACTGATGCTAACAAAATGAAATTTTTGTCTTAGTATTTTACATGCCAAAGTAATACATCTAAATCCTTCATCTATAGATAAAATTTGTCTTTTTAGTCTTTCTTAGTGCATTTTGGGCTGCTATAACAAAATACCTTAGATGAGTAATTTATACATGACAGAAATTTAGTGCTCACAGTTCTGGAAGCTGGGAAGTCTAAGATCAAGGTTCCAGCCAGTAGATCTGGTGTCTGATGAGGGCTCATTGCTCATTTATGGCACCTTCTGTGTGTCCTCACGTGGTGGGACAACAGACTCCCTCAAGCTTCTATAAGGATACTAACTGCATTCATGTGGTCAGAGCCCTCATCACCTAATCATGTCCCAAAGGCCCCACCTCTTAATACTATAGCACTGCAGATTAGGTTTTAACATAGCAATTTTGGGAGTACACAAACACTTAGACCATAGAGCTGATAAGCTTTTTTTTTTTTTTTTTTTTTTTTTTTTTTTTTGGTGAGGTGGAATTATATTGTATAAATTTGTTTTCTTTCATCAGCTAAATTTTTCCTTTAGTGTCACAGTGAGCTTATGGGATATGTGGAGCATACATCTCATCTCATAGCTGAAATGCATATGTCTGTTGGTCTTCAACAACATTTCCATTTTCTTACGTTACATATGAGTGTTATATTTGCTTATTTGTTTGTTTTCGAATATAGAACCTGAATTTGAAACTAGCCTACTACATGGGCAGGGTGAACTCTGTTAATCAGGTGTCTACAGAAATCTGAACCAATGGAGTCTGCTTCTGTGGGTCTTGAAGAGTCATTTTTAAGAGTTTATAGACATGGAATATCTTGACTCTTGTACATTTTTGCTTCTGTCCTGACTGTTCTTATTTATCAAGTGATAAATTCTTGTATACCTTTTAATAGTCCTAGATTAAAGGTATATGGGTTTGAGGAGGATTCAGTGTTGTTAAAACATTTTGTAAGGCACTGTGTAGCCATAAAGCTCAACGTTTCTGATATCCTTCAGCATAAGAATTTAATAATCAACCCAAAATAGAGAGACATGAATATTTGTGGTCTTGATTAGTTAGAAAATTGCTGTACTTATTTTGGGGTTTTTAGTTATTTGGGAGAAATATTTTAAATCTCTGTGTGTGTGCATTCTTTACTTAGGTGTAGTCCTTATTGTGAAAGGGGGATGACTTCGTTATGTATTTTTTGTGACTAAACTTTAATTGATCCTTCTGTTTCTTAATCTGTTCTTCTCCAGATCACTGATTGTATGAGTTTTCAGAATAGTAAGTAAGGGTATGAAGACTTACAGTAACTAAAGCAGTGTTCATGGGGAAATCTATTTTTACACAGGTTTTCTTGTCTTGACAAGATGCTTGAAAAACCAAGAGGATATGAAAATCTGTCTCTGGAGAAACAAAGACGCAGACATACTCAGCCAGAAATCTGAGTTTTGTGAGACTTGGTAATACAGAGATGGACAATCGTACTGGGGTAAAAAAACCCTGCTGAAGAGAGGACAGTGACCACAGAACTCAGTGTACCAAACATGCATACAAAGGACACACAGGGATTTTGAAAATGCTGCACATCCCTTAATAGTCATCTACATAGGTAATACTGATAAACATTTTGTATTCAGACGCCAAAGTTAACTGATTTAAAAGTTGATTTACTTTTTATTAAGTTCTCCAGAGCTGCACAACTAGTTATGTTTTGATTTGTTTTGTTTTTTAATTTGGGGTCTCTTTGTTTTCCCCAACATAATGTTTCTGCATTCATCTGTTCTTAAATTGAAAAACATATAATTTACTTCTTATAAATTGAAGTCTTAAATGTGAAACCAAGAAATGTAATCAAGCAGTAAAAACATTATCTGAATGTAGACCATGATCTCAAGTTCTTCCATTTTCTCCCCCACGAGTGGAAAATAGACTTCTACATAGGAAAGCTAAAATATGTTAATATTTTTAAATTAAAGGTTTAATATCAGAATGCAGTCCAAAGAGCAAATCACATAATTACATTTTAATTAAATATAGAATATTCTACTGAATTGCAATTTATTAAATATTCTTATCCTCTTAAATAAAACTGCTCAACAGTTAATCAGCAGTGAATCATCTTGCAGCTATGCAATTAAAAAAAAAATACAGATTACCAATTTCAAGTGCTGCCAGCTAAAATAACTGTTTTAACGGGTATCTTTTGTTTGTTCTTTTCACTTAATTATTTTATTGTGCTTTGCATCTCCAGGCAGTTCTCTCACATTTGGGTAAAATGTTTAGCAGGCTGTAAACTTAAGAAAAGGGTAAAATAAAATTTTCTGGAGTGGAACTTGGAATTTGAGGGAGATTTTATATACCTTTAAAAACTGTAATTTAATTGGGATGCCAGGTTTATAGCAATTTGCAACTTTAATTTTCCAGATAATCTGGAGGTTAGCATTTGATAAATGATTTTTTAAAGTAGATATGAAGATTTTGTTAATTTATAATTTATTCATGTGTTATTACTGTAATTGAAAATGTTATAGACACTTTTAAATTCAGTTTGTGTAGAAAGAAATGTGTTAAACAAAATTATGTTAATAAATATTCCCACATAATACATCTGAATGGTTAAAAATACTGGAAGAGTTGTCAGGGCTACAATAGTGAATGTCCTTTTTTTTAATATCAAAAATATCGATAAGTAGGTTTCGTGTTTTCAACATAGGGAAAATGTTATCAGTGAATAGGTGGTGTACTTTACTTGGTATAGTTGAAAGTTGCACAGTAAGTACTGTTTCCTTATTTTAATCTTTCTTTACTCATAATGTATTTAAGAATTTGCTGTTTTATTTAACGCTGCTACTCTTAATCTTCTCTAAATTTTTCCCCCTACTTTCTTGCTTCTGTTTCACATTTTTTAAAAGGGCAAGTACAGGAGCAACTGCTGCTACCCAGAAAAATGTGTGTATTATAAATAATTAAAGAGTTTTTAATTGCTTTCTGTATGATTCCAGCTCAGATAACATTTTCCCTGAAGTTATGCTGTGAAATGCCTTTTGTTATGCTGCAATTGCTAAAGGAATCCAAAACCTCCATTGTGACAGCTGAAGGCACAGTTTAATAGGTGCTTTTTTACTAGTTATGGAAAATATTCGTCCCTTAAGGAAACGATTCTTTTTCTGTTTTTTTTTTCTGTTACCATGAAGTCTTAATTTGATTTCATTTTATTTCACATTTTCGATTTTGTAAGCTTTCATACCCTCCTGCCCAACCCCCTCAAGTAAAACCTCTTAGAATGTGAATAATTGGTTCATTTTCTATTGCTGGTGTACTCTTGTGATGAGAATTATTTTGTTGTCTTCCATTCTTAAAGGAAGAGATTTATTACAGCTGTGGGGATTAACTGTGTTCTCCTGGAAGCTGATTTTCTGATAGGTTAATGCAAAAGTCATTGCAAAAACTGCTATTACTTTTGCACCAATTTAATAGTTCACTTGTTTACTTTTTAACCTATATTGGCTTAAATTCACTTTTTAGCCCCTCTTTGTCATAAGGTTCTGTGCTGCATTTGCTACAATAGAAGCTCCTATGGTTTTAAAGAAAGTTCAGTGTTTTGTCAGTGTCAAGTGCTACTTGATGATTATATTTGTCTGGAACAGTATTCACTTAAGTCTGTTTATAGCAATCCCTTTTTTGACAAAATTTACAAAGTTGGCATTTTTACTTTAAATTCCATCTCTATCAGTGACTTCCTAAAAAGAGCAACTTAGAAATTGGGGGAAAAATGTTTTTAAAGCCCAAATGCTCCAGTTTTTATTCAAAGTCAAAGTCGTTATTCTGGAAAATACAAGTAATGTTCTATATAATGTCACTTAAAATATTCATAAATGTATTATGCAAACACTGAATAGTATAAGTAAGATATAAAATCACAATAGATATTTAAATACTAAGCTGAAACTTCTGACAACTAATTATTATGGGGGACACAATAAAGATTGAAAGCCTAGGTTACCAAGTTGGTTTTAGCTTTATAGAATCTTTGTAAATACTCATGTTCAAATAAGATCACACGTGCATATATAGAAAGCAATATGTTCTGAAATTTCACTTTAGTGCCACTGTTTGTCCATAATGGATTTATTGCCAATTTTGAATCCTCATCTTACTTTGATCTGGCTTTTTTTCCCCCCCTTGCCAGAATGTTTAGGAGAAAGTAAAATTATTCCCTTTTACTTTGGCTTTTTACCAGAGATACAGACTAGGAATAGTCTGAATATGTGTTTTTCAGATCTGGTTACAAGACAGATTATAGATTGTGTTTTAGAGCAATGTTGTGATTGAAATATAAATAATGGTATAACTTTTTTGTGTTAGCAAAAACAACATTAAAAAGGTTATGTTACATAATATGTAGGTTTTGGTTTCTTAGTGCAAGTCTTATATTTCTTTTAAATGTTATATAGTTATTTCAGTTTTCACTCACTAGCTACTTTACTAAAATGTAGCCCCAAAATGACGGGCCAGCCTCAGCATATCTGCCATATGTATTTCAAAGATTACAGTCAGAATGAGTTAATGAAAATGGCAGGTTCCTTTTCAAAGTTTATTTGACTCACAGCCATATTGCTAAGTTTGGGTATAGTGAAGTTAACAACAATCACTTAAATTAATATCTTACAGCAAGATATACTGATATTGTTTTAAATGAAAAAGACTGTAAATTCAATGTAAATATTACCTAACTTTATGTACCAAGTTAGGAGAGTGGAAGAGGGGAATTTTTCAAAAAATAAGCTGTATTTGAACAAAGCATGAAACTCTTGTTGTTTTAAAATTTAAGAATAATTGAATTTACCATCTAATTGGCATCCGTACTGTGCATTGATAGTAGTATCCAAATCATCTTATTCTTCCATAGAGGAAGCGCTCATATAAATCACATTGCTGAGAACTATATGAAACTACATAGAGGTAAATGGTGCTTATTAAATATGAGTATAGTTTGTTACTTGCTGGAAGTCTTCTAGTTCACTTGGACCATTTTCTTACCCTGAGGTGAACTCAGTATCTATTGGCAATGGGTGGTTAAATGTGAAGTGCCCTTGTTCAGTGTCCCTTGTTCTTGTACAGGTATTTTCTTAGTTTAAAAAAAAAAAAAATTATAGCATGCCAACATTTGTCTTTAGCCTATTCCTTTTTTTCTGAAGTGTGTAACTTCTGATTTTTTCTTTGCTATGTTGTAAATAACAGTAGTTAAATTCTCTGTTTTACTATCTACTTTTCTTTTCTTCCCAGATCATTTCATTCTAAAACTAAATTGCTTAGTTTTCTTTAGAGGAAATTGCTACATGGTATACTTGTAGTAGTGATTCATATTAAAAAATAGCTGGTAAATCTTTCTAGGTAGTAACTTATCCAAACAATACTTTGAGTATCATATTTTGTGAATGCCTTGCTTAAACTGGGAAACTGAATATTCTTTTTAAATCATATAATTCCTGTATTAAATGTGAAACACACAGTCTCCAAAGTCACCTGATTCTCTGTGGAAAATGAAAGGCATTGAAGGAAACCAGATACATTAATACTTAGTTTTGGTTGAAAGTGCAACATTACTGTACTTAGAAGGGGCTTGGTTTATTTTTAGATATTTAAGCTATCATTAATTTTAGACCAATGGCTAATAATAAGAGAGATTTTTGGTTGCTAATTTATGGAGAGACAAAGAACAGCATGGCATAAACAAACATCCCAGAAATAAATGAAAAGTTTTAAGTGATAAAATTGTGTTTTCTATGAACCAGTGTTGTACATGAACCAACATTGTGTTTCTTAGCTCTGACCTGTACAGTGAGGTACCTGTCAGGACCCCTAGTCTTGGCACTGGAAATGACAAAGTTCTCCTATTACTAAATTCTCATGCCTTCCTTTTCTGACTTAGTAGATTGAAATTGGTAGGTACTAATGATTTATGTTTGATAAACTTAAAAGTTCTGCTTATATCCTGTTACTGGTAATTCTGGTACCAAAATTTCAAACGGGTTGATTATTAGTAGCATTTTGAGTACCTATGTGCATATAATACAGTTAGCAGACCCTTACAGAGTCAAAAGAGATTTTGGAATCTGGTGATATTGTTGTTTATTACACTAGCCTATTACATTTTCTTTCTTTATGATAACTGTTTATGTGAGTTTCATTGAAAATCGTGGCTCTATTGCTTTATTCATGGTTTCCACAACTCTTTTTGTAACACTTTAATTTTCTCTCTTAGGTATTTTCCTGTTAAATAAGATATCAAAAGCATCAATCACAAGACAGAGAAAAAGTATTAGGAAAAACTTATATTACTATATTCTAAACTGAAATGGAAAAACTCATTATTCATATTTTAATAAATAAAACTCCCAAATGATCTTGCTAAATTATCCCATTATTTAGAAGTAGAAAATAAGAGAAGAGTGCTTTCAAGGAAATTTGTCATATTCTCCCTTCTATCTAGAAGTTGACAATGAATTGCAATAAAACTAAGAAATAACTGAATGCTGAAAAATACCATGAATTAATGTGATGGCTTCTTTATTTTTGTATATCCATTCCCACAAAATTGAATTTAAGATTATTAATGAAAATTCTATATTAAGTAATAATGCTTGTATTAGTAATGGGCAAAGAAGTCTTTCTTTGTTACATTAACCGTTAGTAAAAGATGTACTTTGACATTTCTGATGTAAAACCTATATGTAAATATTGTAATTTAAATATGATTGGACAGCTGTTAAGTTTTGGGGAGGGAAGCAGATGCCAGCGTTCTCTGCTGAAAAGACAAGATGGCGCTTGACGGACCACAGCAGATGGAGCTGGAAGAGGAAAAGGCAGGCAGTGGTCTCTGCCAGTATTATCTGTCCAAGATTGAAGAACTCCAGGGTCAACTGCAATATAAATTGGATGGGGGAAAGCCACAAGGAACAGTTCTGAACTCCAGGTGCATTTGCAGCTGATTTTGAATGATAAGACCCAAAACCTCTGGAGGCGGCAGGTGCACAGGAATGAACTAAATGTTAAAGTGTGCCTATTACAGGAGGAGCTACAGCTGCTGCAGTAATAGGACTCCTGTGTCAGGGAAGTAGTCCAGGCCATGGGTAAGAAGAAAGTGTTGGTCAAGGTGCATCTCAAGGACAAGTTTGTTGTAGATGTGGACAAAAATATCAGCATCAGTGATGTGACACCCAGTTCCTTGGTGGTTCTAAGAAATGACAGCTACACTTTGCACAAGATCCTACCCAACAAGGTGGACTCATTGGTGTCACTGATGATGGTGAAGAAAGTACCAGATTCAGCTTATGAAATGATTGGTAGACTGGATAGGCAGATCAAGGAGATCAAAGAAGTGATCGACCTGCCTGCAAAGCATCCCGAGCTCTTCAAAGCACTGGGCATTGCGCAGACCAAGGGAATGCTGCTTGGAAGAGACTGTTGGCCTGGGCTCTGGCTCATCATAGGGACTGTGTACCTTTATTCATGTCTCTGGTTCTGAATTGGTACAGAAATTCATTGGGGAATTTCTGTGATGGCAGAGAAAATGCTCATCTGTCATCTTCATGGATGAAATCGACTCTTTCGGCTCCTCAGAGCTGGAGGGGGATGCTGGAGGGAACAGTGAAGTGCAGCAGACGATGCTTCGAGGATGGCTTTGAGGCCACCAAGTATCACGGTTTATCACGGCTGCTAATACGATTGATATCCTGGACTCAGGACTGCTTTGCCCAGGGCACATTGATAGAAAAGTTGAATTCCCATCCTGCAATGAGTAGGCCTGGCTGGTCACTTTGAAGATTCATTCTCAGAAATGAACCTGACCCAGGGGATCAACCTGAGAAAAATTGCTGAGCTTATGCCAGGAGCATCAGGCTGAAGTGAAGGGCATGTGTACAGAAACCGGCATGTATGCCCTGAGTAGCGAGTCCATGTCACTCAGAAGGACTTTGAGGTAGTCCAAAGTCCTATCTCATGCCAAAGGACAGTGAGGAAAAACATGTCCATCAAGAAACTATGGAATTGAGTGGACATCTTTTGTGTGTATCCCTACAATAAAACTCAGTGGGACAAGCAAAAAAAAAAAAAAAAAAAAGTTTTGGGGAGGGATGATCTGCTAGTGTATAATCAATAACTTTTAAAATTTAGCTTGTATTTAGTAACATTTCATTATGTTTTGAAAAAAGTAAAAAATCTTTTGAAGCACAATTTTCATGATGTAAAAGGTATTGAGTTTCCTAGTGTAAGAACATGAATTCTGGAAACAGTCTTAGGGACACTGGGCAAGATAGAGGCCTCCACCCCTCCCCCCCCACCAACTTTGTTTGTAAAAGGAGATAATACTGCCTACATCAGGGTTGGTGTGAGGATTAATTAGAAGAGTACATGTATGTAAGCACCAGACACATAGTAAGCACTTAATAATGTTAGTGGCTAGTATAAACAATAAACATTTGTGCCCATTTATGAATAATTTTAGTATTCGCTCCAGTCATGAGGTGTAGTAGTAATATCTAAGACCTTAACTGAAATGTTTAAAGAAACCTAGGTATAACAGAGAACGTTATGGGTGCTGATTTCCACTCTCACTAAAACCCAGTGACTTTACTATATCAGCAAGTATAAAGCACTACTTGTCTCTGTAGATTGTATGGACCAAGAATGTAGATATAAGACAGCTGATCTCTAGGAACTGAATTTTTAGTGAGTAAAGCAAGCAAGCATGTAATAGAGAACAATAAAAGCTCTGATAGACATATGTACAAGGTGTTGTAGAGGTACAAAGGAAAGTTATTCAGACTAGGCAAGAGAGTGATTAAACTTAAGTGTTGAAGAACAAATAGATCATAGCTCTAGGGGATGTGGAACATGCAAAGTGGAAAGTTTGGGAAGAGTATTCCCAAGGCAAAAAGCTTAGCACATACAAACATAGGAGGAAAGCGAGACACTCTTAAAGAGTTGCTATGCTTTGGGAGATGGAGGCGGGCGGATCACGAGATCAAGAGATTGAGACCATCCTGGCCAACACAGTGAAACCCTGTCTCTACTAAAAATACAAAAATTAGCTGGGCGTGGTGCGCACCTGTAGTCCCAGCTACTCAGGAGGCTGAGGCAGGAGAATTGCTTGAACCCAGGAGGCAGAGGTTGCAGTGAACTGAGATTGTGCCACTGTACTCCAACCTGGCAACAGAGCGAGACTCTTGTCTCAAAAAAAAAAAAAAAAAGTTGGCCAGGCACGGTGGCTCACGCCTGTAATCCTAGCACTTTGGGAGACCGAGGCAGGGTGGATCACCACCTGAGGCCAGGAGTTTGAGACCAGCCTGGCCAACATGATGAAACCCCATCTCTACTAAAAATAGAAAAATTAGCTGGGCATGGTAGTGTGCGCCTATAGTCCCAGCTACTTGGAAGGCTGAGGCATGAGCACAGAAGGCGGAGGTTGCAGTGAGGTGAGATTGTGCCACTGCACTCTAGCCTGGGCAATAGAATGAGACTCTGTCTCCAAAAAAAAAGTTGCTATGTCTGAAGAGGTAAACAGGTGATAAATCATGAAGAGATTTTTGTCTGAAACTGTAATTGAAGGATTTCAAACAGGAAAAAGATAATCACATTTATACTTAAGATTAGAGAGGTATGATACTGGAGGCAGAAAGACCTGTTAGAAAATTTATACTAATTCAGGCAAGATGATGAAGGGCAGAACTAAAGCAATGAAAATAGGGAAAGCAAGTACAGAAGAACAAAACTTAAAGATTTAGAGAGCAGAACTGACCCATCTGGGACAAGTTCTAGTTGTCCATTCTATTGCCAGTGCTGCAGAGTCCAGAGGCAGCACAGTGCATCATTTGGTGAGGGAGTTCACAAGGGAGAACCAAACTAGCTTTTATAACAGACCCATTTGTGGTAACTAACCCAGTCCCTTGATAATAACCATTAATCCATGCATAGATTAATCCATTTATGGGGACATAGATAGCCTTCATGACCCAATCACCACTTAAAGGCCCTACCTCTTAGTACTGATACATTGGGGATCAAGTTTAGCACAAGTTTCAGTGGGGGCAAACATTCAAATCATAGCAGTGTCTATTAGGGTGCAGGAGGTGTCTCTACCCAAATGTCGGTAAGTATGTGATAAGTGGGATAGTTGAGCTAGTTTAACGATGTCTAGGTTGGTTGGGTTGGACTTTTCCTCGTGTCCCCTCCCTGCTTAGCTCTAGCTGCTTATTGGAATGCAGCCATGCTTTCCTGGGTTTACTTAGGAAATGCTGAGATGCACTCTGAAGCATTCTTGAGGTTTTCCCTTTGGTTCATTTGTCCCATACTCTCTCCGTTATACCAGTCTTCTCAGATCTTCACAACACAAGTAAATCTGTTGGAAGCAAGGTCTTGTAGATGTAGACATATGGGAAAGATAGAGCCTGCTCTCCTGATGGATGCTGTTGTTGAGATAGGTTGGGTTGGCCTAGGTAAGAGGAGGACCAGAAGAGATTTATGATTTCTTGGAAGGCTATGAGTTGCTGCTGGCCCCATCATAATCTTTTTTGTTTAGCAGAAGTCAAGAAACGAATACTGGTACACTTACATTTCTTGGAAGAGCAGCAGAAACCTTGGGATATCCTTGTGGGTCAAGGAGGCAACTCTCCTCATGGATTCCCTGATTTGATAACAACATACTCATGGAAACACCAATCCAAGTTTTCACAAGTTTCTCTTAAAGTTAACTTAAGACTTCCTAGACCAAGAATTCCCACAATGCAAGGCCTGTGAAAATATTGTAAACTTAATATCCGACAGGGAGATAATTCAAAGATGCCAAAGTACCTGTTTTTATAAATATTACCACATGGTTTAAGATTTGACTTCTCACATAAAATGAGTAAAAATAACAATGATTTTTCTGCAGTACCTTAATGATGCTGTAATTATAAAGCAGGGTTTTAAAATTCTGCCATGTAGTGCCTTATTTTTATAGTAATGTTTTCTATGAACCTTCTAATTTAATGTGTATTAAGAGATTTAAAGAGGATGTAATTAAAAAATATCTTTCCAACAAAGTCACCTTGAGATTTAATGCTTTCTAATTGGCTTGATCATTTGGTGGCAAGATAACTAGTTGGGTAACTGAACATAGACTCTACAGTGTTAGCAAATATAAATTTATATTTCAGAAAAATATCAAATAACTAATATCAAAGCCTGTGTGCCTGCCTTTCAAGGTAGTACATTAACACTTGGAATATTAAATCTGTAAATACTAAGGATATTATCCAAATAGATGATATTCATCAAATGGTATATAAAGTTCATCCGTTGTTGGAATTCAAATGTTGCAAAGGCCAAAGGTATTTAATATCCAAACTATTGTTTTAGCATATATTTAGTCTTTGAAATCTGGTGTGTATTTTACACTTACAGCCCATCTCTATTCAGGACTATAGCCACATTTTAAGTTATCAAGAGTCATATGTGACCAGTGGCCACTGTGCTGGCAGCACAGGTCTAGATGACTCTGGGAGACACTTCTACTCCTATCTATCCTTACCTGAATATTTCTGAAGGCCTTCTAATTCCAACTTTGTGAAGACTCTTGGGTCTCTTTCAAAGTTTATTTAACTGCTGCACCTGAGCAGAACTTGTCCTAAATTATTACTAAAATTGAGGCAGTTTCCTCTATTTATTTATTTATTTATTTATTTATTTATTTAGAGACAGAGTCTCGCTCTGTCGCCCAGGCTGGAGTGCAGTGGCGCGATGTTGGCTCACTGCAAGCTACGCCTCCCGGATTCACGCCATTCTCCTGCCTCAGCCTCCCGAGTAGCTGGGACTACAGGCACCTGCCACCTCTCCTGGCTAATTTTTTGTGTGTGTTTGTGTTTTCGGTAGAGACGGGGTTTCACTGTGTTAGCCAGGATGGTCTCAATCTCCTGACCTCGTGATCCACCCACCTTGGCCTCCCAAAGTGCTGGGATTACAGGCGTGGGCCACCGTGCCTGTCCCAGTTTCCTCATTTTTAAATGAAAGAGCTGGAAATACCTTTAAAAGGTTGAGGGTCTAATGAATCGTCTTCATGTACATTCATAGATAGCATTGGCTTTCATTGTGATTATGGTTTTTGGTGAGGGCACATGGGCTTTTAACACCTGGTCAGTGATATAGTTTTATATAGATATATAGTGATATAGAATTGCAGTTTGTGACACTTTGGCCAAATAATCATCAGGAATTGTGAGTGATGCTGGTGAATAATAGCTCTAGTCAGATTTGTCCCTTGTGTTGAGTTCTATGGGGACATTTTCATGGGTTTCAGACCTTCCAGCTAATAGTTGGCTTCCTGCCCACGTCAGTGCTTAAACTGTCAAACTTGTCCACCAAACCCTCAATTCATAAAGCTGACTCTTCAAAATCCAGCATAAGAGGCACCAGTAGTCAAGTCTAAACTGTCTTCAGTAAGATATTCCCTAGTTTGCCTAGAGATTCTGTGCTCAAATGCCATCTTGAATGGAGTCAGCAGGCAGGGGTTGGCAGGGAGGTTGTCTATAAGGTTGGCATACACAGTGGGAAGATAGACATTACATTTGTCTTCTTTGGGATCCCCGTAAGCCAGTGGTTCTCAATACTTGGCTTAACATTAGGTCAACTCAGGAGGTAGGAAGGACGTATAGAGGCATCTCTTTAAATATATTAAGGTCTTGACCTCACCCCAGATATTCTGAGTTAATCTAGTGTGATTCTGTTGTATAGCCACTGTACAACCTATCAAAGGTTTTCTCATACACCTCAAAAATAGGGGTGAACCTATGAAGAGGAAAGGGTGCCAAGAATGTCTCAGACCTCTGTAACTCAGCTGTAGCTATATTCCTTTCAATTTTCTTTCCTGCTTGATCAAACTCTTGACTCTCTTTGGATGAGAAAACTGCTCTGGCATCATTATGCATTCTCCCCAAATCTGGTTTATAGGACAATGCCTAATTCAGCCAGGCTCCGATCCTTAATTTTCACAAAGAATTTGTAGATTCCCAAAAGCTCTTTTTACCTCCAGAATGGCTCTGACAAATCAAAAGCATTTGGCTTCCAGACACTTCTCTTCCTTTGGATTTAAAGAACTTGACTTTGACATTCAAAATAATATCTGATTTGTCCTCATTTTCTCTCCCTTCCGAAGCAGTGACCATCAATGAGTCATTGAATAAAATGCCATACGCAACTAGGAACACGAACTAGGAATGAAAAATGTTCAAAAATAGTCTTCTGCTACATTCACATCAATCACTAGAAAGCTATTGAAGCCTAAATATATAACTAGTCTGATTTTCATTCTTACAGTTACCTGGTAATCTTCAGAAGTCTTATCTCCCTGAAGAAGAATGTGTATAGGAGTTACTTGAACTAGAATGCAGTCACTATCATTCATTCATTTAGCACATGTGGTTGGTTGTGTTGGTTCATTCATTTAGCACGTATTGAACATTTGATAGATGAAAGACACTGTGTGAGACACTACATATACATTGATGGGGAAAATGAATAGTGCCTGCCCTAATGGGGCTTAATCATTTATAGTATCAGAAATCTATAAATAACAGGCTGTTTGAAACCTAGTTCTTGAATAAGTATTTGTGTCAGTTCTTATAAGGTATGAGGTTATTAAGGTCATTGGAAAACCCTTTATTTAACTCTACATCCAGTAAGACTTTTATACCTTGTACCAGGCCTTCTTGTGTGTCAGTGCTACTAAAACAAAGGAGAAAGTAGGTGAAAGTACTTCAAACACTAGGATTGAGGTAGAGCCAGCCAGACACAGATTTCCTAACTTGTTTACATTTTTAGAGGGCTATTTCTTCAGTAAGAACAGTATTATATTTCTAATCAGCTTTTTCTTCATTGCTTTGTAAAGGCAACTTTTTAAAAAAATTAATTAATTAATATTTTTTTGAGACAGTCTCGCTCTGTTGCCTGGGTTGGAGTGCAGTGGCGAGATCTTAGCTCACTGCAACCTCCGTAAAGGCAACTTTATTAAGTTACAATTTACATGCAACAAAAACATTATGCATGTACAGTCTGATTAATTTGGACAAGACATATGCACCTATGTGACCAAAATGAGAATATTTTCATCACCCCTCAAAAGTTATTCAAGTCTCTTAATACTGGGTTCCCACCCATCAACCCACAGCCCTAGGCAGTCATTGATCTGCTCTTCATTGATCTGCTCTGTGTCACTGTGGATTAGATAAAATCATTCAGTATGTACTTTATTTGTGTAAATTTGTTTTGCTCAGCATAGTGTCTGAGAAACATCACAGATGCAATGATGTTGCCTGAATCATCGCAAGACATCGCTTGAATCAGTAGTAGTGTTCCATTAAATGAATATGCTACGGTTTGTTATTCTATTGGTGGGTACCTGGCCTCTTTCTGGTTTTGGGCTACCCCTATGAATAAAGTGACTATGAACGTTTGAATATAAATCTTTGTGTGAACATGTGGTTTCATTTCAATAAATTCCTAGGGATGAAACTGCCGAGTCATGTGGTAAGTATTTGTTTAACTTTGTAAGATACTGCCAAACTGTTTTCCAAAGTAGCCATGCCATGTTACATTTCCACCAGCAATGTATGAGGGTTGCAATTTTACCACATTATTGCCAACACATGCTGGTGTCGGTCTTTTTAATTTTGGCCATTATAGTGGGTATGTAGTGGTATCTCGTGGTTTTAGTTGGAATCTGCTTAACCACTAATGACATTAATCATCTTTTTATATACTCATTTGCCATTCCTGTAGCTTCTTTGGTGAAAGGTCTGTTCAGTTCTTTATACCATTATTTTTAACAGGTTTATTGAGGTTTAATTTACATACCATAAAAATCTACCTACTAAAAGTATACAATTAAATGGTTTTTCATATATTTTTGGAGTTGTACAGTCCTTAGCATAATCAGTTTTGGAATATTTATATCACCCTAAAGATATCTTATACTCATTAGCAATCACCCTCAATTTTCCCCTCCTCTAGACCTAGGCAACCACTAATCAGCTTTCTGTCTCCATAGATTTTCCTTGACTAGATATTGTATATAAATGGTATGATACAAAATAGAG
The DNA here is from genome assembly GCF_028858775.2 of Pan troglodytes. Lineage (NCBI taxonomy): Eukaryota > Metazoa > Chordata > Mammalia > Primates > Hominidae > Pan > Pan troglodytes. The sequence goes on from NC_072404.2 coordinate 36,174,312, forward strand.
TCATTTGCATTTGGCTTCACCTAACATAATTATTTCTGAAGATCACCCATGTTTAGCATGTCTAATTCTTCCCTTATTTTTTGCTGAATAGCAAAAATAATTTTTAAAAACTCATTCTATTGTATAGCTATACCACATTTGTTTATCCACTTGCCAGTTGATGGATTGTATCGTCTCCACTTTTGGGGCTTTTATGAATAATGCCTGTATGAACGTTTGCCTTCAGTTTTTTGTTTGGACATATGTTTTCGTTTGTTTTGGGTAAGTATTTAGAAGTACAATTGCTGGGTCGTATGTGTGCAGCTTTACACACCATGCTCACTGTTATCTCATTCCCTAGGTCTGTTAAATTCCTGGCTGTTTTGCCCATCTGTGGCTTGCCCCAGCCAGTATCTCAATCTAGGTACAATGTTGGCCTTCCCTGTTTGCTGTCCAGTTAGGTATTGTTTTCGACAACACTCCTGCATGTGTATTTTTCCCAGATTCTGCTCCATATCAGTTTAGCCCCCTCCAGCAGGGAGGCTGCAGGCCTTGACAGCCTGCCCACCCTGGTAGAACTATAGTGCCACAGAACTTGAAGGACTGGGGGAGAGTGAGACAGGGGCAGCCTCAGACTATAATGCCAGAGACTCTCACTGTTCTAACCAAGGTTCAGCAGGTTTTCTTGAGTAAATGTTTCTCAGCTTGTTGCATGCATTAGTCAGTTCTCAGAATTCTGAAATGAGTATTTTCACAGTTTTGTCAAGTTTTATCATTGCTTTTTTGGGAGAAAATTTGCCAAACTCATTACTCAGACATTCCTGAAATCTCATTGGGATGCTTTTTTTTTTTTTTTTTTTTTTTTAAATTATGCTTTAAGTTCTGGGATACATGTGGAGAACATGCAGGTTTGTTACATAGGTATACACGTGCCATGATGGTTTGCTGCACCCATCAACCCGTCATCTACATTAGGTATTTTTCCTAATGCTGTGCCTCCCCTAGCCCCCCACCCCCCAACAGGCCCCAGTGTGTGATGTTCCCCTCCCTGTGTCCATGTGTTCTCATTGTTCAGCTCCCACTTATGAATGAGAACATGTGGTGTTTGGTTTTCTGTTTCTATGTTAGTTTGCTGAGAATGATGGTTTCCAGTTTCATCCATGTCCCTGCAAAGGACATGAACTCATCCTTTTTTATGGCTGCATAGTATTCCATGGTGTGTATGTGCCACATTTTCTTTATCCAGTGTATCACTGATGGGCGTTTGGGTTGGTTCCAAGTCTTTGCTATTGTGAATGGTGCTACACGTGTGCATGTGCCTTTATAGCAGAATGATTTAATAATCCTTTGGGTATATACCCAATAATGGGATTGCTGGGTCAAATGGTATTTCTAGTTCTAGATCCTTGAGGAATCGCCACACTGTCTTCCACAATAGTTGAACTAATTTACAGTCCCACCAACAGTGTAAAATTGTTCCTATTTCTCCACATCCTCTCCAGCATCCGTTGTTTCCTGACTTTTTAATGATGGCCATTCTAACTGGCATGAGAATGGTATAACATTGTGGTTTTGATTTGCATTTCTCTAATGACCAGTGATGATGAGTTGTTTTTCCATAAGTTTGCTGGCCACATAAATGTCTTCTTTTGAGAAGTGTCTGTTCATATTCTTTGCCTACTTTTTGATGGGCTGCTTGTTTTTTTCTTGTAAATTTGTTTAGGTTCCTTGTAGATTCTGGATATTAGCCCTTTTCAGATGGATAGATTGCAAAAATTTTCTCCCATTCTGTAGGTGCCTGTTCACTGTGATGATAGTTTCTTTTGCTATGTAGAAGCTCTTTAGTTTAATTAGATCCATTTGTCAATTTTGGCTTTTGTTGCCATTGCTTTTGGTGTTTTAGTCATGAAGTCTTTGCCCATGCCTATGTCCTGAATGGTATTGCCTAGGTTTTCTTCTATGGTTTTATGGTTTTAGGTCTTACGTTTAATTCTTTAATCTGTCTTGAGTTAATTTTTGTATAAGGTATAAGGAAGGGGACCAGTTTCAGTTTTCTGCATATGGCTAGCCAGTTTTCCCAACACCATTTATTAAATAGGGAATCCCTTCCCCATTGCTTGTTTTTGTCAGGTTTGTCAAAGATCAGTTGGTTGCAGATGTGTGGCATTATTTCCGAGGCCTCCATTCTGTTCCATTGGTCTGTATATCTGTTTGGTACCAGTACCATGCTGTTTTGGTTACCATAGCCTTGTAGTATAGTTTAAAGTCAGGTAGCGTGATGCTTCCAGCTTTGTTCTTTTTGCTTAGGATTGTCTTGGCTATATGGGCTCTTTTTTGGTTCTGTATGAAATTTAAAGTAGTTTTTTCCAATTCTGTGAAGAAAGTCAGTGGTAGCTTGTTGAGATTAGCATTGAATCTATAAATTACTTTGGGCTCTATGGCCATTTTCACAATATTGATTCCTCCTATCCATGAGCATGGAATGTTTTTCCATTTGTTTGTGCCCTCTCTTATTTTGAAGAGGTCCTTCATATCCCTTGTGAGTTGTATTCCTAGGCGTTTTATTCTCTTTGTAGCAATTGTGAAGGGGAGTTCACTCATGATGTGGCTCTCTATTATTGGTGTATAGGAATGCTTGTGAATTTTGCACATTGATTTTGTATCCTGAGACTTTGCTGAAGTTGCAGTTGTATATCTTATTAATGAGTTGTAAGAGTTCTTTGTTTTTTATACAAGTCTTAGATACGTAAGTTGCTAATGCATTCTCAATCTGTGCTTGCCTTTCCATTTTCTTAATAGTGCCTTTGAAAGAGCAAAAGTTTTAAATTTTGATGTCAAATGTATTAGTTTATTCTTTCCTGTTTTCTTGCCTTTTTTGTCCTAAGAAATTGTTGCCTAATACAAAGTCACAAAAGATTTTCTCTATGGCTCTTAGATTCAGATCTGTGATAGAATTTGAGTTAGTTATTGTCTATTGTGAGGATAAGGGCTGAGTTTCATGCTTAACCATATCACTCTCCAGTTTGTTCCAGGTCATTTGGTAAAATGAATACCTTTTCCCTATTGAATAAACTTTCCATCTTTGTTGCAAATCAGATAACCTTCTATGTGTAGACCTGTTTCTGGGCTCTATTCTATTCCATTAATTTATATGTCTATGTTAATATAACACTACCTTGATTACTGTAGAATTACAGTAAATCCTGAAATAATCACCTTCAGTTTTGAAAGAAATTTTTGCTAGGCCTAGAATTCTAGATTGTCTTTTGTTTTTGTTGTGTTTTCTTTCAGCACTTTAAAGTTGTGCTACTCTTTTGTCTTAAGCATAGCTTCAGACAAGAAGTTTGCCGTTATCCTTTTTTTGACATGTTTAATATATTTATATGCCATAAAATTCACTATTTTGAAGTGTACAATTCAGAGTTTTTTTTAGCATATTCACAAGATTGTACCGCCATCACCATGGATTCCAGAACATTTACATCACTTTAAAAAGAAATCCTATGCTCATTAGTGGTCGCTCTCCATTTCCCCCTTCCCTCTTTGCCCCAAAATAACTAACCTACTTTCTGTCTCTATGGATCTGTCTATTCTGGACATTTTATTAAAGGGAATCATACAACAGATGGCCTTTTGTGTCAATTTCTTTCATTCAGCATAATGTTTTCAAGGTTCCCTCATGTTGTAACCCATGTTTGTACTTTATTTTTTTTTCATGGTTGAATCATATTCCATTGTATATACCACATTTTGTTTATGGAAATTGGGACTGTTTTCACTCTTTGGCTGTTATGAATAATGCTACCATGAGCATTAGTGTATAGGTCTTGGTGTGAATGTGTTTTCAGTTCCCTTGGGCGTATACCTAGGAGTAGATTTGCTGGGTCATGGTAACTCTGTGTTTAACTTCCTGACAACTGCCAAACTTTTGACTCCACCATTTTACATTCCCAACAGCAATGTCATTATCAGGGTTCCAGTTTCTCCACATCTTTGCCAACACTTGTTATTGTCCATCTTTTTTATTATAGCCATCCTATAATAAAACAGCTATCAGGTTGCATCTTGTGGCTTTAATTTACATATTCTAGTGACTATGTTGAGCATATTTTCATGCTTATTGGCCATTTATATATCTCTTTGGAGAAATGTCTATTCAAATCCTTTGCTCATCTAAAAATTCTACTGTAGCATTTTAAGAGTTCTTTATATGTTCTAGAGTCACCAGGGGTGTCCAAGGGAGAGAATACAGTCATGTGTTGTTAGTTTCTGTGTCTGGTTGGGCCAGTAAAGCCCCTTCCTCATCCCTCTTTTCTGCTTATCACTAGAGACAGAAACTAAAAACCATGGCTTCAGGCTGCTAAACTCTAAAAACAAAACAAAACAGAACAATAACAACAACAAAATAAGGTGAACTAGACAAACTTGTATCTAGACCCTTATCATATATGTGATTTGCAAATATTTTCATTGTGTGGGTTGTCTTTTTACTTTTTTAATAGCGACCTTTGCAGCACAAATTCTCATTTTGATGAAGTCAAATTTATCTAACTTTCATTTGGCTGCTTATGCTTTCAGTGTCATCTAGGAACCATAGCCTAATCGAAGGTCATTAGGATTTGCACCTTTGTTTTCTTCTAAGGATTTTATAACATTGGCTCTTATTTAGGTCTCTGATACATCTGCTGTGAATTTTTATGTATGGTACGAAGTGGGATGGGGGAGGGGTGTCCAACTTTAATCTTTTGCACATGGATGTCCAGTTGTTCCAGCATCATTTGTTGAAAAAACTATTCTTTCCTCATGAACTGTCATCTTGCCTCTGTTGTTGAAAATCAATTGACTGTAAATGTATGGATTTATTTCAGAACTGTTAATTTTATTCCATTGAGCTATATCTATTATGCTAGTACCATACAGTCTTGATGACTGCATCTTTGTAATATGTTTTGAGATTGGAAAGTGTTCTTGGGCTGAGAAATGTAAGAATTTTCCATGGTGTTTGACCTTGAGATTAGATCATTCCAGTTCATAAGTATTTGTATATGTCTTAGTCAGTTTTGTATTGCAATAAAGGAATACCTGAGGCTGGGTAGTTTATTTAAAAAAAAAAAAAAAAAAAAAGCCAGGCCGCAGTGGCTCATGCCTGTAATCCCAGCACTTTGGGAGGCCGAGGTGGGCGGATCACGAGGTCAGGAGATCGAGACCATCCTGGCTAACACGGTGAAACCCTGTCTCTACTAAAAATACATAAACTTAGCCGGGTGTGCTGGCACGTGCCTGTAGTTCCAGCTACTCGGGAGGCAGAGGCAGGAGAATCGCTTGAACCCAGGAGGTGGAGGTTGCAGTGAGCCGAGATCGCGCCACTGCACTCCAGCCTGGGTGACAGAGTGAGACTCCATCTCAAAAAAAAAAAAAAAAGAGGGAGAAAGAGAGCAAGGTTAATTTGGCTCATGTTTCTACAGGCTGTACAAGAAGCATGGCACCAGCCTCTGCAACTAGTGAGGTCTCAAGCGGCTTCCACTCATGGTGGAAGGTGAAGGGTAGCCTATGTGTGCAGGTATCACAGGGTGAGAGAGGAAGCAAGGAGAGGGTGTGTGTCAGGCTCTTTTTAACAGCCAGCTCTTACAGCACCTAATAATACAGGAAGAACTCACCCCTGAAGGAAGGTATTGATCTATTTATGAGGGATCCACCATCATGACCCAAACCCACCTCCCATTAGGCCCCCACCTACAACACTGGGGGATCATATTTTAATATCAGGTTTGGGGAGACAAACCAAACCGTAGCAATGCAGCTTTATATTTTTACATATAGTAAATGATGGTGATAATATCAATGACAGGAAAGACCTCAGTTGGGCATTCTTTAATAGGAGTTGATCACCATCTTGGCTTTAAAGAATTTTCATTAACTATACTGTGCTTTCCCTTGACTGACCAACTGAGAACTCAAACCGTGTTGATTTTTGCTGGTAAGTATTTGAATTGTTAGTTGACAGTCAAGCCAGTAGCTGTTTGAAAAACCTTTCTTTGGGACAACTACAAAAGCAAAAATGTAAGTACCTACAAATGCAAAGAAAAATAATACTACCTGAAATCCTACTGTATATGGATAACCACTGTTAATATTTGATGAATGTACTTTCACTTAGTGGTCTGTGCAAATGCAATTTTACGTAAATGCTGTCATACCATACATGCTGTCTTTCAACCTGCGCCCTCAAGAGAACATCATAAATATATTTGTCATTAAATGTGGGTCTACTTCATTATTTTGATGACAGCATTAAACCACTATTGAACTATACTATTTCATATAATTTCATTAATAGTTTTTTACTATTGAAATTTTAAGTTGTTTCTAGTTTATACTGTCACCAACAGAACATGTGAATTAAAGTTTCCTCATACTTGAGGCAAAACAGAGTTTTGTCACCCTTTTACCATCTTTGCTATACTATAAGCAAAAAATAAGTTTCTGTTGCATTTCTTTTATGATGACTGTAGTTGAATGTCTTTCATTAGTGTCCTGGCCATGTGTATTTCCTTGTGAATTACTTGCTTATGACTATTGCCTGTTCTTTTTTTCCTTAGTGATTTATTTTTATATATTTTTTAGTGTTAGACTGTTAATCTTTAATATATGTTGCAAATGTGTTTCTCAGTTTGCCATTTATCTTGGAATCTTCATGGCAGTGTATTTTCTTGTGGTGTTTTTAGGTATTTTGTTGCTGTCCAATATTTTTGCCTTCTTATAAAAGTAATCACACTTTTCAGTCTTTGCTGTATGTTTTTGAACTTTGTGGTCATGCTTAGAAGGATTTTACCCATCTCAAGTTTACATAAACTTTCACTTGTATTTTCTCCTGGTACTTTTATATGTGGTTCATATTTAAAAACTTTTAATCCATCCATTATAACAGCAGCTTTTTAAAACTGCAGAACTTTTTATTCTGCCCAATATGTTTGAGAGATTTGTGTCTTAGCAAGTGGATTTTTGCTTTAAAGTCCCATTGAACCAGTGCTGGAATAAGAATTAATAGTGAGATACAGTTTTTTGTATTATAATATTTATGCTCTTCCTCCACATCTTCATTTGGCTGGCTCTTTCTTTGTTCAGACCTCTGCATAAATCTCACACCTTAGAAAGGCCGCCTGTGGCCACCCCATCTTTATAAAATAGCCTCTCTCTGATCATTCTGTCTAAAGAAGAAGACCACCCCCATTGTTCTGCATCCTGTTCCCTGTTAAACTTCTTAAGCACTTAGCACTGCCTACCTCATCATGTTTGTTTCCTTGTTTATCTTATCTCCCTTCTCCCACTAGAATGAGGACTCGATGAAAGCGAGATTTTTTTCTGTCTTCTTCATTGCAGTATCCCAGAACCCAGAAAAGATTCTGACACAAAATAGTCATCTATAAATATTTAAGTCAATGACTGAGTATTTAGAAAATTATTGTGGTATTTTTTCAGAGTGTTAACTTCTTTTGAAGTGTTGTGTGAAAGACTTACATCCATTAGTATCTCTGAAATTATTAATTAAAAAGAAGGCAGTAGGCTGGGCGCAGTGGCTCATGCCTGTAATCTCAGTACTTTGGGAGGTAGGAGGATCACTTGAGCCCAGGAGTGCAAAAGCAGCCTGAGCAACATAGTGAGACCCCATCCCTATAAAAAATTTAAAAATTAGCCAGGCATTGGTGGGGCATGCCTGTAGTCCCAGCTATTCAGGAGGCTGAGATGGGAGGATCACTTGAACCCAGGAGGTTGAGGCTGCAGTGAGTCATGATTGCGCCACTGCGCTCCAGCCTGGGCAGCAGAGCAAGATCTTGTCTTGAAAGAAAGGCAGTAGGCGAATATAATTCAATATAAAATAAAACTTTGTGGAGTCATCTAATGCCAGGGACATAGGTGGACCGCACCTAATGATGATGAAAATAAGACTATTAATGAAGAAGTTCACATCAGCCTTTTGATACTATGCTTTTATCAAGTTTGTGTAAATGAGATTATGCAAATAATAGTGATGGCTCTCACTTTGGAGCACTCATCTGAGGTCAGGAGTTCGAGACCAGCCTGGCCAGCATGGCAAAACCCCGTCTCTACTAAAAATACAAAAATTAGCTGGGTGTGGTGGTGCACACCTGTAATCCCAGCTACTCAGGAGGCTGGGGCAGCAGAATCACTTGAACCTGGGAGGCAGAGTTTGCAGTGAGTGGAGATGATGCCACTGCACTGCAGCCTGGGACAGAGTGAGACTCCATCTGAAAAAAAAAAAAAAAAAGAAGCAAAATCTGAATTTCACTCATCTTGAGTATGAGCTGGCCCTAGTAACTTGTTTCTAACTAATAGAATGCAACAGAAGTGATGCTGTATGACTTCCAGGACTTAGTTAGAATAGGTAATACAGCTTCTAAATGGCTTTCTCTCAGGAAGGTTCTCCGTGGAACCAAGGTTCTATGCTGTGTGAGAAAGCCCTGGCCACGTCAACCACCAAACATGTGAGTGAGGAAGCCTTCTAGATGATTCCACCCTAACCACCATCTGGCTAGAGCTGGATGAGAGACCTGAGGGAGAGCTGCCTAGCTGAGTCCAGTCAATCCCCAGAATTGTGAGAGATGATATATGATTGTTGTTTCATCTCACTAAGTTTGGGATGGTTTGTTACACAGCGGTTGTTAACTAGACCAGAGACCTTTCCTAGAAACGCTGGAGAACACGTGCCAGGATGGTCCTGGACATCTCCATTGTTTGCTGCTTGCTTCTCTACTGTGCCCATTGCCTGTGCTTTCTCCAAACCCCCTATTAACCAGACATTCTCAGCTACCAGAAGTTTCCTGTCTTAGGATCTTGACACTTTTGAGACTCTTTGAAGTTACGAGACATGATGGACTTGCTATCAAAAACTTGGCAAGCACAGTTACATCAGCAAGTGTTACTTTGTTCAAGGAAGAGGGGAAATAGTGCAGCATGGCAGTTAACCCTGTGCTCTCTAAGCTTTTACTGAATTTCAGTGGGTCATTCTAGAGACTTGGTAGCCACATGCGTGTCAGTTTGTTGATATTCAGTATTGATTATTCTCATAGGAGCTGTATATAATTGTTTTGAGCTTAAAACAAAGAAAATGATTAGTTTATGGTTCTAATCTTTTGGATTTTTTTTTTTTTTTAGACGGTGTTTCACTTTTGTCGCCCAGGCTGGAATGCAGTGGCACGATCTCGGCTTACTGCAACCTCCACCTCCCGGGTTCAAGCGATTCTCCATCCTCAGCCTCCTGAGTAGCTGGGATTACAGGCGCCCACCACCACACCAGGCTAATTTTTGTATTTTTAGAAGAGACAGGGTTTCACCACATTGGCCAGGCTGGTTTTGAACTCCTGACCTCAGGTGATCCACCCCCCTCGGCCTCCCAAAGTGCTGGGATTACAGGCGTGAGCCACCACGCCTGGCCTTGGATGTTTTAAAGTAAAATTTTTCCCACTGCAAAATAATAGATATGTGTTGTAGGAACTTTTGGAAACACAAGGCACAAAGGAAAAAATACCTTCATATTTCTCCTTTTCCCATCTCCCCAGAGACTTTTTTCTCCTTCTTTGTTGGCATATGTCTTTCCATACTCTTTAATGCATATATATTCACAGGATAACATTATATGTGGTATTTTAGAACCACGTTTCTAACATTCCATTTATCATGTTTTGTATTTGCATAGTATTCCATTTCATAGTTGTACCATAATATCTTTAGACAATGCTTGTGGTCAAATAATTTCCCCCAATATTTTACTGTTATAAAAAATGTTTTGATGAATATTTTGGTCTAGAGTTGATAGATCAAGGAATATAGGGGTCGTTATAAGTTAACAAATACAGCGTCAGATCATGGTACTACTCTGCTGAAAATCCCCCTTGGCTCCCATCTTACTCAGAGCCAAAGCTAAGGTCTTTACCATGACCTAAAATACCCCCAGCCATCTGGAGTGTGCATGTATGCATACACACAGACATGTACATGCCACTCACTCCTGCCTCTCTAGCTCATCTTCTCCTGCTCACCCCTGACTTGTTCCCCTGAAGCTATTCCTGGAATACACCAGGCAAGCAAGCCCCTGTGTCAGGGCCTTGGCACTTCTTCCTTCTGCCTATAACAATTCCTCCAAGTATCCACAGGCTTCCTCTTTCACTTCCTTTGTTGCTTTGGCTCAGATATCGCCTTATCTGAGTGCCCTTCCTTAACTATACAATACAAAATAAGTTCATGAATCTGCCCTCACCCCTACATTCCCTGTTTCCTTTACCTTGTTCTATTTTTCTATAACACTTACCTGACAAATCTTATGTTTGTTTATTGTCACTCTTCTTCCAGAATGTAAGCACTGTGAAGTCAAGGACTTTGTTAGTTTTGATCACTATTGTGTCCGTGGGTTCTAAAGCACTGCCTGGCACATAGTTGGCACTCAGTAAGCTAAGAAATAATAAGACTAACATATTGGGATTGTGGCAAGGAGGTAAGTATACTCCACTTTTTCAAGGGGATTATAAAGGGCATCATTTTTAGGTGGGAGATATTGGACATAGGAGTTTGTGAACCAAGAGACAGAGAAAGATGTTACTTGGAGATAGGGAGGTTATAAGTATCAGAAGATTAGAAGTTCCGGGGATGTTTTAAAGTAAAATTTTTCCCATTGCAAAATAATAGATATCTGTGTAGGAACATTTAGAAATACAACTAAAGCACTTTTTGCTTTACTTGGAGTGGGTGGGACTGGAATTGGGAGGAGGGGCCATGGAGAGGCTGCTTTTTTTCATTGTGCGTCTTTCTATAAGATGTGAATTTATACCATGTACACCAATTACTTAAATAATAAGAGCATGTTTGGACTTCCAGTTTCTGGTGATGGCTGGTTATGAAAACTTGCAGAAACAAAATAATGGCTTTTTTAAAGTGAAGAACGAAAAAAACACTGAACTTTCAGGCCAGTTTTTGGATAAAAGTCTATAACCAGGGAGGGAAATGGAATACTGGAACAAAAAGCTGCCTGTGCTGAGACAGCAGTTGCTGATACCACAAACACTTGTCTGCTGTTTCTGTGGCCTGGCTGAGCCAAAAAAACATGTTAAAGCACAGAGCCCACGCAAGACAGTGTGTTTGCAGGAGACCCTACCAACAGGAATCAGATAACAAGGAGCTAAAGGTAAGGAGGTGTCAGAGCTGAACCCAGTGCCCTCTTCCCAGCAGTTGTAATGAACTGTGGCTACCTTGGTGCTCTTGGAGCAGGGAGGAAAAGAAATAGAAAATGCAATTTCCCTGGAAGGCCTGTGCATATCTGCTTCCCTGAAGATTAGCTTCTCAAATATACATAGCTGGTTGGGCCAAGGATTCTCAAAATCTGAATTTGGCAGAAGCACAGCAAGATCTCTCTGGAAGAGGGCTCATCTCAAGCGTCAGGAGACTCCCGTTAAATACTTATTCAAGAATAATGTGTGGCAAGCAATAAAGATTACAAGTTACCCAAGCAACTTGAATATGAATGAGAATAGAAAATCACAGAAGCCCAGCTTCTTCCACTTAGCATAATCATTTGAGTCATCCATGTTGTCATGTGTATTCAGCAGCTTGGTCCTTTTAATTGCTGAGTGGCAATCCATAGTTTACTCATCCATTTACTAGTGGAAGATTTGTGTTGGTTCCAGTTTTTAGTGACAGTGGTTAAGCTGCTGTTAACATTCACCTAGAAGTTTTTTTGTTTTGTTTTGTTTTGTTTTTGAGACAGAGTCTCGCTCTGTCGCCAGGCTGGAGTGCAGTGGTCCGATCTTGGCTCACTGCAACCTCCGCCTCCCAGGTTCAAGTGATTCTCCTGCCTCAGCCTCCCTAGTAGCTGGGATTACAGGCACATGCCACCACGCCCAGCTAATTTTTGCATTTTTAGTAGAGACTGGGTTTCACCATGTTGGCCAGGATGGTCTTGATCTCTTGACCTCATGATCCGCCTGCCTCTGTCCCGCAAAGTGCTGGGATTACAGGCGTCAACCACTGCGCCCGGCCTCACCTAGAAGTTTTTATGTGAATCAAAGATTTTATTTCTCTTGAGAACATTCCTAGGAGTGGGCTAGCTAGTTATATGATAAATATGTATATATACTTAGTAGGAAATTGCCAAACAGGTTTGCAAACTGGTGGTGCCACTTTGCATTCCCACCAACAATGTATGAAAATTCCAGGTGATTGACATCCTCACCAGAATTTGATATTGTCTGCAGTTTTGATGTTTTTGCTATTTTTTTGTTTTGACTTGGGTATATGGTGCATTTCATTGTGTTTTTCATTTTCATTCTCCCAATGCAAATGATGTTGTGTATTTTTTCATATTCTTCTTTGCTATAGGTATATTTTCTTTAGTGAAGTGTCTATTCAACCCTTTGGCACATTTTTGAAAAGCTGGATTGTATGTTTTCTTACTGAATCTTGAGAATTCTTTGTATATTCTTGATACAAATCCTTTATCAAAAATATGGTTTTGGCCAGGTGTGGTGGCTCACGCTTGTAATCCCAGCACTTTGGGAGGCCAAGGTGGGCAAATTGCTTGAGCCCAGGAGTTCGAGACAAGCCTGGGCAGCATGGTGAAACCCCATCTCTACAAAAAAAAAAAAAGTACAAAAAATACAAAAAATTAGCCAGGCGTGGTGGTGGCACACGCCTTTTGTCCCAGCTACCTGGGCGGTTGAGGCTGTAGTGAGCCATGATTGTGCTGCTGCACTTCAGCCTGGGAGACAGAGTGACACCCTGTCTTTAAAAAAATATATATATATATATTTATATATATATATATATATATATATGTGTCATATATATGTGTCATATATATGTCATATATATATGTGTCATATATATGTCATATATATATGTGTCATATATATATGTCATATATATATGACTTGCAGGTATTTTCTATTTTCTCCCAGTCTGTGGCTTGTTGTTTTGTTTTCTTAGCAATGTCTTTTGAAGAGCAGACATTTAAAATTTTGATGGAAGTTCAATTTATTGGGTTTTTTTCTTTTTTGAATTGTGCTTTTGGTATCAAATCTAAGAAATCTTTGGTAAACCCAAAGTTACAAAGATCTGTCTTCTAGAAAAGAGGTGAGCAAACTTTTTCTGTAAAGGGCCAAATAGAAAATATTTTAGGCTTTACAGGTCATAGTCGCTGTTGTAGCGTGTAAGCAGCCATAAAATACATAAATGAATAGGTGTTCAGTAAAACTGTTTTTACAAAAACAGATAAAGATTTGGCCCATGAGCCTTAGTTTGCTAACTCTTGTTCTAGAAGATTTAGGTATTGCAGTTAAGGTATGATCCATTTCTAGTTACTTTTTTTATGTGGTGCAAGCAATGGGTGGAGAGTTTTGTTTTTGTTTTTGTGTATGTATATACACTTATTCTAGCATTATTTGTTAAAAAGACTATTCTTTCTCCACTGTATTATCTTTACACCTTGTTTAAAATCAGTTATTCATGGGTGTGGATTTATTTCTGAATTTTCTTTTCTGCATCTGTGTCTGCCCGTTCTTTATGACTATACTGTCTTAATTACTGTGGCTTTGTAGTAAGTTTTGAAATTGGGTAGTGTGAGTCCTCCAGTTTTATTTTTTTTTTCCTCAAATGTTTTAGTTTTTATAGCTCCTTTGCCCCTCCATATAAATTTTGGAATCAGCCTATTAATTACTACCAGACTTCCTACTGGGATTTTGATTGGGATTGCATTGAACCTATAGATCAATTTTGACATCTTAACAATATTGAGTCCTGTTACCAGTGAATATAATATATCTCACCATTTATTTCAGTTTTTTGTTTGTTTGTTTTTGTTTTTTTTGAGACAGAGTCTCGCTCTGTCACCCAGGCTGGAGTGCAGTGGTGCAATCTTGGCTCACTGCAACCTCCACTTCCTGGGTTCAAGTGATTCTCCTGCCTCAGCCTCCTGAGTAGCTGGGATTACAGGCACGTGCTACCACGCCTGGATAATTTTTGTATTTTTAGTCGAGGTGGGGTTTCACCATGTTGGTTGGGCTGGTCTCAAACTCCTGACCTCGTGATCTGCCAGCCTCAGCTTCCCAAAGTGCTGGGATTACAGTCATGAGCCACCACACCCAGCCTATTTCAGTATTTTAAAGTGTCTTTCATCAGTGTTTTACGGTTTTCAAGATACAGATCTTTTACATAATTTGATAGGTTTATACTTGAGTATTCATGATTTTTAGTGCTATTGTAAATAATACTGTTTTAAAGTTTTTAATATTCAGTTCATTGCTGTTATATGAAAATGACTGATTTTTCTATATTTCCTTTTGTATCCTGTGATCTTCCTAAACTCACTCACTTGTTCTAGTAGCTTTTTTTTTTTTTTTTTTGTAGATTCTCTGGAATTTTCTGCATAGACAATTATGTTGTCCACAGATAGAAACCATTTATTCCTTTCTAATCTGTACGCCTTTTATTTTCTTTTTTTTCTCTTTTTATTGTTTGCTCCTCCTTCCCTTCATGTGTCACTTTCCACCTCTGTCCCTTCTCTCCCCTTCCCTCTCTCACTCCTCCCTTATTACATTGGCTAATATGAATAGATCTCACTACTAACAGCCGAGAGCCTTGCGTGTTCTTGAACTTAAAGGGAAAGCATTCAGTCTTTTGCTAAGAGGATTTATTATGACTGGATATTGAATTTTGGCAATTTTTTTTCCCATCAAATGAAATCATATGATTTTTCTAATCAGCTGATAGGATGACTTCCTTGATTAATTTTTGAATGTTGACCCAACTTTTTATGTATTTATGGATTCAATTTGCTAAAATGTGGTTGAAGACTTTTGATATGTACGTCTGTGAAGGACATGGTCTGTTGTTTTCTTGCAGTATCTTTGGTTTTGGTGTCAGGGTAATGGAGGGCTCATTAAGAAAGTTGAGAAGTGTTCTCTCCCCTTTCATTTTCTGAAAGAGTTTGTATAGAATGCTATAATTTCCTCTACAATCTGTTGTACTGCTTTAGCTGCATCTCTCAAATTTTGATTTGTTGGTTGAAAAGAAGCCATGTAGGAATGTGGGGTCATCTGTATTGGGAGTGTAAATGATATGGTTTGGGTCTGTGTTCCCACCAAAATCTCACCTTGAATTGTAATAATCCCCACGTGTCGTGAGAGGGACCCAGTAGGAGGTAATTCATTCATGGGGGCGAGTCTTTCCTGTGCTATTCTTGTGATAGTGAAGAAGTCTCATGAGATCTGATGGTTTTATAAAGTGGAGTTCTGTACACGCTGTCTTGCCTGCCACCATGTAAGAGGTGACTTTGCTCCTTCTTGCCTTCTGCCATTGATTGTGAGGCCTCCCCAGCCATTTGGAACTGTGAGTCCATTAAGCCTCTTTCATTTGTAAATTACCCATGCTTGGGTATGTCTTTATTAGCAGTATGAGAACATATTAATACAGTAACATACATCACAATAGGTATGAGCCAACTACTTGTGCCTTGAGGTGGGCAGATTTCCTGAGTGAATGTAAACAGTTCTCGCAAATCAGTCTGGAGAATCTGAAGAGAACCAACTGACCATGGCCACAAGGCTAGCCCCAGTATTTGTTTCCACTCCTAGTAAGCTGTGCTAAAATCATTTCAGCAGAAGTATTTTGTTGACTTAAGGTTAGATTCCAAGTTTTAAAAGTTTTGAAGGTTGGGGCTAACAAATGTGAGGAAGCTTCGAATATGGGAAGGGACCCGTAGAAGAAAATCAGCCATCTAAGTTATTTAAAGTAACAGCTGTTAATTTTTATCAGTGAGGTCAGTTTGGAGATAAAAACAATCCAACACCTGTAATCCCAGCACTTTGGGAGGCAGAGGCAGGCGAATCACCTTAGGTCAGAGTTTGAGACCAGCCTGGGCAACATGGCGAAACCCCATCTCTACTAAAAATACAAAAATTAGCTGGGCATGGTGGCGGGCACCTGTAATCCCAACTACTCGGGAGGCTGAGGCAGGAGAATCACTTGAATCCAGGAGGCAAAGGTTGCAGGGAGCCGAGATTGTGCTAATGCGCTCCAGCCTGGGTGACAGAGCAAGACTCTGTCTTAAAACAAACAAACAAACAAACAAAAAATCCAGCAACAGTTGATTTAGATTTGTAGAGCAGGAGCTATAGACTGAGAAGAGCAAACGAGAATTTGCCTTTTTTACATGGCGTAGAAGGATCATGGGAGAATGAAATTGTAACAGTGAGAACATGTAAACACAATCTGCGAGGCCTTTCGGTGCTTGCTAGGGGGCACCACAGTACAATAACATAAAGATCAGCAATAAGGTGGGAAAAATAAAGAAAAGCAGAGCTATCAGAAAAGTAATCTTGTTCTTCCGTGTTGGGTAGACACCAACTACTTTGTGTCACCATCTCTTCAATCTGAGGGTCTTGGGTTATAGCGGCCTTCATCTATCTGATCATCTCCTCCCAGAGATTTTTAAGACTCAAGAGTTTCAGATCTCCTGAAAAGGTCCATTTCATCAAGACTCAAAGGGGTTTTTATTTTCTGATATTAAATGACTGTTTAAAATTTCTCATGTGATTTCTCAGATTTTATTATTCTATGTTTAGACAACTAAAAAGAGTTTTTTCATAAGTTTTAAGGTAATTAAAATTTGGAAATGCCAAAAAAAACCTGATTATTTTGTAGCTTCCTCCCCACCCCATACCCCCCCACCCTCTGTATAAAAAATGTCTTCTGGTATGTTCGTTTATTTTCACAGAAAAGTCTGAGAAGTGTGTTATGATTATTTTAAAAAAAAAAAAGTCTTAGAAAAGTTGAGGTTAGCTAAATAGAGTAGTAATAATTGAAGAACTGTTTTCATATATGCCATCACACCCAAGGCTATCAAGAAGCAAATCTCAGGGTTGCCTTGTGGCCATTCTAGGATAACTGAAGAACATTTAGTTGTAAACCACACATTGGCAATTTTATTATTCTCAAGTTGGAAAAGGCAAAATAAGAGTTAACAAGCAGACAAAATATGAACATAAGTAAGAAGTACTAACTGCAGAAAATTTTTACAATATCATGAACACATAGCAACAGTAAGAATGATGGTGATAAGAAATTTAATTTTTTCAAAAAAACTTTATGTTAAAATGATTGAAGAGTGTGCTAGAGATTTCATACTTTTATTTTTGAAAAGAAACTCTTTGGGGATAGAATGAGATTGGTCATTTTACAGGAAGAGAATACTAATTTGAATTTGACTCTTTTGTTCTATCCAAATAATGATTTGCTCTGAAGGATTTTTCTTCCATTAATATACCTTCCTAAATATGTTTAATGTAATATGTAAATATGTAATAAATTTGAAGCTTTAATTCAGGTTTAAAATACAATTATCTTTATGAACATATTAAGTAAAACAATATATATTACTGAATTTACCATCTTAATCAAATTGTTTCTCTAATAAACAGGTAAGCCACATTTGTTATCTCATGAGATACATATCTCATGTATTATTTTATAACTATGTTATTATCTTAACTGTTCTGTCAGTTACTACCTCAATGAAAATAACTCATTTCCTCTAAATGCAGAGAACTGGAATACATACACCAAAAACTGTAATTTTTTTCTCCATTAGTATACATTTTATATCTTATAAATCTTAAGATAGTAAAAATAAATTAATATTATCCAAAGGCAATTGCACTTGGTTTCTCTTTACTCATCCTTTAAAATAAAGGGGACAAGTATAAAACCAGGTTTCCTGACCAGTTTTGTATATTTTTCTTACTTAGAAATTGTCAAAGTATCTAAATATTGTTTATTAACTCTATTTAATATTAGTCTAAACTTGTAAAGTTAACTGTGGATCTGGAAACTAAAGCTCATATTAAGTCTTTATGGTTTGCAGCATTAATAAGAATTTCACATGATTAAATCTATTTGACCCATAAACCAGCGCAAGAATTTCAGAGATTTTAAATCCTAAAAACATTAAATCCAATTCTCATACAAACTAGCACTTTGTACTAACATTTGTACATGATGATAAAGTCAATAAGACAATATAGAGCTGTTTTTAAACTAAAATCATTTCTATTTGTCCAAAGGGATATGATCATAAATGTTACATGAACTCTTTTAATATAATTCATTCTAATTTTGATACATGATGAAACTATGTATTCATAAACCAAAATTTTAAATCACATCAAAAGGTTTTAAGTTTCCTGCTTTTTGTATCTTACAACCTAGTAACCAAGACCATTATTCAAACTAACAGTTAACTTTTTTCTCCTATATTAGTTTTAGGAAGAAAAATTTAAAGAACCAGTGCCAGTAAAACTTGACAATTTTTAAAAACTCGTTTGAATTTTATCCGGACTGTATGAGTATGTAAATAACATCATAATACTTTTTTATTAATTCACATGTTTTTCTAAGAGCAGGAGACAGAGAAGTAGAAGGCAGAAAGTGAGAGCCAGCTATGGGCAGGTCAGACAGGGCAAAAGCTAACCTGCCACCTGAAAATGTTACAGTTCTGAAAAATTGAATCTTTTAAATACAATTGTGGGATTTATAGTATTACCCATGTCAATTTGAAGAGTTTGTTTCTGTCCTACTATTAAAGATACTTATCTTCTTGGGCTAAGTGGATCGTTGGAATTTGGATGCTACAGTACCCGTTTGGTGACCCCTTTTATAATCACTCAGAGGCTTCTGGTTCTTTCTCTTCTTGACTAGAATGGAACCATTTTCCAGTGACTTTTTAAATTCACAATATGAAGTTTTTGTATCCTGGACCCACAAAAAGATGAGCTGCTTGACAGAGGTCAAGAAGGTTGTGGAGTGGGTGGGCTGGGACAGGATTCGGGAATCCTTAGCAGTGGCACAAAGTTCTGAATACAGCCTGCGTTAGACATGGACATATTGGGAAGTATTTGGGTCTTCTTCATATGGAGACTGCCATTTTAAGGGACTTTGAGTTAGACTGTATATTTCAGAGGCTGGAGGAGGAGGAGGGAAGACGAGAGATACAAACAGAAAAGTGTGGAACAGTATTTGGGTGGATCAGCAAGTGAGGCAGATTTTAAGTATTTCTTATTTTATTGGCCTAAATACAGTCTTCTAGGGAAGGGTAAAAGTCTGGATTATATTTAGAAGCCTCTTCATACTAATTTTTTAAGCTGTATTTTAAAATAAATTTTATACTCATAAAGAATTGCAAAATCCAATACTACCAATTCCTGTGTGTCTTCACCCAGGATTCCCCAGATGCCCCAATGACAAGATCTTAGGTAACCTTGATACATTATCAGTACTAAGTAATGGGCATTGATTAATGCTGTTAACTACACTGCAGACTTTATTTGAATTTTGTTACGTGTCTTTTTCCAGTGTATATTTATATGAAATTTAGTTATGTTATAGATGCATGGTAACTACTGCCATAATCAGCATACAGAATATCCTATCACCACAAAGTCTATTATGCTACAGTTTTATAATCATACCTTCACAGATGTGACCCCCAGCAACCACTAATGTGTTCTCCGTCACTATCATTTGGCCATTTCAATAGTGTTAGGTAAATGGCATCATGCAATACGTAGCCTTTTAAAATTGGCTTTTTTTTTTTTTGTACTCAGCAAGTATCCTTGAGAGTCCTTCAGCTTGTCACATGCATCAGTAGTTTCTTCTTTTTTATTGCTGAGTAGTATTCCATTGTATGGACGAACCACTGCTTATCCATTCACTTATTGTAGGACATTGTGGTTATTTCTAGCTTTCAGCTATTATAAATAAAGTTGCTATAACCATTTGTGTGGATTTTTGTATGGAAATGTGTTTTTATTTCTGTAGGATAAATACCCAGCAGACTTATGGCAAGTCTGTGTTTAACTTTATAAGAAACTGCCAAACTCTTTTTCAGAGTAGCATTTTATATTCCCACCATCAGGATATGAGAGTTCTAGTTGTTCTACATCCTCACTAACAGCATTGTGGAGTTTTGGGCATTATTTATACATATTATTCTAATAGGTGTATAGTGGTATATCACCATGACTTTAATTTGCATTTTTTTAGTAGCTACAATGTTAAACATCTGTGTTTAACATTGAATACCACATGCCATTTGAATATCCTCTTAAGTAACGTGTCTGGTTTTGTACATTTTCTAATTGGATTTTTTGTTTTCTTACTGTTGTATTTATAGAGTTATTTATATATTCTGGATATAAGGTCCTTGTCCGAACTGCGAATTGGAAATATTTTCTCCCAGTCTATACCTTGTATTTTCATCCTCTTAACGTGGCCCTTCTCAGAGCAAAAGGATTTGGTTTTGATAAAGTCTACTTTATTGATGTTTTTCTTTTATGGTCATGATTTTAGCATCATGTCTAAGAACTCCACCTAATCCTAGCCTATTAAAAGATTTATGGTTTCACTCTTCACATTTGGATCTGTGATCCATCTTGAGTTAATGTTCGCATTAGATGTGAGGTTTAGGTTTAGGTTTGTTTTTATGACCAAGAATGTGCAGTTACTCTAACACCATTTGTTGAAAAAATCTTTTCTCCTTTGAATTGGATTTGCCCTTTTGTTAAAATCAGTTGGCCACAGTTGCATGGGTCTATTTCTGGACACACTATTCTCTTCCTTTGATCTGCATATCTGTCCCTCCACCAGGACTTCATTGCCTTAATTGCTATCACTGTATAGTATTAGAAGACTGAATATTGTGATTCCACCAGCTTTACTTTCTTTTGTGTTTTTTATGCTTTCATGTAAATTTGAAAATTTTCTCATATCTACAAAAAATCCTTCTGAAGTTTTGATAAAAATGGTATTAAGCCTCTGGATCAACTTGAGGGGAATTGACATCTTCAGTATGTTGAATCATCTTTCAATCCATAAACACAGTTTGTTTCTGTATTGACTTAGGTCTTTTTAAGATTTTCTTCATTAGAGTTGTGTAATTTTCTCCATACAAATCCTATGCATAGTTTGTTCGATTTAGATTGGTTATTTTTTTGGAGCAGCTGTATAAAGGGTTTTGTGTTTCTAATTTCAGTTTCAATACATTTGTTGCTAGTGTATAGAAATAAGATCCATTTGTGTGTATGTGTGTGTGTTAATTTTGTATCCTGCAACCCTGCTAACTCACTTATTAGTTGTTCCCTTCCCTGTTTCCCAGAAGAGATGGTATAAAGTTACTGTTACTTATTCTTTAATGTTTGTTACAGTTCAGCAGTGATACCATCTGGGCCTGGAGATTTCTTTATCAAAAGGTTTTAAACTGTTAATTCAATTTTTTTAGTAGTTATGAGACTATTCAAGTTATCTGTTATCTTGGGTGTTTTTATAGTTTGGAATTGGTCCATATCATCTAAATTGTCAAATTTATGTGCATAGAGTTGTTTGTTGTATTCCTTTATTATCCTGTAATGTCTGCTGGGTCTGTAATAGTATTCCTTCTTTCATTACCAATATTGATCATTTATGTCTTTCTTGCACTTTCCCCCTTCTTAACTTCCTGTCTCCCCTCCTCTCCTCTCCTCTTCCCTTCCCCCTTCTCTTCTTCTCCCCACCTTTTGTCAGCCTTGCTTGAGGTTGATCAATGTTATTGATCTTTTCAAAGAATAAACTTTTGCTTTCATTTTTCTCTATTGTTTTTCTGTTTTCAATTTCATTGACTTTTTACTTTTACGTTTATTCCTTCCTCCTACTTGCTTTGGGTTTATTTTGCTCTTCCGCTTGTAGTTTCTTGAGGTGGAAGCTTTGTTTTGGATCTGAGACCATCTTCCAATATACGCATTTAGTGTTAAATTTATAAATTTCCCTAAAAGTGAAACTGCTTTAACTGCATCCCAAAGATTTTTATATGTTGTATTTTCATTCCCTTCAGTGTATTTTTACATTTCCTTTGAGACTTTCTCTTTGACCACTGGAGTATTTAAAAGTGGGTTGTTTAATTTCTAATTGTTTTGTGATTTTCCTGGTATCTTTCTGTTATTATTGATTTCTAGTTAGATTCATTATGAACAGATAATATATTTTTTATGATTTCAGTCCTTTTAAATTTGTGAAGGTTTGTTTTACATGACCCAGGATAGGATGTGGTCCATCTTGGTATCTATTTATTAGTTGCCAAGACCATTTTTTCCTTGCTGAGGGGCTTGGCTTAGAGATAACTTACATCTCTTTTGCCCACATTCCAATAGTTAGAGCTAAATCATATGGCCACATCTAACTGCACAGAAGGCTGGGAAATAGATTTTAGCTGTGTGACTTAGAAGGAAATGGGAATCAAGTCTGGAAATTACATAACACTCTCTTGTTTTTGATTTTTTAAAAATTTTCTCCCTTTATTCCCATTCCCAATCCTATAGTTATTTAACTACATACCCTAGTGTATTTAATATATGTCCTTCTGATCTACCTTCTGTACATTGAATTAGATTTTTATGAATCTTTCAAAAATACCTAAGATTTCTTTGAGGTTTTTTTTACATGTTTATAAATGGTTATTGTCTGATATAGTTTGGATGTTGTATCCTCTAAACCTCATGTTGAATTGTAATTCCCTTTGTTGGAGGTAGAGCCTAATGGGAGGTGATTGGATCATGGGAGCAGAGTTCTCTTGGATGGTTTAGCATTATCCCCTTGGTGCTGTCTTTGCGGTACTTCTAGCAAGATCTGGCTGTTTAAAGGTGTGAGGCATCTTTCCCCTCGCCCTCTGTTGCTCCTGTTTTCACCATGTGACATGCCTGCTCCTGCTTTGCCTGCTGCCATGAGTAAAAGTTCCCTGACGCCTCTCCAGAAGCCAAGCAGATGCCAGCACCATGCTTCCTGTACAACCTGCAGAACTGTGAGTCAATTAAACCTCTTCTCAGGTTTTTTTTTCTGTCTCAGGTATTTTTTTATAGCAGTGCAAAAACGGCCTAATATTTTGTCTGTATAGCATTCTGATGATTAGTTCTTCACTATGTATTAAAATTGACTTATGTTGTTGCATGTATGGCTAATTCATCCCTCTGACTGCTTCAGAAATATTCCACTTTATTCATATTTATTCAACATTTTACTTATCTATTCCCCCGTGTACTAAAAGTCAAAAGCATTACTAATTTAATAATGTCATATTTGTTCTTCTAATTATTTTTTGCTGCATAACAAAGCACTCCTAACTTAGTGGCTTACAGTGATAACAGTCATTTATTTTATTCAAAAATCTGCAATTTGGGCTACAATTGGCAGAACAGCTCATCTTTGCTCCTTATAGTATTGGCTGGAGTTGGCAATGACTCAGCAGATCAAGGCTGGAAGACTCATTCTCGTCAGGTGGTTGACGTTGGCTGTCAGTTGGAACCTCAGCTGGGGCTGTTTGCCAGAACACTTACACATGGCATGTCCGTGGAGCTATTTGACTTCCTCACTGCAATGGCTGGGTTCCAAGAGCAGTTATCCCAAGAGAACAAGGCAGAAGTGCATGACTTTTAGAATCTTGTCTCACAAGCCACACAGAGTCACTTCCACCATCCCCTGTTGGTCAAGGAGGACATGAAGGTCTTCCTAGGAGCACGGGGAGAAGACAGACTCTACCACCTGTTGGAAGGAGTGTCAGTGTTACATAGAAGAGAAGCACATGGAATGGGATGTATTGTGATGCCCATCTTTGGAACAGACAATTTGGCATATCTGTGAAAATTAAAAGTCTGATTTGGATATAACAATTGAGACTGATTAGCAAAGATGTCTAATTATAAAAGTTAAAGTTAAATTCCAAATATACTTTTTTTTTTTTTTGCCAAAGACCAAAGACTAGGTTATAGCCAAGGAATTCTGGCTCCCTATATCCCTAGGCTTTTTTTATTTTTATTTTTATTTCTTTTTTGAGATGGAGTCTCGCTGTGTCACCCAGGTGCAGTGGCACTGTCTCGGCTCACTGCAACCTCTGCCTCCTAGGTTCATGCGATTCTCCTGTCTCAGCCTCCTGAGTAGCTGGGATTACAAGCACACACCACCACACCTGGCTAATTTTTTGTATTTTTAGTAGAGATGGGGTTTCACTATGTTGCCCAGACTGGTCTTGAACTTCTGAGCTCATGATCTGCCTGCCTTGGCCTCCCAAAGTGCTGGGATTACAGGCGTGAGACACCGTACCCAGCCCCTAGGCTTTATTTCTAAGGTTATCAATACCTTCTTCCCCTTGATCCTTATTTTTTATGTGATCAACATAATACATGAGATCAACCAGTTCAAGCAACACGATTACAAAACCTATGCACACCTTGAGTGTAATAAAGAGAAACAGAGCTTTTTTCTCTTTAGAAAATATATCATATGAGAAAACAATAGTAACTAGTTCTCAACCTCTTTCTCCTTTTCTTTTGCGCCGCTGGCCAGAAGATCTCTGATGTATTGGACATTCTGACTAGATAACTTCAGTATACACATGACTATTCTGAAAGATTATTATCTACATCACTAGAAAATAGATCCATAACTTTTGCAGTCCTTGTGCCTTTTTCTCTGAACTTGTCTCTCCTGAGACTCTATTAAATACAATGGTGCTTGAGGAAAACACTGCCAGAATAGCCCTGCCTCTCATAAGGTGATGTAAGAAAAATGGGAAAAGTGTTCTAGCAAAGTGGTCATGAAAAGATTGTAGTGAGTTCAACCCTGTCAAGTCCTGATTTCTGTATATCATTTTACCCATTTCTCTTCAAGTCCAGAAAGGTCATACCCAAATGGATGAAAATGCTGATCACTCTAACCTTTTAACTACATAAAGCTTTCACCAAGGCAGAAAATCACAGCTAAAAAATTAACATAAGATGGACCAACCCGATTTGTTTCTTTTCTTGAATTGCTAAGCCAAGACAAGATGAGTGTTGGGCCTTTGTTTTTATTTTTTAATGGGTAATTTCAATTATATATGAAAGTAGAGAGGATGGTTCAGTCATCCCTCAGTATCTGTGAGGGATTGGTCTGAGGACCCCCTGTGAATACCAAAGCCTGCCGACACTTAAGTCCCTGCTATAAAATGGCACAGTATTTGCATATAACCCATGCACATCCTCCCACATACTTTAAATCATCTCTAGATTACTTGTAGTACCTAATACAATGTAAATGCTATGTAAATAGTTGTCATACTGTGTTGTTTAAGGAATAATGACAAGAAAAAAAAATCTGTACATGCTCAGTACAGACACAACCATCATAGACCTAACTACACTTTTGATCTGATTTGAATCTGCAGATGCAGAACCCTACAGAGGGCTATGTAGTGAAATGCCCCACCCATCCCCTAACTTCAGCAATGACCAACCCATGGCCAATCTTGTCATCTGCACTCATCCCCAAATTTAATATATTTGGGGATGTCATCTGCATCCCCAAATATATTAAAATGTATTTAAAGCAAAACCTTGATATCATTTCATCCATAACTGCTTCAATGTGTATTTCAAGAAAGGGACTCTTTAAAAACATAACTACAATACCATTATCGCACATTTTAAAATTAGCAGTTGTGGAGGCAAAAGGTGTGTCTATAACTGGGGAGAATGAAGCAAAGAATATAAGTGGACATAGAACACAAAAAACAAAACAAAAGACTGAGTCTCTGAAGTCCTGAAAGGGGTTCCAGTCCACAGGTCTCCCTTTGATGTTGAGAGTCACCTCATCTCTTTGTATCATTCTAATCCCTTCTTTTTGTATTACATTGAGTTGGACTTCAGTAATTTTTTTTGAGACAGTCTTGCTCTGTCGCCCAGGCTGGAGTGCAGTGGCACGATCTCGGCTCACTGCAAGCTCTGCCTCCTGGGTTCATGCCATTCTCCTGCCTCAGCCTCCCAAGTAGCTGGGACTATAGGTGCCCGCCACCAAGCCTGGCTAATTGGACTTCAGTAATTTTAATTTGGAAGCATCATGACTCATACTACTGCTATCTGGACAGCTTAGTGTTACTCTTCCCTCTATATTTTTTGATTTGTTTATCATACCATTCAATTTAGTTAATGCCAGTAGCTACCGTTTATCGAACACCGATCATGTACCCAGCACTCTACCACGTGTAGAGATTAAACTACACCAATTTCACAACAACCCAATGAAAAAAGTATTTCCCTATCTTGTAGATAAAGAAATGAAAGTCTAACTGGATTAGGTAATATTCCCAGGTTAAACACTTAACAAGTGTGGAACCAAAATCTCACGCAGGTCTTTCTGGCCCTCAGCCTGTTCCCACTATGCCATGCTGCATCTGACAAAACGTGATTTTTATTTTCTAAAAAAGCCAGTACAGTTCTGTGGTGCCTGCTGTTCATCATATTGTTTCCTCATCTTCCTAGGCGCGCAACTACTCCTTCATGGCACTTAGCCTTGGTCCCGTGGTTGGGTTCTAGCCTATGGAATATGAGTAAGAGACATGTCATGTTTCTTGGCTGGGCCCAATAAAACTTCCCATTTGCTGTCCTTTTTGCTCTCTCTGCTTTTGCTGTCTGGCTGATGATGCCCAAGGTGACCTTGGGAACCACACATTGGCGATGACAGACGGACATCCTGAGTCTCTGAGTGACTGTATGGGACAGAGCCGCCTGCCACCAATCTGAAACCTCTTTGGACTGTTCACATGAGCAAGACATAAACTTCTATTGTATTTAAGCCATTGTGTATTTAGCATTCTATTTATTATTACAGCAGTTAGCCTTCCTTAACTTTTATGTACTGTTTCAATTATCTTTTACTGGGTAACAAACTACCCCCAACATTTAGCGACTTAAAACCACAGTCTTAAATTAATTCGTGATTCTGTGAGTCAGAAATTTGGGCTCTTGCCCCTACTTGTTCATGTGGCCACAGTGAGCAGGTGGGCAGCTGGGGGCTAGTTGGTCTAGCATTGCCTCACTCACATGTCTGGAAATAGGTGCTGGCTGGACTGTGTGTCTCCAGCAGGCCTGCCTGAGATTTTTCACGTGTTGGTGGAAGTGTTCCCAGCAGCAAGAGAGGGCAAGCCCCAATCTGCAAGTATGTCTCAAGCTCCTGCTTGCATCGTGTTTGCCGACATGCCATTATTTAGTGAGTCACCTGCGTAGAGGGGAGTATGATTTACTGGGGACTATTTACTGCAAAAATCTGCCATATATACAAGAGTTAGGCAAATCATTTACGTATATACAACATATTAGTCACATATTTAATACCAGAGTCCCACTCTGAGACTGTTTTCATAACCCCTGAATCAAGTTCTATTTAATAATATCTGATAATCGTTTATTTTTTACTTTTCAGGTCTATATATGAGAATAAAATAATTACCAATACATCATACATTTAGGTTAGTAGAACTGGGATTTAAAGAAATGAACCCAGTTTCATCTTTGCCATTAACATTGAGCTCCCTTTGTTTTAAGTCAGATGCAGTTGCAGTAACCCTCCCTAGACTCCATATGCCCTTTGAGATACTGTCATATCCTTCCATATCATATTTCTTTCTTTCCTTTTTTTTTTTTTTTTTTTTTGTGACGGAGTCTTGCTCTGTCACCCAGGCTGGAGTGCAATAGCGCGATCTTGGTCACTGCAACCTCTGCCTCCCAGGTTCAAGCGATTCTCCTGCCTCAGCCTCCTGAGTAGCTGGGATTACAGGCACCCACAACCACACCTGGCCAATTTTTATATTTTTAGTAGAGACGGGGTTTCACTGTGTTGGTCTTGCTGGTGTCAAACTCCTGACCTCAGGTGATCCACGGGCCTCGGCCCCCCAAAGTGCCAGGATTACAGACATAAGCCACTGTGCCCCAGCCCACATTGTATTTCTTGAAGGATATCCTCATCTTCCAGTTATTTCTCAATCCTTTTCTGTCTGGCTTCCTTGCATTAATTTATGAAAACAGCTCTTATGAGGGTGACCCATGAGCTTCCTGTCACTAAATCCATGGGCATGAAACTTTCTTACTGGTGGTTGACTTCTTCTCAACACCACGCCACCATCCGTCTGCTTTTCCTTCAACCTTTCTGGCCTTGTCTTAGTTTCCTTTGAAGACTCATCCTCCTTTACCTTGTCTTTAAGTGACAGAATTCCTCAAGACTTCGTGCTTGGTCTTTTCTCACTCTACTCTTGCCCTAGGTTGGCCTCATCTTTGACCATGTCTTCAATACTATCTATATCCTGTTGAGTCCCAAACTTGTTTCTCTACCTCAGGCCTCTGTTATGCCCCAGCCCTGTGTATCTCCAGTTGTTTATCTCACATGCACCTCAAACTCAATTTATGTCCACACCAGCCCTGTGCTTCCTCCTCATTCACCCTTCCCTCCAAACAAAATCCAGTTCTTTTCTAGTAGTTTCAAAATGACCCCACAATCCAAAAGCCCGTGAATCATTCTTGACTCCCTGTACCATCACTGCCCCCTGTGCCATCCTTCACCCATGCCTGTTGTGCCCCTTTCTATTCTGGGAAAATCTCCCATTGTGAGTCATCTGGGTGGGTGACTGCCCCAGCTCCCACTATGAAAGACAAAGGGGCTAACATCCTCCCTCTCTCTGTCTCCTGTCAGCTAAGGCATTGCCTGTGACCTGACCTTGGTTGATTGGCTGTGTCTGCCAAGAACTTTGAATATTAAGAGTAAAACCAAGATGGTACTATTAGAAGTCATTCATGAATGTATCAGTGGAGTACTGGTGGTGTTGATCCTGCTTCCTGTATTTCTTAGCCTTCCAGAACTATCTTGGTTCCTGCCCCCCCACCACATTTTCCATGCTGGTGTGCTAGCCCCCAGTGGATTTATCCTATAAATGCCCCCATTTGCTTAAGATACCCAGAGAAGGATGTTGTTATTTGCCACCAGAGAAGCTGTGACCAATATAGGCACTGATGTTCCAGGTAGATTCAGATGCCATCACAAAATTTTCTCCACTAATCGGCGACCTAGCCACAGAATGCACAAAACAGCTCTCAAGATCTCTGCATGCAATATCAGTGCCTATGGGTCCCTGTGGCCATTTCTTAGTGCTGCCGATGAGCCACCATCATCTCTGCCTCAACTTCTGCGAGAGCCTCCCAGCTGGTTGTCTCATAAGGTCCTCAACTTCATACTGCAGCCAAAGCCATCTTTTCAGAATGTAAACCTGTTGGTGCCACACCTCTCTGATGAAATCTTTCAGGGGCTTCAGATTTCTGTGAAAGACCAAAATTCTTAAGCTTTTTTGACCTTTACTCGCAATAAAGACAGTTTATATTGAAACTCAGTACACTTGATGTATATTTTATAAAAGTGTCACAAGACAATACTTACCCTTTATTTGATTAATAAATACTTGCATGGCAGTTACTGATTGCCAGACACTGTTCTTGCTGTGCTGTGAATAGTAACTCATCTAGTCCCTGTAAGAACCCATGCGATGCACATGTTCTTATGACCACTTTAAAGCTGAAGCCACTTGGGCACAGAGAGGTTCAGTTGCTTGTCTGAGGTTGTACAGTTAATGAGTGGCAGTCTGAGTCCAGACCCGTGCTTTTCACTGCTTCTTGGTGCTACTCTGTGGTGGACTCTGATATTCTATTCTGTTTCATTTTTTAAAAACAGAGGTTGGGCGTACACCCCATTGCTTTCACAACCTCCTAGCAGTCACAGTATACAGTTTAAGAAACACTGGCCTGTCTTGGGGTGGGCCCTTACCTTGTATTTCCCAGCTCCACCTGTGCTGTGCTCCTCCTTGAGTTCTATGATCCAGTTTTCATGGCCAGGCTCCTCGGAGCCATGGGGCCTTGGCCCGTGCTGTTCATTTACTGAACCTCACTGTCCTCCCTGCAGATTGTGTCCTTGATTTCAAGGGAGAACGGTACGCCTATGATAGGCCCTGAAAGCCCTTGCACCTCTCCTTGGGCACTCATCATGGTTGCAGTTTGGCAGTTACCCACTTGGTGGTTTGAATAAATATATCCATCTTCCCCACTAGGCTGTACGTGCTGCGAGTGTAGGCTCTCTGCGTGTTTTTAGTTCACTGTTGAGAGAGGTGATCTGCCCTGAGTCCTGAGCATCCAGCACATTCTTGCTGGGTATGCACACAAGGCGAGGCCCTGACCACTCTACTCAAGACTGCTTCTCAGCAGACATTATGTTCGCAGCAGACAACCTTGAGGATAAAGTAGTAGCTCCCTCCAGTTCGGAGAGCAGACTTGCTATGCTTGCTATAAAATGGCAGGCTCCTCAAGCTCAGTGTTCTTCAGCTGCCATGCAAAGCCACTGTATGTGTAGCATCCACCTGTGCCCCAGCACACTGTCTTCATGGGCTACGGGGCACAGGGGCTGATGCAGACATGCTCGTGCTCATGTTGTCTACTGTTCTGTCGATCATAAAGTCCTGTGCTTCTGACCCAGGAGGCTTGCGTCCTGTGCCAGCATCCACAAAACAGTAACAGTCTAACTTACTAACTTGCAAGTAGGGTAAAAAGTCCAGACATGACACTAACCTTTTCCTATCAGCCAGCATAGTACCTGGCCTAAAGCAGATGTTCAGTATTTATTTGTGAAACAAATGGATGGTTGGATAGATAGAAAGTAGATGGACTTTGAGCTCTGCTTAAGGTGTTGCAGGGATCAAACCCTTTCAGAAATGCCAACCATACCCTGGAATGATTCTGGAACTGTGGGGAAGACAATTGAGGAGAAATGAAGATTATCTTGACCTGAAGTTTCTCATCCTTTGTGTTTTTAAGTAGAGTTTTTGGATCTGCCAGCTCCTCTTCTGATATTAAACTATCTGACATGGGTAGTCCTGTGAGACAGTTGCGTTTTATTCTGAATTGCCTGAATGAGTCTGATGTCCCCAACACCTAGCGAAGCTCGGCAATGATGCATGGGGTGGGCTGATGTGGGAAGTAGGCAGCCCGGAGTGGCAGAGGCCTGGGTTCTATTTTAAAAGGGAATTCTGGGTATCACTGGGTCTCTTAGAGGGGGAGTTAGGGAGGGGGAACTGGAAAGTGAGAAAGGGAAGTTTGCACAGCAGCAAAGCCAAAGTTAGCCTCAAGTTCTCCCCAAAGGCCAGGTGGCAGTAATTCGGGACATGTTGCAGAAATTCATCTCTGAAGCAACTGGGACCAGAAAGCTTCAGACAACAACTGTCCCTGCTAGGAGGGCCTGTTCCCCTTTCACAAACAGCACTGCTTTTCCTAATATAAGCACAGTTCTTGCACATAGATAAAACTGTCTTTAGGATAGAGTGAAAAGAGAATAAGAATGTTAAATTTATAACTATTAACATGTATTGAAAGTTGAATAATGTGCAGAAAGCAAATCGCTCTACACAGAAAGAGAGGGTGATAGAAGGGTTCTTGGAGACAAGCAGCATGAGAAGACTTATCTAGGGTTTGATGAGATTTTCAGTAAGAGCTTTATCATCCCCACAGGGGCAAAATTAATTCTTGGGAGACAAAAAGGAACTTAGTTATTCGATGGTTTGTGGCCTTCAGAGGGTTGCAGTTGTACATAAACAGAAACACAGTATATCAGTGGTATTAAAATTTCAGGAAGGGAGAGAGATTGGGGAAAATATCTAAAATGTCTCCTTACAGGGGTGATAATGAGAAGCAATGGACTAGAGGATTCAAGTGGAAGAGTCTTCATCACCAGTGAGTTCTCCTGGGAAAGTGAATTGGAAACAAGCTAAGTGCATTTTCTCAGCAGAAGGAAGATCTTACACATCACCTAGTGAATATCCAGTTGGGAATCTGAAAGCAGCAGTGGGCAGGTGAGCTGTCCCCACAGCTGTTCAGCAGGTGATGAGCTTACTGGCTCCAGGAAATGTCAGTGTGCTTAGGATGCAGCTGATGGCCTTAGGCACCAGGCCAGTCCCTGGACACACCAATAGGATGGTGGCAATAGAGGGTGGAAGTTAAGATTCCAGGAATTAGCCCACCCACGTCCTTCCTTGCTGTTCTGTTCTGTTCTCATCTCCCTCCTTCTACTCTCCTCTCCGGCTCACTCATTCATTTTTGCTGCAGGCAGGGGAATCAGGAGCAATGTTCATCAGTGAATGAAAGGAGTGCTGGAAAGAGAACCACATGCTCACATCGAAGAACCTTCAATCATATGATTTTAGTGTGGAAAGCCAGATGATACATTCTAACATCTGTGAAATCAAATCAAAATACAAATTGGTTTTTGGCTTTCCTAATCTATGTTTCTGGATATGTGTTCACTGGGACACGTGGCTTCTTGACAGAATAAGACTGAAGACAATTTCAAGTATAAACAATAGTTAGTTCCAATCCCACAGGTATTCAGCCTTGGAAATGGGTTCCAGTCTCTGGGCTTAAAAGACTGGACTTTGCTATCAGTTTGAAAATGGCATTGTCGTAGAGGGGCTCTTAATGTTAGGAAGGATGGCCTGGCAGAGTCTCTTTTTTTCTCTTGCCCTATCCCTGATGCTCATTAAGGCAGTGCTAGAGGAAAAAGTTCTCATTAGGTAACAGGAGTTGCTACTGGGTACCGTTTAAAGTGCTTTACACCTATTAATTCATTTACTCACAACCAGACAATTCTGCAAGGGGAGCACTGTTTTATAAACTCTTATGGATGGGGAGCTCAGGTACAGAAATGCTAAGTCATTTGTCCAAGCTCACACAGCTTCTGGTAGCACCGGGATTTGAACCCAGATCCTCAGTCTCCAGAGAACTTGCCACAATAGTGTTCTTTTAAGGTGTCCTCAGCCAGCTCTTGCACTTATTGATATCTTTGAACTCATGGATGAATGGGCTTAAAACTGTTTTTAACACAATGTACTTTGGTTTGGGCCTTATTTAAATAGAACGATGTGCCAGTCACCAGACCCCATGCACAGTTGAATCCTTTGGCCACTTACATAATGGATTAATTACTGGACACATGCTGCCCTCTTGTGATGAAAGTCACTCAATTGCAACCTTCTCCACTTCTCTGGAATGTACCCAGTTACTTCCTTTGTTCCAGTCTCATGGGTGGGGGATGGAGGATCTGTAGCCAGTGACGAAGCTGTTGGCTCTGTAGAGCCAAGATACCACCTGCCATTGTGCGTGGTGCTCCCGGGCTGTTGGCTCTGTAGAGTCAAGATGTCACTTGCCATTCTGCAGGGTGCTCCCAGCCTGTGACTCCAGCCATGAGACATGACCCCAGAGTCCTGCAACTTGTAGCAACTGAATATAGGAGAAAAGATCAGGCTTCCTGAAGAAATCCTAGGAACATTAAAGAGACCCCATCTGTGTCCTTGGGGAAAGAGCTCCATTTTGCATAACTTGCCCTAGCAGATTGGAACCAGTGATAGTGACAGAAGGCAGCCAAATGCCTAGGTAAATGGGACAGGTCCCAGGTGAAACCCCACCTTAAAGCCAAAAAACAGCCTGAGGGGTGAAAGGCCAGATTGCTGGTCCCTGATGAAACCCGCGACCTAGAGTGAGAACTTCTGTTCCTGTTTGCCCGCCCTTTCCTGATTGATTCTTTCTGAATAATGCCTTTTAACCAATCGAATGTTGCCTTTTCCAATACTACCTACGACCTGCCCCTTTCCCATTATCAGCCCATAAAAGCCCCAGACTCAGCCACAGTGTGGGGACTTTCCCACCTTCAGGTAGGGGGACCACCCCTGTATCCCCTCTCCGCTGAAAGCTGTTTCATCACTCAGACTCCTTGCCTTGCTCACTCTTCGATTGTCAACATATCCTCATTCTTCTTGGGTGTGGGACAAGCACCCAGGAACTAGTGCACAAGCCAGACTTGTCCCGGGCAGGCTGTCTCCTGCAGCAGGGTAGCATGGCTGAGCAAGGCCCAGGTGGGGCGTCGCCGGCCAGAGGTCCCTGGCTTGCAAAGTGGCCAAGAAAAAAATCCTGTGTCACCAGGTGATAGATTTGGCAGAAAGATGGTCAGTTGCACAGTGAACTGAAGGTCACAAACCCTATCAGAACAGAGGGAAAATAAAACCAGACAGAAGCCCTGTTCTTGTTCTACCAGTAGTTAAAGTGACCTTGAGTGAGTATCTTTTGCTCTCTGACACCAGTTTCCTCACTGGGAGAATGAGGAGATTGAAATCTTAGATATTGCCAGGAAAAACATTCTGCATTTGCCTAGATCCCTTCCCTGAATAGTTTTGATAGTTTTGTTTTGCTTTATTTTATTTTATTTTATTTTTTTATTATACTTTAAGTTTTAGGGTACATGTGCACATTGTGCAGGTTAGTTACATATGTATACATGTGGGATGCTGGTGCGCTGCACCCACTAACTCGTCATCTAGCATTAGGTATATCTCCCAATGCTATCCCTCCCCCCTCCCCCCACCCCACCACAGTCCCCAGAGTGTGATATTCCCCTTCCTGTGTCCATCTGATCTCATTGTTCAGTTCCCACCTATGAGTGAGAATATGCGGTGTTTGGCTTTTTGTTCTTGCAATAGTTTACTGAGAATGATGATTTCCAATTTCATCCATGTCCCTACAAAGGACATGAACTCATCATTTTTTATGGCTGCATAGTATTCCATGGTGTATATGTGCCACATTTTCTTAATCCAGTCTATCATTGTTGGACATTTGGGTTGGTTCCAAGTCTTTGCTATTGTGAATAATGCTGCAGTAAACATACGTGTGCATGTGTCTTTATAGCAGCATGATTTATAGTCCTTTGGGTATATAGCCAATAATGGGATGGCTGGGTCAAATGGTATTTCTAGTTCTAGATCCCTGAGGAATCGCCACACTGACTTCCACAATGGTTGAACTAGTTTACAGTCCCACCAACAGTGTAAAAGTATTCCTATTTCTCCACATCCTCTCCAGCATCTGTTGTTTCCTGACTTTTTAATGATTGCCATTCTAACTGGCGTGAGATGGTATCTCATTGTGGTTTTGATTTGCATTTCTCTGATGGCCAGTGATGATGAGCATTTTTTCATGTGTTTTTTGGCTGCATAAATGTCTTCTTTTGAGAAGTGTCTGTTCATGTCCTTCGCCCACTTTTTGATGGGGTTGTTTGTTTTTTTCTTGTAAATTTGTTAGAGTTCATTGTAGATTCTGGATATTAGCCCTTTGTCAGATGAGTAGGTTGTGAAAATTTTCTCCCATTTTGTAGGTTGCCTGTTCACTCTGATGGTAGTTTCTTTTGCTGTGCAGAAGCTCTTTATTTTAATTAGATCCCATTTGTCAATTTTGTCTTTTGTTACCATTGCTTTTGGTGTTTTGGACATGAAGTCCTTGCCCATGCCTATGTCCTGAATGGTAATGCCTAGGTTTTCTTCTAGGGTTTTTATGGTTTTAGGTGTAACGTTTAAATCTTTAATCCATCTTGAATTGATTTTTGTATAAGGTGTAAGGAAGGGATCCAGTTTCAGCTTTCTACATATGGCTAGCCAGTTTTCCCAGCACCATTTATTAAATAGGGAATCCTTTCCCCATTGTTTGTTTTTCTCAGGTTTGTCAAAGATCAGATAGTTGTAGATATGCGGCATTATTTCTGAGGGTTCTGTTCTGTTCCATTG
Organism: Pan troglodytes; assembly: GCF_028858775.2. Taxonomy (NCBI): domain Eukaryota; kingdom Metazoa; phylum Chordata; class Mammalia; order Primates; family Hominidae; genus Pan; species Pan troglodytes. Next base: position 36,209,821 of record NC_072404.2, read on the forward strand.
ATCTATATCTCTGTTTTGGTACCAGTACCATGCTGTTCTGGTTACTGTAGCCTTGTAGTATAGTTTGAAGTCAGGTAGTGTGATGCCTCCAGCTTTGTTCTTTTGGCTTAGGATTGACTTGGCAATGCGGGCTCTTTTTTGGTTCCATATGAACTTTAAAGTAGTTTTTTCCAATTCTGTGAAGAAAGTCATTGGTAGCTTGATGGGGATGGCATTGAATCTGTAAATTACCTTGGGCAGTATGGCCATTTTCACGATATTGATTCTTCCTACCCATGAGCATGGAATGTTCTTCCATTTGTTTGTATCCTCTTTTATTTCTTTGAGCAGTGGTATGTAGTTCTCCTTGAAGAGGTCCTTCACATCCCTTGTAAGTTGGATTCCTAGGTATTTTATTCTCTTTGAAGCAATTGTGAATGGGAGTTCACTCATGATTTGGCTCTCTGTCTGTTGTTGGTGTATAAGAATGCTTGTGATTTTTGTACATTGATTTTGTATCCTGAGACTTTGCTGAAGTTGCTTATGAGCTTAAGGAGATTTTGGGCTGAGACAATGGGGTTTTCTAGATATACAATCATGTCGTCTGCAAACAGGGACAATTTGACTTCCTCTTTTCCTAATTGAATACCCTTTCTTTCCTTCTCCTGCCTAATTGCCCTGGCCAAAACTTCCAACACTATGTTGAATAGGAGTGGTGAGAGAGGGCATCCCTGCCTTGTGCCAGTTTTCAAAGGGAATGCTTCCAGTTTTTGCCCATTCAGTATGATATTGGCTGTGGGTTTGTCATAGATAGCTCTTATTATTTTGAAATACGTCCCATCAATGCCTAATTTATTGAGAGTTTTTAGCATGAAGGGTTGTTGAATTTTGTCAAAGGCTTTTTCTGCATCTATTGAGATGATCATGTGGTTTTTGTCTTTGGCTCTGTTTATATGCTGGATTACATTTATTGATTTGCGTATATTGAACCAGCCTTGCATCCCAGGGATGAAGCCCACTTGATCATGGTGGATAAGCTTTTTGATGTGCTGCTGGATTCGTTTTGCCAGTATTTTATTGAGGATTTTTGCATCAATGTTCATCAAGGATATTGGTCTAAAATTCTCTTTTTTGGTTGTGTCTCTGCCCGGCTTTGGTATCAGAATGATGCTGGCCTCATAAAATGAGTTAGGGAGGATTCCCTCTTTTTCTATTGATTGGAATAGTTTCAGAAGGAATGGTACCAGTTCCTCCTTGTACCTCTGGTAGAATTCGGCTGTGAATCCATCTGGTCCTGGACTCTTTTTAGTTGGTAAACTATTGATTATTGCCACAATTTCAGCTCCTGTTATTGGTCTATTCAGAGATTCAACTTCTTCCTGGTTTAGTCTTGGGAGAGTGTATGTGTCGAGGAATTTATCCATTTCTTCTAGATTTTCTAGTTTATTTGCGTAGAGGTGTTTGTAGTATTCTCTGATGGTAGTTTGTATTTCTGTGGGATTGGTGGTGATATCCCCTTTATCATTTTTTATTGTGTCTATTTGATTCCTCTCTCTTTTTTTCTTTATTAGTCTTGCTAGCGGTCTATCAATTTTGTTGATCCTTTCAAAAAACCAGCTCCTGGATTCATTGATTTTTTGAATGGTTTTTTGTGTCTCTATTTCCTTCAGTTCTGCTCTGATTTTAGTTATTTCTTGCCTTCTGCTAGCTTTTGAATGTGTTTGCTCTTGCTTTTCTAGTTCTTTTAATTGTGATGTTAGGGTGTCAATTTTGGATCTTTCCTGCTTTCTCTTGTGGGCATTTAGTGCTATAAATTTCCCTCTACACACTGCTTTGAATGCATCCCAGAGATTCTGGTATGTCGTGTCTTTGTTCTCGTTGGTTTCAAAGAACATCTTTATTTCTGCCTTCATTTCGTTATGCACCCAGTAGTCATTCAGGAGCACGTTGTTCAGTTTCCATGTAGTTGAGCGGTTTTGAGTGAGATTCTTAATCCTGAGTTCTAGTTTGATTGCACTGTGGTCTGAGAGATAGTTTGTTATAATCTCTGTTCTTTTACATTTGCTGAGGAGAGCTTTACTTCCAAGTATGTGGTCAATTTTGGAATAGGTGTGGTGTGGTGCTGAAAAAAATGTATATTCTGTTGATTTGGGGTGGAGAGTTCTGTAGATGTCTATTAGGTCCGCTTGGTGCAGAGCTGAGTTCAATTCCTGGGTATCCTTGTTGACTTTCTGTCTCGTTGATCTGTCTAATGTTGACAGTGGGGTGTTAAAGTCTCCCATTATTAATGTGTGGGAGTCTTAAGTCTCTTTGTAGGTCACTCAGGACTTGCTTTATGAATCTGGGTGCTCCTGTATTGGGTGCATATATATTTAGGATAGTTAGCTCTTCTTGTTGAATGGATCCCTTTACCATTATGTAATGGCCTTCTTTGTCTCTTTTGATCTTTGTTGGTTTAAAGTCTGTTTTATCAGAGACTAGGATTGCAACCCCTGCCTTTTTTTGTTTTCCATTTGCTTGGTAGATCTTCCTCCATCCTTTTATTTTGAGCCTATGTGTGTCTCTGCACGTGAGATGGGTTTCCTGAATACAGCACACTGATGGGTCTTGACTCTTTATCCAATTTGCCAGTCTGTGTCTTTTAATTGGAGCATTTAGCCCATTTACATTTAAAGTTAATATTGTTATGTGTGAATTTGATCCTGTCATTATGATGTTAGCTGGTGATTTTACTCATTAGTTGACGCAGTTTCTTCCTAGTCTCGATGGTCTTTACATTTTGGCATGATTTTGCAGCGGCTGTTACCGGTTGTTCCTTTCCATGTTTAGCGCTTCCTTCAGGAGCTCTTTTAGGGCAGGCCTGGTGGTGACAAAATCTCTCAGCATTTGCTTGTCTGTAAAGTATTTAATTTCTCCTTCACTTATGAAGCTTAGTTTGGCTGGATATGAAATTCTGGGTTGAAAATTCTTTTCTTTAAGAATGTTGAATATTGGCCCCCACTCTCTTCTGGCTTGTAGGGTTTCTGCCGAGAGATCCGCTGTTAGTCTGATGGGCTTCCCTTTGAGGGTAACCCGACCTTTCTCTCTGGCTGCCCTTAACATTTTTTCCTTCATTTCAACTTTGGTGAATCCGACAATTATGTGTCTTGGAGTTGCTCTTCTCGAGGAGTATCTTTGTGGCGTTCTCTGTATTTCCTGAATCTGAACGTTGGCCTGCCTTGCTAGATTGGGGAAGTTCTCCTGGATAATATCCTGCAGAGTGTTTTCCAACTTGGTTCCATTCTCCCCATCACTTTCAGGTACACCAATCAGACGTAGATTTGGTCTTTTCACATAGTCCCATATTTCTTGGAGGCTTTGCTCATTTCTTTTTATTCTTTTTTCTCTAAACTTCCCTTCTTGCTTCATTTCATTCATTTCATCTTCCATTGCTGATACCCTTTCTTCCAGTTGATCGCATCGGCTCCTGAGGCTTCTGCATTCTTCACGTAGTTCTCGAGCCTTGGTTTTCAGCTCCATCAGCTCCTTTAAGCACTTCTCTGTATTGGTTATTCTAGTTATACATTCTTCTAAATTTTTTTCAAAGTTTTCAACTTCTTTGCCTTTGGTTTGAATGTCCTCCCGTAGCTCAGAGTAATTTGATCATCTGAAGCCTTCTTCTCTCAGCTCGTCAAAGTCATTCTCCATCCAGCTTTGTTCTGTTGCTGGTGAGGAACTGCGTTCCTTTGGAGGAGGAGAGGCGCTCTGCGTTTTAGAGTTTCCAGTTTTTCTGTTCTGTTTTTTCCCCATCTTTGTGGTTTTATCTACTTTTGGTCTTTGATGATGATGATGTACAGATGGGTTTTTGGTGTGGATGTCCTTTCTGTTTGTTAGTTTTCCTTCTAACAGACAGGACCCTCGGCTGCAGGTCTGTTGGAATACCCTGCCTTGTGAGGTGTCAGTGTGCCCCTGCTGGGGGGTGCCTCCCAGTTAGGCTGCTTGGGGGTCAGGGGTCAGGGACCCACTTGAGGAGCAGTCTGCCCGTTCTCAGATCTCCAGCTGTGTGCTGGGAGAACCACTGCTCTCTTCAAAGCTGTCAGACAGGGACATTTAAGTCTGCAGAGGTTACTGCTGTCTTTTTGTTTGTCTGTGCCCTGCCCCCGGAGGTGGAGCCTACAGTGGCAGGCAGGCCTCCTTGAACAGTGGTGGGCTCCACCCAGTTGGAGCTTCCGGGCTGCTTTGTTTACCTAAGCAAGCCTGGGCAATGGCAGGCGACCCTCCCCCAGCCTCGCTGCCGCCTTGCAGTTTGATCTCAGACTGCTGTGCTAGCAATCAGAGAGATTCCGTGGGCGTAGGACCCTCCGAGCCAGGTGTGGGATATAGTCTCGTGGTGCGCCGTTTTTTAAGCCGGTCTGAAAAGCGCAATATTCGAGTGACAGTGACCCGATTTTCCAGGTGCGTCCGTCACCCCTTTGTTTGACTCAGAAAGGGAACTCCCTGACCCCTTGCGCTTCCCAGGTGAGGCAATGCCTCGCCCTGCTTCGGCTCGCGCACGGTGCACGCACCCACTGGCCTGCACCCACTGTCTGGCACTCCCTAGTGAGATGAACCCAGTACCTCAGATGGAAATGCAGAAATCACCCGTCTTCTGCATCGCTCACGCTGGGAGCTGTAGACCGGAGCTGTTCCTATTCGGCCATCTTGGCTCCTCCCCCCTGGTCTCAGTTTTACAGGAGGAATAGAAAATCTACCACTTGCCATCTGGAAGATCAAAGTATTTCCAAATAGAATTTAAGTCAATACCACACAAATTCTAATTCCCTAGAGGCAGCAGTTTTAATTTTGATAGTCTCTAAAAGCAATAACATTTGGTAGTTTCTGAGTAAATTTTAGACTCTCAAGGGTTTAGTTTTAGCAGTTTAATAAAATGTGAATTTTGTCTGCTGAGAAGTGAACTTCGTGGTAAGACTTGGCGAGTCTGAGGTCTGTGGTACTCCCCCTTTGGCCTTCAGTGGGCCATGCTCATTCCCTTGTTCTTTCTGGGCATATTTGCTGCCCAGATTCTGCAGTAAGGAGAGAGTGGCTGCCTTGGGGTGATTATTAGGTGAATACTCAGGTCTGGGGTTGGGAGGGACCTCGTAGGAACCACCAAAATCGAGCCTTTAAGGAACTGCCGCCTTGTAGTTGCTTAACTGTACAGGATTTCCCCCGCAACGGTCCCCTTCCTAACAGGCTGCTCTACAAAGCCAGGCATGGACTCTAAGAACTCAGAGGTGGACTGTTGGAGGCCCTGCATGCCTTCCTCTGTCACGTGCTGCCCCTGGCAGCTCGGTGCTTCTTGCCATGGGCCTACCTGGATCCGCCACTCAGCAGTGAACAGCCGAGGAAGGTAGTGGACGTCGAACCTGGCCTGTGGGCTCTACCATGGCATAGTGATGAAGGCATGAACTTTGGCCCACTTGGCCTGTCCTGGCACCAGCCACCCCCTACTCACAAGTTATTTCCTCTGAGAAGCCACCTGAAGAGATTCAGAGGCCAGATGGAGAGACCTCAGAGGCTGCCACAGCCTCTTCCTGTCCCTTGGTAGGCAGAGAGGCCTGTGAAGGATCAAACTGGTGACACCCCTGGCCTTCATCAGGCTCTCCTCATAGCACGTCACCCCAGAGCCCCTTCCCCCCTGTGGAGTGAATCAGGATGGGGCTCAGGAGTCAATGAGTGCTTACCAGGCCAAGTCCCTTCAAAAACTCCAGACTCAACCCATAAGAGTGTTTTCAGTATTTTATTAACAAATGAGCTGGCAAGAGGACAAGTGATCTAGTAATATCACCCCCACCCTCATGGAGCAGCCACCACAAGCCCACCATGGTGGGGGGTGTCCAACATGCTCTGCTGGCCCAGTTCCCAGCCGATCCCCTGAGTCTTGGCGCCAGTTTAGTCACCCTTCAGCTGCTTGGGAGGCAGGAAGAGACTTCCCCTCTTCACGAGGTAAGGGAGACAAAAGCAGCCATTTGGATGCCAGGGCCACAAAGGCAAGCCATGCCCTATTTCTTTGGAGGGACAGAATCACTTCTTCCCGAGGCCAGACACTGTAGCCCATGGTACTCAGCCTTCTAGAGGAGGGTAGCCTAGCAGAGGAGAAGCCCTGAGTGGAAGCAGCATTTTGAAGGCATCGTCATTCTTAGACCAGCTAAGAGCTGAGGGCATTCTCTATCTTTGCCAGCCGACAGTGAGACTCCAGGATTAAAATTAAAAGCCCGTGGTGCATCCTTTCCTTGACATTAACTTTCCACAAAACCTTGGAGGAGTCAAATCCCACATTGCACATACTCCAGTGTCTCCAGCTGTGAAGTGGGACCAGTATCAATACATGGGAAAGTGCTGAGAAAGAAGAAAATATTTCAGGTATAATACTAATCCATCAAACACGTTTTATTCAAGAAGCTTGGCACCAACTTTGTGCCACATCCTCAACTCTTCAATGAAAACAGCGGTGACCAACTCGCTCCCGTTGGTCCCTATGGCAGGTGTTGGAATGAGCTGAGGCTGGCCTCCTCTGTTTGCTCACAGCTTTATTCCTTTAGCTTCAGATAAAAATAATTATAATAGGCAATAAAGTCTCTTCACAGTGTATTTACTGTAACTACAACAGCTCACAAGACACATTCTTTTTCTGCAGAATTGTAGCGGGTACTTAGGGAGTTTGCCGACCAGACCTTCTGCACAGGAAGCTGGCTTGCATCATGGAGGCAGTGGACTCCTGATAGTCCCGCCTGCGCAGGCCCCTTTAAGACACTGACACAAAAGACTGCCCAGAGTGGCATTTGCTGCTGAGGCTCCAGGGCAAAAACCCCATGCACAGGAAAGCATCCTCTCAGAAACAGATAATCCGCTTCTCATCTTCATAGACTTTGGCCTCCTCTGGTTTTATCAGGTTTCCATTTAGGCTATTGAAAAGGAGGAAGACAAAAGTACGCAGGTAAAATGTTAAGGACCCTCGCACACTCCTTCCCAAGGTGTGTTCATAGCACACACTCGTGTATCACACAATACACATGTATCCCTGAAATTAAGGAACATACCTTTTGCAGATAGTTCCTTCATATTAGCATGGATCCTCTCCAGCTGCCATCCCTCTGTTCACTGGGTCTCACTAAGGTCACCTGTAGCCTCCGTAAGCCTGAATTTAATGACATTTTCCAGGTCTTGTCTTTCTTGGCCCTCACAGGATTTTGGCTGTCCTGACCTCTCCTCTCCCTCCTTCTTGAGGCACTCCCTCCCCTTGGCTTGGTTATATGCCCTGATTTTTCTCCTGCATCTGAGCACTCTACTTCAATTTCCTTTCCTATATTCTCCTCCATGTGACCTCTACATCTGAGATTTCCTCCAGGTTTGGGGCTAAGCCTTTTTCCCCACCCGATCTCATCAATGCCACGGCCTTGTTTGTATGTCCGTGGAGGCAGTTACCTGCTTGGCATCCTCGCTTGGACCTCTCCCCCACACCTCAAAGTAGCCACACCTCCTAGGGTCCCCTGGCTTAGTGAATGGACCACTCTCATCCTGCTGAGCAGGTTAGTAACCTGGGGGTCAACCTGGACACCTTCCTTCTCATCCCCATGTTCCTTGTATCACAAAGTTCTCCCCTAATTCCTAAGAATCTAGAATGCCTCCCTGGAACCTCTATGTCTTTGGCCGGCCATCTTGGTCTGAGCACCCATCATCTCT